>NW_024374367.1:16051289-16729285 GCF_014805655.1 Passer montanus
GGCCCGCAGCGCCCCCGGCCCGCCCGCCCGCCGCCACGATGCTGGCGCTGCTGTCCCGGCTGCTCGACTGGTTCCGCTCGCTCTTCTGGAAGGAGGAGATGGAGCTGACCCTGGTGGGGCTGCAGTACTCGGGCAAGACCACCTTCGTCAACGTCATCGCGGTGAGCGGGGCGGCGGGCGAGGGCCGCGGGCATGGAGTGGGGCCGGGCCGGGCCACGGGGATGGAGCGGGGCCGGGCCGGGGGGATGGAGCCGAGCCGGACCGGGCCGCGGGGATGGAGCCGGGCCGTGGGGATGAAGCCGGACCGGGGGGATGGAGCCGGGCCGGGCCGGACCGGGGGGATGGAGCCGGGCCGGGCCGGGCCGGACCGCGGGGATGAAGCCGGGCCGGGCCGGGCCGGGCCTGGGGGATGGAGCCGGGCCGGGCCGGGGGGATGGAGCTGGGCCGGGCCGGGAGGATGGAGCCGGGCCGGGCCGCGGGGAGCAGCGTGTGAGGCCTCGCTGGGGGACACGGCTGAGCCTCGGGGCTGCCGTACCTCCGTAGACCTTTGTGCGCTGGTGGCACCCGCGGGGACAGCGATGGCACAGCAGGGGCTCTGAAGGCGCCTGTCGGTCAGGGTGTCGGTGTGGCGGGGCTCTCTTAGCAGATGGGGAGATAACATTGTGTGTCTTCGGCTGCCGCCTCCCTCTGATCGCTTTTCAGTAGTCCTAAATCATTTAAGTGTCATCACCTACTCACGGTTCTCCTCTCAAATACTTATCGGTTGCTGAAACCCATATCAAAGAATCTCCTTTCTTTTAAGGTACAACTTAGCTAAGAAGTACAGCTCACAAGCACAAGCCCATCAGCAGCACACTGCTGCACGGGGGCCTGCTGATGTGGGGCTGTGCCTGGAGCAGGTAAAGGAAGGGTGTGGGAATACTCCTACACGAAGCTATTCCATTGTTGACCGAGATAAAGAGTGGCTTTGCCTAAATGGCCTGTTCAGCTCCATCAGTGTCCTGCTGTGCTGATGTGTGTGATGGAAAACGTTCCAGGAGACAAGCTGGACTTTGGGAGCTCCTGAAAGGGCAGCCAGGGTATCTTTTGGTTTTTCAGGGAGTGTGAGTGACCTAGAATGAGAAAGCTGATGTCTCCTGCTTTAGAGGGAGCACAGCTTCAGCTTGTCTCTTGGTTTTTGAGGCTGTGTCCTCAGCACCCTGGAATACTTGTAAGAATATTTATTTAAGTGCCAGTTGAATGAGTTAGTGGCTGGAAAAGGACTTTATTCTCTTGCAGTTATGCATCATGCTGCACACTGACAAACAGCCTGGAAACCATAACCAAGCCCTTGTGTAGCTCAGGTGTGAGCACTCAGTGGGCTTCCTGATAATCCTGCAAAATGGGTACTTCATGAGAGGTAACTTCTCTGACCAGTGTCAGCTAAAGGTTGCTGCAGTGACCCAGGAATGCCAGGAGCCTTTTCTTTCACACTCTGCCAGTCCATCTGGGCTTGTAGAAATGGAGCTGTGAAATGGTACAGCCTTGATCTGTGGCTGCTGAGCTTGGAGTGTTTCTGCAGCTGGGGGCTCTCTGCAGGCTTCTCATCCTCTGGAGTCCTCCTGGTGATGGCTCTTGACAAAAAAAACGCTTTGTTTCTGTATAGGAGCAGCAGTTTGGGGAGTGACCTGTGAAACCCCCTGCAGGTGTGTGCAGCAGTCAGAGCTGTAGCAGCTGCACAGCAGTCCAGTCCATCTCAGCTGTCTCCAGTGGGAGAAGTTTCCCTGAGTAAAGCTGGAGTCTGTTTCCAGCCTCCTCTGCGGGGGTTGAATCTTGCAAGGTTTCAGCCACATGTTAGGATCACACCCAGGCATTTATCTGAGTGAGTGCCATCCAGGGAGCCTTGCAAAACCCCGGGGAAGGAGGAAGCTGCTGAGCATGCTGACACAGCCTCCTTAGCTGGTTTAGCTTGGAAGCATCAGGCCACGTTTCTGAAGTTGTTAATTAGGAAATCTGGGGAGTCTTTACACAAAAAAACAGAGGGAGGGGGTTTGCCCAGGTGTGTATTATTGGTTTAAACAAAATAATGGCATAAGCTTCAGTTGCCAGTGCAAAATCACTTTTTAGAGCAGTGCAGACCATGGCATGCAGAGCTGTCTTCTTATTTGCTTCCTTGACTGACTTTAGTTCAGAGTCTGCATTTGGGAATGAGTGCAGGAAAAGAACAACTGCTCTCTGCAGGCCAGTTAATGGTTTGGGTGGATGAGGCTGTTGGGATTCCTCAAAACTGAAATGAAAGGAATGACACAGCAAGATGTCCTGTAGGACAGCTCGAAAAGCTGGAGTGCACACCAGGAGCTTGGTGTGGCTCAGGAGGTTGTGTGCTGCCTGACAAAGGGCTCTCGCCAGTCTTGACAACTGTGGGTTTAATCCAGTATAAATGTCTAATGTAATCTCTGCCCATCAGAGCAGGCATGTGGAACTAGAGGGAAAACTCACCCAGGGAAGCTTGGTACAAGGCCTGGCTGCTGCTGAAGTGGACAGGCCATGAGGGGCAGACAGTCCAGTTCTAGAATAATCCCATTATAGATTGGTGGTGGGTTTTGATCATGTTTATTCCTCCAGTGTAAACAAACACTTGATTGGTAATCAGGCTAAACAAGGGCCTGGAGAGAGGACAAAAGGGAGTGGATTTGAACAGAGAGATGGAGAGGTTAGATTAGACATTAGGGATAAATCCTTCCCAGTGGGGGTGGGCAGCCCTGGCACAGGCTCCCAGAGAAGCTGGGGCTGCCCCTGGATGCCTGGCAGTGCCCAAGGCCAGGCTGGACAGGGCTTGGAGCAGCCTGGGACAGTGGAAGGGGTGGCACTGGATGGTCTTGAATGTCCCTTCCAGCCCCAAGCCTCCTGTGTTCAGTTTGATTAGGAGGGTTAGAACCCAGCGTTAGCAGTGAAATCTCGTTAGAGCTGGATCCAGCTAATGCAGCTTCTGCTTTTCTAAGGCTCTGCATTAGTCACTGTCTCTAATTAGATATTAAGCATAAGTTTTCCATGTGTGTGAGTAAACTTGCTCACAAGGGAGGATATCATTTCTTCCTGGTCCTAATTTCCCTAATGTGGATGGCCTGTGGCTCTTATTCAGAGAAACTGCATGTCATCCCGGGATCGCATCTGGAGTTGTCGGCTCCCGAGCCGAGCCCTGGAAATGCCCATTATTTACAGCCTCTGCAGGATCTTGTGGTGTTTGCAGCTCGTGGCCTTTCCCTCAGCCCAGCAGCTGCTGGGAGCTGCTGTGGGGAGCACGAGGAGCTGCTGTGGGGAGCACGAGGGGCTGCTGGGGCCGTGTGGCACCACTGGAACACGACTCAAGCTGAGCCAGCCTGCAGGAGTGCAGCTGGGCAGCAGAAGACTCCTGCAGCTGGGGAACAAAGCAGGGCACCCCTGGGGAGCAGGGCACCCACCCCTGCAGCTGGGGAACAGGGCACTCCTGCAGCTGGGGAGCGAGGCACTCACTCCTGCAGCCTCCACAGTCCATTGCATGGAAGGGTGGCATGGCCTGGGGTTTCTGTAGAAGTTTTGGCCGATGCCTGGTAGGTTGAGCCTTGATCCAGGTGTTTGGCACTGGAACACTGGAGCTCATTAGCCTGGCTCACTGAAGCCTCGTTAGTCAGGGAGCAGAGGTCTGGAGGAGTGGGAAGAAGTTGGAACTTTGCTGATACAGTTATCAGGTTCAAGAGCTAGACTCAACCTGTTTGTGGTGACAGGGTAAATAGGGTCCCTCTTTAGGATTTGTGTCAGAGCCTGAATCAGCGTGGTTGGTTTTTAACTTTGGAATATCTGGCAAGTGTTGGAATGAGACTGTGGTTTCTAGAGAGAGGCAATTCCTAAAGTGCCTCTCAACGAAAGATTCGTTTGGCCAGCTGGGAGCTGCAACTTCCTTCTGTTCTCATGACTGTTAGAAGTAACTTTGGCTTGAAGAAGCTACACCAGAGAAATGCAGAAAAATACTGCTCTGAAGAGCTCCACTGCTGTTTTAATACCTTTTGAACCACCCAGGTAGGCCATAAATCCTGTGTGTTGTTGCTTCATGCACACCATGGTTGATAAAATTTGCAGTCTTTCTTAATGGCAGAAGTCTCTTGAAATGCATTGCATCACTTCATTAGCTAATAAAGCTCCTAGGAGGTGACTCAGACCCTTTCTTTGAGGCCCTGCTTGCTGTACCCTAGATGGGCTAAAACAGGTGACTGAAACCAGAATCTCCTTTTTGCATCTTGGTCCTGAATTCCTGTAGAGCACTTCGTAAGCAATGGCAGAGCTTTGAGTGGTAACATCTGGATAAGGACACTTCCTTGACTGTCAGAAACATGAAATGTCCTGAGGTCTTACATGACAGAGTTCTAGGCAGACATATGCCTTCTTTATGGTTGATATTTGCTAAGCAGTTTAAATATTCAATTAAACTCGGGGCTGGGGAAATAAAAATGTATTTTCTTGCCATATACCACTGCTCTGGTTTCTGCAGGAGTCATTCCTGGCAGTGCTGTTGGGAAGCCTTTCTGGGATTGAAGTTTCTAAACTGGAGTTCAAGCTTGTGATCATGATCACAAGTAGCTGGAACACTGAATTATTTCCTAAAGAAAGAAGCTGGACTGTAGAAAGTTGATTTGTCTGTTTATGAGGCACTGCTTGGTTGAGGCTATGAGTGTTGCAGAGGAGGCTTAGTGTAGGGGTAGCTTGATATAATGCTAAAATTGCACTGCTTTTTAAATAATTTTTTTTAAAGAAGACATTTTGGAGACATACAGCATTTTTTCTTAGTGTGAAAAGAAAGAAATTTCTTGGGATGAGCAGCAGGGTTTAATGTGATACTGTGGTTCAGGTGGGTTGGGAGTGTCCTGGCTGGATTCCACACCCCAGTGGTGTTGTTTCCTAGTTGGTTAAGCTTGTTTGTGATCTCATCTAGCTGGATGAAAAGTACTATGATTAAAGATAAAACAATCCTTGCTGTGTGATAACAAAATCTGTATGAAGAAATTGGTCCCATAACAGTAGTGAATCATGTCAGCTTTATGAGATGCAAAGTAAAGGCTGCTCTGACCTTCTCTGGTGATACAAAGAATGTCCTTGTGCAGGCTGTGGGATCAGTCAAGCTGCTTAGGGGGCTGCAGTCTGCTAGGAGTTGTCCAAGGCCAGGCTGCACAGGGCTTGGAGCAGTCTGGGGTAGTGCAAGGTGCCCCTGCCCATGGCAGGAGGTGGAGCTGAGGTTCCTCCCAATTGAAACCACTCTATCATTCCATAACTCCTTGGAGTTTGAGTTTCTGGCTGTAGTTTATGGTTTTGGAGAGGCAGATGAAGAAACCCAAATGTGTTTTGTTTGGTTTATGGTTTGACTCAAGACAACTGGAAATGGTAGGTTTAATAAGGTTGTAATATTAATTAAATTATAAAATAGACTAAACTTGCATCCTTTGCACACTTCTGGAATGTCAGGGGATGGCAAGTTAAAACTTGTCCTAAGTTTTCCTCTGGGAACTGAACTGTACCTGTAGCTGGCTTGTTCAGAAATGCTGCAGTCTGTGATTTAGTGCTGCCACTGATACACGGTGAGCTGAACCCAAACTGATCCATGGAATAAAATCCCTTAGTTCAGTCTGGATGCATTTTGCTGCTCTGAGTAATCCTTATCCACCATAAGTACTCATCCGGGTAAGTGGGTTCATGCTGCACTAAAATCTCCTGTTTGGGTTCCCCAGGAGATTTGGGGGGAGCATCTCTTAAACCAGGAGGCTGCAGGATTAGTCCTGGGGGTTCTTTGTGCAAGTGGCCTCTGAAAATGGCTGTTTAGTCTCCCTGCCCTTATCTCCCCCACGGCTTGGAGTTAACTTTGTTTGGTGACCTTCGCTTGGTGCTGTGTGGTCTGTGTGACCTCGGGGCTGAGGCTTCCAGCAGAATCCCTGCTGGGACAGCTCCTGCCCTTCCAGGAGCCCTGCAGGGAGGTCAGGGTCTGCCTGCTGGGGTGGGCACCACTGCTGAAAACAAGGCGGTGCTGGATTTGTCAGCAGCTGCTCCTGCTGTCCTTGATGAGTGTTTGAGCAGTCTGCTGTGTGTGACAGCAGCCAAAGCTTTCCCATCGGGAACTGAAAATATTGCTGTGCACATCAAGCTTGTTTTAAAGCTGGTGTTTCAGGAGGAAAAGCATCTTATTGTGAGCACACAGTGACAGCAAGAGTACTCTGCTCTGGGAGGGAAGGCTGATTCCAACCAAGTGACTGCTAGTAAAAGTATGTTCCTTTTGTGCTGCTCTTGGAGTAGCTTTTGCATATGAATACTCTAAGTTGAAGCTGCATTCCTGGCTTTTTTCCTCTGAGGAGGTAGTAAACAAAAGCCCTCTAAATTCTGAGTGTAGAGAACAGTTTCTGGGCCAAGGCAGTTGAATGTGGTAGCAGAATCCATCAAAGGAGATCACTGTCTGCTGCTAAAATCCTTTACAATCGTTTTAACCAATTTTTGACCTTAGAAGGGGACTTCCAATAGCTTCCTTTGGGTCCAGTGAGCAGAGGAACACCCACACTCAGTCAGGGGAAGGTCTTTCCAATGAAGACCTGAGCTGACCCATGTGTTCATGTCAGTTCTGGATTGTCCCTCTGCAGAGCAGAGCACAGGCAGCTGAAACTCCACTGAGCGACTGCAGCTCAAAGGTTTTGAGGTTTTAAGCAAGTCAGAACAAGTTTGGGGATGTGCAGCGTGGGTAGAGAGCACTTGGGAAGGAATCAGATGCAGCAGCTTTCCTGAGGATTCTGTAGAAGTTTCCCTGTGGTGGGTCACAGTAATTTCAGCGTTACATTAAAGATGTGGCAAATGAAGTGCTGCTCCAATCTGCAGGAATGTGTGTCCTGGAAGAGCAGTGGGAGAACATGAAATGGGTACTGAACACGCTGCAATTAGTGGGATGACTGGCACAGTGAGGGCTGTAAACTCCTCACGGGGATGGGCAGGGAGTGTTTGGACAGCCTGGAGCTTGATGAGGGTCATGATAAGGTTGTTCATGGGTGAGAATCAGGGGGAAGGCCAACAAGGCAGATATCCTGGTGGGGGTCTCTTCTAGACCACCCAGCCCAGCATGAAGAGGCACCAAAATCCTCTTTAAGCTGCTGGGAGAAGTCTCACTGTGGCTAGGCCTTGTTCTCATAGGGGACCTCAGCTTCCCACATGTCTGCTGGAAATAAACGCAGCAGGGAGCTGATGAGTCCAGGAGGTTCCTGGAATGTGTGTTCCTATTGATAAGAACAGCTCTGGAGAGAAGGATCTGGAAGGATCTGAGTGGGAATAGTTGGCAGCGTGTGGGGTAAGGCTCAGCAGCGCAGAGATGGAGGCTCGGGGAGTGCTTGGGAGACGCTGGGATAGGAGCTGTGGGTGTGGGGTGTGACTGTGGAGGCAGGAATGTGGAGGCAGGAATGTTGTGGTGCTTGAGCAACTGGCAAGTGACCCTTCAGAGGCAAGATTGGTTTGAGGAGCTGAACTGAGCTGCCCCAGGCGTGGCAGCACAGCTCACCATGGGCTCTGAGCTGTGCTGGTCACTCTGGCTGCAATGGGCAGCTCGGGCCCTGGCATTTGGGGCAGGAATGGGCAGCTCCTGGACTGACATTCCCGTTGGGCACCCACCCTACCATGTGAGAAGGGGTAGGGTGGATTCTGAAGCAGAGCTGCAGGGCCTGACCCAAGCTCCTGGTGCAGCCCTGGTCCTGCTGGCCACACTGCTCCTGATACAAGCCAGGAGCTGTTGCCCTTCATGGCCGCCTGGTCAGGCTTAGCTGCTCCTTGCAGCCTGTCAGGCCCTAACTGGGGTGCTGTGTCTGCTTCAGAGATCCCAAAGGGCTTTGAACCCCAGGGAACTTCTCTGGCCAGTGTCAGGGGAGAGATGCAGGCTTTGCTGCAGTGATACCAAACCCTAATTAAACAGCTGAATGCTTTGGGATCAACCCTAATTTTTCCAAATGTTCTTGACTGTCTGGTTCTATTACACATAATGGATGTAGTGAGCTTCATAATGGCCACGGTGGCTGATTCACCTTCTGCCAAACAGCCAAGGGAGGAATCTGTAGTAGTGTTGAAAACTCTTGTTATGGCTACAGGAGATAGTTGGGAACTTGGCTCTCAAGCTGCTGCAGATGGAGGTGTTACAGACAGTAAAACATCTGCCACTGGAGGAGCTCTCCAGTGCCGTGCTCCTGCAGCAGTTCTGTCCCGGCTGGGAGTGGTGCTGGGAAGCAGCTCAGAGCCTCTGGAGCTGCACAGGCTGGACACTGGCCTGGCAGGAAGCTGACCCGGCAGGTCCTTCCACTTTGCAGCCTTTAACACTCCTCAGGGAGTCACCCCATACCTGTGGGCAGGAGGCTTCCTCCACAGGAGTGATTTATTGCTGCAAAGGCTGCCCAGATTTATTGCTGCTCTGCTTGCATCAGAGGGAGCCCTTCTGGATATTTCTGGCTCCCAGGTAACGGGAGATCCCGACATGCAGCCTTGGCTCCAGAAGTAGGTGAATGGCTCTTTCCTCCCCTTGCCCTGTCCATCTGTTAAGCTGTGCAAAGCACTCTCCCAGGTGACTTTGTTCCCCTGGCTGCCTCGAGGCTTGAAAAATGATTTCAGTGCTTGTAAGAAATGAGTTGTCTGACTTCACAGAAGCTCCAGCACACGTGGATGTAACATCCACGACTTCTTGGCCGTAAAACCTTCAGTTGGAAGGCAAATGGTTAGAAAAAGGTTGTGATATTTTACTATGTAACCAGTTGTGTCAGATAAGCACTAAATTTAACTTTGTCTTTTTTCTTTTTTCCAGTCAGGTCAATTCAGTGAAGATATGATTCCTACTGTGGGCTTCAACATGAGGAAAGTTACAAAGGGTAATGTTACAATAAAGGTATGTTGCCATTGTTGACTGTTTTCTTTAGGTTCTAGTTTGCAATTTACGTGTTTGCTCTGTTTTGCTTCCAGCCTTGAGGCAAATATAGAACACTGAAGAGGCTTAGCTAAATCTGTCGAGTAGCTTAAGAAGACATTTATGTTTATTTATGGAGTTTCTGAAATGAGAATCTGTGTGTGGTTCCCAGGTTCATGGACTAGTTAAAGCACTGTTGTGATAATGCTGTCTGGCTTAGATATGAATGTTTGAGGCCCAGAGATGCTGTTTCCTGCTCATCAGTTTGCTTAAGGGAAGGTTTTTAAAGTGAATACATTGTATTTTCTTGTGTAGTTCAGTATGTAACCTTCATACACAGGATGTTCTTACATCTGGTGCAAGGTGCTCCAGTTGGCACCTCCTGCTGTGGGGCCCTAAGCTCAGAGCAGCTGTGCAAGGGATTATTCCTGTTTTAATATGGGAGGGGTCAAGCAGCTGCTTAAGGAGAAAGGGAAAACTGTAGTGATTTCTTGTCTTATCTTTGCCTGACATGTTTAAACAGTGCATGGCTAAATTGTCTTTCTCCCCTTGCCTTAAGATTTGGGATATAGGAGGGCAGCCCCGATTCCGGAGCATGTGGGAGCGATATTGCAGAGGAGTTAATGCTATTGTGTAAGTGTCCTTCCTTCAGCTCTGCTTCCTTCATTCTCTGGAGCCTTCCTAACACTGCATGCCTGACTCTCTGGTTCTCCTTGTGATTCTGAACCTGCACTGCAACCACACTGACCGTGTTCACCCTTCAGTTCAGGGCTCAGGATGGGTTATTTCATCAGTGTCTGATCTGGAGTACTAACTCCTCCCTGTCTGAACTGGGTGGCAGTGCTAACTCAAAGCATCTTCCTTCTGCTCTGGTCTTGGAGAATGTTTTTAAAGAACTAAATCTTTGCTCAGAAGTCCTAGCTTTGTTGAAAACCTTGTTGAATGTGCTCAAACCTGGCAGTGTAAAGAAAAGAGTGATGTTTCTGCAGGAGCTCAGTATCACTGACCTAACCTGAAATTCTCTTTAAAGCTACATGGTAGATGCTGCAGATCGTGACAAAATAGAAGCCTCTCGGAACGAGCTGCACAATCTTCTAGATAAGCCCCAGTTACAAGGAATCCCTGTAAGTAACATCACCTTAAACACCATGAAATGTCTCTGAGCAATGTGCATCACTTGAGCAACTCTGAAGTCTGCCTTGAGCTCTGAGTTATAGGGCCCAACCTTACTGGTCAGTATAAGCATGGCCAATGCCTGCCCCCAGTGCCTTAAACCAGTTTTTGACCTTCAGTGGTCTTATTTCACTCAGTGCTCACAAAACATAATAAATACAACTGAAACAGCAGTTTAGAGGATTCCACAGTGTGAGTTTGTGCTATTGACTAAGGGTTGACCACAGTGTAGTACAGAAGTGTAGAGTAAGTTTGAGGAATCTCAATGAGTGTGCTGCAAATGTTCTCAGATTTATCAGCTGTTGTATTCTCTTGCTTGCTCTTTGCACAGAACAGTTTATTTGTACCCCCTCTTTCCCTGTGACTAGATCAGTCTTCTTTCTTGATCTGGTTTAACTGCATATATCTTGTTCCATTAGATTTAACAGGCAGATGCAGACTGCTCATGAGACTCCCTTGAAGTTTGTTTTTTGGTTTTGATTGGGGTTTTTGTCTGTTTATTTGGGGTTTTTTAAAGCAAAGCAACAACCATTTCCTTCTCTGGATTTCAGGTTCTAGTACTTGGAAATAAGAGAGACCTTCCTAATGCTTTGGATGAGAAACAGCTAATTGAAAAGATGTAAGTCTAACCCTTTCTAAGAAACATTTCTCTTCCTCAATAAATTCATGTACATGGAGTTATTAGATCAGGAAGCTCACATTTATGAGTGGAAAACCCAGCAACAGCAGGTAACAGAATATTGTACAGAACAAGTTGTGTGGGGAAGGGGAAGAGGAGCAGCTCAGATTGTCAGTAAGAGCCCTTGTGTCAGTGAAATGTGTGCTGACATGTTCTCTCTTTCCTAGGAATCTTGCTGCTATTCAGGACAGAGAAATCTGCTGCTACTCAATTTCTTGCAAAGAGAAAGATAATATAGGTAACTATTAACCCAAAACACTGAGATTATGAAGTGCTGTCAGAGGATGGACTGGGGGGATTTTAAGTTCTTAAACAAACTTCCTGTCTTCAGGAAGCCAGGAACAAATCAAAGACCAGTGTGTGAGTGCATGGGTTAAACTCAGCATAACTCCTGATGGCAGTGAGGAAACCTGACTGGTGTTAAAATTTTAGGGGTTGTAGTTTCCAAAAAATGCCAGTCCCTGTGAAATACACTCCCTTCTTCAGTCAGTTGGCAGCAAAGAGCTGACTCTATTCCATTATCTTGGCCTGAATGATTTTATACTTCTGTCAGGTGCTCTCACCTCTGCCTCACTTGGTCAGGATGCCAAGTACTCGCAGCAAGTTCTTCTTCAAGTTTATTCCCCAAGATTATTTCCCTTGAAATAATCACCTTCCCTTGCTGTGTTATCAGAGCAGTTTGTGTTGTGCCATCTGCCAGTCCCCTGCAGCCAAACAGTGCCTTTTTCTGGCACAGGCATCAAATGCTTCAGAAACTTGTGGAGTTCAAAGCAGAAACCATGTCCTGTAATCTCAGGTATTTGCCATCAGCTTTGTGAGTAAACTAAGTCATCTCAGCTGAGTGAAAACAGAATTTAACAACACTTTCCACCCTTTTCCTGACGCCTTCCTTGGCTGCCATGGGATCAACCCTGGTGCATTGCCAGGGTAACAGGAGTTTGCTATGAGGCAACTTCAGGGTGATGCTCCCAGGAGAGGCTCTAAAGGATACCAGGCTTTATAGGGAAAAAAGCTTCTTTCTAGGAAAACTGAATAGTCTGTGGGACAGTTGTGGCTTCCAAGAAGCCCCTGTCACCAGCTCTAAAGGATACCAGGATGGCTTTATAGGGAAAAAAAGCTTCTTTCTAGGAAAATTGAATAGTCTGTGGGACAGTTGTGGCTTCCAAGAACCCCTGTCACCTTAGCATCAGTTAAATGTTCAGACATGCTGGATGGAAGCAGAGGCTCCCTTCTGTGGAGATCCACACAAGGCTGCCAGCACACTGGGCACCACTGAGGCTGGAGGAGAGCCAGGGCCTTTCCCTTCCTGAGGAGTGCCTCTCCCAGGCAGGGAGGAGCACGAGGACCTGGACCACAGGGCTAAACCAGCCTTGTTCTCATCGGGGAGGAGCTGCTGGCTGAACAGAGCAGTGCTGATTTAAAACTAATGATTGGAGCCATAGTGAAGTGTCCCATGAAGGAATATCTTTGTCCTAGAAGTGGGCTGAACTGAGGAGCCAGGATGTGTGGGGCAGTGCCTGTCATTGCTACCTAAAGAATGCTTAACAGTTACAGGATCAAACATGACAGCAAACATCCAGAAAATCATTGTGTTCATCTGCCCTGGGCCATCCTCTAGAGAAGGGCTGGGATATTCCTGTCCTGTGTTTGGGACACTGGAATACCAAAGCCTTGCCACTTGCACCAACACAGACACTTGAATGTGGAACTTCTCTTCTCTCTCCCTGTAGATATCACGCTTCAGTGGCTTATTCAGCATTCAAAATCTAGAAGAAGCTGAAGTCTTCCTGGAATCTCCAGTACCAGTTGGCCATAATCTCAATTGTCCACTTCCCTCCATAATGAGATACTACCCCAAAATCCTGTATCAAGAATCTGCCTTTTCACGGTTCATTTCTCATGTGCACTGCTGAAGACTTGTATTCCTATTCTGTCACAAAACAACTAGAGTTGTCATGATAAAGTCAGCACAAATATTTATTTTACAACCATCTGTGGTGGGAGGGTTGTGGGGGGGCTTTTTAAAGAAATATCTCTACCATGTTAACTACGATGGTACACTCTGTTCTGGTTTTTCAGGGCCAGGTTTTTATATGATTTTCAGCAAGTGTTTTATTTCTAGTGTTTAGTGGCTTGAAGATGCTGATGCTTGACAGCATTAAGATTCTGCAAGATGCCACATACAGTAGTTAGAAAACATTTAAGCGTGAATTGTGGGATACTGATTGATCTCACAGATGCATGTGATGTGTGTATGTAAGCAGAGGAATGGAAACTGTTTGCAGAGGGGAGCACAAGGTATAGATCAGCATCACTAATCTACAGCTGAGATCCTGTCACTGGAAAAAGAAAACTCTCATGATGAATTAGGAAAGTCATCTGTTTAAAATCATTCTGTTGCTTCTGTTTAATATTTATGTGGGGGATGGGAATGGACTGTTCTGTCAAACTTTCAAAAATTGGAGTATTCCAGCATGAAAACAAATTGCTAGGAACATCAGGCTGTGTTCAAATACATTTTTCTATCTCCAGATACTCGTGGTCTCTCTCTGAAACCAGAACATGCATTCTGAGCAGCTGCATGACACCCAAATTACTGATGCTCTTGTATCGAGGCAGTTGTCGACCTTTAGCACAATCTGTGTGTAATTGTCAGTGTCTCCTGCTCCTGGAATGGCTGGGCACAGTTTCACCTGGTGCTATGGAATACCTGGGCTATTGTGACAACTCTAGACCCGCCTGCTTTCTTGATGTAACCATGTGCAAAGCCTGTCAGATGCAATGAAATGTTTTGCTGTGTCAAAGCACAAGAGAGCCAATGAATTGACCCTGTCTCTTGACTAGCTGCTGCAGCTTAGGGAAGTGTGTATAAACTCAAGACTGTCACGTTCCTGTAGCTTTCCTTTCCCGGTGACTTGAGCGTATTCACAGGGACAGCCTTGTCGAGGCTGGTTGTTCATCAGCAGTGTCAGTGTAGCTACCTGTGTGTGCAGCTCATGGTGCAGCTCGTGTTGCCTCACACCGTGTGTGACTCCCCACTCCTCGTGGTTTGCATCCCTGGGAGCAGTGCTGTCCCCTCCCTTCTGAGAGCCAGTGTTAATGCAGACTGCCAGGCCTTACTGTCCTGTCCCAGCTCTGGCACTGCTGCACAGACACTACAGCTGCCTGCCTTCAGCCTCAAGTTACGTTTGAACTTTTTGTCCCCTTTCAGTTCTCTGAAGCATGGTTTCAATTAATCCATACTCTGGTGCTGTAGAGGAGAGGGTGTATTAACTTGCTACTGTAGTCCCGAGTTCACCAGAACTGCTACAGTTACTTTTATTTAGCAACCTTGCTTGTGCCTATCGTAAGGAAACTAAACTAGAATGTGTGAATCTTTGTGGGGGACCAGGTCACTGTTTAGTTAACTGGCCTATAGCTAAACTTGATGTGTTTGGTGTTTATCTACTTCACTGCTTTCAGCATTTATGGCATCCAAACACTACCAATTGTTAACCTGTGCATTACTCTCTGCATGTGAACAACTTATACAATTACTGAACTTTGTAAATACGTGATTTTTTTTTTATTTAGGTGGATGCATATGTTGGTTTACTGCTCTTCAGCTTTATTCAATAAACTTATGTTTTGAGGGTTGTATTGACACTTAACTGCCTGACTTGAGTTGATGTGGCTGAAATCATGGAAAAACACAATGGGATGTCTGTCTCCTCTGCCAAAGATTCCAGTGGGGGAAGAAGGATTGCTAAATACCTGAGCTGATTTATATTCTGTGGTTCAACTGTTCCAGTGAAATGCTTACAAAACTACCTTTGAGGCCTGGGGCTTGCTCACCTTACCTGAGCAAGCTCGGATAGTCAGTCTGAGAGATTGCAGGGCTTTTTTATGTGTGTGCAAAGCACTGGTCAGCTGCAGGGTCTGAAGCAGGGGCAGCCTTCTGGAGCTCAGTTTTCAGGAGAGAAATGCATGTGTTTGCAGTCTTGCTTGTGTGGAGCCTAGGGTAAAACCTTTGTTTTCCTACACAAGTGTCAGATCTTGCAGTGCCTGATCATTCACTGCCAATTAAAGCAGAGGGATTCTTATCTCAGTGGAAAGTGAGGCTTTTGTTGACTGAAGTCTTGAACAAAATCTTTGCTGTGATTTTAATCAGAAGTTTCACTGACTGTTCTTCCCAAAGGTTTTTGTTGTATTAATTTCTCTTAGGACACTGATTAATTAACAGGACTGTCTGTCAGCATCTTCCAATCAATGGTAAGAAATTGGATGTCTTGTTTCAGGCTTGTCTCCATGTAAGCTTTCAAACTTACTGAGCTGTATCAGGTTAGTTTTTAGTCCTGAGTGCAGGTCTTTGAGCATCCTTTGTGTGTAATTCGGCTGGTGGGAAGGACTAGTGACCTGTTAAAGGTTCTGTGAATATTTCTTTGGGGGTTTCCTGCATGCAAAACAAGCTCCCTGCAGTTCATAGTCAAAGCAAAGTGTCTCTAGACACAAATCTGAAAGCAGTGTTAGTGCACTAAGCCTTGTCAGCCTGGTTGGTGTGGTAGCAGTACCAGGCATTCAGTAAATCAGCTGTGGCATGAACTGGCCCACAGCTCTTTGCTTGATGTGCTGTTTCAGTACCAGTTTGAGGTGTAAATAGCAGGAGAGACACAGGAGCCCCCAGGATGTGTGTGCTCTGAAAGGTACACTGCAGTACTCCCCAGATGTCCCCAGCTGGGTTTCAGAGCTGTGGTGCTGCTCTGCCACATGCCCTTGGGTACTGCTGTGGCAGGAAGGAGACCTCAGAGTGGCTGCACTTGTGCTGTTTCTGGCCTTCAGTAACTTGCCAGGTAGCTTTTCTTTGAAAAGGGGAGGAATTGTTTCCTTCTCAACACCTTCTCAGCCTTGGGTGAAAACAATACTCATCAGACACTTTATGTGCAAGGTTAAATCTTTTCTGGCCTGATGAAGGTGTGGAGCCTAGCACAGGCATCAGCAGTGGTGTTTGCAGAGCTTGGATGCTGCAGCTGTGTTCTAGAAATGTAATCTGTGTTCTAGAAATGTAATCTGTGTTCTAGAAATGTATCTCACCATGGTTACTTGTCTCAGGCTCTGTAGTGAGCATGGACAGTAAAGAGGCTGATTAAATTTCCCGTTCTCTTCACAAAAGTTGCTTTTGGGGATGCATTTTAGTTTCATAAGTTACTGCATTTGACATCAATATAGTCATACTTCTGTCACCCAGTCCTGAAGCTCCCCTGATGCAGGTCTTGACTGCTGGCATGTTAAGAGAAGCAGCTCTTGTGCCAAGGTGAACCCCTGGAAGCTGGACAGCAGTCCTGCCTCTGAGACCTGCTGGGGTGTGGGCACTGTGTGCTGTCCTGGGCTTTAAATCAGCTCAGTCCTTGCTGGAGGCTCTGTTCAGTGCCAGTTTCAGAGCAGCAGTGATGAGGAAGGGTTGTGCTTGCCCCCACAGCTCTGCTGCAGGAGTTTCCTGGGAGTGTCCCTGTCCCCCCAGCTCCATGTGGGGGGTGGTTCCTTGAGTGCAGTCAGAGCAGGGGAGTTGCCATCACCCAGAGCAGCTCTGTGCCACCACTTGGCAGCAGGAAAGATGCTCAGATGTGGAGCTGTTCCATCATCTGTGGAACCAACAATCCAGTTCCTCAATGATTTATGTTTTATCTTTGCTTCTTGATGGAAACAGGTTGGAAAGATTTTGGGTGCTGACATATCAAACTGCATAATCTTCACTTTCTGGTAGAAGTAAAGGCCAAAGAAAATGCCTTAAACAGTCTGTGTGTTGACTCTAGGAGTGTTGTGCAGGGATCTGTACTAAGCTGAGGTATGGCTTAGCAGGATTATCAAGCTTTGGGCTCCCTGAGGTTCCCTTTGTGGTTTGTGGCTGTCCTGGTTTGCTTTGTGCAGGAACTGCTCCCCTGCATGCCCAGCGCTGCTCCCCTGCCCTGCTCCTGCACTGCCCTGACCGTGTGCACCCCAAAAAGGGGTGAGAACAGATTTAGCTGTGTTTCCAAGCTGACACAGACAGTGTGAGTGCCTGAGCTTCAGGGCTTTATTCCCAAACTGAGTGCAGAACAGCTTGTCTCAGCAGACCATGACCCTTGAGAGTGCCCTGCTGCTGTGGGGCTGCTGCTGTTCAGCGTGTCCTGGTGAAACTGGGCTTTTCTCTTACGTGCCACTCCAGTGCAAACACAGAATGGCACTCACAGGGGCTTTGCACATACTCTGTGAAAGGACAAGTGAAATACTTGATGGTTTTATTTCCCTCCCAGTGGAAGGTGGGTAAGTAGACCTTTGTGCCAGGATTAGTGCCTTTTAATTATGACATGACAGGTTTTATTCTGTTCAAGGCAACATGTATCATTGTGATAATTTTGAAGTGCTTCAATAAAGTGTTGTTGAAAACCACTTTTTTGCATATTCATCTGTAGTAGGATAACTGATTTATTACTGTTAGAAATATCTAAGAACCCTCATTACCTAATTTAACTACATAACTTCATCTGGAGAGTGTAAACCTTGTGCTCAGTGGGGGCAACTGTGAAAGGCCAGGCTGTGAAATTCCCATTCCTGATTGTTTTTGTTCTGGAAGCATTGGTTGGTCTTATTTGTGCTTCTCTCTGAAAAGACCTGTGGGGTTGAAGTTCCAAAACCATATTATTCAACAAACAGAGCAAACACATCAATAGAGGAAGAAAAAGTTGTGGTATGTGAAATTTAAAGCTGAACTTGGTTTTCTCAAGAGTAAGGAAACTGTTATGGTGCTTGTGTGTAATTGTGGTAATTTGGGGTGTGGATACTTCAGTCTTTGCCACAAGAAGGAATTTTCCTCCTTTTAGAATCAATAATGAATTCTCTTCTTGGTTTGGGTAACATTTAAAAGATCCATGAATTCTGCAGGCTGAGGAAGGGAACTGAAAGATTGTCCAGGCTGGAGGATTTTATCCAAAATCAGCATCCAGAGGTTGGGATGGACCACCGAGTTGTGATACTTGGTTTGGATTTATTCACTCTACTGTTCCTGTTACAGTAACTGGAAAACAAAGGCTTCTGTCCTGCTCTCAGATGCAGGCTGAAGACAGATCCCAGCAGTGCCAGCTGTGCCCCATGCCCGCCTTGCCCCAGCCCGCAGCCCCGAGTGCCAGCTCCAGGGGACACCTGCAGGGATGGGCTCTCCAAAGCTGCCTGGGCAGTGCCAGGCCCGAGCAGCCTTTCCGCGGAGGAGCCCGCTGCTGTCCAGCCGCTGTCCCGGGCGCGGCGGTGACCGCAGGGCAGGGCCATGCTCCGGGCGCGACCCCGCCGTGCCACGACAGCCCCGCGCCGCCCCGCCCCTTTAACGCCGCCGGGCGCTGCCCTTGAGTGACACGCCGCGCGTCCAATAGCCGGCGGCCGCTGCCGGCTCCACCAATAGGAGCGCAGTGCGGGCGGGCCTTGTGACGCTCCCAACCCGTGTTTTCCTTCCGCCTTAAAGGGGCCGCGGCGGCGGCGGCGGGCGGCGATGAGTACGAGCGGCGCTACAGCGGCGCCTTCCCCCCGCAGCTGCGGGCGAGGCTCCGCGACGCGGCCCGGGGCATGTTCGTGTTCGGCTACGACAGCTACATGGAGCACGCCTTCCCCCGCGACGAGCTCGACCCGCTGCACTGCCGCGGCCGCGGGCCCGACCGCCGCGACCCGTGAGTGCGGCCGGGCAGCGGGGCCGGGGGAGAACGCTGCTGAGGGAGCGGGGGAACGGCTGCTGAGGGGACGGGCTAATGTGTGCTGGGAACAGGGGAGAACGCTGCGGCGCCGCTGCGCTATGCGCGGGCGGCCATGCGATGGCGGTCGGTGGTGCTGGGGCTGCTGCTGCTGCGGCTCGGGCTGCAGGCGCTGCTGGCGCTGCTGCCCGCGCTGACCGCCGCGACCCGTGAGTGCGGCCGGGCAGCGGGGCCGGGGGAGAACGCTGCTGAGGGAGCGGGGGAACGGCTGCTGAGGGGACGGGCTAATGTGTGCTGGGGACCGGGGGAACGGCTGCTGAGGGAGCGGGGGAACGGCTGCTGAGGGCCGGGTTCATGAATGTGTGCTGGGGAACGGCTGCTGAGGCGACGAGCTAATGTGTGCTGGGGACCGGGGGGAACGGCTGCTGAGGGCCGGGTTCATAAATGTGTGCTGGGGACCGGGTGCTGAGGGCCGGGTTCATGAATGTGTGCTGGGGAACGGCTGCTGAGGGACAGGGGGCGAATGGCCACTGAGGGAGCGGGTTAATGGATGTGTACCGGGGGCCAGGTTAATGAATGTCTCCGTGGGGTGTGTGCCTCCCTGGGGGTCAGGCTGGGCCCAGGCTCCTCCCGGTGCTGCCCAGCCACAGGGCAGTTGGTAATGGCCATAAGCTAAAATACAGAAAGTTTCATGATGAATCGTGGCATGGTTTGGGTGGGAAGGGACCCTAAAGCCCACCCAGGGCCACCCCTGCCATGGCAGAGACACCTCCCACTGTCCCAGGGTTCTCCAGCCTGGCCTTGGGCACTGCCAGGGATCCAGGGACAGCCACAGCTGCTCTGGGCACCTGTGCCAGGGCTGCCCACCCTCCCAGGGAACAATTTCCTGTTAATATCTGGTATAAACCTCCTCCCCTCAAGTTGGAAGGCATTTCCTCTTGTCCTGTCACTCTAGTCCCTCTCCATATTTCTTGTAGTCTCCCTTCAGGTACTGGAATGAACTTTCCGTAGTGGGGCAGGGCTGTGGAACAGCTGCCCAAGGAGTCATGGAGCCTCCCCTTTTGGAGCCGTTCCAAACCTCCCTGGATAGTTCCTGTGTCACCTGCTCCAGGTGACCCTGCCTGCGCAGGGGGTGGGACTGGATGATCTGCACAGATCTCTTCCAGCCTTAACAATTGTGTGGTTCTGCTCTTCCAGCTCCAACCTGAACATCAATGATGTGCTGGGCAACTACTCCCTGACGCTGATCGATGCGCTGGACACGCTGGCGGTGAGTCCTTGGCGTGGGGACACTGCCCTGGCCACCCCAGGGAGTGCCCTGGGACCTGCTCTGGCCACCCTGGCACCTGCCCTGGCTGGGGGAGCTCCCCAAGGCTTGCCCAGGTGGTGCAAACAGCTGGATCACGAGCTAACAGCTGGATCATAAACCAGCAGTGTCACGTAGGGGTAACAGAGTGAGAGTAGTTGGAGATGTCAGCAGAGATTTCCAGAAGAGACAGAGAGAATTTTGGAGCTCCTCCCCGAGTTTCAGACGAGATCTCTTTGGGATGAGCCAGGGTGGGTGGATTTGAGCTGGAGCTGCTGTGAGTGGCTGAGAGGTCCATCAGGTTCATTGTGTGCACAATGCTGGGGGAGCTCTGGTTGTTTCACTTGGCAGAGAGGCCTGACTGACACATGGATCTGAGTGAAGAGTGCTGAAAGCAAGGAGGGGAAATCCTGTAAAGCTGCTTCTCAGCTGCATTTCTGATGACACTGGAAGATAACATGAGGAGCAGCTCATTTCTGTCTTTGTGCCAGGGTATGGGGCCATGAGGAAGAGCATTTTCACATTTTCAGAGACCCCAGCAGGTCTCACTGTTCCCATCTGTGCAGCCAGGGCAGGGTTTGTGCCTTCTGGAGTGTCAGGGCTCACTGCTGTGCTGGAGCCACGGGGATGTGTATCTCCTCTGGAGCAGGAGGTGGTCTGGGCTCTTTGGGATAGAAAACCCTTCCCATTCTACCCTGGGCTGCAGCAGTGGTGAGGAGCTGCTTGAGCAGGGCAGCTCTGAGCAGAACTGAAAGCAGAAGTGAGGGAAATGTTGGGTTTTACTGAGAGAGAAGTTTGGGATCTGTGCTACGTGCCTAACAGTGCGTTCCTGTCCTCCATCACCAGCAGGACAGTGCTTAACTTCTTTTCTCAAATGTAAAGGTTCTGGTTGCTAAATCTCCTGTGTTTGAGAAGCTGCTGCATGGTTCAGGCCTGTTCTGCTCCTCATTGCTCAGACCTGATGTTTCCCCACTGGGTCTGGGTAATGGGTCAGCTGGCACCTGGTGCTTTGGTTAAACATTTAGGTATGTCCCAGCCTTTTCATGAGCTCAGGCAAGCAGGAACTTGTGTTTTCCTTCCACATTCCTGCTCCCCAAAGCTCAGGCTGAACGTACATCTGTCTGTGGATGCAGTGGAAATCACTTCCTAGGTTAGACCTGTGGGAGCAGGCACAAGGGAGCTCCTGGATGTGCAGTGCTGGGTCAGGAACCTGAAAGGTTGGACTGGCCTTTGGTCAAATAAACATTGAATCAAACTTCATTGTTCTGCAAGTTGTGTTATGTTTTAAACTGAACTCCTAAACTGATAGTTCAAGCAATTTGGATACTCAGTGTGCTAAATCTCACTGCTGGGCTGAGATGTGAACTTGCCATTCTCTTCCCCAACCCTCTTCTGAAGCAACAATTGTACAAACTAGCTTTGTTTTTCTGTAAAAGGTAATGGGAAACTCCTCAGAATTCCAGAAGGCAGTGAAGTTGGTGATTGACACAGTTTCATTTGACAAAGACTCAACAGTCCAAGTTTTTGAGGCAACAATCAGGTATGTGGTGCTGAGTTTGTGTCTTTAAAAGTTAAAGACTGGGAGTGTGTAAATCAAAGTGAAATCATTGATTAGGAGGTCTTTGGCAGGCTTTATTCCCTACATTGTTCTTCAAGTAAGTTGTTTCTTAATCTTCTATGAAAATATTGAACCTTTCATATTGGAAATCATTTTAATCAGTCCTGTGTGACCTGGAGCAGTGGGACAGTGGTTGGCTCTGTGCTTGCAGACTCTGCTTGCAGCAGACTCAGATCTGTGCCCTGATCAGCAGACCCTGGGACAGCTTTTCCTGGCTCTGTTTTTGTTCCATGGACTTCTTCTTTCACTTTCATTTTAGATGAAAAAGACTCTTCTGTGTTGGAAATGGGTTTAGATACTGTCTGATTTTAAAGGATTTAGTTTTCTGAGTGTCTCAAGCAATGTTTATTCCTGCTTCACTTGGCTAGGCTTTCTTTTTTTCTGAATACTAAGTTAATGTAACACCCTTCCTGCCATTTGCAGGGACAAGGAGGTCTTCACTCCTAAACAGACTTGTTACAAGAACTCTGGATTAGGTAAATTTATAGAACCAGGTTTTGGAACTGTGGCTGACAGCAGCATGACTTCCACACATGTTCACTAATGCTGGGGGAAAACCAGGTCATTTTGTGTAGTGCCTGTAAGGAGCACAAAGTAATAATTCTGTCAGACATGACAGCAGTAAGGTGTTTAGGTGAAGAATGAGCTTCAGAACAGACTGAAAACCCGAATTTTCCTTTTCCCACAGGGTTTTGGGAAGCCTGCTGTCTGCCCACATCATAATTACAGACACCAAGCAGCCCTTTGGTGACATGACCATTAAGGATTATGACAATGAGCTGCTGCACTTGGCTCATGACCTGGCAGTGAGGCTGCTCCCAGCCTTTGAGAACACCAAAACTGGCATTCCCTATCCTCGGGTGAGTGACACAGCAGCCCTGGGGGAACAGGCTCAAAGCAGGGTTCCACCTGTCCTGCAACTTCAATTTTGTGCCCTTTTATGTGCACTTGGGGTATTGAGCCTACCCTAAGTTATTCTGCAATGACACAGGGGAAACTGCCCTCAGTTTTGGTGATGTGGGTAATACAAGTTTCTCCTTCTGTCTAGTAAATGTTTTCCCTGGGCTGATTTTCACTGTGTTTATTGTTCCCTGTGGGTCAGGAGTCATTTGTTCCTGTGCTGGTTGGCTGGAGCATTCCCTGCCCTGTGTCACACAGCAGCAAACAATACTGTCATTAACAAGGAATACTGTAAAGGAGCTGAAAGTGTCTCTATTGGTGACTTGCTACTAAAACAATTATATTAGAGTAAAACTCTTTTGAAATATTTATCATACTGGGCCTGCAATTTGTAATTTTCCTGAAGACTGCTCAGTGGGTTCTCAATACTCTGGATTCTTGGATGCTGCAGCCTCTTGTTTTAAGCAGATGCAGTTGGCAAGGAGAAGGATATCACTACCACTGGAACAATCCTAAACTGCAAAACTATAATTGGCACTTGCCTGGCTGCTCTTAATTTCTGGAGACAGCAGCACTGCTTTTCCTCCAGACCTGCCAGGCTGTAGAAATGTGAATTTTGACTTCTGTTCAGGGCCTGGTAAAGTAGCTGAGGGTACTGTAACTTCCCTTCCGTGCCATGTTCCATGGGGAAGAGGAGGAGCGTGCACTGAGGAAGCTCTTGGTTCCACCAGCACAAACTGAGGGGCAGCAAAGAAGGAGAAGTCTGAATGTTTAGTGGAAGGCATGAGAAAGTGAAGTTTGCAGGGGTTAGCAAGTATAAGAGAAAAATGAGGCTTGACCATTTTATTGATGTTGTAAAGCTGGAAGAAGAATGTCAGGAATTCTACAGGAAAGCTTTCCAAGTGTGCTGGTTTTGTCTCTGTGCACATTCCATGCTTCACCAGAAAGGCATGTTCCTAAAGGTGAGGGTGCAGCTACAGGAATTCTACAGGAAAGCTTTCCACGTGTGCTGGTTTTGTGTCTCTGTGCACATTCCATGCTTCACCAGAAAGGCATGTTCCTAAAGGTGAGGGTGCAGCTGTGAGCACAGCTGGCTGAGTGCAGCCTGCCTGTCCCTGTCCACAGGTGAACCTGAAGAAGGGGGTTCCTCCAGACAGCCACAATGAGACCTGCACAGCAGGAGCTGGATCCTTGCTGGTGGAGTTTGGGATCCTCAGCAGGCTGCTTGGGGATTCCACCTTCGAGTGGGTGGCCAGGAGAGCTGTGAAGGCCCTGTGGAGCCTCAGGAGCAATAACACTGGACTGCTGGGTAATGTCTGCCTGCTGCTGTGTTAGCCTGTCTCAGGCTGGGCCATCAGGCCACAGCTCCTTCCTGTGTCCTCACCTTTGTCCTTCTGCTCCCTTTGTAGCTGTTCAGTCACGTTCTCCTTGTGTGCCCAGGGGTTGTGGTGAACTAATGGCACTTTGGGGCTTTCTAAGAAAAATGGAGTCTCTGAAAGACTCCTTAGGGCACAGGTTTTCAGCTCACATTTTTCACAAAACTGGGGAATGGAACTGAAGGCCCTGATTTGTGTCCCCATTAATATAATTCAGATTGGCAGATGACTAAAAGTACTTAAAATAACTGCATGTGTGTGGGTGTTTCTCAGATGAATCCACCACTGTAACACTTCATCTGATGTTAATCTTTGATCCTTCCTCCTTGGGAATTTCTGAACCTGTGATAGATATTCCCAAGTCTTGACTGGTTCTTTCTCTCTGATATACTCAGCAACCTCAGACTAAACTTGTTCTTTGTTCTGAAAGGAAACGTTGTGAATATCCAGACTGGCCACTGGGTTGGAAAGCAGAGTGGACTGGGAGCAGGGTCAGATTCGTTCTATGAGTACCTGCTGAAGTCCTACATCCTCTTTGGGGAGAAGGAAGACCTGGAGATGTTCAACGCTGCTTACCAGAACATTCAGAACCACTTGAGGAGAGGGTATGTGATTCATGTCAGCATCAGTTCCTTGAGCACTGAATCCTCCAGCGGATCTGAAACACGTCTGTTTGTAGTGCTTTGTGTCATGCCCTAGAAAATCTGTCCTCCTTTTTCCTGTAAGAAGCAAAATCTCCTTTCCATGCTAGTCTCCTCATTCCTCAGGAACTGATGGGGTGCAGAGAAACCAAACTGTTTCCTGTCCCATTTATAAATGTTAAGGCTGAGAAAAGTCTGGCACTGCAAAAGAAATGTATTAAATTGGCTGCTTTGTTCTTCTCGAAGCCTGATCTTGCCTAGCATGACTTTTTGGTAGAACTTCTGCTGGCAGAGCTCTAAGACAGGATCCCTTTATGAATTACCTTCTTGAGAGCATGACTGTGTTTGGGCTCCTTCCCAAGGAGCCCAGCACGGCAGGGCAGGGGCTGCTTGCCTCAGCTGGTGGCAGTGTGCTGTGTGCTGCCCAGCAGAGCACTGCCTGCGTTGTTCCTGCAGGAGGGAGGCCTGCAATGAGGGGGAAGGGGACCCACCCCTCTACGTCAACGTCAACATGTACACGGGCCAGCTGATGAACACCTGGATCGACTCCCTGCAGGCCTTCTTCCCTGGACTGCAGGTGAGCTTTCCTTCTGGGCCAGGCCAGCTGGAAAGGCCCATCCTGATCCTGGGCTGGGACTGAGTCTGACTTCTGAGCTGAGCTCCCAGCTGTGGGTTTGCATCTGGCTGCTCTGATAAGGGTTCAGTTCAGCTCTGCATTAACACAGCAATGTGGGGAGGCCTGGCCTGCTCTCTGCCAGATCTGAGACTTTCAACTTCCCTCTTTTAGCCTCAGCATTTGTATTCTGTGCTGTGAGGTTCTGCTAAAGCTTTTACTGCAAAGAATGAATGCATCAGTACTTTGGGGGGTTATTTTCTGTGTGTTTTGTGGGGGAAGAGTTGTTTTAGGTGCCACACCTCATCTTTGCTGGCCTGCAGCACTAAGTGTGTGCCTGTCTGGCTGCTCTCGTGCCCAGGTGTTGATAGGAGATGTGGAAGATGCCATTTGCCTCCATGCCTTCTATTATGCCATATGGAAACGCTATGGGGCTCTCCCAGAGAGGTACAACTGGCAGCTGCAGGCCCCAGATGTTCCCTTCTACCCGCTGAGGCCCGAGCTGGTGGAGTCCACATATCTCCTCTATCAGGTATTTGACTTCCCTGGGACCAAAAGCTTTTGTTCAGAAAGTCACTTTATCCCCCCTGACCTCTGGCCAGCTGAATTTTGGCAGCCCTGGAGCTGCCTGTTGTCCTGTGGAGTCTCTGGGCAGGCACTGCAGTGTTGTGCAATGTTGTTGCTCTGCTGTTTGCTTCAAACACAGCCTTTTTTATAAGGCAGGCAAAAACACTAAACAACCTTTTCTAAAAGCTGCTGGCAGATTTTTACAAGGCAGAGACCTGTGACTGCTCAACCAAAATTTTTGCAGTAAATGTAACAGCTTTCCTTGCAATACTGGCCAGGCACAGATACATAAACTGAAATAACTGTCTGCCTACAAGGAAGGGATCTGAGAGTTTGGATTTACTGCAGGTTTTGTAGGATTTGCACTAAAGCAAATGTGAGAAGCTTGCACTGGCTAATCCAAGTCATGCTCCTATAAAGATAAGTTTGCTGTGATACACAAGACTCTGGTACCAATAGGCCTTTGTTGTGTTATTTTTAAGGATTTCAAAATTGCTGACTCTAACTCTTGTCTGTCTTCCTTATTTAGGCCACAAAGAACCCATTTTACCTTCATGTGGGAATGGATATTCTGCAGAGTTTGGAAAAATATACAAAAGCAAAGTCAGTCTTCAATGTTCTTTTCTTCTCTCAATGCTATATATCTACATTTTATTATACAAACATTATATAGAATCCAGTCTGCCACATGTAGGTAAACCAGAAAACCCAGCCCTCCTTGAAAGCCACAAGTGATGATTTATTTATTGAGCACTTCTTTCCTTTCCATCTGAAAATGAAATTATAGTCCAGTGGCAACTTTATACCATTGGAATTTTATCACTGCCTTTCAAAATGCATTGTTGATGAATCAGCTGCTAAAAACTGCTGAAAATAATAGTTGGGATTTTTCCTAGGGATCCTGCAAGATTATTTCTCACCTCATGATGTTTGGCTGACCTGAGGGATGGCCCCTAAGGCAGATGCTGTTGGGTGACAGCTTCCAGTTCAAGACAGCAGCAGTGAATCCTGACTTTAGCACTGAGTAGCTGAACTTCTTGCAAGGCTCAGGGGGAAGACAGTCAAATTTTATTCCTTATTGTTAATTGACTCATTTTCTAGACAAATGTGTAATGCCTGGCCAGGTCAGACATTGCTGGTGAGTGGGGTTCAGGTGCTCACAGACCCCTCAGCACCCCAGAAGCAATAACCAGTGAGTGCTTGCACAACACAGTTGTTCCCTTGGACTTGCCCCTGGCAGCTGGAGTGCTCTGAGTGAGGGGATGCTGAGAGCAGCACAGCTGGAACTGAAGCCATGTCCCTGTTGCAGGTGTGGCTATGCCACGTTGCACCACGTGGTGGACAAGACCAAGGAGGATCGAATGGAGAGCTTTTTTCTCAGTGAAACCTGCAAATATTTGTACCTGGTACGTGTGTGCTCCTCACTGCCAAGGCACTGCACAGAAATGGCACAGGAAGGGGCAGGAGCTTATTAATTATTAATTAGGAACTGGGTTGGACTGGGGGCAGGGCACCATTGGTGACAACCTGCTGGGCTCTGGGGTTTGGGTATGGGGGTGATTCAGGCTCTTTTTTGACCTCACCCCAGTCTCTGAGCTGGGGCAGCTGCCCAGCCGTGGTTCCTGAACCTGGAGAGCTGCAGATCTTTGGGAAGAGGCTGGAAAGGAGCAGGACTGGAGGGAGCTGCTGCCCAGCTCTGCTTGCAGCCCTCCTGCCTGGGGCAGCCTGTGCTTGCTGCCTGCTGGGCCGTGGCACTCACAGGAGAAAGCATTTGGGCTGACATTGCCTAAGCCCCTGTTCTCAATCTCCTTTAGTCAGAAAACCAAATAAATCTGTGACTGAGTGGATGCCAGCCTAGAAATGCCTCACAGAGCAGCTTAGAAAAATAAGGGCACTTTAAGTTGTGTGAGAAGTGTTTCTTCTGCTCTCCTCTTCTAACTGCTCAGATCAATCCCTTGCATTAAGACTATTTATTTCCATTTGCTCCAGCATTATTTAGCACTAAAAGGTATTTTTGTGTGATCCTTCAAAGCGTGAGTACCTGCTCCCAGCTGCTTGGTACTGGGAGGTGAAGGATGGGGCACACCTACAATGCCTGCCTCTCCCCTCTCTCCTTCAGCTGTTTGATGAAGAGAATCCAGTGCATAAGTCTGGGAATAAGTTCATGTTCACTACTGAGGGCCACGTGGTGTCTGTGGACGAGCGTTTCCGGAGCTCGCTGTGGGAGGACATCCTGCCTGCAGGGGAGGACAGCCTCAGAGCCAAACCCTCCGAGCTCAAGGCTGCCAACTTCAGCTCCAACGTAAGCACCACAGGCTGCTGCTGCTGCCCAGGGCAGGGCCAGGCAGGACACACAGAGCCTTTGCTAGTGCTGCTGTAGAGGGTTCCCTTAGAAATGGCAAACACCCGAGGAGCTCCCCTGAAAGGCACTTCCAGCAGCAGCATAAATGGGATCACATGTGGGATGCTGGTGAAGGTGAAGCCTGTCCTCCTTGAAGTATTTTGCAGCAATTTTTTTTTTGTTCTTTGTAAATTTACTTCCAATTGTTTTTCTCTTCCCCTTTTCTTTGCCCTTAAAACTCTCCAGTGTTGCTGTCAGGGGCAAAGGGAGAAGCAGAGGGTCATCTAAACCAAGCTTTGTCTTCCTCAGCGTGGTTTTGGGGGATGGAAAGGGGACCCTTCTTAGCAAGGCCTCAACTGACCCCAGAGCTGTGGCTTCAGTGCCCATCAGCAACCAAAACAAATCTGGTTTTAATCAGAATGACTTGAATTGAAAGGACCTCAAAGATCACCTCATTCCACCCCCGTGGGCAGGGACACCTGCCACTAGAGCAGTTAAGGACAATTTAAAAAAATATCTCCTGGTAGGTTCTGGTGTGGTTTTCTTCCCTCCTCCCCACAGAGCTCCAGAAAAAGAGCATTATTTTAAACGTTCACAGTTGTCATAGTGAAGGAAATCCCAGTTGCACAACAAGCTGTGCTGTGTGTTTGGAAGCTGCAGCCTGCTCTGAGGAAACACTTGCTGCTCATTTATGGGATTTGTGCTGCAAGTCTGCAAAGAACGAGGGAAAGTTGGGGGAAAAAGTGTTACCGGGTACAGTTTTCTGTACTGGGAGGATCTGAAAGGATTGCAGAGGGGATGCTTGCCTGGGATTGGATCTGAGTTCTTAAAAAGATGTACATTTTCTCAACAGTGTAACAGAGTCCCTGATGAGAGGAGGTACCTGCTGCCCCTCAAGAGCAACTACATGAGGCAGATCGACAGAATGGTGGGACTGATCTGAGGGACTGCAGGGCCCTGGGGGCAGCCTGGCATCCTCTGCACACACTGCTGCCCTTCAGCTGCTCCCTGCACAGGCTGGCTCCCCCAGGTGTCCCTGGACACAAAGGGGATGGAGCTCACTCCTCCGAGCCGGGGTAACCCCCGTGCCACCTGAACAAACAGCTCTTGTTTCAAGGCTTCCTATGAGAAATGTTGTTGCAAATGAAGGCTGAATATATTTTAAAAGGAAAAGAAGGCAAATTGGCCTGTGCCACCTAGCTACCTCTTTGTAGCTGTGTTACAAATGTCCCTCTAGAGCAGGGTCTGGTATTTAATTTGAAATGATCTCGGGGCTTGGGGAAGGAGTGGGGAAGTGCAATTTTTTACACCAAGTTGAATTATTGAATTTTTCTGACTAGCAATACACAACCTAAAGGTCTACTCAGGTAGGAACCCACTGGGTTTGCTGAAACAAAACTGCTCTGTGTACTCTTGGAAAGATCACTGCAGGTGGTGTAAGAGCTGCTGGAAGAGTGTGCCATCCCTGACACCCACAGCTGACAGAAGCTGCAGGGCTGTGGGAGCTGCAGGACCCAGTGATCAAACCAATCAGGTGCCTTTTTGCAAGGGAAGGGGGGAGGGAAGGGGGAATTGCAAAGCCACTCAGGCAGAAGTTCCCAAAGTTTCCTTGTTTGCCAAGTTTTAGTGCCTTTTCAGGAGAGATGCTGCTAAGAACTGGTGTCGCAGTACATGAAGAACAAATTATTTCACATTCCTGACAGGATTCACGTGTTAGTGCCTTAAGTTCTCTTCCCTAGCAGGGAAAACTGAGCTTCCTTGGGAAGATGGAAAAGTATTTCTGATGAGCTGGCTGCAGAATACAGTGGAACCCAAAGTCACTTAAAAAGAGGTGTTTGGAGGTTTTTTTGAAGATACTGGAAAAATATCTATGAACTTTCAGGAAGAAGGCAGTTAAGGGCTTGAGGGATGACAACAAACTGAGGCCAAAACAGCTATTTTAAATATACCAAGTTGGGTTTTTTTTCCAGTGGTTGCTTATATACTTCTAATTTTTAACTACAGTTGAAGTAGTAGAATGTTATTTTTGGGTTAATGACTTTTAAATTGAGGCATAAATACAAGGGCAACTCGATCTGCTGTATTTTCACCTTCTTACAACAACATTGGTTTTCATAAACCACGTGTTGCAACTCAAAACATTTCTAATAAATATGAAGTTTGTGCTGGAGAGGTTATTGTTGGAATCTTTTAATGTACAGATACATCTCAGGGACTTTGTTGTAGAATCTTCTATTCCATGATTGAATCTTGTATTCAGGCAAAAAAAAAAATCATCAAATCTTATTAGTCTTATTATGTGTGTTTGAGGGGGTGAAGGGTTGGAGGGGGGAGAGGGAAATAGGTTAAAATTTCCCAAAATGTTGCAATAGGATGGGTTGCCTTGGTGTTGGAGGCAGCTGGTGATTCCAGCTCCTGTAGCTTTGCCAAAGGTGTTTCTGGAGTGTCTGAGTTGTGTGTTTCAAGGACAGCAGGAATTGAAGGTGTTGTGATGCAGAGGTGTTGGCAGAGGTTCAGGCTGTGCTGCCAGCACAGGGTGAGGAGGGCAGCAGGATGGGCAGGGGCCCTGCTGCCCACCCAGGGCACAGGGCTGGCCTCTCAGACCCTGCTCCAGCTCTGCAGGGAGCAGTGCTGGGGTGGGAGCCCAGCACAGCATCCCAGCCTGTCTGGTGAGCTCACGGGGTGGGCAGGACACCAGGACAGCCAGGACACCAGGACAGCCAGGACACCAGGACAGCCAGGACACCAGGACAGCCAGGACACCAGCACAGACAGGACACCAGCACAGACAGGACACCAGGACAGACACACCCTGAGTGTACTGCTGGCTTCTCCTGCTCCAGGCTTGTCCCTGACTCCCAGTTTAGCTCCCTGAATGTGACTCTGGCCACTCAGTGATTGCTTTCTGAGCTCCTGAGCCCAGGGGAGGGCCCCAGCCCAGGATTGTGCACAGAATCCATTCCAGAGCTTGCCAGAGAGAATTCCAGGACTGGGAGGAAGTTGCACAACTGTTCTGCCTTTGTGTTTTCCTTGTGATTGCCAGGAAGAGTGAAAGGTGGCTGAGAATGAGAGCAGCCCAGACAGGAATTGCAGCCTTCCAGGCAAACACGGTCAGCTTCCCTTGGGAATTGCTTTGGAATTTCTGCTGCCAGGTGATGTGACAGTCATCTTTCCATAGGAATGCTCTTTATCCTCCCAGCAGCTGCTGGTAAAAGACTTTGTGTTCCTTCAGGAGCCAACCTTTCTTCCTCTTTGTCCTAAAACTTGGATACGTTTTTACTCTGTAAGGACAGGGCACCTGTTGTGCACTAAAGTGAGAGCTTTTGTGCAAGCCACTGGCATCAAAATGGAGCTGATAACAGTGCTGGAATCACTTGCTGAAACAGACTCTTGTATTTCTTGGTATCTTGTGCAATATCAGGTTTTCTGAACTGAAAGTGCCATGTATGCTTAATTGTTATTTATCCATGAAGTATTTAACTGAGAACGGGAAACTTGGAAGAGGACCAAATGTGCTTTCATGAAATGTCCTGAATTTTCAACACTTGGCTTGCCTTTTGCAAATCTCCATTAAAAAATAGTGTGTTTGACTACTTTGATGTGTGTTTGTCCTGCAGGGATCTCCCTGCACCTTCTGTGCTCTGGGATTTCATCTGGTTAGAGCTGGGACAATCCCATCTGTCCTTCCTGCAGGAGAATAAACCCACCCCAAAACAACAGGGCTTTCTTCTCCCTGTCCCCCTTCTCTCTATGAGGGTTTGGGGGCAGCTGAGAGCAGGGATTGGTGTGGGATAAGTGAAGTGTGGCCTCCCTGCTGGGATTCCCAATCCTTTGTCCAATCAGTCCATGGAAAACCTGGAATTCTGCACCTTGCTGGGCTCTCTCCAGCCCATGGAGAGCCAGCCTGGGGAACAGTTTGTGCTGGGTTTGAGAACAGGAGCTGGAAATGAGCTGTCTGACCATCACTTTGATTTATTGGTTCTCCTTTGCTGCTTTTCCCTCCCGGATTTGTTTTCTGTCTGATTGGCATTATCTCCCGTGCTGATTCCTGCTTTGCAGTCCTGGTGCCGGGGCTGTTGGAGCTGCCAGGACATTTCTGTGTCTGGATCAAGCTCCACATTCCTGGGAAATGTCTGTTGAACATTGGTGATGGGGATTTTGCAGTGGTTTAAAAGCTCCTCTGGGTTTTTGGATCATGAGATCTTTGCCTTGCTTTACTTTTGCTGCATTCAGACTTCTGAGAGTCAATTCTAAGGTGAGTGTAAAGGGGCTGAAATGCTGATTTTGGGGCAAGCACCCCAGCTCTGATGGCTTTTCCCTGTGGCTGCACATTTTCCAGTGGAGTCTCTGTCCTGAGCTGCTGTTTGCTGTCATTCCTTAGCTTGTGGTGCTGCCCCATCTGCCCCCAGAGGGTTGAGCAGCTCTGGGTGGGACTGAGTGCTTTGCTTGCAGCTTTTCCAGCCCACATTTAGGAAATTATCTCCAAAAAAGCCACTCTGCCATCGTTGCTTTCCTGGCAGACTGGAGTGGAGCAACACCGCTTGTGATGCAGGATTTAAATCCAAAGATGGGATTGAAAACTGACTTTTTCAGGGTGAAATGCAGGGAGGGCTGGGTTGAGAGCAGGCAGAGGTGTGTGGTGCTGTAGCTCCGCTCTGCCTCCAGCAGAGCCCTCCCTTGTGCCGCGGTTCGAGGCTTGGAAACCTCGGTGTCCCCGGGGCTCGGCGCTGGAAAAGCACATTTCCAGCTTCCCTGGCAAATGCGGGATTAGCGCTGCCCGGGAGCTGCAGGGCACACGGCACTGCTCGCTCCTGGAGATGTTCACCTTTATCCGGCCTTGCAGCTGCTTTTCGAGAGGGATTTTGTGCCACTGATCACCTCTTGTGTGCTTTATCCACCCGAAAGGCATCAAGAAATATTCCCTGGAGCTGCTGTGTGCCTCTTCAGCCTCCCTTGTCCCCGCTCTGATCAGAGGCCGCTGGTTTGGAGCCGTTTAACTGAAAAGCACCTTTTTTCCCCCAAAGATTTGTGTTGGCTGGCGTTTATCAGGGCTGTGGAGGAGGAGAGCTCGGGAGCAGCTCCAGCCTGGCCAGAGGTTGCAGTGCCCAGGGTGGGCTCTGATTCCCAGGGGGAGGCAGCACCGTGTTCTCCCAACAGCAGCCCTGGGAAGTGTGTGTTTGGGTTTTTTTTTTTTTGTTTTATTTTTTTTTTGTGTGTGTTTTTTTTTTTTTATTATTATTTAGGAAACGCTGGTAAGGAGGAGAAAGGCACCAGCCCTCAGCTGGTGAGGATGCTCTGACCTCCTGCAGGAGGCACAGCTGGGAACTGGGAGAACTGGGAGAGCTGGGACAGCCCCAGCCCAGCCTGGTGACCAGGGCTGCATTTACTGGGTTCAGGGAGGAGTTCCAGTCTCCTTGGGGAGCAACTGGTGAGACTGGGAGTGCCCCAGTGCCCCCTGCCCTGGGGGGAGATGAGATCGTGGGGGAACTCCCTGGGACTGGGATATTGTTGGAGAACTCCCTGGGATTGGGATATTGGGGGGAACTCCCTGGGATTGGGATAGTCTGGGAGAACTCCCTGGGATTGGGAGATTATGGGTACAACTCTTTTGGTTTTGGAGATTGTGGGGAGCACTCCCTGGAATTTAGAGATTGTGGGGAACGCTCCTTGAAATCTGGAAGGGGAGATTTCATGGAGAAATATCCCTGGAATTTGGAGGTTATGGGGAGAACTCCCTGGGATTGGGGTAGTGTGGGGAGATCTCCCTGGAATTGAGATTGTGGGGAGAATTCCCTTGGCATTGGACGATCACAGGGAGAACTCCCTTGGGTTTTCCATACTCGAGGCAGGTGCTCTAAATTACAAAAAATCCAGACAAATTAAGTGAGGGGAAAAAAAAAAAAGAATATTTCAGTTTATTAATACTTTTGAATAATTGAAATTACTCGCTGGGTAGGGCCCGGGGGCTTTCCAATAATGGCAATCTGCATATTGTTAATTATTTATAATGTTCATTTGGGCTCAGTCATCGCTACCATGAGCAGCTCTTGGAAAGCTCCATGAATCACCTGCTCGTGCTGTGGCAGCAGTGCAGCAGCGTGGCTCTGCCACAGAACTTGGTGTGGAACACAAACCTGTGGCCTGAACAAACACTGCTGTTCCTCCAGAGGAGAGGGAGCTTGTACAGCAGCCTTCAGGAGGAAGAATTAACTCTAGAAAGAGTATTTAAATAAGCATTTTTAATAGATCAAATATCCCCGTGCTCGCAGACGCTGCTTAATGAGAAAACAAATGATGTGGGAGCTGCAGATTCTCTTTTTTAATATTTATGTGCAAATGATTCCCTCTGCTTTCCCTTTGCTTCCCTGCCTGCAGCCGAGTGCAGGGGTGCACCACGGCAGAGCTGGGGAGCTGGAGGAGAGCAGGAAGGACAATTATCCAAAATTTGGTGGCAGAAAAATCAGATTCAACAAAGCTGGGGTTGTTTGGGGTTTTTTCCCCCCCCTTTTTTTTTTCTCTTTTTCCCTTTGTTTTATTTTCCTTCTTTTTCCTCCCTTCTTTTTCTCCCTTCTTTCCCCTTCCTTTTTCCTTCTTTTTTCCCCTTTCTTTATTTTTTCCCCTTTTTTTTCCCTGGCTGGGAATGTGAAATAAGAAGAGCAGGAGGTGTGATGTCACACCTGGGATTCCCTGGAATTCAGGAATGTTGGGACAATCCCCTGTGCCTCAGCCCTGGTTTATCCACAGCCTCCTCACCCCGGGGATGTGGAGATGGAGCACGGGGCAGAGCAAGGAAGGTTCAGAAAGTACACTTAAAACCTCAGAAATGCCATTTAAAAAGTTTATTTTACCTTTATTCCTGCACTTTGTCAGCTGGAGTGGCCATGACCATCAAATCCCAAAGCCATGCTCAGCCCGCCCTTCCCCTTTCTTTTCCAGCTTTCTCTCCAAATCTGCCCTGGAATGATTTCTCCTCAGTGCACAGGAATGCTTCAGCTCCGTGATTAATTAGTATTGCTATTAATACAAGATGCAATTCCATTGGACTAATCTATCTTATTGGTCAGGCTTTAATTAATTAGGTAATAAAAGCAACCCTAAAAAACCCCTTTGAATGCTGCTTAATGAAACCCATGGATCTGCTTATTAAGAATTAAAACCTTTCTCTCTTTGATACTTCTCTGCTTTATTAAACTCCGCTCCACTGCTTTGTGTGGTTTGTCCCATCAATAATGAGGCTCTTTCTTCCGAATTGCTTGGTGTGAGCCAAGAAATCTCATATTATCTAATTAGGGACAGCTCTGCCTGCAGAAGGAATACAGCAGCAGCAAAAGCCATTTGTTCTGGGCATTTTGTGGGGTTGTTATCATTAAAAATCCCCAGTCTCACCCACCCTGCACCTGTTTCATGTTAAAAATCAACTTTGTAGAGGAAGAACTGCTTCCACCCTGGGGCAGCTCCAGTGGGACTCAAAGGAGCTGGAGGAAAACCCCCTCATTGGGATTTGTTTTCTCTGGATACATCCATCCCTGCCTCTGGATTTTGTGGCCCATCATTATTTTGGTGCCAGCAGGTTGGGAGCAGTGGGTGGGGCAGAGGCTCCTGCTTTGCTTTCTGCTGCTGCCTTTCCTTCCTCCTGCCCAGTTTTTTTTTTGTTTGTTTTTTTTCTGTTTGTTTTGGGGTGGTGTTTTTGTTTGTTTTCTTTTTTCTTTCAGTTTATTTTCATTCTTTTCTCTCCCTTCATTTCCCTCCCTTTTCCCCCTTTCTTTTTTATTTTTGCCCTTTTTTTCCAAGCTGGGAATGCATAGTAAGGAGAAGGGAAGGAGGTCAGAGGGGTTTTCCTGGCACTCACTGTGCTGAAAGTTCAGGGAATTCTCTGCAGGAGCAGCTCGGAGGTTTTGATGTTGGAAGAATCCAGAGTTCCCTTTTTGAGTTTCACCCTCTGTGCTAAAACATTTCTGTCCCAGCATGGCAGGAGCTGCCATTCCCTGGTTTCTGGCTGCGTCCCCAGGGATTTTCCTGCCTGCTCCTGCAGATTTCCAGCTGATTTCCGTCTGTAAATCCACACTTTGCCAGGGCAGAGGCAAAGCCACGCTCTGCCCGTGAGGGCAGATGGCAACAGGAAGTGCAGGAAAGATTTTTTCTTTAAGAAACAACAAATTTCGAGAAAGCCAAAGAGGCACAAAATGATTGTCAAGATGTAATTATTGCAGCGAATGAAAGGCAGGCTGGCTGCTTGAACCTGCCTGCTCGGGGTTATATTAATGTGAAGCATTTAATCATTAGGGAGATGGAATTAGTTCACCCAGACTGATCTCTAAGCTGAACTGGAAAGTTGGCCACAGTAATAATTTCATAAACTTCCTCAGAATAATAATTCTCCTGGACAATTCTGCTGAAGGACATCACCTTGTGGGCTCTGCTTTCCACGTGTGCTTCAGCTGGGAAGAGAGATGGGAAATGGAGCTGCTGGTTTGGAGAGAAAAGATGGGAATGGTTTATTTCCCATGCTGAGGCTCAGGCCTGGGGGAAGGTTCCCTGGATTTGCAATGTTTCTGTTTTATATTTTTAGACTGAAGGTTTGGCTGGGGAATATTTAAGGCAAGTGTCTTTCTTCTCTCAGTTTTAATTTCCAGGCAGGAACTGTGATTTTAGCAGCTCCTCTTCAGTCTCTAATCCCAAGTGTAGACAGGTTCAGCTGCCAGAATTTGTCTGAAGGATGGAAAAAATTGGGATAATAATTGAAGAAAATGGTTGGGAATGGTTACAATGAGATAATGAGAAGCAGGGGACTGTAATTAACAAGTAATTATCAGAGGGTTTTTGCAGGGGGTCAGGGCCTGCCCTTCCAGCTTCTGCTGGCTTTGAGGGACATTGTATAAAGCCTTTTTTGGGGTGAAATGTTGGAAAACATCCCTCTGCTACAGGCAGACTTGGCTGGACTCTGCTTTTCCCCACCGAAATCTGGGACCATTGCTCTGAGCATGGCAGAGCTCCCGGCCTCCCACTGGCCTGGCTCTTGGCAATGTGGGGAGAACCCTTTGGGAAGGTGGGCACTGCTCAAAGGCTGCACTGGTGGCCTTGGAAGTGTTTTCCCAGCTCGAGAAGTGAAATGAGAAATGCAGAATCCATCAGGCTGAGCTGGGAGCCCCCAGTGTGCCAGGGAGCCATGAGGAGCACAGCCTGTGGGTTGGCTGAGCTATCAAAGTGGTTTTCAAACTTCTCTAATGGAGAGATGTTCTGTTTGTCCTTGAAGTTTAGTGTAAGGAAAAAAAAAAAAAGTCATTTATAACCTAAAAATGACTCCAAGTTTTAAAAAATGAATGCAGGAGAATGCAGAGCAGAGCAGGAAAATGAGAGCTGCTGCTGCTGGGATCCCTAGGAGAGAGCAGCTGTGCAGGCTGCAGCAGCAGCAGCTGGGAAATGGACCCGAGTGATGCTCTGAGACAGCTCCACTGCCACGATGAGTGAGTTCAGGGGGAAAAAAAGAACGTTTAACAGGCTGGAGAAGCAGGCAGGCACCTGTGGCAGGGGAGGCAGCCCGGAGTGCTCCAGGGGAAGCTCTGGTGTGGAGCTTTCTGCTGCAAACAAAGGGAGCCTGTAGCTGGCTATTGCCAGATGACTCAGAATAATGCCAGCGTGAGCAGTAAACAGTTTTAATTTATACAGGTGACATTTAAAATGCAAATCAGACCTTAAGATAATTGCTGGGAAGAAGGGAGCCTCTGTTGGTTTAGGGAATGTTTCCAGTTTCTATGGCAATTGTTTGCGGTGCAGAGATGGAGGGAGGGGCTGGGGCTGCTCCTGCCTGGCTCAGGTCTGCCACAGGGAATGCCTGGCCACAGGAGCTGGGCCAGGGAGCTCCTGGGCTAAAAATTCTCACACCTGTTGAAAAAAGATAATTTTTCTTTCCTCTTGGCACTGCAAATGCAGGTGGATGGAAATGAGGCGATGGCACCCAAATGTGTGTGCCTAAAGCTGCTGGGCAGGACAGGGCAGCTCCCCCAGGCAGGGCAGGGTTAGGGCTCTGGGAGGGAGCCCTGAGTGCTTTCTGCTGCTCAGGGGGTTTTGGGAGCTCTGCCCAAAGCAGTCATCTCCTCTTGGTGCCCAGTGAACGCCACCAGGGCATCTCCTGGGCACCTCAGCACCTTCATCTGCTTTAGAGCAGATTTCTGCTCCTTGTTTTCTGCTCTGATCCCATCTTCCTCTCCTGGAGCTGCACCTCCAGCCAGAGCCTTTGGGGATTTTTTGACAGGAATTATCCCAGTGCTTTTTTCCCTGATTAACCTCCCACAAAGCCTTTAATTGCCCTGCTATTAATTAATCCTGCTTTGTGCTCAGCTTCCAGGCCTGCTGTTCCCTGTTCCCTGCTCCTCCTGCTCCCCCAGCTGCCTGTGAGGAGCAATCTCCTCCTTCCCCAGGGTGGGAATGTGGCACAGCAGCTCTGGGGGTGCTCCCACCTTGCACTGGCACATGCAAGAGGTCCTTAATGCGTTTTTTATTTTAATGTCACCTTTTAATTCTTTGGATCACCTATCCTGGAGCTAGAGCAACAGGCTGTGGTGTGCTCTCTATCTTTAATTGGGCCTTCTTAGCAGGTTTAAAGAGGTTTTCAAACTCAGGTTAATAACTTGCAGTTGCACTTCACTCGAACGTTTTTATTCAGTGATCAATTGTTGGTGCAGGTTTGAGGACTCAGCAAATCCCTGAGTTATTTATAATAAATCCTGCAACCACCTGATAGCTACTACAGACTCTTTAAAATGAATGCCAGCCTCATTCGCTGCTGTTTGTGACAGCCCCAGTTCCTTAACACTGATAAATAATGCACAAAAAGCAGTGCAAGGAGCACGGTGGGGTCTTTATCCACCTCTCCAGGGCAGCCTGTGCTGGGGGCTGAGGGCAAAGCTGGGCTCGCTGCCCCTCAGTGCCAGGGGGGCTCCTTGGTGTCCCTGTCCCCCACGTGGGACAGTGCAGGGGCTGCAGAGCCTGCCTGGCAGCCTGGGCACTGGCACAGCTCACAGGGAAGGGTTGGGAGCCTCTAAATGGACTTTTTGAAGTGAGGGAGGTGGTGCCCAGGTCAGCCTGGAGGTCTTGGAGCAGCTGGGGTGGGGAAGGGACTGGGGCACCCTTCTGTCACGGGTGTGTCTGGGCAAAGCTGGGGGAAAAGGGAATTCCCAGGAGGGGAGCACCTGGCTGGGCGTGGTGGGGCTGGCACAGGGAGCTGCAGGTGGCACAGGGAGCTTCAGGTGGCCCTGGCACAGGGAGCTGCAGGTGGCACAGGGAGCTGAGGTGGCACAGGGAGCTGCAGGTGGGGCTGGCACACGGAGCTGCAGGTGGCCCTGGCACAGGGAGCTGAGGTGGCCAGGCTGTGACAAAGAGCCCCAGCCCCAGCAGGAGGTGCCAGGGCAGCCCTCAGGACCAGGGCTCTGACTCCTCCGTTGTCCCTCCCATCTGAGCACACTCACTGCACGAGTAATTCCATTCAGGCGTGGCAATTAATGAAACAATTATCTCCCGTGTCCTGGGCTGATCCCCGGGTCATCTGAGCATTATCCCTTTTGATCTCATGATGAATTTAAAATGTGTACTAAATTGGCTCTTAATTCAGAGGGAAAGGCCAGGCTTGCTTTCTGCAGGAGACAAGGGGATTTAATGGGCACATCTCAAGGACATGGGACACGTTTGCTCAGGACTGAGGGAACGAGCAGCAGCCCCTCCTGGGAGTGCTCTGCAGGGCTTGTGCAGCTCCACGACCTCTCCAGGGGCCACTCCTGCCCCACGACATGCCCGGGAGGTAAAGCCTGGCCCAGGGGGCAGCTGAGGCTTGGTGCCTCATCAGAAGCTCCTCCTTGGTGATCCAGGCTCTGTGGGTTTGTGGGTCAGGGCAAGGGAGGAGCTTAATCTGACTCTGTATTTCCTAGGAATATTTTATATCTAGAAAGAATATATTATATTATATTATATTATATGACTAGGAAAGGAATGAATAATAAAAACCTCTGAGACTCAGAGTCCAGAACAGCTGGCTGTGATTGGTCATTAAGTAAAAATAATTCACATGAGACCAAGCCAAGCTGCACCTGTTGGTGAGCAACCTCCAGACCACGTTCCAAAGCCATCAGTTATTGTTTATATTCCTTTTCTGAAGTTTCTCAGGAGAAGCTTCAGAAAATAAATATAAATAAAATATAAATATATTATAAACATAAATATATTTAATAAATAAATAAATAAAAATATAAATATGCCCAACATCCTGGCAAAGGGATTTTTTCACCAAGATATCCTGGTAACAATCCAGTGTGGGGGAAGCCTGATTGGCTCCAAAAGGGGATGTGACACTCAGGGAACCTCAGCACTCCGTTCCCCTGGGGATTCCTGGCAGCCTGCTGGAGAAGTGAGTGAGCAGGAGGAGCAGCTCGTTTGTGGTCACTGCACGGTCCCAGCAGCCCTGGCAGGGCCAGGAAGGTGCAGTGCATCCAGCTGAGCCTTGCTGACTCCCCAGTTAAATCCTGGTTTGGGTCGGTTTGCTTTGGTTGGCTTTTTATACATTTACACTGTTATACAAAAATGAAAGCATCCACTCCAAAAGCTCAGCAGAAGAACAAACAAGTGTATGACTTTGCTTTCCTCGCTCAGGTGTGTCACTGCAGCAGGACTGCGGGGCTGGGCAGCACCGCTGGCATCCCCGCCTGGCAGTGGCAGCTCTGGGAGTGACCCAGCTCAGCCAGACCTGGTTCATCACCGGGGGATGCAGAGCAGGACCGGGGCTGCCCCTGGATTCCTGGCAGTGTCCAAACCAGGCTGGATGGGGCTGGAGCAAGCTGGGACGGTGGGAGGTGTCCCTTCCAACCCCAAGCATTCCACAGCTGGTGGGATGTTCAGCCATTGGCCCCTCTGGGTTTGTTCTGGGCATTTGTGGAGTGTCACCCTGTGGGAAACAGTAAAGGTAAGAGGATTTTCAGAAAGCTGTAAAAGCAGGCTTTAGAAACAGAAAACTCAGAGCTGGCTGCAGCTGCAAAGTCTAAAAGTAGAAAAAGTTACAATGGTACCATAAGCAAGGACATAAAAAAATAGCTTGAGTTTAGATTTGGTTAAGATAAACCTTAAGAGTGCAGGAAAAGATGTTTAGTAAGATAGCAGAAGGTTTTAAGCTCAGTAATGGTGTACTGTGTTGTTAATGGAAAGAAGAGGAGCCTTTTCCACCTGGATTTGCTGACACACAGGATGGAAACCAGCTCGTGTCTGGTACCACTCCAGTTCTTCGTGCCTAACCCCAGCTTCCCTGCATTGTCCATGCCCGTGTGGCACTGCCCTGCATTAATTAAAACAATTTGTGCTGCAGTTTGGCAGAGCAGCCTTGATGGGCATCTATTTAGTGAGGAGCTGCAGTGTTTTATCAACACTAACGAGTGATGGGAGACTCTGTGCCCTTCCCACCAAGGTCCTGCTCAGATCAGCCTTAATTACAGCCCGTTAATTGTGCTCCTGCCTGGCAGATGTTCGGGCAGACATTCCAAGGATCGGGAGTGCAGAGGGAGCCAGGGCTGGGAGCTCTGCAGGGCCTGACAGCCAAAGCCAGCACTGATCAGTGACTCCTCATCCCCAGCCCTGCCCTGGTGGGGTGCGAGTCTAGAAAAATACAAATCATAATGATAATTACAACAATAATAACGATAATGATGGGAAAAAAATATCCCTCGCTGTACAGGATGTGTTCTTCACCTGTCCTGTGGCACTGATGGGTCTTTGGGGTTCCTGCCAGTGCACAAAGATCCCCCAGCTGTTTCTTGCTCCTGCCCAGCCACATCACCCCCAGCCCGTTCCTGCAGTGGGGGGTGGCTGTGCAGCACCCACCTTTCCCAGGCGTTCCTGTCCCCTTTGGCCTGGCTGGGAGCAGGTGGCACTGTGGGAAATCACAGAATCCCAGGATGGGTTGGGTGGGAGGGACCCTAAACCCACCCAGTGCCGCCCTGCCATGGCTTGGACACCTTCCACTGTCCAGCCCCAGTGCCCAGCCTGGCCTTGGGCACTGCCAGGGATCCAGGGGCAGCCCCAGCTGCTCTGGGCACCTCTGCCAGGGCTGCCCACCCTCCTAGGAATGGATTTATCCCCAATATCCCACCTAACCTTGCTCTCTGTCAGTTTGAGCCATTCCCTGTGTCCTGGCTCTCCAGGTCCCTCTCCATCATTTTTTGGCTCCTTCAGGAAGATCTCACCTCGAGTTCCCCTGGGCAGGAGCAGACCCTGCTGGGACATCTCTTGCCCTGAGCTCAGTGAGGGTTTGATGGTTCCTGCTGGCTGGGAGCAGAGCTCTGCTGGGTGGGCTCCATCCCTGCCGGGCTCCATCCCTGCTGGGCCCCCTCCCATCCCTGCTGGGTGGGCTCCATCCCTGCTGGGTGGGCTCCATCCCTGCCGGGCTCCATCCCTGCCGGGCTCCATCCCTGCCAGGCTCCATCCCTGCCGGGCTCCATCCCTGCTGGGCCCCCTCCCATCCCTGCTGGGTGTCCCTCCAGTGCCCCATTCCCCCAGCACAGCCCCAGGAGGGCTCCAGGGATTGTTTTTGGCTGTTCTGGGAGGAGTGCCCAGCTCCCCAGAGCTCAGCAAACCCGAGGCAGAATCCAGCCCTGCAGTGCAGGGCAGGGAGCTCAGGCTTCCCCCAGGCCAATAATTCACATTTACAGCCACTTCCCATCGCTGTTTGCAAGCCCCAAGGGGTCTTTACACCGAATTAATTGGCAGAAAGTGGCAGGAGTGTTGCTGCAGGCCCAGGGCTTGCCTTGGAGGGGATTCTCCCCAGGCCCTGGGTGCCAGGCAGGCAGGGGGTGAAAGGTGAGGGAACAATCACAAAAGCTGCTTTTCCTTCCTTCCCCCTGCTCTGGCGAGGAGTCCTCTACATCTTGTAAGTATTCCCAGGGGAGAGGATGAATGCTGCAGCCAGATTAAGTCAGCATGAGCAGAATCACATCTTCTGGGGGGTTTGGGGAGGCTGTAGCTCATTATAATTATCCAGAGGACGCAGCCAAATTGTTTAAACACCCTGTGAGTGTCAGAAAATGAGCTGCAAACTCAAAAAATGAAGACATAAATAGTGATAACAGGCTATCCCAGACTTGTTTTCAGAAATGGATGCCTGGATTTTGGAAAGGAGTTTTATAAGGGCTTTATAAGCCTTATTTAAAGGTGATTTTTGAAAATCCATTTGGATAGTTGCTGAGAATTATCCAATGATAATTATGTCAGTGAAAAATGAGAATCAGGAGAAATCTGGTGGAGTTTTCCCGTGCTCTGGGAAGGGTGTGGGGAGGGGTGGAAGGGATCCTGGCGCGGGGCTGGGCAGGGTCTCATCCTCTGCCTTTCATGAGGAGCACAGAGAGCAGAGCAGGAAGGTCCCAGGCTTCACTAAACCCTAATTATCCCTTGATTAAGCCCACAGCAGGGATGAAGTTTTCAAAAATGCCGTTTCTGCAGGAATTCCAGAGATTTGGCTGTGTGCTTCTGTGGTTCACATCCCAGCCCCAGGCCAGGCTGGGGGCTCCAGAGATGTCTGAAAAACCAGAAGGTTCCCAAAATCTGCCCCCATCCCTGCCATCCCCAAAATCTGCCCCCATTCCTGCCATTCCCAAATCTGCCCCCATTCCTGCCATTCCCCAAATCTGCCCCCATTCCTGCCCCTCCTGGGGCTGGAGGAAAGCTTTTTCACCTCCTTTTCTTCCCTGCCCCAGGCAGGAAACCTGTTCAGCTCAGGCAGTGTCAATAATTCTGTTTATTTAGTCTGGGATGTAAAACTCCTCATGATTTCTAGTTCTCCCTTTCCCCCCCCTTTTTCTTTTTTCTTTAATCCTCCTTTCTTCAGCACCCAGGAATCTCAGGAGCTGTTTAGAGCAAACTCCAACCTTTCTGCCAGAGGACTGAAGCTCTGACCTCCTGGTCTCTTTCTCCAGGTATTTGAATTCTCTGGGAATAAGCACCTGTAAAAGGGATGTGGGATGGGTCTGTTCCAGGTGCCTCAGCTGCCCCAGGAGCTCACAGCAGTGTGGGTTTCAGGGGAGATGAGAGATCTGCTGTGCTGGGGCAGCCTGGGCAGGGATGGGATCCCTGAGCTCTCCCCGAGCTCTCCCTGCTGGATTTCTGGCTGTGTGGTGCTTATTCCCAGTGCCCAGGCAGGGATGGGATCCCTGAGCTCTCCCTGCTGGATTTCTGGCTGTGTGGTGCTTATTCCCAGGCAGAAGGCACTGGCACCCACCCTCTGCCATCCCCTTCAGCTCAGGCACACCAAACCTTCTCTTTGCATCAGAAATAGCAGAAAAGGCAAGTGGGTGATTTGATCTGATTCCCCAGGCTGACTCTGAGGTAAAAGTGCATCCTGCAGTGCCCACATCCCTGTGCCTGGCTCTGGTAAGCAACACCCCATAAAAATAATGGCATTTGCATGTTTCCCTAGTAGGAATTGCACAGAGTGGAGCTTTGGGCTGGCTCCAGGAGCGTGTTCCCCTTCTCCACTGATGTCTTGCTTTGTTAGGCAGTAATTCCATGGATTCCTGGGGCAGGGATGAGATCGTGCCCAGTCTGGCAGCACCAGCTCCAGCACTGATGGGAGCAGGGCAGGGCTCTTAATGAGCTGGGTTTATTTACAGTCAGGGAAGGTGGAAACAAACTGAAAAACCTCCTGGCACTCTTTTCACAGAGTTAAATAAATAAATTCGCTGCACACTCCAATGCAATAAACACGTACAAATACAGTTAGCACACGGAATAAATACAAATTATCTCTGGCCACTGACTCCTCTGATGCCCAGGGAGTGCAGCCAGCTACCCAAGGAACATCAATGCAAATAATACAAGCATGGTAATTATTAGAGCAAATAATTACAAGGGCAATGAGAGGACAAGGGGGAATGGTCCCAAGCAGACAAAGGGCAGGGTGAGATGGGATGTGGGGAGGAAATTGGGCTGGATGGAGCAGCCAGCAGCAGTGCCAGCTCCTGGGCTGCCTGGAGAGGGAGGCACAGCCCCAGGAACAGCAGAGCCGGCGAGCAGAGCCCGGCCTGCCCCAGCCCCCGGGGCTTGTGCTGCTGTGGGCACTGACCTGGGGCAGTGTGTGCCCTCCCTGCCCTGCCCGCCCAGGGCTCCACACTGCCGGGCTCATCCTGGCTATTCCCCCATCCAGCTCAGCCAGCTGCAGGGAGTGCAGGGATTGCAGGGAGTGCAGGGAGTGCAGGAACTGCAGGGATTGCAGGGAGTGCAGGAACTGCAGGGATTGCAGGGATTGCAGGGAGTGCAGGGATTGCAGGAACTGCAGGGATTGCAGGGAGTGCAGGGAGTGCAGGGATTGCAGGGAGTGCAGGGATTGCAGGGAGTGCAGGGAGTGCAGGGATTGCAGGGATTGCAGGGAGTGCAGGCGTTGCAGGAATTGCAGGGATTGCAGGCGTTGCAGGCATTGCAGGAACTGCAGGGATTGCAGGAATTGCCCCTTTTCTCCACCAGCCCTGGCCAGTTTGGCCGTTCCAAGGCTGTTCTCCAGAGCTGTGACTGCACAGTGAGATGTTCCTGAGCAAGGAACATCCCGAGCCCAGCTGTGCCTCTCATGCCCACAGCTGCAGCCAGAGGGAGTGGGGTGGGATGGGATGGGATGGGATGATGGGATGGGATGATGGGATGGGATGGGATTCATGGGCAGCAAGGTGAGGTTTGTGAGGGCAGTTTAATGAAGACAATAATCAGTGCTCCACATGTGGTCCTGCTGGTCCTTTGGTAATAAAAGGATAAAGCAGAGCTTTTACATGGGGAAGGAGAAGGAGTGGAAAGTGGGTTTGAACAGTAAAGATGGCTTTTTTAAATTAAAAAAAAAAAGTTGAGATCAAAATATTTTTGCTCAGTAATTAGGAATTTCATTTTTCCTGTAGCTAATGGTGTTTGCGAGGCAGTGCCTTGCTGGGTAATTTTTAATTAGAGGCTAGGACATGGATTCAAGCTCCAAAACTATCTTCTGTTTATGCTCATCCATTTTCTCGACTCTTTCTGGAGATAATGAATCCTGCCTCCCTTCCTCACTGTCAAATTTGAGTTCGACCTTCTTGCTTGTAAATAGATTAGAAAAAATTAATCCCGGGCTGTAATAAGGTCTTTCATTATGCTGTGGGAAGGTTATTTACGCTTTTAAGGCTTGTTCCAACCCAGTAGGTGTGAAAGGAAGAGCACTTGAGCTCTCCAGTGCTGACAGGGATGTTGTGTCTGAGACATGAAAGTCACGGTGGGTTCATCTCTCTGCTGGCTTTTAAGATGAATATCAGCACCACACGCGTGAAGTGGGAGATAAATCTTGAAAGAGAAGGAAGTGTGGTTTCCACCATTCCAGCTGCAATTCCAGCTGCACGTGGCTGAGGGTGAGGAGAAGTGGGGAGCTGGGCGAGGCCTTTCCTTCCCAGCAGCTGCTGGCAGCTGATGGAAACTGCCTGATGGCTCTCTGCCTCTCGTGCCATTTCCTCCAAAATATGGGAAAGGATCTCTGTAGCGTCAGCTGGTGGGGTGGCTGAGGGGAGAGGTGCTGGTCCTGTGCTGGTCCCAGTGCTGGTCCCTGTGCTGATCCCAGTGCTGGTCCCAGTTCTGATCCCAGTGCTGGTCCCAGTGCTGATCCCAGTGCTGGTCCCTGTGCTGGTCCTGTACTGGTCCCAGTTCTGATCCCAGTGCCGATCCCAGTGTTGGTCCTGTGCTGATCCCAGTGCTGATCCCAGTGCTGGCCCTGTGCTGATCCCTGTGCTGGTCCCTGTGCTGGTCCCAGTGCTGATCCCAGTGCTGGTCCCTGTGCTGGTCCCAGTGCTGGTCCTGTGCTGATCCAGTGCTGATCCCAGTGCTGGTCCCAGTGCTGGTCCTGTGCTGATCCCAGTGCTGGTCCCAGTTCTGATCCCAGTGCTGGTCCCTGTGCAGGAGCCAGCGCTGGGATGGGAAGGGACAGGGAAGCAGGGCAAGGTCCCCAAGGGCTGCTGGCCTCTGGCCACCCTGAGCCGGCTGAGATCTGCTTTTTGTGGAGGGGGAGATGGGAGAAGGGAGCAGGAATCCTGGGGGATCCCGTGCACTGGGAGTGCAGCACCGGCTCTGGCTCTGCGTCCTGCAGCTCAAACCTGGCTGCGGAGCAGAACGGGCTGGGGCTGGCACCTGGGACTGGCACCTGGAGCTGGCACCTGGGACTGGCACCTGGGACTGGCACCTGGGGCTGGCACCTGGGATTGTCACCTGGGGCTGGCACCTGGAGCTGGCACCTGGAGCTGGCACCTGGGATTGGCACCTGGAACTCTCACCTGGGACTGGCCCTGGAGCTGTCACCTGGAACTGGCACCTGGGACTGGCACCTGGGGCTGGCACCTGGGGCTGGCCCCTGGCCAAAGCAGTTTGCACAGGCCCACAAACGCAGGTGCTGCCCCGGGGCAGGGGAAGCTGAGAGGAGAGGAGGAATTAGTGACAGATGTGAACAAACCCCGGCCCGGCTGAGCCTTGCTTGGTTTGCTCATCGCACCTTCCACCAGGGCTCGGTGTTTCCCTCACAGCTGCTCTTTTAAAGAAGAACATTTGTCCTACTGTCCCCCAGAAGGTGGGGGGAAGGCTCTCTAAGAGTGATCTCATCTCGGGTAAGCCCCAAATCCTCAGTGAGAGCCATCAGTGGCTGCTCACCGCCCTTTTAACCCTTTCTGTTGGGATGTCTCTGTGGGGGAAGCAGCAAAATGCCTTTGGAGAGGTGAAACCTCTGCCCACTGGGGCTCCTGGCTGTGTTTGAAATTGGTGTGAGACGGTGCCTGTGCTGCTTTGGGATGAGCCTGGAGTGCTTTGCTGGGCATCAATAACGTCACTGAATGCCCAGGCAGAGGGAAAAACAGGCACTGCTTTATCTGGGGTAAGAAACGTATTTACATCTTAACTGTTGTTGTTTTGGTGTTGCTTAAATTATAATGAGCAAATTGCGGGTGCTTTATTAATATAATTGATGTCACCAACTGGAATTTATAGTTACTGGAGCAGCAATAAAAGTAACTTACAATAACAAGACAATCTTTGATATTCCATTGGCTAGGCTTTAATGTCCCTTCCAACCCAAGGCACTGCATGGTTCTGAAGCCTGTAAATATTTGCTGACATCTGTGGGCATCCCCTCCTCGGGATAACTGAGCTGTGGGCACTGCTTGCTCAGGAATCAGCCCTGTGCAGAGCTCTGGGCCAGGCTGGCTGCGGGCACTGGCCCAGCTCACACCACTTTAGGCTCCAGCTGTGCCCGGGTTATTGCTGCTTTGCCATGGAAAATGAGCCCAGGCAGGCTTTTACCCCAGGGCAAAGCCTCAGGGCTGGCTGAGCCCAGACCTGAGCCCAGCTGGGCTCCACCTAAGTCCAGCCTGTCCTCTGCTCCTGCTCTCCTCACGCCACACTGCAGCTGGGTTCTATTTATACCCACACTGCTTGATTCATTATGAAATTTCTTCCCTGGCAGGGCAGGCATCTATCATTAAATCAAAATCTGTCTGGAAACAGAACAGAGACTCCAACTTCAAAGGCTGCCACTGCTTTCCGTGGAGCTCTCCTTGCTGCTTGCCTGGGAGGCTTCTTTGAAATGATGCAGGGAGCTGGGAGAGAGGAATGAGGTCCAGAGTCCTCATCATGATGCCCTGGAGTGGGCAAGCCCTGGAAACGCTGGGGGTGTGGAGGCAGCTGCACCCCAGAGAGAGACAAATCCCCCAGAGAGACCAAACCCCAGGGATGCTCCAAATCCCCCAGAGAGGCCAAACTCCCAGGGATGCTCCAAATCCACCCAGGGATGCTCCAAATCCCCCAGAGAGACCAAACCCCAGGGATGCTCCAAATCCCCCAGAGTGGCCAAACTCCCAGGGATGCTCCAAATCCACCCAGGGATGCTCCAAATGCCCCCAGAGAGATCAAACCCCAGGAATGCTCCATGTCCCCCCTAGACAGACCAAACCCCAGGGATGCTCCAAACCCTCTGCAGACACTTCCCACCCTCTCAGTCTGCAGACCCCCCCAGGAGCCCTTGTTTTATTTCCAAACCCTCTCTCTCTGACTGGAGAATGCTGGGGGTACAAAGATAACAGAACTCTGTCCTTTGCAGCCCCTTGCCAAAACCCATCCTTGCTTTGTTACCACAGCCTGCAAGCTCAGCCATGCTGGGCTTAAAAAGTGTTCTTAAAAGGCCATTTTGCCTTGGAACATTCTCACTTTTATAGCTGAAGCAGCCAGGTCTGTGTGTGCAGTCACCACGCAGGGAATGGAAGGGGATCAAGTGTCAGAGTTTTCCATGTCTGGGAGGATTCGGAGCTGGGCAAACACAGCTCAAACCCGTGGGTCAGCAGGGTTAATTTGGAACAAGTTTGGAGCGCTCATTAATGCAACCAGCGATCCCAAATGTACTTTTTAATGTACACAAGGCTTGGTGTGTGTTGTTAACTGCCTGCTGTAGCTGTGCAGGTTTGGTTTGGTTTCCATGGAGTGTCCTGTAGCTGAAGCAGCCAGGTCTGTGTGTCTGGGCTGGTGCAGTCACCAGGCAGGGAATGGAAGGGGATCAAGTGTCAGGGTTTTCCATGTCTGGGAGGATTCAGAGCTGGGCAAACACGGCTCAAACCCGTGGGTCAGCAGGGTTAATTTGGAACAAGTTTGGAGGGCTCATTAATGCAACCAGCGATCCCAAATGTACTTTTTAATGTACACAAGGCTTGGTGTGTGTTGTTAACTGCCTGCTGTAGCTGTGCAGGTTTGGTTTGGTTTCCATGGAGTGTCCTGAGCCCGGATCAGGGTCACAGGCTCCAAGGAGCAGATCCTTGGTTCTGCTGGGACTTTGTGTGGTAAATATTGGGCAGACAGGTTCCTGCAGCACCCTGGCAAAAATGGAATGGCTCTATCAGATTTTGAGAGGCTGATACGCAGTCAGACACGCTGATCTCATTAATGTCTGCTTAATTAGGCTCAAGTGGATGATTTCAGAGCCCGGTGGAGGCAGAGTTGATAAGAGTTGTTTAGAAGATGCAGTGTCCACCTTGCCTGGCTCCATCTCCTCCCGTGGAATCACTCTCCACAGGCAGGGAGCAGGAGAGCCTGGCTCCTTCAAATGATCCCTGCTGATTCATGAGCCAGCCTCAGCTAATACCAGACTTATAAGATATTTATTCACTCCTGGCTACTTGGGCTGTCCCCAAAGTTCACCTTGGGGGATTGTGCTCTCACGGAGGGTTTTGATAAAAAATTGAAATGCCCTTTTTGTTGTCCTGCAAGTCATTATGTTCACCTGATAAAAATGATTTCACACCTAACTCCACCCATTAATCAAAAAGGTCAGTACAATAAATAGTTTTTATCTTTCCTGCCAGAAACCTTTCTTCCCCGTGGTCTTAGGAGCTGAGTGCAAGAGAAGCTGCAGACAAAAGAACAGGATCTCAGAGACTGGCTGATCAATGCCATGCAGAGACATGAATTATTGTTGAGAACTTCGGGGAGAAATGGAGTGCTCTGATGCCAGGGAGAGGCAATATTGCCTGAGTTTTCAACCTCCAGGCACTAAAGGGGAATGAAGGAGCTTCATTCATCTTAATAAATTCCTGTCCAGCATCTGGTTCTGAGCGAGATGGATTTTCCTTTTCTGGAGATCTATAGGTGAGAAAATATGGATATAAAATATGTATATATCCCCCCACCACTGCTCTCACAAACCTGCCACTCCTGACTTTTTCCAGTGTGTCTGCTTGCAAAGCTTGGAGATGGAATTTTTGCTCCTGGGCTTTGCATTGATTATCCTGCCCAGTGCTGAGTGAAATCCCCCCAGCCCCAGAGCTCCTGTGTGCAGCAGCCTCGGCAGGGATGTGTCCTGGCACATCTGGCACAGTGGAGACTGGAATTGCCTTCCCTGGGCACCTGCTCCTCCTCCTCCTCGCTCCCTGGGCTCTGTCCTGTGGTTCATCAGTGTTTTGTCACCTGCAGTGACCCCATCTCCATGCCCTGGAGTTCTTCAGCAGTTTGGGCATGCAGAATGCCCAGCCAGGGCTGCCCTGGTGGGACGTGCGGCCGCAGGGAGAGCGAGCTCCTGCAAATGTCACGGGAAGATAAAATCCCTCTGGTGGCATTTACCTTTGTGATTATTGCTCTCATCCCTGGCACGGCGTGCACGTTTCCATTCCAGCATCCTGTGTGACGAGGAGGTTTGCACTGCAAATGGATTTTGAAATGTCCTCACATCCTCCCGGAGCCTCTCCAGGCGCGGCTGTGCCCTCCTGGCAGGGCCAGCAGCACCTGCAGCCTCCCCTCAGCTCAGCTGCCTCCCTGGCATCCCTGCTCTGCACCCCACAGCTGCAGGGATGGCAGGAAAAAGCCACCCCAGGGTGGGAGGCAGATCCCCCGTTCTTCACCCCGCTGTGTTTGCTTCCCTTCAGCCCCCTGTAGCCATGGTATTTTGTGAAAAATCCTGTGCTAGATTTTTTGTCCTGAGGAGCCTCAGGAAAGAAATGCAAACAACAACTCTCTGCTGCTGCGGAATGCAACAGGTGCAGCTGTGATTGGTGCATATTAATTGTTTCTAATTAATGGCCAATCACACTCAGCTGGCTCGGGCTCTCTGGGAGTCAGGAGTTTTTGTTATTCATTCCATTCCTGTTCTTCCCAGCCTTCTGATGGATCCTTTTCTCTCTATTCTTTTAGTATAGCATTTTAATATAATATATATCATAATATATATCATAATATAATAAAGCAGCCTTCTGAAGGAATGCAACAGGTGCAGCTGTGATTGGTGCATATTAATTGTTTCTAATTAATGGCCAATCACACTCAGCTGGCTCGGGCTCTCTGGGAGTCAGGAGTTTTTGTTATTCATTCCATTCCTGTTCTTCCCAGCCTTCTGATGATCCTTTTCTCTCTATTCTTTTAGTATAGCATTTTAATATAATACATATCATAATATAGATCATAATATAATAAAGCAGCCTTCTGAAACACAGAGACAAGATTCTCATCTCTCCACTGGTCCTGGGAGCACCTCACACAAAACACCAACCACGTCCCCAGCAGGGTCCCCAGCAGCCAGCCACCCTCAGAGCAGGGAGATGAGGGGCTGGGCAGGGGTCCTGATGGACACAGAGCTCAGGATGGGCCAGGTCACCTGAGAGCAGCTGGGATGTGGAACAGCAGCTTGCACCCAGCTCCTGAGGAGCAGATGGGGGCTTGGCCGTGTGCTGCAGCCCAGAAAACAGATTTGATTTGGTGCACCGTGCCTGTCTGGTTTTAAACTTGGATTAACAGCATCCGAGGAAGGCAGACTCCACAGAAAGCCCTCAGCCAGCAGAGGTTACAGAGCCCTGAAAATGATCAATTAATTCTCCTTTCATCCAGAGGGGCAGATGGGGATGAATATTTATTTACTCTGACAGCTTTTATTAGAGGGGAAAAAGGTCTTCATTATGTGTTTTGATTTCACAGCACAATCAAGGAAATTAGTGCAATGTATAAAACAGTAATTAAGGCTGCTAGGTGTCTGAACCCACACTGACAGGGCAGATCTTCCCCCCGTGCAGAGCTCCTGGCCTGCAGTGCCAGTTCTGCTCTGCCAGGATGGACCTTGAGGGTTTGCCCACCCAGGAGCTGCCTGCAGGTGCCCTGGCCCTGCCAGCCTGGGGAAGGGCTCCACGCTGGGCACTGGCTGCTGGGTTTGGGGAGCTCTGCCTGCAACACCACAATAAAGCAATTTACAGGTGTTTGATGGGCTGACCCAGCTGGGCTGAGATAAACACAGGGACTGCCCTGCCTTTGCCCCACTGTTCATTTATTGGGGTTTTTGGGGCTCCCTGGGCTGGTTTCACAGACATGATGTGAGAAATTTCTGTGTGGTTCCACAGGTACTGCTCAGAGGGCTTCAGACCCTGCTGAATATGTGGTAAATATATTAAGATAGACCATATTTATTAATTAGCTTATATATAAATGTATTTATTAATTAATTAGCTTCCTAACAGGAAAAATGGTGTTTTAGCAATAATGCTGGCATCTGGAATCAGACAAAACAGGGAATTAAAAAAGAGAGAGATGAGATCAGGTCCTTTATTCTTCCGGACAGTGTCACTTTGGAAGGCACCATGTGTGGTTTTTGATGTTGCAGTGCAGTGGGAGGGAGAGGAAGAGTGGATTGCCCTCGATTTGGCAAATCCCAGGGCACCAGCACGACCTGTTTGCACAGCTGAGAACCTTCGGCCTGCAAAGTTCCTGCTTAAAGACTTTATCTCGCTGACCAGATGGTGCAATTTGTCTGCCTCGGACATTTGGGAATATCTGCTGAATTTTGCATAAGGACAAGTGTTTTAATCATCCAGTGTCGTGCTGTGCTAATCTCATTTGTCTGCAGTGACCAAGCCTCCTCTCATCCCTGCAATCCTGGAGCTCTTCTGGGGGTTTGTGCAGCCACCTTCCCCTCCTGGCTTTGTATTGTCTGTCCCTGGGGAGTTTCTTGGCTTTAACTCCTCCTGCGAGGTGGAATGGGACACTGTGGGAAATGAAGGTGTAGGAGCCTGGGGTATTTCAAACCTCTCTGCCAAGTGAATCCTCTCATCAGAACGAATTCTCTTAGAGGTGGAAGCAGCAGAGGAGGAGCTGGGGAGTCCTGGATGCAGAGGAGGTGGAGCTGCTGCATGAGCAGCCCCCTGCTCAGGAAGGATGCAGAGAATTCCAGCACTGGAAGAAGAATTAGAACCAGCACCGTGAGAGATGAAATCATTGACCTTCCATGCATTGTCTGAAGGAAAAAACAACTCTTCCTGGGCTCTGGTGCTCTCCCAGCTGTGGGATGGGCTGCAGCAGTGAGGGGCTGGGAGCATGCCCTGCCCTGGGGGGGACAGCTGAGCACAGGGACCCCCAGCCCCGTGTCCCAGGGGTAAAGGAGCAGCAGCTCTGTCCCACAGCCCCCTGTGCTGCCCGTGGCACCCACCGTGCTTTGGGATGCACATCCCAAAGTTAATTTTTTATTTTTAGTTGTATTGAGGATGATCAGGATGGGGTTTGAGTTTAATTGTTGGGGTTGCCTGGGGCAGCTCCTCTGCATGGATGCAGCACAGCAAAGTGCCTCCCTCAGAGCAAACCCGTTTGCCCAGATTGCAGTGGGGAGCTTCATTATTTAATATTTAATATTCATAATTTAGGATGTATTTGTGGCCGTGCAGGGCAGGGAATGCTCCAGCTCCTCCCACATCCCAGGGCAGCTCCGTGCACACCCTGGGCAGTGCAGCTCCTGTGAGGGACACAAACCTGGGCCGTGCTGGTGCTGGGCTGCCAAAGCAGCTCCTCTGTGCCAAAGCCATGGAGTTTCATGGCTGAGGATGTGTTAAATGTGCTGTTACCACTGGAAACTGTGATGGATTATGTGCAACAGCTCTGGTGCACAACTGAACAAGCAGGCAGTTAATTACTGCAATGAAAACATGTTATGAAAAGGAGCTGCACTGGTGGCCATTCATTATGATGATGGATTTCCCACAGCTCCTCCCTGGTCAGCACTTGCATGACAAATGGCAGGTCCCATGCAGAAGGAAATCCCTGCCCTGCCCTTCCCCTCCCGCCCAAGGAGGAGGTGTTGTTCATGTGGCAGTGCTGAATTGCTCCAAGTTCAGCATTTATGTCCATTTGTACATGTCACTGCCACCAGAGCGTGCTGGGACACGCTGCAGGGCTGGCTGCTGGAGAGGAATTCATTCTGGCCTTCCTCTGGGTGCTCAAATGCATCCCAGTGCTCTGGAGCCCTGGGAGGGCTGGGGAAGGAGAGCATCTGGCCTGGAGCAGTGCAGGGGGAGGTGGGAGTGCTGCTTGCTGCAAGGTCCTTGACTCCTGTTGGGTGATGGATCCACCAGCACTAAACACTGGCACCCCACGGGGGTGATGGGTGCAATGACCAGCGAGGCTTTGCAGGCAGAATGCCCCCAAAATTAACTGCAGGGAAGGTGGCCCAGGGCCAGCAGCAGGGCTGGAGCCCCTGGGTGCCCCGGGCTGGATTGCAGCAGCAGCTGTGTCTGTGCCTGCTCTGAGAGCAGAGGCACCACCAGAGCAGCGCTCAATGGGAAGAAATTGAGCTTTTCCCAATAAGCACCCTGATCACAGGCACAATACCAGAATGCCTCGTTAATTAGAAGCAGCCTGTAATCAATAGCTCAGCTTCCTGCTGCGTTGAGGTCCTGGTGCTCAAAAAGAAAAAAAAAGAAAAAGGCTGCAGTGATGTGATAGGAAAACGTAAAGGGATAAATATTTCAGAGAGGATATCGAGCTCTGTGGTTGGAAAAATCAAGGTGAGACCTCCTCAAATGCTTGGCTGACCCCTTGTCCTCCTCATCCTGGGGCTCCCTGCCCTTGGGGCTCCCTGCCCTCCTCATCCTCGGGGCTCCCTGCCCTCCTCATCCCTGGGGCTCCCATCCCTGGGGCTCCCTGCCCTCCCATCCCTGGGGCTCCCTGCCCTCCTCATCCCTGGGGCTCCCTGTCCTCCTCATCCTTGGGGCTCCCTGCCCTTGAGGCTCCCTGCCCTCCCATCCTCGGGGCTCCCTGCCCTCCCATCCCTGGGGCTCCCTGCCCTCCCATCCTGGGGCTCTCCCTGCCCTTGGGGCTCCCTGCCCTCCTCATCCTGGGGCTCCCTGCGCTCCCATCCTTGGGGCTCCCTGCCCTCCCATCCTGGGGCTCCCTGCCCTTGGGGCTCCCTGCCCTCCCATCCTGGGGGCTCCCTGCCCCTCTCTCCCTGTGCTGGAGGCTGCCAGGAGCCGTGCCCGGGCTGCCTGCTGGTGCTCCCCGTGTCCTGCAGAGCCCTGCAGGGTGTGCAGCCTCCCCGGCTCATCCCCTCCCTGCAGCCCCTTCTCACAGGCATTCATTTTTGGACATGCAGAAATGCTGAACCCAAGTGATATCAGCTCAAAAACGCCCCTCATGTGAATATTCAGCAATGGAAATTTTTCTCTCTTCTCCTCCGAGCTCGGGAAGGTTGGGAGTCCCTGGATTCTGTCACTCCTGCAGCCAGCCCCGGCTCTGTCCCGTCTCTGAAGGTCGGCACCTGCAGCCCCGAGCAGGTCATTATCCCAGGCATGTTTTATTCATGCTAATGCTGCCAAATGGAAATGATCTTTTTCATGTTAATGAGGAGTAATTTGAGAAATCCGAAAAATCATCATTTCCCTGGGAAAGGTTGGGGGAGTCACTGACAGGAGAGGGAGCAGTGGGTGACACCAGGCTGGGGGGCTCACCTGGACAGGAGAAGCTCCAGGGAGAGCTCAGAGCCCTGGCAGGGCCTGAGGGGGCTCCAGGAGAGGGGCTGGGCACAAGGACGGAGGGACAGGACCCAGGGAATGGCTGTAAGCTGAAAAATCACGTTTGGAGTGGTGTCAGGAAGAAATTCTCTATTCAGGGAGTGCCCAGAGGAGCTGGGGCTGCCCTGGATTCCTGGCAGTGCCCAGGCTGGAGCACCTGGGGCAGTGGAGGTGTCCCTGCCATGGCAGGCTGGCACTGGCTGGGATTTAAAATGCTTCCCACCCAAACCACCCTGGGATTGTGCGCTCTCAGAAGTTTTGCTGGTTCCAGATGAATACAGAGTGTTTTCCAGCCTTTTCCAGGTTTTTTCAGAAGTCTGACCTTTCAGGATCCATCCAAAGAAATGTTCTGTCTTTGATCTCTCCTTGTCCAGAGCAAGAGGGAATTTCTGCAGCTTTTAATGTGTTTTATTCCTCATGCTTATAACGAAAAAAGAACGAGAAAAGAAAGCCTTTTGAACTCCTTGTTTGATGAGTGAGGTTCATTTAAAAATGACTGAGATTAAAGCAGACACAAAAACATTGTGGGCATGATTTTGAGTTTATTGCAGAGTGGGGGGATTTCAAACCTCTGTGGGTGTGGCACTTGGGGACGTGGCTCAGTGGTGGCCTTGGCAGTGCTGGGTTTGACCTTAAAGGCCTAAATAATTCAATTCTGGGATTTTGTGATCAGACAAAAGGAAGAGACCCGGAATCCCAGCAGTCCTGCAGAGCTGGGGGAGATGGGGTTGTGGTGGTGTCCTGGAGCTGCCTGGGGACACGTCCTGGCCGTGGGGACAAATCCTGGTTACGGGGACATGTCCTGGCCACAGGGAAACCCCCAGTGTGGTCCTTGTGAGGGCCCCCAGGATGAGGGAAGAGATGAATCTGACTCCATGTTCTCATAAGTCTGATTTATTAATATAATATAATATAATAAAATATAATATAATATAATATAACATAATATAATATATAAGAAATATAATATAATATAACAATAATGTAAAAGATATTGATATAATATATAAGAAATTTATATTATATTATATTATATTATATTATATTATATTATATTATATTATATTATATTATATTATATTATGCTATAGTAAACTGTACTAAAGAATACAGCAAGGATTTATCAGAAGGCTTAACAAGAATGATAATAAAAGCTCGTGACCGACTCCTCAGAGCCCAGCAGAGCTGGCTGTGATTGGTCATTAAGTAAAACCAATTCACATGTTGGACAGCAATCTCCAGACCACATTCCAAAGCAGCAAATCCGGGAGAAGCTGAGGCTCCTCAGCCTCCCAGGAGAAACTCCTGGGCAAGGGGATTGTCCAGAAAATGTGACAGGGACACCCCGGCCAGGAGAGCTGGGCTGTTCCTGCCAGGAAAAACTTTCAGCCTATGACAACTGTGCCTCCAGCAGCGTCTCCTTCTGCAGGAACTTTGTAATTTCTGGAAGCTTTTTGTCCTCCCCAAGTCTCATCTTAGACAATAAACAAAGCCAGCCACACGCTTGTTCAGTCTGCAAAGGCACAAATAAGCAACCTGTACTTGTTAAATTAGGCACCATAAAAATGCTGAGCTTTAAATCATTATCCCAGTAATTATTGTCATCATTGTGGTTATTAGACGACATAAGATTTTATTGCTGATAATTTGGAGGCTTTGATACATTTATTTGAACTGACTGCTCCTTTGGCTAAGAATAATTGCTTAAATTTCTCTCTTGGGTTTATGCTTCTATAAAAGGATTGTTGACCTTGAAGCTTTTGCTTTATTTCGGATTCTTGTTCAAATGCAAATACTGAGAAAATACCTAGAGAAAAAAAAAGTGACTTTTTCCAAGCAGAAAGAGGAATTTGGAGAGCTTGGATAGAGAAGCCAGGTTTTGGGTTGTCAGAGACCCCCAGCTTCTCTACTATTATTATTATTATTATTATTATTATTATTATTATTATTATTATTATTATTATTATTATTATTATTATTATTATTATTATTATTATTATTATTATTATTATTATTATTATTATTATTATTATTATTATTATTATTATTATTATTATTATTATTATTATTATTCCTTTTTATTATTCCTTTTTATTATTCTTTTAAGAGCAGAAGGTAAGCTTTTCTTTTCCATAAGCAGCTGTTGATGTGTTTGAGTGCTCTGGCTGCTGCAGGTTTGCCCTGGGGGTGGATGGAGCTGATGGATCTTTCGTGGAGCTGCAGGTTCCATGGCCAGGAACTGCTGGCCCAGGACATGCTGTGTGTGGGGCATGCACCTGTTCAGCCGTGGTGAGAACAAAGAAAGGGTTAGGAGATAAATTAAGGAGAAAGAAAGAGCAGGGTAACAGCATCTAGCAGTGCCAGGCAGGGTGACAGGCTCTGGAGAGCTCTGAAATGTCATGGTTTCATGCAGTGTGCAAATAAGGATGAAATTGAAAATCAGCTCTTTTAGGAGAGGTAACTCTTAATTTGCATGAAATAATAATCAAATCATTATCAGGCCACCTTAAGCAGCCACACTGAAGGTCACTCGGCTGCTCAGACACCACACATGGAGCTCTGGCTGGCATCGCTTTGGAAGGAGAAGGATAATTACCCCGGGGTCTGCTAATTTCCGTGTCCATTAATGAGGTGTGTGCTCCCAGCTAATAGCTGCAAACGCTGACAGGTGTTTGACTCTCAGGTGGCTTTGCAGGGCTCAACAACGCCTTGGCCTGAAGCTGGGGGAAACTGAGGCAAAGCATGGATGGGACACAAAGCTCTTCAACAGTTCTCCATCAGGTGAGTAAGGTTAGAGTCCAGTGGCAGGGAGGCTCCTTGTGGATAACAGCCCAGATGAGTCAGAGACCTTCCATCCATAACCTAAAAACACTTTATTTTTATTTTTTTTTGTGGGAAAGGGAAGAGGGCTGCAGAGAGCTGAAGGGTTGAGAACTGAGCAGAGGCTTCCCAGGGCCACTCTCAGCTGTCAGCAGTGACATTCTCCCTGAGCTCTGCCTCCCTTGCCAGGAAAAGGTTGCAATCTTGGCAGCACAAAGAAATAATCATGTCTGGTCAAGTGTGGCACACAGGAGATGAACTCCAACAAAGGGGAAAGCCACCTGCTTTTGGATGATTTATGGCCCAGGCAGGAGAGGGTCAGGCGCAGCTCCAGAGTCCAAGCTGGAATAAGCACAGAACAAATGTTTTCTGTTTGTTCTCACTGATTCAAACGGCAGAGCCTTTATTAGGCTCAGACAGCAAGGGGGGTGTTAGCCCAGCAATGTGGTCTAAGCTGTACATTTGCATTGTTATTCCCCCTATTCATGCCTCAGACGGTTTTTCTATTGGGTTAATGGCAAATTCTCTTAAGTAATGACAGGGGTGCAGGTTAATTATTCAGTGAGTGCTGTTAAAGACAGCAGAGTTTCCTCTCCTGTTACAAAAAGGCTCCATCTCCTACCATGTCATTAAACATCCTCACTTAAGAGGCCTGAGAATGAATCATTGCCTCTGATTTAGGATCATCAAAAAGCACATCGCTGCTGCCTTATTTAATTGCCTTGTGATTTAATGTTGATGACATCCACGTGTCCCTGCTCTCAGGTGTTAAAATTGAGCTGGTCTGGGGGGTCTCTGGGCTGGTCTGGGGCATCTCTGGGCTGGCCTGGGGGCATCTCTGGGCTGGTCTGGGGGCACTCTGGGCTGCTCTGGGGCATCTCTGGGCTGCTCTGGGGGAATCTCTGGGCTGCTCTGGGGGGTCTCTGGGCCAGTGGAAGCCAGCTGTGCTCGGTGGGGATGCCCCACACAGACCCAGGCCCCTGGGGCAGCACAGGGAGGCCGGGGCAGCCCAGGCTGCAGGATAAAGCCCATCCCTGTGCAGGTGTTAATTGAAGACCCCATCTGTGCTGGTTGAGCAGCTAAAGGAGGAGCTGCTGTGTTCGGGTGCTCCAAGGGTGGACCCTGGTGGCTGAAGTTTGGACGGGATGATCCTAGAGGTGTTTTCCAGATCCCCTGACTCCATGAAAATGTATTTTCCTGCACAACAGGAATGCAGAGGAAGCTCAGAGCAAGGTGTTCCTCACGTCCCAGGGGGAATTGTTCCCCCCAGCCCCAGCAGGGCTGACCTGGGGGCACCAGGGGCTCTCCTCTGCCTCGCTGTGCCTCTCCTCCCCTCGTGTCTGCAGGAGTGCCCAGGGCTTCTTTCCTATTCTTTCCTTCCACTGCTTAATTACGAGTGACAGCGATAATAGCAATAACAATTATGGTAATAGTAATAATAATAATAATGGTAATAATAGTGATAATAATATTTTAAAATCCTCTCAAGCCGCCCATCTTGCACAGCTGAGCTGAGCATTATCCCCCAGGCAGCCTGGGGGCACTGGGGTTAATGAACTTGCTCTGGGCTGGTGCTGGAGCCTGGAGGGATCCCCAGTCAGGAGCAGCCCCTGCACGGCCAGGGCAGGCACGGGACCAGCAAATCACAAATTAATGTGCAAAGCAGCAAATGGGGGGAAAGGGGGGAAAGCCCCAAGGAGGAAGGTGGGGTTTTGTGGGGTTGAACTCCCAGCAGAGGCTTTTCCTGCTCCTCTCCCTCAGCCCCATGGTGAGGATGGCTCTGCTGGGCTCCCCAGCCCCGTGCAGTGAGGTTTGGTGCAGGAATTGTCCCCATTCCTGCCAGTCCTGGTGAGCAGTGGCACCTCCAGCCCAGCCCAGAGCTCCCCTGGCAGTGTCTGGAGGGGATGGCATTCCACGGGATGATGATTTCTGTTTCCTCCTCTGAGTTATTACCAAAGAGTAACATTTGTTCAGATTAACATCTCAGCCCCCTCTTCTATTTTGGGGGGCCCTGAAAGCCTGGGTGATACATCAATGACCAAATGTAATTGCTTTCTCTAAAATACGGCTTTCTAAAAGGAAATCTGACTGGGATGCATGTAGTGAAGGATTTAATTTATGTCGAAGCAATGGGTCTGAAAAAGGAGGAGGAGGAAAAGTTGTGATAGGGAGGCTGAATTCATCCTCAGTTATGAATAACAGATGATTCACTTGGGAATATTTTTTGGTAGATTTAAATGAAATCTCATCAAAAACATGATAATTGGATGTATTTATAAACCTGCAAAGCCCACTCAAGGGGCTTCTAGAAATACTGACAATACTAGAGGTTAACCATAAAACCAGCCAGAATTTCTTGTTGCAGGGTTGTACCTGTGATGGTGATCCCTGGAAAGTGAGGGCTTGACGGACTTTCTCACCCTCTGCTTCTGAATTGTCCCCCAGAAATGAGGCAGTGCTCCTTGGCTGAACAAAGCTGGGAAGATCTGGTGAAGCTGGCCAAGGAATTCAAATGTTGGTCATGTTTGAAAACCACTGGTCAGGGTTAACCATTGATCTGCCAACATCTCCCTGGGAGGGTGGGCAGGGCTGGGGTGGGATCCCAGAGCAGCTGGGGCTGCCCTGGAGCCCCGGCAGTGCCCGGGGCTGGGCTGGGCAGGGCTGGGGCACTGGGAGGTGTCGCTGCCCTCTGGAAACAGAAAGGGATTTAAACCAACCCAGAGCACGCCGGGGCTCCCTGGCTCTGCTCTGCCACCGTGATGTTCTCATGGAAATCTTTGCTGGGATGTTCTGCTGAGAAGCATCAGAAAAGAAATGTAAAAATAACTATCTGATATGGTCTGGAGGTTGTTTACCAACGGGTGCGTCTGGGATTGGTCCATGGGGATTGTTTCTGCTTAATGTCCAACCATGGTCCGGCTGTGTGGGCTCTGAGCAGTCAGGGGTTTTTGTTATCCATTCCATTCCATTCCATTCCATCCCATTCCATTCCATTCTTTCTTTTCTAGCTTTCTGGTGGATCCTTTCTCTCTATTCCTTTTAGTATAGCTTTAGTATAGCAATATAACGTAATATAGTATAATGTAATAGAATATATAATATAGTGTAATATAGTATAACACAATATAATATAGTATAATGTAATATAATGTAATGTAATATAATATAATGTATTATATTGTATAATGTATGTATATAATACATAGAATAATGTAATATAATATAGTGTAATATAGTATAATGTAATGTAATATAAAATATAATGTAATTTAATATAATATAGTATAAGAGTATAATATATAATATAATGTAATATACACTGTAATGTGAGATCATATTAATATAATTATTACTATATTTAATAATATAATATAATGTAATTTAATATAATATAGTATAAGAGTATAATATATAATATAATGTAATATACACTGTAATGTGAGATCATATTAATATAATTATTACTATATTTAATATATTTCATATAGTTATAAATAAAGAATTATTTAATATTTAATATACATATTAATCATATATATCAGTATAAAATATCAGCCTTCTGAAACATGGAGCCAAGATTCTCATCTCTTCCCTCGTCCTGGCACCCTGGAGCACAGCCACACTGCTCCTGCAGGGCCAGAGAGCAGAGAACAAAACCCTGCTCTCAGCTTTCAGCCTCAAGCACCGACCCCTGCAGCGTTTCTCTGGCTTTGCTGTGGGGTTCCTTCCCCGAGTCCCGCAGGCTGTCCCACCCCTGCCCCTCTGCATTTTCCAGAAAGGAGGCATGGTTATTTCAGCATGCTCCACAAAACCCTGCTGCTGGAGCTTTGGCCTCATCTGCATGCAGGGAGGCACCTCCTCCTTGGGTTGAGGGCTGTAACATTCTCTGCTGATGAAAATACTTTGATAGGTTGTTTTTTTTTTTTCTTTCCCTTCACAAATTATCAGGTCATTTAAAGAAATGAGCTCATTTTAATCTAATTCTGCATGTGCAACTGTCTGGAGAGTTATTTTCAGCTCCAGTAGTTGCAGCTTGCAATTATTCTGCTTCCTTTAAGAAAAGAAAAGTAACAGCTCTATATTTTATGCAAATTACTGGCGATCTTTCAGAGCAACTTGTGTTTAGCAGAAGTAATAGGAGAAATAAGAGGCCCAATGGATGGTAATGTGGGGTTGAAAAAGCACAGAGGAAGTAGGAAAATATGTAAAGATCATTAAAATATTAACATTTGACCACTTAGGCAGGAATATTTCAATTAAAACCATGTAATTCTTGTTGAAGTGAAAAGAACAGCTCCTAACTAACCGTGGCTTCTGATGGTGAAAAAGCAACTTTTTAATTTCATTTCTTTAATGAATTTCATTTCCTTAATTGCTGTGGTTCAGACGTGCACCCAGACATTGCTGCAGCTCCCACAGAGGTCCCGGAGTTGAAGTGGGGTGCCAAGGGGTGCCCAAGCACCTCTGCCATTCCCCCAGGGGTGTGGAGGTGGGGATTGCTGTTTCCCCCTGTTCACAGGGGTGGGGTGGGATGGGATGGGATGGATGGGGTGGGTTGGGGTGGGATGATCTTTAAGGTCCATTCCCACCCAAACCATTCTGCAATTCCATGGTTCCACGACAGAAGCATCATCCCCCAGGCAGCAGCGAATCTCCTGCCAGGCACCAACCCTCCAAGGCTGAAGAATGATCCCCCAAAGAAGCCCCACAGCACTGATATTCCAGAGGAACCTCTGGAGCACCTGCCCCAAGCTGCTGGCACCTCCTCCTGCAGGATGGGAACACCAGGAGTGACGAGGCTTGGAAGGAAGGGAATGAGGCTGAGAGGACCTGGGAGGTTTGAGGCAGTAAATACTTCTGGCTGCTCTGATGAGATTCAAGATTTACCGAGGAGGTTTGTCAAAGTGCTGTCTGTGGCGCTAAGGCAGAGGTTTTTGATAGCAAAGAGGCACTTTTGGGAATTTACTGCCCATTCTCAGCAATCTGTCTGGTTTAGCAGAGGGAGGGGGATAACCCAGGGAGGGCAGGACGGGAATGTGGGATGGGAGGACCCAGAGCAGCTCTGGGAAGCAGAGGAGGCAGGAGAGCTGTTCTGTGGCTTTGCACGGGTTTTGTGGGTTTGCTGAGCTGGGTGAAGCAGGTGCCTGCTCCCCTGGATCCCTCCAGTGCCTGGCTGGGATGTGTGTCCTGAACTTCATTCCTGCTCCTGATTCTGGTGTAAAGCACAGTTCTGCTGTAAAACTCCCCAAAAGCTTGGCTGTGCCCTGACAACAGGCCTGCTGTCATCCCAGCCTGAGAATTATCCCCAGCTCAGCAAGAATTCAGTTTATTTTCCTGCACCCAGTCCCCCTGAGCAGGGCTGGGAAGGGGCTGCACACCCCAGGTGTGATCCTGCAGGCACCCCTCGCTGCAGAGCTCCTCACACACCCCCTGTAAGGCACAGCACAAACGAGCTGACGGGGCCTTAATTAGATTGGAGCGTTCTGTTGTTAATTAATTGCCTGGAATGTTTCAGGATGTTCCCCCCCCACATCCCTCTCCCCGAGGAGCAGCCAGCAGCGGTGCCACGTAGCACAAATTAATCTTTACAACTGTCACATGCCACTTCCCCAGCTGAGGAGCAGAAGCCACCACGGAATTTTTGTTCCCTACGAAATACAAAGCGACGGAACATCTTCCTTAACAAATGGATAATTAAGTTTAAATAACGGTGTCAAAATACCCCTTTGAAAAATTTCTCTTTGCTTGGCTAATGGCTGTAGTTTAGTGCTTTAGAATTTGGTTTTCCTGCTGAGGAGGGGGTACAAGATCCCAAAGGGCTGCTTTGATTTCTGCAGGCGTGGAAGTTTTCCCCCGTGCCAGGGGTTTGGGATGAGATGTCTTGAAGGTCCCTTCCAACCCAAACCACTCTGGGATCCTGTGATCTAGGAGGGCTTGCCATCTCTCAGTGGTCCCATTAAATTAAATGGAGCCCAAAATCATGAATATCTCCTCATATGATAAAATACAATGTTGGACTGTTCCCAGAAGGAATTTCCCAGACTTTCTGAGGGGGTTTCTGGACAGGCACCGTTCATTGCCCTCATTACCCCAGCTGAAATCAGGGCCAGGCACTCCCATGGAGGAATGGGAAGTGAAATATTTAAAGGCCCTTTCTGCTGTGTAAATCACCTGCTTGAAATGGGAAGGCTTTGAAAACGTGGTCACTGAAACCCCTGCCCTATTTGTTTGGTTTAGTGTGCTCTCTCAGGCAGGTGGCAAAATGAGAGAGTTCTCAGGAAACCAACACTCAGAGGAGCAGTAGTTTGTTCTCTTAACCCCTCTGAAATTCCTGTGATAAGGAGAAATCCCCGTGGGTTCTGCACTGCTCTGGGAGCTGAGCCAAGGGCCAGGGGGGATGGATGTGGGGGCAGCTCCAGCTGGGCAGGAGGCAGAGCTTCCCTGGGCAGTGCCCAGCCTGGCACAGCTGCCCTGGAGCTGTGGATCCTCCTCACTGGGGCATTCCAGAGCCCAGGAGCTGTGGATCCTCCTCACTGGGGCATTCCAGAGCCCAGGAGCTGTGGATCCTCCTCACTGGGGCATTCCAGAGCCCAGGAGCTGTGGATCCTCCTCACTGGGGCATTCCAGAGCCCAGGAGCTGTGGATCCTCCTCACTGGGGCATTCCAGAGCCCAGGAGCTGTGGATCCTCCTCACTGGGGCATTCCAGAGCCCAGGAGCTGTGGATCCTCCTCACTGGGGCATTCCAGAGCCCAGGAGCTGTGGATCCTCCTCACTGGGGCATTCCAGAGCCCAGGAGCTGTGGATCCTCCTCACTGGGGCATTCCAGAGCCCAGGAGCTGTGGATCCTCCTCACTGGGGCATTCCAGAGCCCAGGAGCTGTGGATCCTCCTCACTGGGGCATTCCAGAGCCCAGGAGCTGTGGATCCTCCTCACTGGGGCATTCCAGAGCCCAGGAGCTGTGGATCCTCCTCACTGGGGCATTCCAGAGCCCAGGAGCTGTGGATCCTCCTCACTGGGGCATTCCAGAGCCCAGGAGCTGTGGATCCTCCTCACTGGGGCATTCCAGAGCCCAGGAGCTGTGGATCCTCCTCACTGGGGCATTCCAGAGCCCAGGAGCTGTGGATCCTCCTCACTGGGGCATTCCAGAGCCCAGGAGCTGTGGATCCTCCTCACTGGGGCATTCCAGAGCCCAGGAGCTGTGGATCCTCCTCACTGGGGCATTCCAGAGCCCAGGAGCTGTGGATCCTCCTCACTGGGGCATTCCAGAGCCCAGGAGCTGTGGATCCTCCTCACTGGGGCATTCCAGAGCCCAGGAGCTGTGGATCCTCCTCACTGGGCACATTCCAGAGCCCAGGGCTCTGGGATGGGCAGGGAGGTGGGACTGGAGGACTCCTGGGGTCCCTTCCAACCTGACCCACTCTGGAATTCTGTGACCTTTCCTAAGGTTTTCGGAATTTTGGGATTTCAGTTTCCTGTTTGGCCCCGTGCTCTGCCTGAATTTAAAACACAAGCAGCAGGCTCTGTGGCTACTCAAAAAAAAACCCCCCCAACAACTCTTTTTTCCCCCCTTTTGTGTGTGAAAAATGAGTTGCCCATTGAAAGAAGAGCCTGTTCCACACCACTACATGTGCTTCATGCATATTCACAAAGAAGCAGTTTGAAAAATACACTGCTGTGCTCTGGCTGCTGGAGATGGAGGAGAATATTACAAATTCCATTTTTTCCCTACTGCTTCACTTCTGCTGCTGTGCAAACACCGAGTGTTTGTTGTGCTGTTGGGATTAACTGGTGTTTGTTTAAGGTGGGAGAGGTGTTTTTAGGAAACAGATGGATTTGGACTGTTTGTTTCCCCCAGGAACTGCAGGAATGGAAGCTCATTTAGAATTGCTCTGTGTAATTTTTGCTGCTGGCTCTGAGGAGGTGCTGAGAGTCTGCATTTCCCTCTGTCCTCTCCACCTCCCCTGCCTCAGCTGCACTCTGCCTGTGGGGCTCTGGAGGATGAGAAATGCTCTGGAAATACGCTCACACCTCAGACACATCAGCCAGCTGTGGGGGCACTTTGATCTTTTATTCCAGGAGAACAATATTGCCTCAGCAGGCAGGGTGGGTGTGCAGCTCAGTGAGCAGGGGAGCACGGAGATAACACTGCTGGGTGCCCCAGGGGAAGGTGCACAGGGAATTCCAGGTTCAGAGCAGGGCCAGGACACGAGGGGAGCTCTGGGGCTGAGCTCTGGGGAAGCAGCAGGACTGGCACCTCTGCTGCCTTGGGTTCCCTGCCAGGTGAGCTGAGCGCCTCAGTGTGCCCAGCACAGCAGTGCCAGGCTGCAGGACAGGAGGAAAGAGCTCAATTCAAAGTTTAGAGCCCAAAACCCAGCGTCTGACTGAGCAGAGCTGGGGGCAGAGCCTCCAGAGCTCTGCTGCTGACGTGCACCCACAGCCCTTGGGAGCCTGAGGAGCTTTCCAAGGTCAATCCACGTGTGACATGAGGAACAAAAAGGTCCTTTGTCAACTCATTTATAGCACTGAAATATCCATGGTTTAAGGAAAAATCCCTCTCACACGGACCAGGGGGGGAAAGGCCCTGCTTGCTGTTCATTTTCATTATCAGGACACTTGGGGGGTGACGTTGGCATTGCCAGTGGCACGAGGAGCCCTCCAATGCCAGCCCATCCTCGCCACTGCCAGCACAAACAAGGAAGAAAGCAAAGAAATTAAACCAGGCTTCAGCAGGGGACTCTCCAAGTTTCTCCTCTGTTGTACTTAAGTTCTGCTCTGCCAAAGGAACGGCTCCTCCTCCTGCAGAGAGGGCTGGAGGGGTGCTGAACATCAATTCTGGGGGAAAAAGAGAGAAATCATTAACAGCAGAGCAAGGCAAGTGCCCAGAACTGCGTAACAACTCTTTCCAAAAAAAGAGAGAGAGCTTCTTGGAGGCTGCTGGGGTTTGGAGTGCCCCTGGGGAGTTGTTTGATGTACGATCTGCCTGGCAGCAGGCAGGTGCTGTAGATTCCGACGGCAGTGGAGCACAGCCCAATAATTCAGGAGTTTAACCCTAACGGGGGCTGGGGAGTGGCAGGAGGGGCTGGGTGGGATCCCTGGGGGTGATGAGGATTTGTCTGCAGAGTTTGTGCTGCTCAGGGGGAGCTCTGAGCTCTGCAGGGCCCTGCTGGCTGTGACCCAGCTCCTGCCAGGCGTGGTGCCCTGCCCTCCCTGTGCCAGGGGCTGGAGAGCTCCTGCTGATGGCCAGAGGAGCAAACCCACGCTTTAATGGATGTGGGATCAGTTATCAGCAATGACCTTTTGGCTTTCTCTGCTTTTCCTGGAAGCTCTGGGAGATTATTGACTGAAAACTGCTTGTCAGAGTCAGCCAAGCTGCATTTGTCCCCTGGGCTGGGACACAAGTGGCACAGCTGGGGACCCTGGAGATGGGGCTGCTCCTCTGCTCCAGGGGGTGGGAAAATGGGATAATGGGATGGGAAAATGGGATGGGATGGGATGGGGTGGATGGTGTGGGATGATGGGATGGGATGGAATAATGGGATGATGGGATGGAGTGGGATGGGATAATGGGATGGGAAAATGGGATGGGATGGGATAAGATGGGATAATGGGATGGGATGTTCCCCTCCCTTGGGGGCACTGCTGGCACTGCCCTGGGCTGCTGAAATTGGCGTTTTGAATCCAATATAAACCAGCAAAAGTTCTATGTCAAAAAGAAAGCTTGGGGGGTGTCCCAAAGATTTGAGGGGCTCAGTTTAGCTCAGCTCCCCCTGAGAGTCTGGCCCCACATTTCCAAGGAAACTTCCTGGCACTGGAGTGCCAGTCACCTGCATTTCAGAATTTTGTGTGAGGGTATCAGAGCTGGTGAGAAGTTTAGAACATTTGTATTTCTGTCATCCAACAAGAATTATTTTCAGAAGGAGGAGGTGGAAGGGGTTTGTCCCTGTGTGGCTTAGGGACAATGCATTAAACAGATATAATTGTGTTCCTCTCATTTAGACATGACAGCAGTGCTGCTCTCACTGTTCTGCTAAAAGAAACTTTTAAATTTAAATGGAAGACATAAAAGTTTTTTTTTTCCTATATATATTTTTTTTTTCACTTGGAGAAAACAATAATTCTAAATCCATCCTGATATTCAGCCAAGTTTCTCTTCCTTCCCTCCCATTCCAGCAGAACAGGGGACTACAAAGCTCCCAGGCTGGCACTTCTTTGATCACAAATATGAAGATGGTGCATGAGAGTAATTAAATTTTTCCTCTCAACTAATTGAATTTGTTAGCCAAAGAGGGGGAAGGCTTTGCTGCAAACGGGAGGAGGCAGCTTCTTCCACCTGACTTTACTTGTACTTGACTAACTACTTCATTAGAGCCCGGGCAGTCCGGTGGCAGATCATTAATTTCCAGGGCTGGAATCTGGGAAGAGAAGAACTAGGAGGGGGCTGCTCTGCCGAGCCCAGCCTAACTGTGTTAATGCTTATTAAAGCTAAGCCTTGGGTCTGTTCTGGTGCTGCCTCTGCCATGTTGTGGATTAATTGAATGTGTTAAGACAGCAAATGCAAAGATGAAAAAGCAAATGCTTTTTTTTTTTTTTTTTGCAGAAAATGCAGATCACTTTGGTTTTATCAGAAGGATTTGGTTTCCTACTGGAGGAGGTGATGGCTGCCAAAAAGTGGGGCCACTGAGGGGGGTCTGGCAAAAGCAATTTCATTTGGTGTCATTTGACCTCCATGGTTTTATGCCTTGCATGGAAGTTCCCATCCCTGGAGGGACTCAAAGCCACGCGGAGGTGGCACCTGGGGACATGGGCTGGGTGATCTGGGTGGGGTTTGGAGCCCACCCTCGGGTCACTGCCTCCCAACAGCTCCTGCAGGACGTGTGGCATTCACTGAGGTGACAGAAACCTGTGTGGGCATGAACAACTGCACTTCAAACCAAATAAATCCATTTTAGGCTGTACACAGCATTTCTCCTGCTCGGCCGTCAGCTCATTAGGGCCTCTGCTCGTTTGTTCCACTGCACACCCATTACTGCAAGCTGGGGAGATGGGTGCTGGCACAGCCTTCCTCTGCAGTCACCTCTTGCTAAAACCCTTTTATTTCGGCTGTAACTTTTTTTTCTCTGCCTTTATTGCAGCTGCCAGGATGCACTGCAGCTGCCAATGCCCCGTTGATAGGACTGGGGTTGTTTGCACAGAGAACTCTGCCCAAACTCGCTGTAAAACCAGGACAGGGGCATTGTTTTCTGGAGCACACAGACATGAAATCTGATGGCAGCACTTCCAGCTTCATTAAGTTCTTTCCAGGGCCTGATAAAAGCGGCATTCATGGAAAAGGCTTTTGGAGGAGAAGTTGGGTTGTTTGTTTCAGTGGGAGCAGGGGGCACAGCAAGAAGGAAATAACATTTATTTCATGCACAGGCAATGGGTGAAGCTCTCTAACGTGAGGCACAAGAAACGGGAGCATTTTGCAGGATTTTTACATCACACAAGCCTTGCCCCGTATTCACTCACTCCAAACCTAAAAATATTCTTGGTGTTCATTCATTTAGGCAAAGTTACGAAGGCCAGGAGAGGGAAAAGTGAATCACTGGGGATCCAGAGAGCTGCCATCATTTCCAGAGTCATGCAAAGCATGGACTCATGGAGAATCTGACAGCTTTCCAGGTCTCTCACCGGGGGGAGGGTGGTTTAAGTGCTTTACAAGATTGCTCTCAAAGTTGTTGGATGATGTGTGATAGAAGCAGATCTGGAGCTCCCAAAGACGGGGGGCAGTAAACATAATTCTGTTTAGTGTTCTGCAGCTCCACAAAAGGATTTGTTGATTCCCACAGTGGTTACATTGATTTTATACCTTTCTGAGCACACAAAATAGCAATTAGTCAATGCTGCACATTGCATTTCTGACAGGTATAAAATTATAGTGCCAATTATTTTGCACAGGTTGATGAACAACAGTAGGGGTTTCTGAACAGTCTCTAAGACAGTGCTGGCAGAGAAATCTGTCACTTCGGTGTTTGAAAGGTGTGACTGTAATTTCCAATACAATTGAATAAAAATCTTGGTGATGTGTGCATGCTGCACAGTTATTATAATGATGGCCTCCTCTTTAACTGACACATAATAACATTTGTTAAATTTTAACCACTGCAGAGTAATTTAGTAGTATCTGAGCTCTCTCTGACTTTATCCTTCCCAGAGGAATAATGCAAGGAGTTCTGAGCTTCCAGTTTGAGGGAGATAAATCTGTATCAGCCGACCACAGAAAATCTTTACCTGTTTGTGGCACTTATTTCACTTCCAGGCACCTGAAACAGAACATTTTGCCCCGGGGCAATGGAACTCCACACCTCCAAAAAGGTGGGGTTTGCACAGAGGTTCAGTTTAATTATAACCTTTCTTTAATTTGAATTATTTCATCTCTGTCAAATGAGTAAACAACAATTCCAACAAGCTCTGCTGCTGGCTTGGGGTGCTGAGAGAGAGCTCATGAGTTGTGCTCTGTCCTCCAGGGGAATTTTCCAAGCAGGAATTTCCTGCCTGGGAGCTCACACGCTGTCACTGCAAGCCCCAATAGTGTTGGGAATTCCCTGATTCAGGGTTTGCCCTCCCTGTGCCTGAGCTCTGCAGGGCTGAGAGGGGGAAGAGAAGGAGCTTAAATGAAATGATGTGGATTTGCCACCTTTGCCTCATTCAGTGATGCAGCAGCAAAGAAATGGGGGGAAATTTCACTGTGGAAATGGGCACAAATTCCTGCCTGGCTCTGGCAGAGCCCGGGGCACATCCCAGGTGTTGCCCATTCCCTTGGTGGTCCTCACAGGATGGTCCCTGCCAGGGGAGGGGGCAGAGAGAATTTAAGGCTCCCAATTTCCTCCTCCATCATTTTTTCTGAGCTGAGACTTGGTTTGCTGCTTCCCTCCAGCCAAGGACCTCATCCAGCTCCTTCCAAAGGTAATTTTTTAGGTTTCAGGTTGTGTCAGCCAACCTGAGTGCTAGGGGTGAATTTATTTAACCCAAACTGAACAACAGCATTTAATTTCTGTACCCTTGCAATCCATTTTTATAGCCTGAGGTTTGCCTGCTCTGCCCCCCTGCAAGCAGCTCTATGGTGTAGACAATTGTCTAGGAAAAAGGGAAAGAGGTCCTAAAACTTTCTCCTTTCTTGATGGCATTTTGACAATTTGATAAAAATTTATGAGGTGTGGATTTGGGCTGGAAATATAGATGTCTTCTGAATGAAAGCTTTTTATAAATGTGTTTAAAAACCTCAACTGCACCCAGCCATTGCCCTTTGGTTAAGGGGAAGGTTTCTCTTGTGCCAATAAAAGTAAATTCTCTTTTTTCCTTTCACCTTTACCCTCCTTAACTTAGGAACTGTGTTTAGCAGCTTGCTGGGTCTGTGGAGTTTTATTGTTATTTTATCCTTCCTTTTCCTCTGGGAGAGTTGGAATTTTTGGGATGAAATCTTTGTGCCTGTGGCCTGGAGTGGCTGGGTGAGGCTGTGCAGTGTCTGGCTGCTTTTGGGGGGGTTAAATTTGACCCCATTTGTCCTTTCCCAGGTGGGGACCCTGGAGGTGGGGCTGCTCCTCTGCTCCATGGGGAGGGATGATGGGATGGGATTTTGGGATGTTTCCTTCCCTTGGGGGCACTGCCCTGGGCTGCTGAGATGGGTATTTTAAATCAAATATAAACCAGCAAAAGAGCTATGTAAAAAATAAATCCCCACAAAGGTAATGGTCATTTAGAGACAAACAATATTCTGGTTTTTGCTGTTGTTTTCCTGCTGTGCTGACGATGTGTAGCTCGGCCCAATGCAAGCCCCAGCTATTGTTTTTCAGGTCAACTGAAAAATGTTTTATTGAATATGAATGTTTATACGAGTGTTATATTGAATATGAACAAGCAATATTGTTTTTCAGGCCAACTTTTGGTTTTAATGAAGTGGAATAAGTGGTTTTGAATTGGTTATCATGCTAAGGAGAGAGAGGCCAGAGAAGTGCTCAGTTGGTTTGACGGGTCAGGTGAGATATTTCCCAAATTAGCAGCACGTTTAGCTCTAAGGAGAGCCGATGAGTGACATTTCCCTGCTGATGTTATCGGGGGAATTGCAGCAGCAGCACCTGGCAGAAGCTGCAGCCTGGAGTTCCTGCAGGAGCAGGGCAGGAGAGGCAGGTGCAGGAGGAGATTTTGGGAGTGAGGAGTGAGCCTGTGCAGCCATGATATTTTATGAAAAATCCTCTGCTAGGATTTTTCCCGTCCTGAGGAGCTGAGAGCCTCAGGAAAGAAATGTAAACAATAACTGTGTGCTGCTGTGGGATGCCACAGGTGCATCTTCCACTGGTCCATGGGGATTGTTTTCAATTGGTGACCAATCACAGCCCCCTGTGCCAAGGCTGTGAGCAGGCACAGGATGTTGTTATTCTATTCTATTCTATTCTATTCTATTCTATTCTATCCTATCCTATCCTTGTTCTTTGTGGCTTTCTGATCTTCCTCTCTCTCTATTCTTTTAGTATAGTTTTAATGTAGCGTTTTGATATAATATATAAGATAATAAATCAGCCTTCTGAGCAAAAAGGAGTCAAGGCTCGTGTCCTCGCACGTGGGGAGTTTGCCAAGACAAGAAGCCTGCTCAGCCTGGGTGCTTTCAGCACAGCAGGAAGAGCTCAGAGCTGGGGCTGAGCAGGGCCAGGGGCTGGGGTTCCTCCTGCTCTGCTGGGACAGAAGTGAAGGAATTCGGGACTGGGAAGGGTTTTTAACTCCAGCAGTCTGTAAGTGCAGCCACCTGGGCCTCGTGTGGCTTCTGTGAGAGATCCGAGTGCTTGATTGGTTTCTACATTCACTGCAAAGAAGTTTCTCACTGAACTTTGCTCCCACCGTGTCTTTTACCAGAACAACGACAAAAAAATTTGGTAGGGAATTGGTCAACGGGCTTCTTTCACCACTAAATGTATTTTCTTTGTGTCTGACAACCATGGCAGCACCTGTGCTTTGTCCCTGTAGCAGCAGAGGAGGAATTGAATAATTCTGTTCCCTACCAGAAATGCAGAGTGTGGTGGGCACTCCCTGCTCCTGAGCCAGCAGGTTTACCCTGGTCATGGGAGTTCTTCAGCCTCGTTAGTTCTAGAATTCATTTACAAAGCTCTCTTCAGAGCTGCTTTATTGCTGAAAAAGCTTTAGTTTAGTTTATTTTTGAAGCATTGTGGCTGTCCTTCTGTGGGGAGTGCAGAGGCTGGGTTTGAAATATTGGGGTTGGTGTCAAGAGCAGAGGCAGGGAAAGGCAGGGGGGTCTCTGACTCCAGCCCAAGGTCCCAGGTGCTCTGGCCCCTGGAGTGGGATTTTGGAGGGGGATGTTTTTGCTGGCTTCCATCAGAGCTCTCTGCTGTTACTGCATCAGGAGGAATTGCTTCCCTTCTGTTTGCTGGGTCTCAGCAGTTAAATGGAAACAGCCTGTTCTTATTTTCTTAACAAAAAACAATCTGAGGCACTTCCCAGAAGGTATGGATCATGAATAATGAAAGATTTTATTTTTAATTTCCAGAACAAAATAAGACTATGAAATGGTTAGGCAAAACACTTGAATCCAATTAGGAAACAACTCGGTGAAGAAGAAAACATTGACACTTATTTTGAGTATTTGATTCCCTACAATATCAATTTAAATGTAAATTGTGCTTTGGAGAAGAATGCTTCCATCAGAGGCCAAAAGCATGTGGTTTATGCTCAGTGTTTTACAACTGGATTATCTCAGACCTGGGTTTATAGTTACTGCCTGTGGGCAGAATTCCACCTTAGCACTTAGAGCACAGGCAGTAATACCCTTGTGCATCTATTTTTTCAGCAGATTGGCGATAGAATTGTGTGATTAAATAAGAAATTTTATGATTTCTTTTCCCGTGGTAGACTGCCATCGGTATATTTAGGTTTGATTTTGGCCATAAAGTTTGTAGCCTGCGAATAAGTGGGATAAGAAGTTGCAGGTTGAATTGTTACTGGCAGAATTGAAGTGCTGAGATCTCAAATACTTAAAGATGAGAGGTCTCAGGGGGAGCCTTGAACTGTGCTTAGTGCCAGGTGGGGAGGTGTGCTCATGGCTGTGTTTGATCATCTCAGAGCTGGGCTCCGTTCAGCTGGACCCTTCCAGAAAATTCCGTGTCCAGTGTTCCCCATGGCAGCTGCCTGAGATCCCTCTCGGGTGCTTCAGGAGCCCTGAAACTGCTGCAGCTCCTGCCCGGAGATCAGAGCAGCCCCAGGCTGTTTGAGTTGTGAGAAATGTCAGAATGCCTGCTGGGAGAGGCTGCGAGGAGCCCCAGGAGCACCTGGCGTGGCTGGAGATGGAAGAAATGGCAAATAAAATGATGCTGACTGTTATTCCCAGAATCTAACGAGGTTTTTTAAAAGTATCTGGAGTGTTTGAATGCATTTCAGACAAGCTGTTAGTGCAGGGCTTGCATCTCTTCAAATGCAGGTTTCTCACCAGGTCTGCCTTTCAGCAGCTCCATCCAAATATTAAAGGTAATAAATGGTCCTGTACAGCTGCACTTGGCAATAATCTCTTAAAGCAGTGAGAATGGGAAGGTTTAATGGTTCATATTTCACATTTCTGGTGTGAAATACGAGCAGGCAGTGCCATGGCAGGAGAGGGTGGTGACCCCTGGCAGGAGCTGAGGAGCACCAGCCTGGAAACCTCCTCACCGTGGCTGTGTCCTGTGGACTCAGGCTTTTCTTCTTTTTGAAAAGCAAATCTAGTTCTTCCTATTTTCTTCATATTTTCTTCCTATTTTAGCACTGCTTTAAGCCTCATTTTTCCCTGTGTTTTCCTTTCCCCGTGGCTGTTGGGTGTGGAGCTGAGCAGGGGCTGGTTCAGAGCTGTTCAACCCAGGGATTGCCTGGCACTGCCCTGCAAACAAGGATTTGTCCCTTCTCATTCCCAACATGTGTTTGTTACACCTTGGATTGATGTGTCAGGGCTTTTTTTTTCCCCCTTTCCTTCAGAAACTTTCCTCTGTCTTGGCACTTGGCAACTTCGTACTTCAGCCTTGTTGTTCTGCTCTGTTCATATTTTTAAAATGTGTGCTCTACAGGCAGAAAATAAATCCTGAGGTGGAGGGCACCCGTGTGGAACAGCCCCGTGTCAAAGGCAGATAAAATATCTCCCACTCACTGACAGCATTAGATTTTTGTCACCCCCTTAATGCTGCTTCCATATCACTCAGGAGGAGAAACACTTTGCTTCTTGATTTATGGGCCCTGACAGGGAAGTGTCCAGGATGATTAATTACAGCCCTAAATGACAGTGCCCTCATTCACACCTCCCTGGCCTGGATGATTGAAATTAATAAATATATCTGTAAGGCTGTGGAATTTGCCATTGCCTGTTCAAATATTGATACACTTGACATGCTGGGAAGGGATTTAGCAGAGGCAAAGCCTTGCAGTCAGTACCTGGCTACATTTAATAGCAGTTTGTAGGGAGGGAAAGAAGCAGAAGATTCTGGAACTGATTGGAAGGCTATGAATAATTTTCAGAGAAAATGTTGTGACATTTCTTTGGCAGTTTAAACCCTTGCTTTCTGCAAGTGTTTTGATGATTTTGTCTTTATATTTGTCATTTATTGTTGAAAATATTGGCTTTGAAAGTCTATAAATTATTTTTGGGGGCTGTGTCTGACACGTTGGGACTCTCACAAAGCTCTGCCGTGCCAAGAGGAGAGCACAGCCACTGGAGCATCCAGAATGATCCGTTCCTTGTCTGGACACCTCCTTTTAGCCTTGTTTGGGTGACCCTGATGAGATTCAGTGATTTGGGACGTGAGCGGGTGCAGAAGGAGCAGAATCCTGTCTGGAGGCAGAGCTGGGGGTTTGTGGTGACCCTCAGGGGTTCCAGAGCTGGGCAGAGGTGCAGCCCCCTCAGGGGGGATGCTGGGCTCCACTTCTCCAGCTCCTCCAGGTTACTCTTGGAGCAGCTCCTGCCCGATTCCAGCTCTGAGAATCTGCAGTTTGCACACAGAATTCTCAGCAATACCCCGGGGGAGCCAGGTGGTGCCTGTGCCTCCCTGTGACTGCAGCAGGGCTGGGAGGGCTCCAGCAGCTCCTTCATTCTGGTGGGGTGCCGGGGTCAGCAGTCACTTGTCTCTGCCCCAGCACAGGAAAAGGTGGTTCTGGGCAGGCCGTGCTTTGGAGGAGTCTGGGCTCTTGCTTTTGCTCTTGCGAGGTTCAAAACCCCCCTGTACAGTGCTCCAAATTTTTTCCCTTCACCCTGTGATTGCTACTTAAACTTTTGTGGCCTGTAATTCTTCATATCAGTTTGGTAATTTGCTCTATGTGTTGAGATAGAATTTCCAGGTGTCTTTGGCTTCCTGCCAGGGTCTCTGAGCCCCTGCCAGGGCTTTGAGACATCCAGGGCATCCAGAGAGATGTCCTGGGTTCCGACAGTGGTGGAGAGCAGGGAAGGAGAGTGCTGAGCCCAGCAAGGCAGGGAGCTCAGTGCAGCCTCATTCCCTGGCCTGGACAGTGGTGTTTGCTGCTCTGTCAGCACTGAAACCTTTCCTTCAGATCCCTTTGTGCTGCTTTTTTGGGGCTGCCTCGCCTCCAGTTCCATCCATGCATTTTCAGGGGAAGCCCAGTGTGGAACAGCAATGTGGGGCTGGCTTGAGTGCTCTGAACCAAACTCTGTTTGCAGGCTCTAACTGGAAATCCAAGCCTTCCGAGGCTAAATGGAAATTTTCTGTGTTCAGGCTGGTTTTTCTGCATTCACCTCAAACCTGTGCTTGCCCAGGTCCTCCTGCCGTGCCCTCGTGGAAAGGCAGTGCTGCCTTTTGGAGCTCGTTTCAGCTGCAGTATTTTTGTGGAGTTTATGGCCAGCTTTCCTTTCAACTTGAACTCTCTGCCTCAGCCCCCTGTGTGCGAAGTGAAGATAATTTTGCTGCCTTACCTTGTCAGTTTAATTAATGTTGTGGAGCATTCAGATAGCGACAAACAGGCGAGAAAAGCCCAAAGGAAATGAAAAATTCTTTCTTGGGAGCAGCGTTTGGACAGTTGGCAGCAGATAAGGCTCAGACACACGCTGAAAAATGAGGCAACCCCGAAATATTAAATCCAGGCTCGTTTGGGAGGGAGGACTGAGCTCGGTGTGCTCAGGGAGCAGACACACGTGGGGAAGGGCTGATGGTGTAATTAAAGACTTGTAAATGAGGGAGCTGCACAGGCAGGTGGGGCTGAGAATGGGAAGACAAAGTTATGCCATGTCACTAATTTCTGTAATTATCGAGGGCCTTAAATGAGATGTTCTGGCTGTTTTTGCCCTGAGCCTGTACTAAAATCACTAAAAACACAAACACTTTTATTAAAAAAAAAAACGAACCACTTAAACTTCAATTAGAAAAATAATATTTCCCTGTGAAAAATCTATTTTCTTATTATTTCTGGGTGGCTTCTGATAGAAAATGTGTTATGGATTACAGGGACAGATGTTCTACAAGAAAAAAATATATGGTTTATTCTCAATTGAACCTTTAAAGGGAAAAATAAACATAGACAGGCACTAAACTTGGGTTTTTGATTGGGTTTTCTTTTAATTAATATGAGAATATCCCCTGATGTGCCTGAAAACCCACCTGCTTGAGGATGAATTAATCTGGTCGTGATTTTGTGCCGGTGACATCAGGGAAATGATGCTCAGTGCTCTGAGGCTTGCAGGACTCCAGCAGCTGGGAGGTGATGGGCTGAGTGGCCACCACACGTGTTAACTCTGCCTTTTATTGGCTCTGGGGCTTCCAGAAGCTGCTGACAGCTTCATCTCCGTGAAAGGGAGGGGGAATTGCAGCATGGTTAGGTAAGGTCATCTGAGGGCAAAGCTGAACATCCAAATTCGTGTCAGCAGCCCTTGGTGGGGTGGAATCCACACCCAGAGCAGTCGTGTCCTTCATCTGTCTGCTGAAGGGGCCTCCAATGCACAGGGCTCCTCCTGGAGAGGGAAAAAGCCCTGAGATTAATTGCAAATTCCATTCACATCGTTCCCCAAATGATTTTTAATTTCCTTTGAATGACAAGCAATTATGGCCTTTTTTCAGGGGCTGCATCGGGAGATAAAATGTCTCTCAAATTCTTTCAGGTATGTTGTTAAACTGCGCTCATAATTGAGGGCTACAGGAATTAGTGTGAAGTCTAATTGTGAGTAAAGAATGAAATGAAAGATGCTGTAAAGCATCAGAGCAGTTGTTGAATTGTTCAGGTTTAAACAGGTGTGGCACGTTCCCTCAAGGACTGCGGAAAATAATCTGGGATAAACTGTGGAGGAATGGAGCGAGCTTGTGTGGAGTGATTTACATTTGTCTTATGGGTCTTGGAAAAGACAAAACTTGAAATAAAATCTGCTTCTTCTGAGAGCCTTCCTGCTGCTCTTTCCTGCCCCAGCTTTAACTCCAAGCAGGGGCTGCTTCAGCGTTGTTTGTGGGACAGCATAAAGCAATTTGCATCCCCAAAATCCCAAAAGGATTTGGGGCTGGAGGGCCCTGTGGCCATAAAAATTCCTTTTCTAACAGCAGCAAACACCTCTGAACCCTGTGGGTCTCACTTCTCGTTGCATCCAGCCCTGAAGCGATAAATGGCAGCAGCCCCAGGTGGGGTGGCTGTCACAGAGAGGGGAGGCTCTGTGTGCAGAACAGATCTGAAACGCCAGGGAAAATCCCCATCAATCTGGACCTGCTCAAATCCAGTGGCAGACGGCAGGGAGGATAATTTAAGTACTGGATGTGTGCATGTCAATGAGCTCATTTGCATGGCGTTCGGAGTAATAAATTGTTATGGAAGCTCCAGCCTCGCTGCTTTTGTGCCAGCAGATCTGAGGGAAGGAGCAGCCTCTGCACTGACCGAGGGAATAAAACTGGTTTTTATTGGAATGAGGAGGAAATCGTGCAGGAGGGGCTCACAAGGAGTTAATTGTGGCTCCGTTCTGTGGTGGATTCTTTGGTGAATGGTGCTGGTGCTCACTGAATGGATGTTCAGGGCCTGGGATGCTGTGATCAGTGAGTTCCACTCCAAAGTGATTTGTGAGCTGTCTGAGGCAGTGGAGATGTTCTCCTCTGCAGAAACACAGCCTGAGGAACCTCCTGAGGCAGTGCCTGCTATTCCTCATTTATCCTCTCGTGGGACCATTGCCTCAGCAGAGGCTGGATTCCAGTGGAAGTTATGGATTCCTCAGGGACTCTGAGCGGGGTCTGTGGGGTGTGCACAGGGTTTCTGCTCCTCACAGTGACCTCCTGCCCCTCTGAGGAGCATGAACTCCCCCCAAAATGCTTCACCTTGGCCTGAGCACTGTGCCCAGCAGTGACCCATCCCTGGGAGAGGAGGGGAGAGGGGAGCCTGCAGGGAGCAGCTCCTGCATCTCCTGCATCTCCTGCATCCTGCCCAGGTGCTCCAGTGCTTGCATTTCCCTGTTGTATTTACAGGGTTTCCAGACGAAGGAAGGAAATTATGAATTTGACTTCATGTTCTTAGAAGGTTAATTTATTATCTGATGATTTATATTACATTAAACAATACTATACTAAAGAATGCAGAAAGGATCCTTACAGAAAGTTAAAAAAGATACTAATGAAAATTTGTGACTCTTTCCAGAGCCTCAACACAGCTTGGCCCTGATTGGTCATTAATTCAAAACAATTCACATGAAACCAACGAAACAATCTCCAACTACATTCCAAAGCAGCGAAACACAGGAGAAGCAAATGAGATAAAATTGTTTTCCTTTTTCTCTGGGGCTTCTCAGCTTCCCAGGAGAGAAATCCTGGGGGAAGGGATTTTTCTAGGAAATATGACTGCTGCATTTCCCTGTTCTGGCAGTGGTGTGCCTGCAATGAGCCCCAGGCTGCCCCAAAACCCCCAAACCCTGCTGGGCTGGGCTTTAAGTTCCAACCAAAGCTGTTTATGATTTTAAATAGAATTTTTTACCTTCCTTGTCAGTGCTTCCATATGTTTGACAAACAGCTCAGCAGCCTAATTCTTATTTTTACAGTTCACTGCTGTTTCATATTGACAGTGTCCATCTCCCTCCCTTTATAGTGAACCTTTCATTGATTTATTGTGATGGTTCTTTAAATCCCTCGTGGAACAGCAAATAATCTCCTGGCATTTCACATGCCTTTTAATTATAAATAGGTTAAAGAATTGAAAATCGCTCAGAAGCAGAAAACACCTGCAAACAAAACCTGTAGTTATATCTTTTAGAAGAGAAGTAATTGTAAGGAAAGGGCAGAGTCTGTAGGATCATAAAGGAGCTCACTCTGAGTTGTTTATTCCCTCTGTGCCTGGTGTGATGTGTCGGTGATGCTGAACTTGGCATTTTATGGATCTCTCCCTGGATTGTCTGGGACACGTGTCCATAAAACCCTGCTGGGGTGCAGCAGCCTGAGGAGCATCACTGCTGCTGTTCTGGAGCTAATTCCCTGCTTCTTCCCAAACAGCCTCACCCGGGCTCTGTGCCCTGCGTGGAGGGGGAATCCAGGCAGGGATCCAGCTGAGCCAAGGGCTGTGGGATAAGGAATATCCTGAGCTGGGAGGCGCCTGAGGGAAGGATGGAAGGAGCAGCTGGGGGAGGTCAGTAACAGCAATATCCACAATAAATGCCCCTTTTCAGCTCTGAACTGATATGTAGGGAGCTGGCAAACAAATGCAGTTATAAATTCACTTTGGCCATGATTGCAAAGCACAGCTCAATGCTGCTCACGTTGCCCAAATCTGCTTTGCTGCAGGAGAGAGGAGGCTCTCACCCACTGAGGCAACATTGGAGCCCTTTTAGTTGTCCTTTTAGAAACAGAATTTCTTGTTGCTCCCCACCAGTACTCCCAGTTATCCTGTGCACCTTCCTGAACGGGTTGGAGTTCTCCTGGGTCAGTGGGATGTCTGCTGTTAGATCAGCACCTGCTCTCTCTTCAGGGAAATCACAGGGGATTTATTCTGATTTGGTGTTTTCCTGAAAAATCTGCACGTGAGGAGACAGAAAAGAGCCCTGCCAAGACTGCTTAACAGATGCCTCACAAAGTAACCCCTAGAACTTTTATTTTCCCCATCAGGAAATTGCTCTCAAGGAAGTTATCAGTGGGGCAAACTGCTCAGGCCCAGGGAAGCAGCAAGAACATCTCACAGGAATTCTGGCTGAAGGGCAGAGGGAAGAGGATGTGCTGGGCCTGCAGGAGGAATTACAGCAGAAATGATGGGAATGTGGGGCTGGGGGCCTCTGCAGGCAGGGAATGTGGTGGGAGAGTCTCGGGATCTCCTCTGGTCTGGTCTGGTTGGGAAGATCCCAAGGTGTGTCTCTGTGCAAAGTCTCTTCTCCCCAACCCAGCAGGCAAAGAAGGAGACGAGAAGTTTTCGGTTCACGTTCTCAAGGTTGTTTATTATTTCTTTATCTCAAACATTTTCTGTCTGGCCTGCCAAGGTCTGTTCTGCAGGTTGGTCTGAGTGACACTCTCTGCCTCTCAGGCTGGTGCTGTCTTTTATACCAAAACCTACATATACTGTGTTTACAATGATGTTCCAATACCCATCACCTGTGTTGGACAGTGACTTTCTACTCTAAACCAATCTGTGAGTGCCAACATCATCCTGAACATGGATGCCAGGGAGAAGAAAGAAGAAGGACAGGGCATGCCCAAATCCCTCCATCTTAGAACCCCTGACCCCCCTGTACAGAATCCCAAACCCCCCTGTACAAGGTCCAAAACCCCCCTATACAGTGCTCCAAAATTTTTCCCTTCACCCTGTGATTGCTGTTACTATGCTACTTAAATTTTTGTGACCTGTAATTCTTCATATAAGGTTGGCCATTTGCTCCATGAATTAAGATCGAATTTCCAGGTGTTTTTGGCTTCCTGCCAGGGTCTCTGAGCCCCTGCCAGGGCTTTGAGCCATCCAGAGGGATATCCTGGGCTCTGACAGGAGAGGGAGTGCAGGGATGGGATGAGCAGCACAGGAGGGATCCCTCAGGGGTTTCAGAGGTGTCCCAGTGCTGGATTAGCCCCTGCTCTGGGATGGTGCCCATTTGATGGGGAATGTGCCCCACTCTGGGGCTGAGGTGATGGATTTCCTGGCCTGGCCTAGCAAAGCAGTGTGGAAGGATGCCAGTGAGAATGCCCCATGCCCTGGAGCTGTGGGATGGATCAGGAGCACCCAGCCAGGATCCCTGCCAGCTGAGCTTTCCCTGCGGGTTGTGGTGCTTTCATTAGGATTTTGGCTGACCTTTAGGCTTTGTTACATCCCTGCCCTTCTGCAGAGGTGAAGTGGACCAATAATTCCTGCACAGTTCTGCTGAGGTGTTTGATCTCTGCTGTTCCTGACTGCACAGGGTCACTGTTCCACGTGAGGTTCTCCAGCATTTCCTGTCTGTAAGTTGGAGTCAAACTGAATTTTAGAAACTTGTGCTGTTTCCTTGGATGAGTTTCCCTCTCCTGAACAGCAGGTTTTAATCCCAGCCCTGCAGAGACAGGCACAGTTCTGCTGTGTAAATAAATTCAGGGTAAATCCTGAAAGTCCACAAAGTCCTGTCTGTCTGGAGAGCCCAAACGCTGGCTCACAAATCCCCCTGATCCCTCCCAAGCCTCAGTTTCAGTTTACCTGCCCTGTGGCTGGCAGGTGAAGCTCAGCACTGTTTCCGTGTGGTTTGAGACCCATTCCCTGAGATAAATGAGTTCCTACAGAAACAGCCCTGGTAAAATGGCTCATGCCTGGGAGGTCCACAAAAATCTTTATAGACACACCAGGTAATTAATTAGAAATAGTCCATTACTGGGGAATTGGTTTAGGATTCAATTTTTCATTTAGTATTAAATTGCTTAGGGACTATTTTCTTTTACATTTTCTTATGTCCTTAGCTTACTCCATAACATTTGATATTCTGCTGTCCTGCCATTGGAGAGAAGCCCAATCCCTTGGGTTGCCAAAATGGGAACAAATGGGACCCCAAAACCTTACAGAAGTTTGTACATAGCTGTTGTTGGCAGGGCTGGGGTTGACAGAGCAGTTTTACATCCAGATGTTTGATTTAATATCAAAGTTATATCTACACCAGCAGCAAAGGCACAAGCAGAACAATCCAGCATTCCTGGGGAGTCCTGGCTCCAGCAAAGGACTGAATCTTTGGGAGGAGGCAGACCCAGCTCTGTGTGCAGACAAATTCTCCTCTTCTGCCATGCTGATTATTGCTGATTGTTTGGGGTTGTTGCTGTTTCTGTCTGTTGTTCCATGATCAGTTAACTGACAGAGAATTGCCTGCTCTGTCTTTGTGTTTTCACAGTTTTAAATGCTTGGATGAGGCCGATTCCAACCCTTTTTAGCAAAGCTTTCCCTTCAGTTCTTGAGAAAGACTAAACCCCAGACACTGCTTCAATCCAGCAACTTCATCCTAAATTGCACTTCTAGATAGAAATAGCAGAAATGGGTTATGTTCCTTTTGGAAGTTCTGAGGTGCTCCAGGGGGTGATGGAAGGATGGATTATGTTCCTTTTGGAAGTTCTGAGGTGCTCCAGGGGGTGATGGAAGGATGGATTATGTTCCTTTTGGAAGTTCTGAGGTGCCCACAAGGGTCACAGTGAGGCTTGTCCTGTGCTGTGTTTTGGTGTGGCAGTGCCACCTGTGGGAACTGAGAGAGAAGAGGAAGAAATGTCCTCCAGCCTCTCTCTGCCTCCTACCACTTCCAGCTCAGTGGCTGCCAAAGCTGGATCCATGTGGCTTCAGGAATTGTGGAGAAATTCCCCTCTCCTGTGGGGCTGGACCTGCACATCAACCACTGGAGCTCATCCCTTGAACAGGATGGCACAAACGTTTGGCAAGCCCTTGTTGCAGTGGGCTTGTCCAGCACGCAGATGAGGCTGGGGGTGTCCATTGCCCTCAAATACACTCAGATCTGGGGCTGGGGCTCAGCCTGAACAGCTCCTGCTGCTCCCTGGGAAAGCCCAGCAGCTGCCACAGCCAGCATTCCAGCTGTGCTTTTGGACGGGATCTGGAAATGTGGAGATGTGTTTTGTGTTTCCTAAACTGGTTTAGAACCCGAGACTTATTTTTTTTTCAATTTGAAATGCCGTTGTTCTCGCCTTGTTTTAATTATTGCTTCCAGGGAGGAATATTTTAGCAGCCAGGAGCTTTTCCTGGGGGTGCAGTAGCTGTTGGGATTTGGGCTCCAAGGCCACTGCTACACCCCAATAACGTAGTTTGCTTTGCTCCTCTCCTGAGTCCTTCAGGCTCAGCCTTCTCCCTGTTGTGTTCCCTCTCCCCAAATCCAGGGCACACCTTTCCCCATGCTCCTTATCTCAGAGATGAAATTCCTGTTATTATTTAATGACCCTTCTACTACTCAGACCCATTTTTTGTGAGGTTTAGAGTGTTCAGAGTGGATCAGTGCCATGGGTGGGTGGGAAATGTGGGCTGAAATGCCAAATATCCTTAAAAATCCAACCCTGTGCCAAAGAATTCCTACCAGAATGTTCTGTACAGCCTGCTGCTGCCAGGGGCACTGCAGGGCCCTTCTGGAAGGGCTGGTCAGGGTAGAGCCCAAGTGCGTGGAAATGTTTTGGAAAGAGCGCTGCAAAACGCAACAATGTGATTTATGAATCAGAGGAAATGGAAGTGATAGGCCATATTTTCACTGAGGAATATCATAACTGTCAGAGAACAAAATTGTCTTTTGATTGTAGCAATATGCATTGAAATCACTGCTGGGGAAGTTCATCTCCTCAAGGTTATGGAATATTTTTTTTGGCTGAGGATACACTTGTAAAAGCTGTGGTTTTGTTGAGTCTTTTTTTCCCCATCTAAATTATTTCAGGGTGAAAGGAAAGGAAAGGACAGGGACCCTGGTGAGGTGTTCGTGCAGGAGAGGGGGCAGGCTGGGTGACAGCCCCTCTGCAAACCTTGGATCTGGGAGCTGGTTTATACCCTGTGCTCATCCTGGAGCCTCAGGAGAGCAAGGACGAGGTGGCTGGGGCTGAGCAGGCTGAGCCCTGGGTTTGCAAACCTTGGATCTGGTTTATACCCTGTGCTCATCCTGGAGAGCAAGGACGAGGTGGCTGGGGCTGAGCAGGCTGAGCCCTGGGCTTCTCCTGCAGGGCTCCCCTGGAGGGCTTCAGAAGCCTCATGGATGTGGCACCTGGGGCCATGGGCACTGCTGGGCTGGATGGAACTGATGGCCTTGGTAACTTCCTGGGGAGTTCATTTATAATAGAAATAACTTGTTTATATGCTTAGTTTGTTTATCACTCTGTGTTTTAGGAGGCTGTTTCCCCTGAGCTGCCTCTTAACCAGCTGGACTCCAGGAAATTAATGTTCCCCTGGCCTTGGAGGGCTTTTCCAGCCTCAGCGATTATCCCATGACCAGGAGCAATCCCCTGCAGGGTTTGGGGAAGTCCTGCAGCATTTTGTTTCACAGGGATTGTTTTCTGGAGGCCGAGGCAGAGCCCAGGATGTCCCAGCCCTCAGGAGAGGCAGCCCCAGGGGATTTGTGCCCTCCCAGCCCCTGCCTGGGGCACGGGGAAAGGGTCCAATATTCCATTTTGTGCATCACTGGCCGGGTCAGGACGGGCTGATTGATACTCAACATGGAAATTGGATTTCCAGGCACCTTCAGGAGAGCTGCGAGGAGGCAGCTGGGCTGATGGGGAGATTATTCTGTATATCAGTGCATGATGGAGCTAATGAATTAGATCCAACCACCCACGGTGAAATCTGTTTGCTGAGTACAAAAATGAACAGGAAAATGAGGTTTTTATTAAAAATATCACAACTATTTTTTCCTTCAGCCAGAATGTGTAGTGCATCCATACATCACCCATACAGCTGTAAGGCTAATGCTGTTACACCACAGACATTTCATCTAAATAACAAAGTTAATATTGAAATATTGTTCTTACCAATGGCAGGGTGGTTTTTAACAGCCCATTGACATCAAATCACATGAACAATACCCACTGCAGCTCCATTTTTCACCTCCTCAGGCAGGAGGGGATTCCCTTCAGGTGCCATGTCTCCTCCCCAGGCAGGGATGGGCCACCAGGTCCCCTCTGCTGCTGCACCCCCTTTGCTGGGTGCAGGGGGCTCCTGGCAGTGCCACTGAACTCTCACTCTCTGGCTGGGTTTCACGGGGGGAAATTCAGTGTTTTAAAGCAGCTGAGGCCTTTGTGTGCCCCTGGGAGCTGGGATGCTGGAACCCACCCGTGGCTGAGGCTGGAGGGTGTAGGCAGGGCGGGATGGGATGTGTGCAGTAGCCACAGTTCCGTTCCTGGCACATCCCTGGATGAAGGCAGTGATGCAGCAGGCTCTTCATGGCTGGGAACACGGCACAGAGGAGAGCCAGCAGTCCCAAAAGGATTGCAGATGTTGACACCGGAGCTGGAGCTCTCACTCTGGCAGACCAGGAGTGTTTCCTTTGGAATCAGCACTGTTGGAGGAACTGAAGGTTCAGAGTGCAAAGCAAGCAATGGAATTAAATTTTTTTTTAAGAAGGAGTGCAGGGTGAAAGAATGCTTCTGGTAACAGCAAAATTTCATTTGCTTATAGTATATTTTGCTGGAATAATCACTGTGGGTTCCTGCTTTTTAGCAGGTATTTTATTTGCCTCAGTGAGAGAACAATGACCCAAAACATCTGGCTGTAAACAATTGTTTTCCTAATTTGTTCTCCTGTGAGCTTTCAAGGTGTGATCAGAGCTAGTTGTGTTGTATTTTAGAAATACAAAACTGTGTGGGACACTTGGTTTCTGTGTTCAGTTCTGCCATGAGGAGAAAAACAACTGTTCTGCTGTCAAGGGCTTATTTCCTGGGCAGATTTTACATGAAATGTAAATGACAATGCCACCAAACACTGTCAGCTCAGAACTGGCTCCTTTTGGGAATTGTGTTCAAGGGAGATATTGATGGAGATCCGAGTGCGGGTCCCAAAATGTGCTGGGGAGTTTATTTTGAACAGAAATCACTTATTTACCTGCTTGTTTTGTTTACACTGGATTGCAGGAGGCTGTTACCCTTGAGTTCCTCTGAACCAGCTGAACTCGGAGATTCCTGTTCACCTCCAGCCAGGGGAGAGTTCTCCTGGCTCACACTTGCTCTCCTCAGAAACATCTCCTGACAGCTTTTCCAGCTCTCCCCCTTGCTGGGGCTGCCTGGAGGTGACAATTGGGCTGGGGCCAAAGCTCAGCCTGGCCTCCAGCAGGACGTGTCCCTCTGGGGAGGTGTCCTCTCCTCCAAGGGGTTTTCCCATCACTGCCCAGCACAGGGTGCAGGTGAAGAGAGCCTCCAGAGGGTTTTCTGCTGCCCTTCAGCAGTGCAGCTGTCTCCTGGCATGGGTGGTTGCTGTTCAGCTGCTGACAGAGGTTTCTCTCTAATTAACCTGGGTTCCAGGTTAATTCATCTCTCCCCAGCCAGGGCTGAGACCCCCAGCTCCTCTCTGCCAGGGAAAGGTGGGGATGCCAAATGGACAAGCCCCAGACTTGTTAAAATTCCAGGAGAGGAGCAAGCTTTTGATCAGATACAATCTGTTCTCAAGCTCAGTCTAATATCCCTGGATGGCAGCTCTTTCTTAAATCTCTTTTTTTTTTTTTTTTCCCCCTCTTATTTTATCAGGCAGTTTTCTCATGAACTTTCTCCTTTCTCCCTGCAGGACCTTAAACGTGGAGAGGTTTTTTTTACAGTGATGATCTTAAACAGGGATCAGCTGTGCCAGAGGAGGGATTTTAACCCACCCTGGAGCTCTGCTGCCTCGTGGGTGCACTGGCTGGGTATCCTGGAGATAAAAAACCTTTCCACCTGCTGGAGGTCTCAAACCTTTGCTTTGTCCCTGTGCAGCCTTACCACAACCAGCTGAGTTCAGGGCCTCAAAAGGAGGGTGTGATTTTGCCCAACGTTTGAAGTTGATCCAACATCCCTGCCTGGCGGTGTTCCATCAAACTGCTCCTGGTCCGAGGGTGCTGCTGCCTCCAGAGGGACACGGCTGGCTCCTGGACCAGGCTGTGTGTGGCTGCCATGGAAACGGCCCGAAATTAGGAAATCAATTAAAGCTGGAAAAAGTGCTATCACTTCAGCGCACTAAATGCTTTTCTGTATCTTCTCGGTCTCTGCGGCTTCTCCATTTTGACTTGCAGGTAATTGAAGTTTTAATTTGTTACTGTGTATCAGGTTAATGAAAGGAGCTGGAAATGAAGCTGAATTCCCCGGTGCCCCCAGAGTGAGGGCAGGAGAGCTGCAGCTGCCTGGGGAGGAGCAGAGCCTCAATTCCTGCACAGCCTGGAGGGCTGACTTCTGGAATGAACCTGGGAGAAATGCTCATTAGCAGCCGGGGACAGGGGCATGCAGGAGCTCCTAATGGCTCAGTCAGTCTGCGCAGCAATTTGGGCTAAAAAAAAAAAAAAAAAAAGGCATTCTCTACCTTTTCTATTTCTGCTGGTTTCAGGAAAGGAAGGATGTGCTCAGCAGTGACAATAATTGGCTGTAAGCAGGCGGCGTGTGCTTTATGAACTGGCTGGGAGTGGGGTGTGCAGCACAGGGAGCAGCTCCCTGCTTTTCCTGCTCAGGTTAATAAACCCCTGGCAGGCACTCCCGTTTCAAAGGGCAGGTTTCAATCCCTGCAGGAGCTGGGATGGTTCAAGGCCCTGCAGGTCCTCAGGGCACAGCCAGGTAGAATTGTGGCCTTCAAACCTCAGCCAAAAGTTGCTCCTTGTTGGCTTCTTTGTTTGGCAATCAGAGTGGGACTTTGACCTGCCCAGGGAGATCGAGTTCCACTGAAAATCAATGGGACTTTGACACTTTAATGGCTGAAGAACCCTCAGAAATCCCTTCTTCAGGGCTCTAAATGGCTCTCTCATTCTCTGAAGTCCTCCTGGGTTTTACAGCTCCTCCCTTCCACTGGGCCTGCCTGACTCTGCTCCCTTGAAGGTGAGGATCTGGGAGCTGTGCTGAGGGCACACCTTTGGGAGGTTAAATCCCGTTTTTAAAACACTTGACACAAACCTCGACCATAGAGATGAAGCTCTGTGTTATTCCCTCTTTGTCAAGGCCTCAATTCCCTGTTTGATTTCCAGGATCTAAGTAAACCAGCGTGTTTGCCTGCCTTGCTCAATGTCTAATTAAACATGGAGATTGCAGATATGCTTGAACTGAACAATGAACGCTTGATACATTTTCACTGAGATCTGGGGTTTTAATGAAATTATTTGTAACTTCCAAATTAGAAGCATCAGAAGAAGCCACAGTGTTTGTGCTGGCTGCAAACTGCTTGTGGTTGCATCTCATTTTTGTGTGCCAACACCTTCCCTCTTTGGCCAGACTGCCCTGAGAAGATGGCACTGCCCATGTGAGACTTCCCTTTTTTGGCTGAAGCTTTTTCAGAGACAGCAATGCCTCAGGGAGTGGCTGAGCTTTAATCTCTCACATTTCTGGTTCCAGTGGCTGAACTCAATCTGAGGCTTGAAATGCCACACTAAAAATAACATTTGGGGCTGCTACAGCTCCTCTCCTGCCTGTAGTTCTGGCTGAGTTCCACAAATTTCATTTAACATCAGTATCTAGTTTGATGGTTTTTTCCAGGAATATTTTTCAATTGTTCCATAGGTTTAGAGAGTGTGTGGAAGTCAAAAATGAAATTCTTGCTGAGGTGATTATGGTGCCATGATAAACTTGGTGGTAAATCCCAACTGACCCTCGTGGCAAGAGATGACCAGGGCAGGGGGTTGGAACCTGAGGCTCTTTAAGTCCCTTCCATCCCAAGGCCTTCTGTGGTTCTGAGAAGAAAAACTACATCTAAACACTAATGGTGTAAGTGTGATTTGCAATATTTACTGAATAGTTGAGAAATGAGATTAAGAGCTTCTTAATTTAATTAAAATCCGTATAAATGGTGGAATTTATTAGTGAAAATCAGCTCTTCTCATCTTTGCTTTGGGTTTCCCATGATCTGGCATAAAAATAATGTGTAATGTAAATGTTTATACCTTGGTGGATCTCGTTAAGCCATTTAAAGTTAAGTAATGTTTGTCTGTTTCAAAACTTTAATTAGCATTTAACAAGAAAGCAACAGTCTAGCCAATTAGAGATTTAAGCAATAACACACACTCACTTCCATTTTCTAGCAATTAATTGATAAGTAGTTTACTCTGGGCTAATAATTAAAAGAGAAAACATTCTGAGCAAATTGAAAGCATTGATGCAAATGAGTTCTGCTTTCCTTCTTTTCAGACTCACTGACCACGGTATCTAATCTGCTGTGAGCAGAGGAGCTGAATTATCCCAAACTCCTTGGGCTGCCAGAGCAGCATTAAAGGGGCAGCAGGGGGGCTGGGAGTGCTCTGCTGGGGGAGCAGCCTTGGGGATGGGAGTGGGGATGGGAATGGGCTCCTCTTGATGCCTCAAGTTTCAGCTTTTCTGTTTTTCACATTCTGTGCTGCTTTAGTGTGGGGTCTGAGCTTCACATTGGGGATGGTGGGGTCAGCCTTCACCAGGCATCACTCTCCTTGTGCTTGGGATCAGTCAGGGCAGAAATCCTGGTGCTGCTGCTGGGGCTCTGCACCCACCCATGTCCCCTGGGTCATTCCCAAGGGGAAATCTCCCTGTGCCTGGACCCAAGGGTTGTGGTTCCTGTGAGCAGCAGGCCTGCCACAGCAAGAGCAATGGAATGCTTAACAAAGAAGGATCTGAGTTGGCCAAATCACTTGGTGCATTCTGGAGGTGGAAATTGAAGGCATTTTTCTCCGGAATGCGGCGGTGATCGCTGGGAATGGCTCCTTGCTAACAGGAAATATCCCTGGCTCCTGCACTCCAGGTGCAGCAATCTCCCTGGATGGAGCAAAAGGTCTCATTTTGTCTCGGAGTTCACCCATTTATGAGCTCTTCCTCATCTGGATGGGCAGAGAGGTGAAATTGCCTGAGCTCTGTTAAGCGTTAAACACGAGCCATCCATCCCAAGAAAACACTCCTGAAGGGATTGTGCTTCTCACTTCCCCTCCTGCCTGCTCCCAGTCTGCCCTGTCCATGGCAGGGGATGAAGCCAGGCCCTTTCCACTGCACCACGGAGCTGTGAAACGGGGACGTGACACCAGCAGTTCTGTGGATTGCTCCCTGTGAGATTCCTGCTTGTTTATCCTCTCTAAAGTAACAGCTGCTGCTTTTCCAGTGGGAACTCAGTGTATGTGACCTCCTGACAGCACTTGAAATAATTCACATTAGGAAAGGCCTTTGATCTGAGCGGGAATTGCCCCAATCTTTCATTTGTTTGAATTCTAATGTATTGTGTTTAACATATTGTGTTTTCCCTCACTAGACTGGAGATGAGAAGTGGGAATGTCAGCTATGCTGAATTCCAGGTTGAAGATTTAGCAGATCCCTCTGCTTTCCCTGGGAGGAGCTGAGGAGCAGCCCTGCAGTGCCCGTGGCAGGGTGGTGACCTGGAGCCTCCTGTGAGTGACCATCCCCTGGTCAGGTCCCTTCCCTGCCCTTCCCTGCCCGTTTTATTCCCAGAGCATCCCTCTGCTGCTGTTCTTTGGACTGCTGTAAATGCAATTTCTCCAAGGCTGCTGTGGCCATTCCTGGACAAGCTGAGGGATGACCTGTCCCTTCCCACTTATTTAATAAGCAGCTTTTACTGGGATCCCCAGTAAGAGTCTCTGGCTCTCCCTGAAATGCTTTCCGAGCTGAAAACCAGATAATATTGGGAGTAACTTGGACATTTTGGGATATTTCATGTCAGAGAAATATGGTAGAACTGCACAGTAAGTATTGGTTCCCATTTATCACTGCTTCATAATAGTTTTTTATTAAACTTTATTTAATCCTTGCTTTCCAGCTCATTCCGTTGTCTCCGGCTGTGCCAGGCTTTGATGATTTATTATGTCCTGTTAATAGATATACATTTGGAGCTCCAGGGGGGAGAGCCAGATTAGTTCCTTCAATCTTTTCCAGTGCTCAGAGAGGATTACTTTGGGGAACACTCGCCTGAAAACCCTTCCTGAAGCTCATTTCCAGTTGGAAGTAACTCCAGGGATGGGCTCAGGGCAACTTGAGCCAGGGTTTGAAGAAAAGGTTCCTATTTGGGGGCCTGGATAAGTGGAGATTTTAGAATAATTTGTTTTTTCTTCCTGCAGAATGACACATCCCGTAGGATCTGGGGTTATGGGGTTGTTTCACGTGGAAATAAGGGCAAGGCAAAGCTCATCCTTCCAGTTTTCCCCTCCTTCCCAGCAGCTGTTGGGAACACAAATATTATCCTGCTGTATATGCACAGCTATAATTTGAAATTATAAATAGTGCCTAATTTTACTGGTATTTACTCCACAGACATAAATAGAGCTCAAACGAACTGGAAAATAAAAATAAAAGAACGCTTCTATCTCGTGGAGATGTCAGTGCTAGGTTGAATTTATTTTGATCTGATTAAGTATCGCATATAATTTTTCATCACACTGTATATTTAACAAAATCAGTCTGTGATTTAATATTTAGATGAAAAACAGTGACAAATATAAATGCTATTTATTAAGCAGCAAATAAGCGTGGCCAGTCACCAAAAGGGTTGAATTTTATAGTGAGTGTCAAAAATAAATAGTATGAATATTTCAGGTAAAAATGTATTTATTTTTTCTTATGGGCAGATTGAAAATTCTGAAATTTGGCAAGATAATTTTTAGCTATAATGCTCAGGAAACAATTTATTCAAGAAACAGAGCTCCTTATTTGTGGAGTTTTGAGACACTTCTTGCATTTTTTTGCCCGTCACTGATTTATTGGAGGTGTCCCTCAGAAGTGTCCCCTCTGTGGAGTGGCAGGGTGTGCCACGGCCAGTGCAGTGGGGAGCCCCTCCAAAAACCACCGGTGTGGGGTCACTCACTGATGTGACAGCCCCTGAGTGCTTTGTGCTCCTTTCTTTTAAACTTGCTGCTTTCTCCTGGCGCCACGACTGAGGTTTGTGATTGTCATCACCAGAGTGCAGCCTTTTCAAACCCAAACCACGTCCTCCAAATCATTTCAGGGAGCAACTGAGACAATTTGTTAATGAGCTGATGTCTGGAGTGCCTCCTCATATTGAGTAGCACCCTAGAGCATGGAAATTTTCTTTATTCCTGGCTGTTAATAAGTTATTATTCCCCCATTATCATCACTATTATTTATTAATGGCTGTTCCAGTGCTTTGGCCATGCTCATCATCCCCTTTTCCAGCAGCAGTTCTGGGATGTTGATGCTGTCCCTCTTTCCCTGCAAACACAGCCAGAGGTTTCTCTGCTGCAAGGCAGGAGAAAATCCTGGCTTGGGTCCTGGTGACTTCTGGGGGTGGAATTTCCTGGGAGGCGCAGTCTGAGCAGTGCTGGGAAGTTGGGAATTGCTCCTTAAATTCCAGAGAGCTGCCGAGAGCCTGGAATGGCCCCGAGCCCCTGGAGCTGTCCCTGGTGCTGGCGGCACTGGGCTCCTCCAGCTCCTGGACACTGAGATGTGCAGGGGACTGTAGTCATGATATTTTATGAAAAATCTTGTGCTGGGATTTTTCTCCTGAGGAGCCTCAGGAAAGAAATGTGAACAATTAACTCTCTGCTGCTGTGGAATGCAACAGGTGCAACTGGGATTGGTGCATATTAATTGTTTCTAATTAAAGGCCAATCACACTCAGCTGGCTCGGGCTCTCTGGGAGTCAGGAGTTTTTGTTATTCATTCCATTCCTGTTCTTTCCAGCCTTCTGATGATCCTTTTCTTTCTATTCTTTTCGTATATAATTTTAATAGAATATATATCATAATGTAATAAAGCATCCTCCTGAAACACTGAGTCGAGATTCTAGTCTCCTCGCACAAAGCATCAACCACAGGGAACAAAGCTTTTTTTATACTTTTGCACTGGTTTTCTGGTTTTTATCACGGAGGAGGTGTTTGATCAGCCCCTGCCCCTCTCTGTGTGTTGGTGAAGGAGTGTCCTGCAGCGCTGGGAGCTGGAAGGTGCCAGAGCTTGGCTGCAGCCAGCAGGGCTCGGGGGCTGCATCCCCCTCCTCGTCTGCAGGATTTCTGCTCTCCTCCAGCAGAGTGCATTGCAGCAGTGCTGTTCAGCTTGGCTCGCTCTGCTCTCCTTGTTTTGCTCAGTGCGCTGCTGTTGCTGGTGTTTATTTTCATTTATTTATTTCCAGCGGATTGCTTTCAGGGAGATATTCACCAGACACATAAAGAGCCGTGGGGCTGTCCTGCCCTGAGGATGTGCAAAGCTGCAGTGAGATGGGATGGGCAGGAGCTGCTGCTGCCTCAGACTAGAGGAGCTCTTTCCTTCCACCTGTGGGAATCATTTCTCACTGTGCTTTACAAGGCTGTGCCAGCTGGGCACGGGGAAGAGGGATGGGGGAAAAAGGGGCAGGATGTGCCAGGAGCCCCTCTGCTTCCAGCAGAGTGCTGATGGACAGCTGGCAAATCAAACAGTGTCCCAAACGTGGTGAGTTCCTCTTTACATTCATGAAAATGCCCCACTCTTCTTCCTTCTGCTGGGAATGCACTCAGTAACTCAAAGCATTGGGTGAAACTCTTGAGTTTCCACATGAGCAGAGCTCCAGGGGAGGTATCCCCTCCTGCCCAGCCCTGGGTGCCAGCACCCTGCCTTTCCAACCAGGAAGATTTGTTTGAATAGTTTGGTTTGTCTCTGCTGACTCACAGCTTAATGGGGTTTTAAATCTGTTTGTCTCAGTGCCTCGTTCCAGTCTCTGGGTGTTCCCTGGGACAAACTCCAGCACCTCCCAGGGCATCCCACCCAAAGGGCAGGGCCATGGAAGGACCAGCCTGCAGAGGGAACAAGGGGGGACAGAGCACGGGTGGCTCGTGCTCTGCAGGAACCTCTGCAAGGCAGGAGATCTTCTCCCAGTTTTTTTCCACTTGACTGCACTGGTTTTTTATGGAGGGGAAAAAAACCCAAGTACTTTTTAATGTACTGTGTTGTTTTTAATAGCTCAACGCTCCGTGGATCTGTGTACTGCTCAAGACCTCATGAATTTTTAAAAAAACCCAACTGAAAACACAACCAGAACATGTTTGTACCCGGGAGGATTTTTCACGCCTTTTCTGACTCTTCTCTGAGCTCCTTGGGGTCACAGCTCCTCCTGCAAGGCTGGAGTGCTCCAGGAAATCCTGGGGCTTCTCCTTGGTGCTTGGAGCTGTCACAGGAGTCACAAAGCACCTCTGGCTCTGACCTTGCTGAAGGAAAACCCAGCGTGGAGCACTCGGGGTTCCAGCAGAGCTGGGGTTTGCTGAGGGACACCCCAAGGCTGCCACCCACAGGAGCCCAGCACTGCCAAGCAAACACGAGCAGGGAAAGTTTCTTCCCATTAACCACTCTTGGTTCCAGTAATGATTTTGGTGGTTTCCTTCAAGGAAACTTGGGTTCAGAGGGGCACTGAGCTGCTCCAAGTGCTTCATGTGAGGTGAGAGCCCAGAGCAGCTGGGGCTGCCCTGGATCCCTGGCAGTGCCCAAGGTTGGACACTGGGGCTGGAGCAGCCTGGGACAGTGGGAGGTGTCCCTGCCATGGCAGGGTGGCACTGGATGGGACTTAATCTTCTGTCCTATAATTCAAAGTTCTCCAAGGTTGTGCCTGCACCAGGCAGCTCCGAGGCCTCTCCATTCCCTGAAACAGTTCCCAATATTTCTGCCTTATATTATCATTCTTCAGTGAGAACATTTTCTCTTTTCAGCAGTCTTTCCGATATGGAGGATTTAAGCTTCTGTCCTATAATTCAAAGTTCTCCAAGGTTGTGCCTGCACCAGGCAGCTCCGAGGCCTCTCCATTCCCTGAAACAGTTCCCAATATTTCTGCCTTATATTATCATTCTTCAGTGAGAACATTTTCTCTTTTCAGCAGTCTTTCCGATATGGTTTTTTTTCATTCCCTCCTGGTCCATTTTGTGAGAAAATTGAAGCACATTTCAGGACAGGTTGTTTTGACAGAAGGGAAATAACCCTTTTCTTCCCTAGTGGAAGCAGCTCTGTCCAAATTGGTGAGATTCTTTCCCTCCCAGGCATTTCTGCTTTCCTGGAAGGGAAGCTGGGCAGTCATTCTCCTGCCACATGGAAAATGAGAGTTCTGCTGTTGGATTTTCAAGTGAGAACAGGATGCAGATGCCTCCACGTTATGGGAAAACAGTATTGCAAAATCTGCTGCAAACAGCTCATGGGGAAAAACTGCCCATGACAAGGGACAGGCACTTTAAATCTCATTTTCAGAATTTATAGGAGATCTGTCTGCCTTAAGGGGCTTCTTGGAGTTCATTGTCCTGTGCCAGGAGGAGGGACTGAGTGAGAGGTGCTCTGAAGTGAAGCATTTCAGCTTCTCTTTGGCTCTCTGGCTCTTTAGAGATGATAATTTTCTCAGCCACATGCCTGAGGTGGGGTTTAGAGGCTGCCCAGGCTCCCCAGGGAATGGGCACAACCCTGAGGCTGCCGGAGCTCCAGGAGCCTTTGGAAAATTGGGATTGTTGGGGGTCTGTGCAGAGCCAGGGGTGGGACTGGATGATCCCCGTGGCTCCCTTCCAGCTCGGGCCATCCTGTGATTCCAAACCCTTTCCAGTTCTCCCTCCACGAGTAATGTTCTACAGGAAGGCGCGGAGCACTGTGCTGATTTTTGGTGAGCTGATTGTTTTTCCCTGAATGTCCCCAAATCTCCTTCCAGAGTGGGGCAGCAGCAGGTCCTGTCTCTCACGGCGTGTGGCTGTGCCTTGTCCCGTGCCTGTGGCCCAGGAGCGACCTGCACTCCTCATCCTGTGCCTGCACAGCCCTGGAGCCACAACAGCAGCAGCAGCCAGGGCTGGACACTTCTCCTTCTGAAGCAATTTCATCCTCCGGGCTAGAAACTCCTTGGGATAGCAAAATCCAGGAAAAATACAGCTTTTACGGCCTTTAAATCAAAGATTCCTGACAAGCTAATAATGGGCTGCTTGCTCTTGGTGACGAGGATTTTGCAGTGGCAGCGTTAGGAATTGCCTCTGTCATTGCTCCTGGCTGGACACGGGCTGGGTTATGGATGGAGCCTTCCCAGGGCAGTGCAGGGCAGGAATGCTGCCTGAATAAATGCAGCCCCACGCTGGGCTGGAGCGAGGAGCCCTGGCCAGGGAGAGCACAGGGCAGAGCACTGCAGGAGTGCAGCTCCGTGCCGCCAGGGCTCCATCTCTGCACGGTGATGTCACTTAGGTTTTCCTCCTTGCCAGCACTCATTGTGGAGGATTTCCATCAACATTTGCTCTGAAGGAAAAGGGTCAGGTCAGCTCTTCAGGGAGATGTTATATTAGGAAGCTGCTTTAGTAGGCTGCCTTGTAGTTTTGAGGCTTCATAAGGAAAGGTTGTGGATATTCTAGCCTTGATTTTATAAATTGCTTTTTAGCACTGTTTACAGGGGAATCCTCTGTGTGCTGGGAATCCTCTGTGTGCTGGGAATCCTCTGTGTGCTGGGAATCCTCTGTGTGCTGGGAATCCTCTGTGTGCTGGGTATTCTGTGTGCTGGAAATTCTGTGTGCTGGGTGCTCTGCTGGACTGATTCAATGGGCCCTCAGTGGGGAGAAGGTTCCCCTTTCCCAGCACTTTTTGAGTTGTTTTTATCAGCTTTCAGAGAGAACCTTGGTGAAAATCTCTTGAATCTTCCCCTGGCTGGGAAACAAACAAGCTTATATTTAGAATGCATGTTGAGGGTGAAAGGAGGGGAGGTTCAGAATGAGCATTTTGGCCCAGGCTGTGTGTGGGAAGGGCCATGTGTGCATGGGGAGGAGTGACAGAGCTCCTCAGCCAGCTGTGCTTTCCAGGCCAACTTTGGAAAGTCTCCCAAGCAAACTTGTTTATCCCATGCCATTGTATTTCTCTTTCAATGTGCACTGGAGGTGACGTCAGGTATACATCAAGTAAATGGCTCAGGAGAAGGGAGCTGTCAGGCAGCCATAAATTACAGAGAGTTATGGTCGAGTTTATGGTTCTTCAACTCTTAATACACCTTGCAGCTTTAGCATAGCACTTGAGCTCACAGTGAGACAACAGTTGACAGGATTATATTTTATTTTAAGAAGTTTATATTTTAAGAAGCCCATTTGCTGCTTTCTTTTTCTCCTACTTCAGTTTTTGTCTTGGAAACAAATGATTATGGAACTTGGGCTTCCTTGTCACTGTCTGAAGTGCCCCCTCAGGTCAGTTGGTTTTTTTTCCTTCCCTCTTTCCCTGCACATTTAGGAGCACCTGGTCCAGAAGATGAAGTGGGGTTTGTGGTGCTGGGGCTGGGCTTTGCCTCTCCCTGGTACCTGCAGGGCCAGGATGGGGAAGGAAGGCATGGAACAACTCAGAACTGAGGTGAAATGTGTGTCCTGTGGCATCTCCAGGGATAAATGTAAATACTTAAATGGCCTCATGATCTATTAAAAAATAAATGTCTAGAAATACCTTCAGTTTTTATACATGCACGGATGGAGGGAGGTGGTTCTGCCCCTCTGCTGGCTCCAAGGGCTGCTGCACTTTCCTGGGGAGCAGGACAGCCTTGTTGCAGGTGTCCCCTCTGTGCTGGGACAGGTGTGCAGGGCTGCTGGGCAGGGATGGCTGCAGCCCACACTGTCCCCTGGCAGGCAGGCGTTTGGCACTCTGCTCTCATGGCAGGCTCCAGCTTCATTTTCCTGAGCTTTCAGCCACTTCTGACTCACTGGGACATCCTGAGCAGCACAAAACCGACTGGAAAAAGGACAAAGCCCAAGGACTGTGTGGTTATTTACCCCAGTTTGTGCCAGGGGCCCTGAAGGAATTCAGCTTTCCTTCAGCCAGGCCAGCTTCTTGTCCTGGCACAGGTGAGAGAGGGCAAAGCTGGGCTGGAACTGTGCTGAGGGATGTGCTGGGCACTAGGTGACCCCTGGGGACACAATTCAGCCACTTGTGGCTCCTGGGAGCATGCTGAGCTGGTGTGAGCAGCTCTGCCCGAGCTTGCTGGTAGATCTGCCAGAGCCAGCAAAGCCTCTTTGCTGCTGCCTTTCTGTTCTGGAGCTCTGCTCCTCGCTGCCAAGGATTGCAGAACTAGTTTTGAGCCATAACAATATCCTGTAGAACAGCAGGCTCTTGGGGGAGAAAACAACATTTAAAATTAAAAAAGAAATGGTATTCAAATAGAACTGTTTATGGTTCTCACATTTATTTTTAGCAGAGCAAAAGGAAAACCCCATGAATTCACCTTTCTGTGTGCTCCTGCAAATTGGAACGCCCTGTGCCTTGTTTATTTGCAATTCTCCCTGCATTTTTTTGCAGGGTAAATCAGCTTGGATGAAAGCAGAGCCAGCCTCGTTCCTGCCAAACCCTCGGGGACCTGGGGACGATGAAACCCAGCTGGATCCTGCAGGATGGGCAGAGCCCAGAGGCAGAACCCTGTTCCTGCAGTGCAGCCCAGCCCGGGTGGGTCTGACACTGCTGTGGGTGAGCTCTGGGCTGGGAACAGACCCGAATGTGTCCTCAGCACGCAGGGCTGGTCCTGTTTCCCTGTCCTGGACAGTCCTGGGAGTGCTGCAGCAGGATTTGGGAGTGAGGTGGGGCTGCTGCTGCAGGGCTGGGGGGGTCACTCCTGCTCAGCCACCTCCAGAGTGCTGCCAGAGCCCCCTGCCCAGCTCTGGGGTGCTGGGGCTGCCCCTGCCAGCATTAGATAGAAGGTCCTGGCCCCTTGCACAGCTCCTGGCCCTGCCAGAGGGCTCTGAGCAGGCGGGTGACCCTGGGCTGTCCCTGCCAGAGGGCTCTGAGCAGGCAGGTGACCCTGGGCTGGCCCTGCCAGTCCTGCCAGAGGGCTCTGAGCAGGCAGGGTGACCCTGGGCTGTCCCTGCCAGCCCTGCCAGAGGGCTCTGAGCAGGCAGGTGACCCTGGGCTGGCCCTGCCAGAGGGCTCTGAGCAGGCAGGTGACCCTGGGCTGGCCTTGCAGGGTCGCTGAGCCTTGCCCCCAGTCCCCTTGCCCTCCCTTTGTGCTGTGCATGACCTGCAGGCAGTTCCCCAGCAATGCAGCTGCAGCAGGTCCCCGGTGATCCTGAGCAGGGCTCTGATGAAAGCAGGGTGGGTGCAGGAGCAGAGAGCTCCTGATCGTTGCTGTTGGGTTGCCTGGTGACTTTGGCACCGAGGGATGCTGCAGTTCCCAAACGCAGTGCTCCACAAGGGGATCAGTAGCCAGCAATGAGCAGGGGATGTGTTGGAGGCCTGTCGCTGCAGCTGCGTGCTTTCTGCACTGCCTGGTGTGTTAATTACCCCATTTTTATCTGGTCTGGCTAATGCCATTCGAAAAAATGAGATCCTGTGAGGGGAGAAGAGCCTGAGAGCAGAGAGTGAGACATGGCCATTGAATGGCACAGCTCATCAGAGGGGAATGGTTTTGTTTGGTGCCTGGCCATGGTAACAATGCTTCCCTGGGTGGGAGAAGCAGGAGCTGCTCCTTTACCCCGTGTTTGCTGCCAGCCCCGAGTCTGAGGGAGGAGCTGAGCCCTTCCCAGCGTTGCTTTGCTGTTGGGTACAAATAAAATCTGAATTAACAGCAGAGCCTTCCCCACCAGCTCCCGTTTGTGAGGCTGCCTTTGGAACCTCCACGGTAAATCAGTAATTGTGTGTTGGGAGGTGGCAGAGACGAGTTCATGTACATTTGTTACACAGAGAGACCTCTCCAGGTGCTCCTGTGCTCTGCCATTACTGTAATACATGGTTTATTTTACCAGCTTGTGTATCTCACTGAGAAATGGAGCTATCAATTTATGTAGGCATTGTAGTCCTCTTTCCATTCCTGTAATAGCTGCTGTATTTCAGCCATTTATGTACTGCACTAAACTCTTTATTTTTGTTCAGCAAACATTTTTGCCTTAAAACACAAGTTGCAGCTGATACAGTTATAGAAATGCCCCATTCTCCAGGAACTTCTTGGAGTAAAAAGCTCATTTTAGCGTGGGTTTTTGAAATCATCTCTAAAGGCAATTAAAAAAACAAACCCTAAAATTCTATGGAGCTCTGAGTGCCCACAGTGGGGGTTAAAGTGATTTTTAGCCGAGCTTGGTTTTTTTTCTGATCTAGGGGTATAAGTGGCTGATTTTCTGTCGGTTCAGGTCTGGTACTGGTGGGTCTGAAGTACCCAAGGCCCTTTGGGATGTTCAGCCCTGGTGCCCCTTAGATTGATCCCATTTCTCCCCTTGAATTTTTCCATTAAAATTTTTCCAGGCCCATCCCAGCACGATTCTGGGACTTGTCTCATTCCTGAGACAGGCACACTTGTAGAAAAGTCTCCAGAAACTGAGCTAAAGACGTACAAACCTAAGGTCAAAAGGATTTCTGTGGAAGAGCGGGATGTTTGAGTCCTTAAAGAGAGCCCTGAGAAAAGCTGGTGTGCCCAAACTTCCTTTGTTGTCTGTCTAGACTCGCAGCCCTCAGGATGTTTTTGTTTCTGCGGCTCTGAATTATGAATGGCCTTCACTTTTTCTACCTTACACTTCAACAAAAGAGCAGGAGGCACAAAGCAGGGGAAGAGTAATCCCGGTGGGAATGGGTAGAAATCTCTGTGTGACAGCCCAGGACATTTCTATTGTCCCTGCTGAGTTATTTCTGAGACAAAGCTCAGCTGCAGGCAGGGAGGGCAGGCTGCCCAGACCCCTCTGGGTGCATCCCTTCCCTCCAGCAGCACCCACTCCGTGTCCTGGGACACCTGGAGAGGGTGTCCCAGTGCCCCTGCCCGGGTCAGCGTGGGGAACATCCCTGCTCACTGCTGCCCTGCATGGGCACCGAGCTCCTGGAGCAGGCAGGAGCTGAGCCAGGAGCTGACCCAGGAGCTGACCCAGGACCTGAGCCAGGAGCTGACCTAGGAGCTCACCCAGGAGCTGATCCAGGTCCAGTCTCCACTCTGGAGACAAGGCTGGCATGTGGGCACTGCCCAGTGCTCTGCACCAGCTGATGCTCCACCAACGCCAGGACTCCCCCAGGTCTGCCAGCTCTGATTAACCTCCTGTCTCCTCCTTTAATCTCCCCTGGACAGATTTGGGATAAAAGATGTGCTTAAGATCAAAGGAAGAGCAGCAGCACACAAAGGCATTAAAGCTCGCAGAGCTCAGCAAGAGCAGTTCTTTAATCCCAGCCAGAGCAATTCCCCGGTGGGAACGTGCCCAGCGTGGGACATTTCTGCTCCAGAGCAGCCTGGGGCTCACCCCAGCCCCTCCTGAGGAGCTGGCCAAGCTGGCTGGAGCACCACAGCCTCTCACTTGGGGCAGGCTGGCTTTGGCTGCCAGGGAAGTGCAGTGCCAGTGCCATGGCAGGAATGAGAAGCAATTCCCAGGGACTCTCCTTGGAGGCTGCAGCTCCATCCCAGCTGAGCAGGGCTGTGCTGGCAGAGCCCTTCCCTCCATGGAGCACTCTGCCTTGCCCTTCTGGAATTCTCTGTCTGCAATTGCTGCTGCTGCTTCCCTTTTGGATGAGCCCAGAGTTTCTGGGGTGCTCTGCTCACCACAGTTGTGGGTTTGGGGTTTTGCCCTTTCCCAGTAAACCCCTGCAGCACAGGGATCCCCTTTGTCTCATCAGCTGTTCAAGAAGGAGGTGTGCTCCTTGGAAACGGGGAATGTGGAGGTGTTGGTGTTGGAACTGGGGCTGGAGATGGATCCCAGTGTCCCCCAGGAGCCAGAGCTGTGTCAGACACAGCTGTCCAAAAATCCCCAGAATTTCAGGAGCTGGGAGAGGCTTGGAACAATCCCCAGGAGCCAGAGCTGTGTCAGACACAGCTGTCCCAAAACCTCTGGAGCCACAGGAGCTGGGAGAGGTTTGGAACAATTCCCATGAGCTGTATCAGACAGAGCTGTCCAAAAATCCCTGGAACTTCAGGAGCTGGGAGAGGCTTGGAACAGTCGCCGTGGTACCCCCATGGGCTCAGGGTTTACCTGCAGCTGGGGGTGTCACACCCAGGGAAGTGGGGCAGTCTCTTACACCAATATTTATCTGGAGCAATAGATCCCTTCAGGAATGTGTGTAACTCAGAGCTGCCCAACTTGCCGAGCTGAGGGTTCCAAAAGCTTCAAAATCTCCTTATAAATACTGGGGTTTTCCTGCACATTTAACTGATTTTTTTTTTTCTTTGAAATTAGGGCATGTTCACCAGGCCATGCACAAAACAAGTATGAAAATGATGGATATTTCAAATGAAAATACAAGGAGTGTTGCCTCAGGGTGGAAGTGGTGCCCTGAATGCTGTTTTGGACAGTTCCTGCTCGCTCTCCATGGAGGATTTTGGCTGCTGTGCTGAAGAGTAAGTGGAGCTGCTTTGCCACTTCATTCCAAGTTTTAATATGGCAATGGAAAAATGTTTTGAATGATCACATTCTCTGATGGGGTCTTTACTTCATTTGTGTTGTTAACCAACATTAAAATCTGCATTTTTATGCTGGCAAAGTCGCCACAGGTAAAACTTTGCCGTACAACATATGGAATGTATATTTTAATAATTCAGTGTAATTGTGATGGAAAAGAAATCATTGGTGTTGGTATTTGAGCCTTAATGAATATTGTGGTGCCTTTAATCACCTTGATCTCATTGGCATTTCAGCAGAGCTGGGTCTAGAAGAGGTGATTATAATATTTTAATATTACCATCAAATATTCATGAAGAAACAGCAGTTGGTTCTCCCATATTACAACTTTGCTATTGTTTTAGTACTTACTCCATTGTTCTGGAGGTGCTTGGACTCATGATCTTAAAGGTTTTTCCTAATCTGAATAGTTCCATGATTCATTACACCTTCCAAAGCATTGCCCTGGTCCCTTCACTCAGTTCTAACAGTCCCAGTGACATCTGTGAGTGAAGTTAATTTATATTTGAGTGTGGAGTCAAGGAGCAATCAAGCAGATCCTAAATAGTGAACAATCACTCAAGAAATAGTCATGGTTAAATATAAAAAAATAAATATCTGGTTGTTCTGATCTTATTCTCAGATGGCAAGCAATTGTTCTTTATGGCTCATAAAACAAATGTGGCTCAGAAAACCTCCAGCACTTGGTATAAAAATAAATATATTTTACTGATTAACCAAATTAAATTATAATTTGATTATTTTGGACTTTTTGTGCTGTACTCCAGGTGTAAAACTAGGAGCTCCTTAGTTTACATTCATACCTCTGCCATCATCTCTTGCCTTCTGAGATGATTTTGTTGTTCAGAATGGCTCCAATCAGTTCCTGATTTTACTGTCAGCCTGAAAAGAGCATATCTGAACTTAAAAAAATAAAAGAGATGAGGGGGGGAAAAGAAGAAATAGGTTCAAAAATAGATTCCTGCAGAGAGTATAATCAGGAGTAATTTTCTCTTTGCAGAAATACTGCAAAACAAACTGTGCTTGTTCTAAAGCAAGGGAAATATTGGAAGATCACTCTCTAGTGGTAGCAGCCAAATAGGTTTTTGAAAGTGCAGCGAGTCCACAGCAATTTTACATCTAATTCTGTGCTCTCCTCATAACAACTGACTGTTTGTTTTGCCCATATTTTCAGCCTGGCTCGCAGGAGGCGTTTTCCCTGGCACAGGAGTGGCACTGAGGTGCCTGCAGAGGAGGGGAGGGCTCCAGGGGCAGGTTTGATCCCCAGGGCCAGCCCAGCTCCTGGGGAGCATCTGACACCCTGGGCAGGAGCTCTCTGGGGGGGCAGGCTCACAGAACATCAAGGAGATGCTCTGAGCCTTTCCTTTGAAGCTGCTGCTCTCAGGTTTCGTGTTATTAATTCATTATATTGCTCGTTAATGACACGATCCAGCGCGGATGTTGTGCGGTGGGGGTCCTGAGCAGGCTCTTGTGGTGTGTCTGCTGTCAGCCTGGGGGTCAGCACTCCATCCCTTCCAAGCTGGCATTCCTGATTTCAGCCAGCCCAAGCCCAGGAACCTCCAGGCAGAGGTGACTTGAGCCAAGTTTGTGGTGCCAGGCTGCCTCCTCCAATAAACCTCAGGGTTTATTGCTGTGTTTGGCCTGTGAGCTCTGCCTGGGTGGACAATGTTGGTCTCTGGCAGTGAAACTGAGAAAAGATCTTTTCTGACACTGCCCAGCCCATACCTAACATTGCTAGTGGAAATTTAAAGGAAATCATCCAGGATTCCCAGTGCAGTGAGAGATCTGCAGGAAACTCTGGCCACAGTCAGGCTGGGATGCCACGAGAGCTGGAGCTGCAAGACAAAACCTGTTTGCTAAGCACAGAAGGATTTTTCCCAGGTATAAATTCTGAATTTAAACTGTAATATTTAAACCAGGTTAGTCCTGGTGAGGAGCAGTTTAGTCTGGGAGGAGATGTAGATTGAGCTAAAAGTTACTGCATTCATCAAACCAGCTCCAGCAGACTTGTTCTTAAAGGCACCCAATATAATTTTCAGAAGTGTTTTTCTAATCATATCAACAGGATAAATGCTTGGGCACTTCTCAAAATACCACTGGGAAATTCAGGAAACATTTCAAGTGTCTGGAGCATGGATAGCTGTGTTTTCATGGCCATTAATACTCAATTTCATACCACAGGAGCTGCTGGCACTGCTAATTTGTCACAATGTCACATTCTTGTTGTATCTGGAATATTTAAGGTTTGTGCCAGTGTCATTGTGGGCACCTCAGTTTGCAACCTCATTTCAGATTCCCTTTGTCCACTGGCTGCCAGTGAAGCATCTGCTGCTCATCTGAAATGATTTAGTCACTTAATCACCCTGGAGCATTGATCTGTCCATAACCTTCTGCAGAATAAAGATTTAATGTCAGTCTTGGAGGCTGCAGCAGATACCTCCAGTCTGGGCTTGCTGCAGTTCAGCTAAGCTGTTAACACATTTTTATCTTTTGAGAGTACTTTTTGAATAAGAAAAGCAAGCAAAGAAATCTTTTACCTCAGTTATCTTAACAAGTGTTTAACTTGCTGCTGAATCCTTCAATAAAAAAGGAGTCAAATATGATGTAGAGGACGCTGGTCTGCTTTTAGGACCTAAAGGTGGGTAAGGCAAGCTGGTGAGGCACCCAGAGCAGACGTGACCCTTTGTGGCCAGCGAGGAGCTGAGGTGACAGCATTCCCCCCTGCCTCCTTCCCTGGAGCTGCTGCAGCTTTGGGGTCAGGACGGGGCCCAGCTCTGGGACAGAAGGGTTTTGTGGAGGGCTGCAGCTCATCCCTGGCGCCTGGGGCTCACTCCTGAAGGCTCTGCAGCCACCTGCATTCATCTCTGCCTCTGCATGAGGTTTGGGTGGCAGAATTGCTCTGCTGCCCTGGAATTGAGTTAACGTGGCAGCCAGCTGCGTTGTTACTGCCTGAATACCATTCATTTTGATGTGACATATTTCTTGCTAATGGGAACATTCATATTATCAGTGTTTTCAAAAGGCTGCAGGAAGGAAAAAGCTCTGCCACAACACTATCAATATTCCCAGGGCAGGCAGTGCAGGAGGGAGCGCTCTGCCTCCTGGAGCCCTGCCTTTATTGATTGCTAGAGGTCTTAAAAACATTTTCACCTTCTTTCTGCACCCTTTTTCCTGTCAGAGGCTGCAAGTGAAGGGGGAAATTAACATAAACAGGTAAAATAAATGGGAAAGCAACATATTTCTGTGAGGAATCCTGAGGTACCTGCTCTGTTTGGGCAAAGGGAGCACTGTGATAGGAGCAGCTCAAAAGGGAAGTGGAGTTTAAAGCAGACTAAGGAATGCTGGACATGGAGTTACTTGGATTTGAAATGGGTTGAAATCCTGCTTTTCATTGATTTTTGTGAGCTGGGAAAAACTGACAGAGGTTTTGGTGTGGGACCAGGTAAGGTGGTCATGGGGATGGGGTGGTTTTTGAGGAATGGGTGAGCTGCCCCCACATCAGCTGAATCTGATTTCCCAGCTCTGGATTAGCTCTGTTTAAAGTCAGGTAATAACAAAGTAGGAAACAGGTAAAATGAAGGGGGAAGGTGACTTTGGAGCAGTGTGAGAACAGCTCTTTCTGTGCTTCCTTCAAAGGGAGTGCTGTGTTTGGGAGAACGAAGATTATGAAAAGAAAACAGATTTTAAAAAACACCTAGAAATCCCAAGAGGCTAGGAGACGGATTTTGAAATTATTTTTATTATTTTTCCCTATTTATAAAATTGGTGGTGACTGATTTCTGGATTCATAATGATATTAGAAAATAAATGAACAGACTTTCTCTGCCCAGTGCATTTTAACTTTGCAGGCACTGCCAAAGTTCCGAATTGAGGCTGAATTGAGACCCAACTTCCCTGAAATAAGCCATGACAAAAGTTAACAGGATCCAGGCACTCTGATATGAAATACCTCATCTGGGCTGATCTCACAGAGCTGAGGCAGGGAGTAATTCAGTCCTGTGGGTGAGTTTGGTCAGAGATCTCGCTGTTATTTCAGCCTGTTATTTCTGCCTCAGCTTTTCACATTTGCAATTACTCTGTGGCAGTGAGAGAGGCAGGCTGCTGGAAGGGAGCAGCCCCTGGCTGATGCTGAGCTGCAATCCCAATCTCAGCTCTCCCTGCCCTGGGAATGAAAGGGCCACGTGGAATCTGAGCACTTCGTGTCACGCTGCTGCAGAGGATTGGTGTTTTGTGAAAGGAAAAGCCATTTCTCAGCAGAATTAAAGCTAATGTGTGACTCCAGAAAAGCCCTGTGAAGCTCTGCGTTGTGATTTGCTTTCAGGATGAGATTTTCTAGTAAACACCAGCAGATGTAGAATGAAAAGCCCTTCAGATGGGCACCTCCACAAGTGTCAGGAGCCATCAGGCAGGTCTGGAAGTGCTGAAAAAGCCCCCAGAGCTTGCAGTAGATCAGCCCCCTCAGGCTGAGGGTGCCCTGGCTGCCTCTGCCTTGAGCTGAGCATCTTCAAATGCTTTATCAAAAAACAAAAAAACATCTTAAATGCTTTATCAAATCCTGCTCCACACAGGAGATACTGTGTGGCTGGAAGTTCCTGTGTCAGAAAAGAGAATCCTGGAATGCCCAGGGATGACTCTCAGCAGTTCAGCCACAAATGTGTTTAGAATGGCCAGACCCCCCTGCAGCAGGGCCAGCACTTTCCCAACATCACCCGATTATTTCCTGACCTTTGGCAGCCCCTGCACTGCTCTGCTGTGACAACATTTTATAGACTCAGCTTTGCAGGAGGCACTGAGAGGAGAGAACACTGAGTGGGCTCTGATGGAGCTTTCAGACCCATGCAGGATGTGCCAGGTGGGCGCCTTGTGGGATGGGGTTTGGGGTGTGGGGCTGCCCTTCCTCCCTGCTCCTGGGGGTTATCCTGCCTTGCTTTGTGGGGATTTGGTTTGGGATTTGGGGCTGCCCTTCCCTCCCTGCTCCTGGGGGTTATCCTGCCTTTTAAAGCCTGCTGCTCCCACACATGGAATGGCAGCACTCCTGGTACCTGTTGTGCAAACCATCTAAGGATCAGAATTTACCCTTGGATTTTTAATCCAGTGACAGCTTATCTAACTTTGTTTTCATTAAGTAACATGATGCTGTGAAGTGCCTGGGAATATTATTTTTGAGAGACTGCAGGTTAATTATTGAAAACTTGAAAAAGGAAATATTAAGCCAATTATTAAATTAGAGTTGATTATTAATCCCGGAGAGATAATTACCAAGGCCTGAGGCAATTTGTCTTCTGTTTGAAATAGATTTTTCCTTGATTAAGTTGTATTTGTCACTTAGTCCCATGGTTATTTCTGCAAAGGACTTTATTATCCTGCAAAGTAGAAAACACTTCTCTGAAGTTGACCCCAAATAATTGGGAAACTTTTGAGCTGAATTCTGTGCAAGGGCACACCAGCATTGGGGAATAATCTGTCCTTGCTCCCCTCAAAGGCAAACTGCTTCTGAGTGAGTAGGATTTCTACCACAGCATCAAAAAAGAGCAATTTATAGCTGTAAAAATGCATAAAATGTGAGTTTTGTTTCAGAAACCCACAGGTAATGCTGAGCATTAAATGCACATCTTGTAGTGTAATCAAATGATTGTAGTGAGACTTAAAAACTGCAATAGTGAAAGACAAGATAAGTGATGTTTGCTCTGAGGCACCATTAAAATTCTGCGCTTGAGGAAAGCAGAGGCTGAAGGCATTTTAACCCTTCAGCCCAAGAGCTGAGAATCCCAGGCCATCAAATGGATCTGAGTGCATTATTCTGGATTCTGTGTTGGTTGCCCTGTGGCACGTTAAATACAAGGGGTCTGGGAATGTTCCAAGTGTTTGTGCTTAAACCCGAGTTTAAATCACTTGTGGAACAGCTTTTCTGGGTATCTGAGCCATAAATCTCAATTTAATTGCTGTGGAGAGGATGGAGGAGCACTTTGGAGTGAAGTGGTTCCAGGAGGGCAGAGCCTGTGGGTTCCTGGCAGATTTTCTGAGCTGTGGCAGCCCCTGGCTTTGGAGGAGGACTACACAGGACACTGAGGGTGTTTTCTCTTTCATATTTCTCTAGCAAGGTGAAAATGTACCCATGTTTTCCCTAAAGATGAGGCTTTCAGTGCATCCAGCACAGAGAGGATGAATGTTCTCTGCTTTCCTGGAAGAATCAGCTTGACAGAAGAATCCTGATTCTTGTGCTCAGTCACTTTTCATCCTGGAATTCAAAGAGCATTATTCATAACCCCCTTCTGGAAATTCACCACAAAAAGGCCTCATTTTCTCCTCAGCTTAATTTTATTTTGCTCTGTGTACAGGAAGAGTGAGGATGCTCAGTGTCCATTGTGTCCTGTCCCTCCCCAAATCTGGGAGGAGAAATATTCCTGTAACAAATCCAGGCTCCTCTCCACGGACAGCATTTGTGAGGAGGTGCTGCAGTGCAGAAATGGGCTGCCAAGAAGGCTCAGATGGACAGGCTAGAGGAAAAAAAGGAAAATATTTTACTAAAGAAGTCAGAATGCTGTTTGTAAGGATTCTGGTCTGACTTTACCCTCCTGTGTTGGCAGGGAGCAGCATTCCTGCCACCAGGAGCAAGAGGAGAACACTCCAGGCTGTGCCAGGGGAGAGTCAGGCTGGACAGCAGCAGGAATTCCTCCATGGAAAGGGTGCTCGGGCCTTGGCACTGCCCAGGAGGTGTCCCAGGAATTCCTGGAGGTGGCACTCAGGGGTCTGGGCTGGGGACAAGGTGGGGATTTGCATAGATTGGGCTCAGTGGGCTGGGAGGGCTTTTCCAGCCTCAGTGGCCCTGGAATGCTGGGATTTCTGAATTTAATAAAAATCCCAACACAGAGCTCACCTTCCATTCAAGGACGTCTGGCACTCAGGGCAGGGTGCCCTGGGCTCCTCTGTGCTGTGGTCGATTCACCTGTGTTTGCTGTGGGGGATGGCAGCCCCAGACCCCTCTTCCATGATGGACAGTCGTGGATCAGGGACTGTTAGGAGTTTCCATGATGGGACAGCCATGGATTAGGGGTTTCCACAATGGAACAGTCATGGATCAGGGACTGTTAGGAATTTCCATGATGGGACAGCCATGGATTGGGGACTGTTAGGGATGAGCCATGGATTAGGGGTTTCCACAATGGAACAGTCATGGATCAGGGGCTGTTAGGGGTGTCCATGATGGGACAGCCATGGATTGGGGACTGTTAGGGGTGTCCATGATGGACAGTCGTGGATCAGGGACTGTAAGGGATGTCCATGATGGAACAGCCATGGATTAGGGATGTCCATGATGGAACAGCCATGGATCAGGGACTGTTAGGGATGTCCATGATGGAACAGCCATGGATTAGGGACTGTTAGGGATGCCCATGATGGGACAGTCATGGATCAGGGACCTCTCAGAGGTCATTTGGAGCACAGTTTACCCGACCTTTGCATTTACTGCGGCGCTGCTCCTCCACTCCAAGGCAATTCCACACTTGGCATTCCCACAGACAGCAAGCAGGCCTGAACTTATTAAACCTCCCCCCAGCTGTGGGAGGGAGGCAAATATTTATTGTCTCATTTCATGGCTAAGGCAACACGAGCTGAGACAGCCTAATGAAAAATGATGAGCAAACCTGCCGTGGTGCCCGGCCAAAATCCGGCCGAGCCAAGGACTGGCAAGGCTCCCACTGAGCCCGGACTGTGCAGAGTCAGAGCTCTGAAAGAGCTTGCTCTCCTCAGGAGATTCTCTTTACGTGTTTTAAGTCCTCCCTGCATGGGTCCCAAACAAGATTTGTAGAACAAAATAACAATTTTTTTTGTCATTTACAGGCTTTGAAAACCTGCTGTCGATTTTTTTTTTCCTTTGCTATTTCATTCTGCTTGAGTAAGGATTTTATATCTTGGCTCTTCCTGAGATGTGAGTACACCTGACAGTCTGAGTCCATCCCTGGAGGAGGGGTTGTGCTGCCCTGTGAGGCTGGGCACGACAGGAGCAGCTTGTGCCACCCGACAGGAGGAGCAGCAGGGCAGAGCGGGGTGGGAGCTGGCAGCCTGTCCCCTGGGATGGCAGCAGTGCTGCTGTTAGTGAAGCTGCAGAGCTGCTCGGAAGGAAGAGCAGAGCTTTGTTCAGCAGCAGTTGTGGCCCCAGGGACACTTGGTGCTTTCCTGGGGAGAGCACAGCAAGCCCAAATTGCTGCCGAGCTCCCGTGGGACGGAGCTGCGGGAATGGGCTGTGCTCCGGCTGCTCCAGCTCCTGAAAAATCACACCACGAGCAGCCAGGCTGGGCAAACAAATAGGATATTAGAGAGTTTATTCCTGTGTGCTGCTTCCACCCCATTTGTCAGCATTTCATCCCACCTGCTGCTGGAAAGGATTCTGCTGCTCCGAGATGCCTGCGAGGCGTTGTTGGCATCTCGTACTACACGAGAATATCAATATCTGCTTTGAATAACCTCGATGTATTTTAAACAAGACATTTCCAAATGGTTGCTCTGTAGCTGTGCGGGAGCTCTGTGGAGCTCCAATTAAGAGTCTGTCAGCATTTGCAATGTGATCCATTGTGAAAATTTATTCTGGGTAGAAATTTGGCATGTAGTAACCCAGACCTGGAATTCTCCTTTCTCCTTTCTTTGCTGTTCCACTGGTTTTCTTCCTCTTCTGTGTTGGAAAACAATACCTGATGCTGTAAGTGATAAATAATGGAGATAAAAAATTGCTCTGCATGAGAGGCCAGAGCCAGGCAAAGGAATGGCTGTTCCAGGGGTGATCACAGCTCCCCGACTCCAGCAGTGAGGCAGAATGGGAAGGAGCTGTTCGAGCAGAAAAGCTTCTTGTGAAGTAACAAATAATGGCTTTAAGCTGAAGGAGGGTAGATTTAGATGGGATTTTGGGCAGGAATTGTTCCCTGGCAGGGTGGGCAGGCCTGGCACAGGTGCCCAGAGCAGCTGGGGCTGCCCCTGGATCCCTGGCAGTGCCCAAGGCCAGGCTGGGCACTGGGGCTGGAGCACCTGGGGCAGTGGGAGGTGTCCCTGCCATGGCAGGGGTGGCACTGGGTGGGATTTAGGGTCCTCCCAACCCAAGGTAGAGAGTGATTCCATGTTTCTGAGTTAGAACATCACAGTTTGAGGCCTGGAGGCTCCTGCAGCTGAAGTGGAGCAGCAGAGGTGCTGCAGGATTTCTCCTGTGATGATCAGATTGTGTGAGTGGGACAGACCTGATGGGAAATTCACTCGGTGAAGTGCAGCTGGAGCTGGATCCCCAGCCCTGTCGGGTGCTGTGCCAGGCTGTGCTGCTTCCCCTGGGGGCACTGAGTGCTGGGCATCATCCCAGCTCTGCACTGAGCCATGAGCTCTTGTTAAAAACCTAAAAACTGGAGCTGGTCTCACTTGAAGTTGTGAACTCGTCCTTCAGGGTGCCCATGTGCTGCTCCCCTGGGGGTGTCTGGCTGCAGAGGAGGTTGGGTGCCAGTGCCAGCATTTTTGGATGGTTGAGTGGCCTCCAAGCTGCTTTGTGTGAAGACTCTGCCAAGTCCATTATCCACCTTGGATGGCAGTTTGCACACTGCAGCCACCCGTTATCCCAAGATGTTGCTGCTGGTTTTTTCCAGGTTCTCACCACTGGTGAGCATTTAGAGAACATCTGCAAACAGCAGGAGGGGCTGGCACAGTGTGCTCCCCTGGCAGATGGCATCTGGAACCCTGGGACATTGGCACAGGGGAGCTGAGCCCCTGGACAGCATCCAGACAGGGGAGCTGGGAGAGATCACCTCCAAAATTCAGCCAGAAAGGAAATCCTGAGGAGAGCTGGCCTGCAGCAGGGTAGGATAAACATATTTCAAATAAATGAGGTCTTTTTCTGCAGCAGCAGGGAAATGGAAAGGTGTTGGAGCGAGGGAGGGCAGCTGCACGTGGAGCTGCTGCACTGGGTCTCCTCGTGGCCTCCAGTGCATCTGCAGTAAATGTTTGATCTGAGCTGTCAGAGGAGTGCTGTGAATCTTATTATGCACCTCAGAACCGGGCTCGGCTCCGAAATTTGCAGTGAAGAGTCCCTGATTTCCTCCACATTCCAAAATTAATTTGATTGCACGCTGCGCTTTTAGATGCGGTAGATCTGTGTGGTTGTGGGAATAATTCTGTAGCAGAAAATGGAATGGGCATGAAATGGAAAACTGGTGTTGAAAAAACCCAGTGCACTCCTTTACAGCCCAAATTCTGTTTGCTGCAGCCATGGGGGTGTGGAGACCAATGGACACTGACCTCAGTAAACACCAGGGCTGGTGAGGTCTGCTTTTAACTTCTCATAATTTAAATAGTAGTTAATGTTTCTTACCAAAATGATAACAGCTGTGGAGGGGTGTCATATTCAGGCTTTTTCAGGTGTTCATTAATATATCTGAAGTCTCTCTTCTTGTCTCAGCCCCTTCCCTTCTGTCCTTGGCTGGGTGCTTTGGAGGATACCCTGAGATGTGCAAGGGGTGCCCAGCACCCTGCCTGGGTGCTTTGGAGGATACCCTGAGATGTGCAAGGGGTGCCCAGCACCCTGCCTGGGTGCTTTGGAGAGCTGTGATTTATGGCTGTTGACAGTGAAGGCTTTGCCCCAGCAGAGACCTGAGTCAGGCAGGCAGCTCCTCCTTTCTGTGGCTCTCCATCTGAGCTGAGCAAAATGCTGAGAGAAGCAGCTGTGTGCTGGCTGGGCTGCCAGGCCTGGCTGGTCCCAGCTGGGCTCTGCACAGGGGCTGCTGCTGCTCTCACACTGCCTTGGGAGCTGGGAAAGAACTCCTTTGTGTTTTTCTTCCTGCCGTCCTTGGTCTGGTGTTTGTTCTGTGAGGTAAATGGATCAGGAGCCTGCTGTCTGCCATGGCTGAAAATCCAGTTTAATTTCTGCTCCCTCAAGGTAACGACACAGGTTTTAGAAATCTATTTTGTACAAGGGAGCTCTGAATCCTGTGGCTGTTTTCTCTGAGGTTTGTCGTGCTGAAAGCTGCCATGGCACCATAGGGTCCATGTGGGGACAATTGCCATCCTGTGCTTTGGGAGCAGGGCAGGTACAGTGATGGCACAGCTCAGAGCTGAGCTGCTGCAGGGCTGGGCTGATCTTGGGGGGCAATTCCTCCTAGAGCTCTTCTACTCTGCAATTCTGCTCTTATGAAACCAAAAATCCTCATAAAATAACTTTTAGTCATTTCTCTGTGGGGAAAATGTACAGCAGCAGGTGGTCACAGAGAACGGAGTTAAATATCATGGATTGTGCAGAGAAGACAATGAGATTTTAATGTTGTTTCCTGGTTATTATTTTTGTGATTTAGATTTCAGATTGGATAAAGGAAAATTGTGGAGGAAGAGAAGGATGCAGGCCTCCAAGGATGTGGTAAACATCTAGAAGAATTTATTGTATCTAATGATTTGAAAATTATTTCATGCACTAAAAAGGCAAAGGAAAAACAAGTTAGAGACAAAGCCAATAGAGCATTTACTACAGAAATCCTTGTGTAATGTATCCACAGGCACAAGTTTCAATGACTTAAAGGAGGAAAAGAATTCACAGGTGAGCTGCACCTGAGCACCTCTGATTAAGTGAAGGCAGAGGATGGAATCCTGTCCAATCCAATCTGCCTTCATGCCAGCTGGAGTATCCCTGGTGGCATCCCCTGGGGAAAGCACATCCCAGTGCTGCCTTTGGCACTCAGCAGGGTTCAGAGGTGTGCCCTGCAGGGTTCAGAGGTGTGCCCTGCCCAGTTCAGAGGCGTGCCCTGCCCAGTTCAGAGGTGTGCCCTGCAGGGTTCAGAGGTGTGCCCTGCCCAGTTCAGAGGTGTGCCCTGCCCAGTTCAGAGGTGTGCCCTGCCCAGTTCAGAGGCGTGCCCTGCCCAGTTCAGAGGTTTGCTGTGCTGTAGCTCAGCACAGTCTCTGCCCCAGCAGTGTCCGTGGGCAGGGCTGTGTGCAGGGAGGTGAATCCTCCTCCTCGTGTTTGTCTGATCTCTTCCTCAGCAGAGGTGACACCTGTGAAGGGCCCTTGTCCAGCATCCCAACCCAGCCCTTGCAGAAGGACAGGCAGGAAGCAGAGGGGTGCAGGGCAGGGAGCAGGGCCAGGCTCCAGCTGGATGCTGAGGGTGTCCAGCAGCTTGGCTCTGCTCAGCCTGCCAGCATCTGCAGCACTTGAGTTTTCATCAACTTCTGTTAAGTACTCCTAGCTTAGACAGTTTCTGGGGAGAAGCCATTTGGACAGCAGTGTTCTGGAAGCAGAAGTTTGCAGTTCTCATCCCTGGAAGATGATGTTGGGAATGCCCAAAGCCAGCTCATTAAATATTCCTGTTACTGATGGGCCCTCAGGGGCCTGTTCTTTATAAGCAGTTGGTGGTTCCCAAAATTAGCTGGAAGGCTTGGCCAAGTTTGATTGCTTGGCTTTGAGGATGTTTAGATCAGACTGATGCCCTTTAGTTGCAATCCAGTGTTTCTGATTTCTCTTGGATTCTCATTTATTTCCTCTGATTAATTTGTTTCAGGAGGTGCAGCCAGCATCCCTGCGAGCCTGGGCTGCCACAGGCTCTGTGTGTGTCAGCCCTGCACTCATGGCTGGGTGCACTTCACCACAGATAACCCCAGACTGCTCTGGGGGGGAAGGACATGGAGGTTCTATCCCCTCCCACTGCCCCAGGTGCTCCAGCCCCAGTGCCCAGCCTGGCCCTGGGCACTGCCAGGATCCAGGGGCAGCCCCAGCTGCTCTGGGCACCTGTGCCAGGGCTGCCCTCCCTACAGGGAACAATTCATTTAATTAATCCAATCTGAACTTACTCTTTCCATTTAAAGCCACAAAACCCTTTTTTAAATTTTGTTTCTGATGCCATGTTTCAAAGGGTAATCTAAAGCAGCAAAGGTTTGTCGTTTGCATTTTGAATATTTGCAGGAGTGCTTGTTTTCCCAGAACACTGGAAGCAGCACAGGTGCCTGAGGAGAGCAGAGAAAGCCTCGGTGAGTGCAGTTAGTCCAAGGAGAAGAAGAAACTGTTGCTTCTGCACAATTCCATTATTCACTGCTGAATTATACTTCATTATGAGAGGCTGCCCAGCACCCCTGGGGCTGCAGTGGTATTATCAGCTTCAAGGAACTCCAGCAATAACAGCTTACCTTACATTTATGGAACGCTTTTCATTTGCAAATGCTTTGCAAACAGCAGCTCCTCTCCTCCCGACATCTGGAACGCAGATAAAGGTTATTGGATCTATAAAGCAGCAAAGAAAGAGGGAAATGTTGAGCTTTATTTAATATGAAACACAATGTGCACAATCTCAGATCTGCTGGTATTTCTCAGAGCTATTCATGTCCGAGATCAGGTTTTGTGTCACAGTGGCAGGCTGAGATCAATGGTGATACAACAGCAGAGCCCCAGAAGTGCCAAGTGTCTGTGGAATCACGTGGAATCTCTCCCACCAGTGCACAAATCCCTTTGAAAAAGGAGATGTAACCATTGCAGCAGTTGTTAAAAATGCATGTGCAGCCTTCACAGGAGGCACACTCCATCTGGAATGGCAGAGCAAACTGGTGGCACTGGGCAGGGCAGTGCTTGCACGTGCAGCTGTGAATTCAGCTCGAGCTCAAAACTCCTGGGCCCCTCTTTCCCTCTCAGAGGAGCTGAGTGAGCCCTGGGGAGCTGCTGCCATCCCAAGGAGCAGGTCAGGAGCTCCCTGGTGACTGAAGGGCCGTGCCTCACTCCCTGCCCTGCAGTCCTGTCCCATCCATTTCCCTGAGCAAACTCTGCTGGGGAGGCTGGGCTGGGTCACTGAGCTCTGCAACTGCAAAGCTCCGAGCAGCAAAATAATTGCAACTGCTCTGCAAAGCTCTGAGCAATAAAATAATTGCAACTGCTCTGCAACTGCAAAGGTCTGAGCAATAAAATAATTGCAACTGCTCTGCAACTTTAAAGCTCTGAGCAATAAAATAATTGCAACTGCTCTGCAACTGCAAAGGTCTGAGCAGTAAAATAATTGCAACTGTTCTGCAACTGCAAAGGTCTGAGCAATAAAATAATTGCAGCTGCTCTGCAACTGCAAAGCTGTGAGCAGTAAAATGCCTAAAGCACTTGCTGAGGGCACAGCAGGGCTCAGGGCCGGGGTGCCCATGCCCAGCCACATTTTTGAGCAGCTCCCACAGTGAGGGGAGGAGGTTTTAATCAAGTGAAATTCCAAGATATTGCAAATGAATAATGTCCCTATTTCATGAGCTGGCTTCCAGGCACTTGGGCATTTCTGTATGATGAAAAAGACACCTTTGTGATATAGATATTTGTGTGTATGGGTGCAGTGTGCCTGTCACAAGGTCCTGTAGTGACAGGACAAAGGGGAGTGACCTGGAGCTGATGGAGGCACACATTTAGGTTTTGTTGTCTTTTCTGGCTCGCTGGGAGTTGGTGACTTTTCCTTGTTTAAGCACAGAAGAGAGTGGGGCTGGTTGTTGTCTTGCTTTGGGTTCTGTGTGCACTGGATTGAGCTTTATAAAAACCAGGAATATCTCTGGGCTAGCAGCAGGTGTATCTTCTGGGGACACCTTTATCTTCTGTGAGTCTCATTACCCTGACCCTAACTCTGCAATTAGCAGCCTTTAGTAAATATTACATATTATTTATGCTTCCCAGCCCTCCCATGCTGGCAGGATGAAGGTTTCAGGGAAGCAGGGGGAGTGCTCTGTTACCTGTGGGTGGAATGGGGGCTCTGTCCCCAGCAGCCCTGGCTGATGTTTGCCCCTGGCCCCAGCAGGATTTACCAGGAGGAGGGCTGGGACCTGCCTCAGGTCCTGGCAGCTCCAGGGAAAACATTCCTGGTGTGGCACAGAGCTCAGGGATGCAGAGCAACTTTTAACTTTAACTTTTTGAACGCCTGTGAACCTTTGCATCTCTCACAGTGTTTGTGCAGCTTTGCTTTTTAACCCACTTCCAGTGTCCCGATGTAGCCATGATATTTTATGAACAATCCTTTGCCAGGATTTTTCCCTCCTGAGGAGCCTCAGGAAAGAAATGTGAACAATAACTCTCTGCTGCTGTGGAATGCAACAGGTGCAGCTGGGATTGGTGCATGTTGGCTGTCTCTAATTAATGGCCAACCACAGATGCAGCTGCATCGGCCTCTGAGAGTCACAAGATTTTGTTATGCATTCTACTCTGGTTCTTTCAAGCCTTCTGATTGCTCTTTTCTCTGTATTATTTTAATACAGTTTTAATGTAGTATTTAAATATAATATATATAATAATATAATAAACCAGCCTTCTGACTTTATATATATAATGATATAATAATCAAGCCTCACATCTCCACACATGAAGTGTTTCCAACGTCCCACTCTGTTTCCTTCAGTGGCTAGCCAAAGTTTCCAGGAATTCCCTCTGCCAGTGCCCTGATCATTTGAATTACCTGAATAATCTCAGCAAGGGTTTGTTTTGAAAGCCAATATTTAGATACAGAGCTGCTCATTTGCATTTTCCCCCCCTAGGCCTCGGATGGGTTTGTTTGTCCCGGATGGGTTTGTTTGTCCCAGATGGGTTTGTTTGTCCCGGATGGGTTTGTTTGTCCTGGATGGGTTTGTTTGTCCCGGATGGGTTTGTTTGTCCCGGATGGGTTTGTTTGTCCTGAATGGGTTTGTTTGTCCCAGATGGGTTTGTTTGTCCCAGAGCTCAGCCCAAACCCTTGTCCTTGTCCTTTGCTGCTGCTGATCCTCAGCCCTGGGAGCTGCAGCATCCCGGATCTGGGAGTAAACAAACTCAGCCAGTGCAGGCGGTGTTTGCAAGGTGTTCCCTTCTTTATTTACCTTCTGCAGGACATGAAATAAATCTGCAGTTCTTCTCTGTCAGAACCCTGGGTGATTAAAGGTGTGAGGCTGGGACTGCCTGGGAATAGAAGGCTCCAGGGAAACTCTAAATCCCCCTCCAGGAATTAAAGAGGGCTTAGAAAAAGGGGGGAGAGCAAATATTTTCACAGGCAGAGAGTGACAGCAAAGGAGGTTGTTTTTAAGGTAAAAGAGGGTGAAAGGGAATGCCAGCATTTGGCCAAAAAAGCACTTGACTCATGAGAAATAAAGAGTGGCAGGAAGGTGTTTGGGAGCTCAAGTTGAAATTGTTATGATTTAAGAGTGAAATTGTTGCTTGTCAGGATTAATTAGTTAATACAATTCCTAAGAAGACTATTACAGGTTCCTCTTTCCTAATGTTTTCTCTCTGATAGTTATACATTAATTTTAGTGACTATAATGAGAGTATAATGCAGAAGAATAGTTTTCCCAGTGTGATCTGAAGATGTGATGAATATTTGAGGTGCTTTTAATTTTTGTCCATTTGAGGTGAAGTTTTCCATGCATGTTTGCTATGTAGGCAGAACTCCTGTTTAATTTACATTTTGCATGTTATTAATTACCAGTGTTTAATGCACTTTACCTAAGCTTCAAAATTTTAATTCAATTTATTTTTGGCACCTCATTAAGTAGATAATCTTGGTATGCTGTGTTACTTCTGGAATACTTTTCCAGTGCCTAAATGCCTAATTTTAGCACTTTTAAAATTCCTATCCAAAAATACATTTCGTTTCTCCACTTTCATAAATAAAACCGTGTATTCAAGACTTCATTTTTCTCAGCACTTTGTAAAGTAAACTTTAAATATTTTCTTTACTTCTTTATGTGTTTTTTTTTTTGAGTTGCCTGGCGAGAAGATGCAAATGTGGCACATATAAAAGATCTTCCATTTTAATTTAATTGCTGAACGTTTGTGCACAGTGCAGCCATGATGTGTTTGGCTTTTATTGCCTGCTCCAGCAGCTCCCACCGTGAGCCAGCGAGTCCCTGGGAGCAGCAGAGCTCTGTCCCTGCCTGTCCCCTGGCTGTGCTCCTGGCTCCACGCTCGCTGTCCCTGGAGCTGATGGAGACCTGCAAGCACCACAAAAGGGCACGTTAGAAAAAGGATTTTTAAATATTTGTTTATTATTTTAAAGAAAAGATAAAATTCTTCCAGGCGTTCTGGAAGTGGGAGTGAGGAGTTTGTCTCACAGAATGAGAATTCCTCCAGCTTCACTGAGGGCTCCTGGCTGGGGAAGCAGGAGTGAAATGCCTGAATTCTGCACCCAGCTGGGCAGTCCAGGGATTTAAACACCAGATTGAAATATCACAGAATATCCTGAGCTGGAGGGGACCCACAGGGATCATCCAGTTCCCACTCCTGGCCCTGCACAGGGCACCCCACGCACCTTAAATCCACTGATAGCACCCATGAACAATTGTCTCCATCAGATGTTTGCTGGGACAGAAATGGGCTCAAAAGTAATGAAAAGAAATTTCTTTTTATTGGAGCAACATTTGGGCTTGGTCCTGATGCTCTTCCTCTGTTTCAGCCACTTAGAGAAATTATTTTGCTGAAACATCACAGCAGCTGAGCCTGCTCTTGACAAAGCAGTGCAGAGAGCCCTGCTGTCCTCCTGGTTTTACCTAATTAATTAATAGAAATATTTCTTCTTTCACAGGTACAGAACAGGACAATTTAAATCAAGCCATCCCTCCCCTTTCTTGGCTTGGATTTGGCTGTGTCAGTCCTCACTTTTCAAGGGGGGCAGAAACCCAACCCGTGGGTTTTGTGCCTTTCTAAACCTTTCTTGGTGTGGTGATTTCACATGGGAGCAGGAATTGCTGCTGCACAGGGAAGGTGAGTGAGTACCCAGTGAAACACAGCCCTGTGCTGGGCTGGGGGGAGTCTTTTCACAATTTCCTTGGCAAAGGGTTGCGGTGTGGAGGTAAGTGATGTCTGGCATTACAATATTCTATTTGATATTTAGGATGGGCTTGGAGCAGCCTGCTCTGGTGGAAGATGTGCCTGCCCATGGCAGAGGCTGGAATTAGATGCTCTTTGAAGTCCCTTCTGGCCCAAACCATTCTGAGATTTATTCTATAAATTTCCCATTTGCTGTTTCCTTCCCTTATTAAGGGAGGCCAATATAACCAGTGAATCCCAGTAACAATTCAGAGTCCTGTGGTGGTTTTATTTTCTGCCCTGTCCCCGTGCAGCTGCCAGGCACTTGGCACATCAGTGCTGGCCTGCAGGAGCTGCCCTTGGTGCCAGGTGAGTGCCCAGTGGGGTTTTGGGGCTTGCCCACCTCAGATACACATCCTTTGATGCCATAAGGAAGTCTCTGGGGAATGGAATGGTGTTGCTGGCTGTGGTGTTGGAATCCCCAGCTGGATTTGGGACAGTTTGGAAGGGGTTCCTCCAGACAGCCCAGTTCACCCAGAGTTCCTCTGTGGCTCCAGCAGGTCATGGGAGCTCTTAAATCAGAGCCCAGAGACTCACACAGCCTTGCAAGGGTTCTGTAAATTACAGCAGCACGGGGAGGGAGCTCTGGCTGTGGGCTTTTAGCCCTGATTTATGGCCCTCCTCAGGAGAGCACAGGGAGGACAATGACTTCCACATGCTGAGTCAAACAAGAAACAGCCCAAACTTTGAGTTGTTTTGCTCTTTAGCTACTCCAGAAAGCCACAGCACACATTTTGGACCTGTCTGGGGCTCATATATTTTATCTGATAGGTGTTATCTGGTGAGAAATGATGTTCTGGTTCAATAAGAACTGGGAATTCTGGGCTGAGCCCACCCTGAGCCCCTGCTCTCTGCAGGGTCATGCTTTGATTTGCTTTATGAACTGAAGCTGCTCCCACTTGTGATGGCCTCTCCTGGCCCCAGCAGCATCCCTGGTCCCCAGGTGCTTCCCCTGACCTTCCAAATATTTTATGGAATATAAAATATGCTTCTGTAACGTAGAGCTGTTTTAGGAGGTTTATTAACATTTTATGTAGTGTACAATGTATGAAAGTAATGGTCCAGTTATTTATGTGACAAGGTGTCCCTGAAAATGTTCCTGTCTGTGCTGTTTTAATAAGGCACTAAAACACCAGAACCCCCTGCTGCTGAAGCTTCTCAGCCCTCAATTCTATCCCTGCTGCAGCTCATGCAACATCTGCATTCAATCTGTTTTGTTAAGGTTTTCAGTTAATGCAATTTAACAGGAGCATTAAACCCTGGTGGGGTCTGGTTTTTGCCCTGTCCCAGTGAGAGGAGCAGGGACAGGGACAGGTGAGTTTAACACCTCTGACAAGTGCATTTACCCAGGGCAATGAGGGCATGCAGCACGAGGCTCGTGAGGAGCACTGTGTCAGAAACTGGTGGGACACTGGGGGTGTCCAGGAGGTGGCACTCAGGGCTCTGGGCTGAGGACAAGGGGGGACTCCATGGTTTGGAGGTCTTTCCCAGCCTCAGAGATCCTGGGATTGTGTTCAGGCCATTTTCACTAGGAATAGTACCCAAGTCAAAGATGAGCTTTTTGGCCTGCTGGTCACATTATATTACAAAAATATCACATGATTTTTATTTTTTTAAATATTTTGTCAAGCATCTTCAGCACTTTGGAAGTTGTGTTATAAAGAACATTTTCCCTCAGGCAGCAATGGGTATGTTTGTTTATTTCATGCACAGTTGGATAAGTCCCTTCCACCTGGCCAGAGGAGATAAATGCAGGTGTTTTTGTCTGAAAGTCTGAACAAATTAACCATGAGAAAAGCCACGTGGAAAACGAAGGGAATAATTTTGGGTTTGTCCTTATAAATGCAGGAAAGTGTGAAGGTGCATTTGTTTGGCAGTGAGAAGATGAATAAATAAATGAAATGTAGTGGCTACTGATGGTGGACAATGAAATGCTCTGAGATTCCTTTAAGTTTCAGCTTTAAAAATAAAGTAAGGAAAACTTTTTTTTTTTTTTGTATTGTGAGGGGGAATAAAAGGAAGAAGCAATAGCTATTAAGTGCTGTCAGATAGCTGGTGGGCTTGTGTTCAGGAATCAATCTAGGTATCCGAGACAAAAATGAGCTCTGAAGTTGTTCTCTTTAATGCTGGCAAAATCTGCAGCAGTTTTGTCCCTGCTAAAGGCAGTGTTCTCAGGACACCCAGGGATGGGGCTGGCAGATGTGGGAGATGGAAGGGCTCTCCCTGCTCACTCCCTGTTAGGTTCTGTTTTGTCGGGCCAGGGTTTTATGAGCCTTCAAAAGGGAACCTAAAACACCCAAGGATAGCTTGGCTATTACCTTTGGAGGCAAAGAAAGAGCAGGATGGCTTCTGCTGCAGTGTTAGAAACAAAAAGGTTTAATAAAAGGCAAAATAAAAGAAAATCCGAGCCTGGTACAGGGGTCTGCCCCTGGTACAAACACCTTCACAAAAGCCGTTTATTTCTTTTGTCCTCCTCTTTTTCTACCTCATGGCCCAGGCAGGACTTTTTGGCTCCTATCCAATTAGGTGACCCCAAGGTTTTAGTGAAGTCTCTGGGGCCCTATAAGGTGGCTTTTCACCTGATCGTTGGGAGAAACTTCTGGGCTTCTTTCCTTTTTTGGGGGGACAAAGGCTGGCTTTGCCACTCTGTCATTAGGGGCACACTCCTACGTTCCTACAACTCCTGGCTGCCCACGCTCTGAGATGTCCCAGAGCAGGAGGGCAGCACGGATGTGGAAGGGCTCTCCACCATCCCGAGGATATTCCAGTCTGGAAATGGAAGTGGGCCGGACGGATGTGGAAGGGGTCTGCACCATCCCGAGGATATTCCAGTCTGGAAATGGAAGTGGGCCGGACGGATGTGGAAGGGGTCTGCACCATCCCGAGGATATTCCAGTCTGGAAATGGAAGTGGGCCGGACGGATGTGGAAGGGTTCTGCACCATCCTGAGGATATTCCAGTGTGGAAATGGAAGTGGGCAGCACGGATGTGGAAGGGCTCTCCACCATCCCGAGGACATTTCCATCTGGAAATGGAAGTGGGCAGCACAGATGTGGAAGGGTTCTGCACCATCCTGAGGATATTCCAGTGTGGAAATGGAAGTGGGCAGCACAGATGTGGAAGGGCTCTCCACCATCCCATGTGGAAGGGCTCTCCACCATCCCGAGGACATTCCAGTGTGGAAATGGAAGTGGCAGCACGGGGGATGCTGATCCCTGCCTGCAGCCTGGCCAGGAGAGCTGGCACAGCCCTGCTGTGGCACTGAGCCTCGTCCTGTCCTGTCCTGTCCTTCCCTCAGCAGTGTCAGTGTCCCAGCCCTGCTGTCAGCGCTGGAACTGAGCACAGCCCCCCAGGAGTCCCCCAAACCCATTCAGTGCCTGCCTCAGCACCTCACCCCTCCTTGCTGCACGAGCAGCCTGGAAAAGGGCAGGATCCGGGTCCCTCTCCTTCTGTGGCCCTGCAGAAGCCGTGGAATGAGCTGCAGACAGGAGTTGGAGTGTCTGATTCACATCACTTCTTAAATTCAATGAGCTCACAGCTGTGCCACCCATGTGCTTCAGCACTTGTCCCTTCCACAAGTTATTTCTGTCTCGGAGTCTGCTCAGGGAACAGCTGCAGGAGTGGTGGCTCTGCACTGGAGTACCTGAAAGCTGAATGTTTAGCAATATTTAACTGAGAATATTGCAGAAACTGACCCACACTTCTGAAGGTTTCACTGTTTAGTGAAAATTTTACTAAATTTAGGATTGCACATTAAATATTTTTTTCCCTCTGGAGGCTGTTATATGTGGTTACATCACAATTTATACTGGTTTTTGGGGTGAAAATCTGATCCTGAAGGGTGCTTGTTGTAAACAAATACGTAATTGTATTTATGGTGGTTAATGTGAATGACTGAGGTAAGCTCATAATTCTGGTTATTATGGAAAAGAAGTGCACGTAAGAACTATTTAAATGAGACAGGTAGAAGTAGAAATGCTAAATTTGATCAGTTAAGAAAAAGTAAAGGCAGGAAAGGGGGTTAATATGAAATCCTGGTTGGTCTACATGCAATAAATCTTATTCTGAGGGGAAGAGCTGATTCTCTGAATGGGGGGCAGGGACCAAAGCAGCTGAGCAAGAGCTAAATGAGAACCCATTTTCCTGCTTGTGGACTGAGTAAACTCTGCAGTGCTTTCTCCATGTGGGACCACAGGAGTGCCTGACACACAGCCACAGGAAATTCCCAGCAGTATCTGTGGCAGCAGACGAGGATTTCTGTGGGACACACTGGATGTGAAGCTAAAATGGATTTTTGTTTGGTGATCCAAGGCACTGCTGCTGTTAGAATATAAAAAGGACGGTCCTGTGAGTTGCCAATTAACCTAAATTTACCCAAGGGGGGGAAAGAAGTTCTAATGCTTTGGGAAGGGTTTTCCTGGCCTTTCCTGTGCTTTGGGAATGGGTTTTCCTGGCTTTTCTTGTGCTTTGGGAAGGGTTTTCCTGGTTTTTCCTGTGATTTGGGAAGGGTTTACCTGGCTTTCCCTGTGCTTTGGGAAAGGGTTTGCCTGGCTTTCCCTGTGCTTTGGGAATGGGTTTTCCTGGCTTTTCTTGTGCTTTGGGAAGGGTTTTCCTGGTTTTTCCTGTGATTTGGGAAGGGTTTGCCTGGCTTTTCTTGTGCTTTGGGAATGGGTTTTCCTGGCTTTTCTTGTGCTTTGGAAAGGGTTTTCCTGGCTTTTCCTGTGGTTTTTGCCTGTTTTTCCTGTGCTGTGGGAGGGGTTTTCCTGACTTTTCCTGTGCTTTGGAAGGGTTTTCCTGGCTGTTCCTGTGATTTTTGCCTGTTTTTCCTGTGCTGTGGGAGGGGCTTGCCTGCCTTTTCCTGTGATTTTTGCCTGTTTTCCCTGTGCTGTGGGAGGGGTTTTCCTGGCTGTTCCTGGCGAGGGTGTGCAGTGGAAGCTGGCACCGTGGCAGAGGTGCCCAGCCCAGGAGGGGCAGGTGAGACCTGGCTCGGAGCACTGCAGGGACACCTTGGACCAGCCTGGGAGGAGGCTCAGCTGGGCTGGGCTTGTCACCTGCCCCTGCAGGTTCTGCCTCTGCCCCCAGCAAACGCTCTGATTTCTGCAGCTCTCCAGTAAATCAGCACAAATGCACTCTGACAACATCACAGCCACTCACAGACCTGCTGGTTCTGTCATATTGTCTGGCTGCACTGAAGAATAGAATATTTTGAACAGATGGAATTTGTATCAATGTTTCTTGTAAATTATCATCTACCCGGCTGCTTTACATAGCAGTAAATTTATTTATTTATTGCTGGATTATTGATGATATTCTTCCCTTTATTTCAACTCTGACCGTAAAGAAGAGCCCAAATCAATGATTTGCAATGACTCTGAAATGCCTGTAGTGTGTTTGTGAGGATGCTTCTGAGACCCTTTTTGTGGGCTTTAATGAGGTGCCCTAACCACTAATGAAGTGTGTTTCTCAGAAGATACCACAGCAATAAAAGCATCTTCTTGTGGTAAATACCATCTCTGGTGAAACACCGGAGAGCTTAACGTGTTTAAAAGTGTGCAGCAATTTAAAATCAAATTACCAGTTAATCAAATAACATCAGCTTTGCCTCATTTCAGTCCTGGAACAAGCACAGAATTGTGGATTTTAAACAAACACAGCACACGGCTGCAGCAGGTCAGGTCCAGCCTGGACGTGGCTCCTTGGCTCCATCAAACTTCACATTTTCCACCTGGATGTTGTTTTCATTGGAGCTCTCCCAGTTGGAGTTGCTGGCTGCAGAAGGGGGGCTGATTGATTTTTATGCTAATCCTGGGTGAAAAGCAGCCGCTGTAGCCCCGGCTAATCCAGCTCATCGGGGCTGTGGACAGGCAGAGAACGGCTGGGGATGTCAGCCTGGGACGTGTTTAATCCCTGCCAGCCGGGCTTTCCCTGCCGCTCACCTGCCCGGGATCTGCTCCTGTCCCTTCTGGGGGGCAGAAGGGATGGAAGAGCTCTCCCAGCCAGCTGTGCCCAGGAGGAGAATTCCCTGGCGTGGGCACTGCTGCTGGGTTCTGCTTTGGTGGGTGCCCCTTTCCCCAGCCGGAGCACAGCCCTGCTCTGACCAGGGAGGGATTTACAGCCCGCCCTAAATTTGATTTGTTCCCACAAATGTTGTATGAAAAGGAGCTTGTTCTCTTTATTAAATACTCCCAGCCTGAGGGCACGGTTTATGCAGCATCATTACACCTGGTGGGAACGAATCCATCCTGCTCCCTTTGAAATGATTCATGGCAGGGGGTGGATCCAAGAAAATGGGGTTGGGATGTGCGTTCATCCAGCAGCTAATGAGAACTAGTGCATTTTAATGTCATTTAGATATTTCTTATGGAGGGGTTTCACAGCTGGCTTGCAAGTAAAGCTGAGTTAATAGGAGAAATAATAATTGGTGATTCTTGAGTGTGTTTATGGTAAAGAAGAAGACAAGGTTGTTAGCATGGAAACAGATTAGAAAAGATACATGAACATTTTTGTGAGCTAGATACATGTATAAGTAGATGTGTATATTATTAAATGTGTTTTATTGGATAACTAACTAATAAGACACATATAATAAATATACTTTATTAGACTTAGTATATTATTAGATGTGTTTTATTAAATTTTTGTAAAACTTTTGTTAATTACATTGATGTTAATTGCTTTGCACCAATGAATATAATAAGTTATAGTGATGTACTTAATGACTTAAAATCACACTTTATTAAGAGTATATAAGCTAGAGAACACGCAGAAGAAAAAACCTTTTCTTCTTAGACCCTGATCATGTGTGTGTATGCCACATGTGACCTAACAGTGACAATTCCTCTCTATACATCTATATATAGATATGTATGTTTGTGTGTGTGTGTATATATATATATATATATAATATTTGTTGTGTACTGGATGGGGCTCCGATTAACCTGTTCTAGTGGAACATTTCCTGACCATGGAATGGGGTTGAACTAAATGGTCTTTAAGGAGCCTTCCAATCCCAGCCTCTCTGAGATTCCATGATTTCTCAGTACAAGACTCAGGGCTGTGTCCCCCCTCTCCCCTGCACTAATTACCTGTGCATTCACTCAGCACCTCTGAACTGCCACACACAACACTGAACGCAGAATTAACTTCTTCTAGTGCCTATAACAGAATTAAACCCCAGCTTAAGCAGGGCAGGCTTCAGTTATTAATCCTCCCATGAGCGACTATAATTATTTTTGCCAGCACTAATTTCATTTGCATATGTGTAGTTAAGGGAAGCAAGGGGGGCTGGGGGGTTTTGCTGAATGAAGCAGAGCTGATTTAAAGGAGGGAAAAAGCAGCAATGCCCTGCCAAAAAAAGGCAAATGAACCACTCTGAGTGTTTCTGATCTCTGTGTGTGAGGGGATTCCTGGGAGAGTGTTGTCCTACATCTGTCAGGAGTGACTGGATGTGACAGGGAAGGTGACGGGTGGTGGGGCTGAACAAACACTGCTCAGTTCTGCTTTCAAACCCAGCAAAAAGAATCACAAAGAGCTCCAGCTGGAGATGGGAACTCAGTTTTATTGGGCTTTTCTCTCATTGGTGTGCTCGGAGTTCTGAGGTGATGCAAACACCTGATTGATTGTTGGACAAAGGACAGGAGCAAAATTCCATTTGGGCCAGTGGATGTGCCACGATTTTTTCCTTCCCAGGTTTTTAGGAAACTTCAATCTGTGTCACTGTGCTTTGTTTTGCAGGTTGTTGTGGCCTTGCCTGTCAGAGTGTGGGGGTTTGCTGGCAATAATTCCTGTTCCAGGCCAAAAAAAGCGCTCACGTAAGTCAGCTCAGATGGTTCCTCCTTTCCCTCCTTTCCCACAACTTATTTTTGGGTGCTAAAGTTGTCACTACCAGTTGGATGGGACAACACAGGCTTTGCATTTTCCTTGTGCTGTGGCAGGAGAAGCAATTTCCATAAATTTTACTGGGATTTGCTTGGAAATGTATTCAGTGCCAGCTGGTGAAGGAGAGGTTTGGGAGGGACGTGGGTGGGCTGATGTGTGTCCACCTTTGGCCCTGTGGGCTGTGCAGCAAACAACCAGATCTCCCTGCCCCGGAGCCCTGAGAGCCTGGTGTCTCTTCAGTTCCTGCTGATATTTATTTTTGGCAAACAGTCTCAGCACCGAGCTCAGCTTTCTGTGCTCAGGGATGACCTCGAGCAGCTCTGAGGATCAAAAATGTGAGAAAAGAAGCTACAAATGCAACAGAGCTCACCAAACCTCTGCAGGGCACCCCGTGAGCACCGTGGCACTGAGACACCATAAAAATATTATTAAAAATCTTATAAAAATAGGCATGTTAATAAGGGAGAGAAGTTGCCAAGGACTGGGGAGCAGCAGTATCTCAAAGCCACAGCTGGGAGTTGCACAAAGCTTTTTTCTTGCTCAACAGGCAGAGTGAAATAAATTTATTTTATTAATGGAAATCTGGTTTTCCAAGAAGAGAGCTCAGAAGGCAGAGGGCAAGAAAAGGGAATGGTCAACTTAAGTTCTTAATGCATGGCATTTTAAACTCCTTCCTTTTTACAAATGTTTAATTCATCACTGAATATTCCTTCTTTTAGTGCTGCTGAAACGGAGTCAGAAATAAGAAATCCTCCAAGACCTTGGTCCGTGCAGTCACAAATGTTCCACATGATTTGTGTTGAAATCTTCAGTGCTGGACAACTCTGTACATTTAATATTGAACTCCTGATTTTCCAGCTTGTTTCCTACCTGCACAGTGGGTTTATGTGTCAGTCCAGTCTTCCCACACTGGGTCTAAGTTTATCCAGTTAATTTGCTCAAAGCCAAGTGTTGAATGTCTAGATAAGCCTTGTTATTAATTAAATCCCTTCCCTCCATATTGCTGCTCATAAAGTGAATTTAACATTAAAATAAGGACCATCTTATTTTTGTCCCAGGAGCTCTCAGTGGTTTCCAGAGCTTCTCCTGTATGTGCAGTCTCCTGTCAGTGTGGAGCCAATTAAAGCACAATTAACCCATTTATCTGAGGGGCTCAAACACAGGCCTGGTGTGGAACCCAAATGTTGGGCTGGAAGCAGCTGGTGATGTGAAGGGAAGAGGGGAGAGGAGTGTTGGGCGAGGGAAAGAAATGGAAATAACATTGTTCAGTAAGATGTGAATGAATTTCAGGTGATGTTTACCATGTTTGCCATGACTGGCTCTGGCTCTGGTTTCCAACTTCCAAGCAAACATCCAACAATTCTGCTGGCCCATCCCTTGTGGATGCTTGCTGTAAAACTGCTGTCCCAGCTTTAACACCCCAAAGCTCTTTGCTAAGTGGAGAATTGTTCTCAGGCTGAGGAATTAATAGCAAAGTTTCCCTGACAGAAAGAGCCAGGCATTCATCCCACAGCAATTGTTCCCAGAACTGGCAAATACAAATTAAAGCACTTTGCTGCTGCATTTCTTTTTTTCTGTGAAGGTCTTTATTTATTACATTTGCTGTTTAGGTTTGCAGTCTCAGCCCTATATACAGTTACACACAAATTACACATGAAAACAAAATGTGGCTGGAGACAAGAACGAATGCTATCACTGAAAGAAATGATTGCTTTCAGAAATATAGCCAAACCTACCTCGTTCTCTTGTCTAAAAACTGAGTTTTGCTCCTCAGGACCTTTGTCAGACTGAGCAAAAAGATGTTCTGGCATTAACTCTTTTGTGCTGAGGGTTTTTCCTGTTCTTCAGGGAAGGAAGAAGCTGCACCTGAGCATCCCCAGGGGTGCACACGTGCCAGGGCCAGCACTGGTGTGTGAAGAACCATCCCCAGTGTCTGAGGAGGGCACAGGGACACTCTCACCGTTAATAAAGGGTTCTCTGGAAAGCTCTCCAACACAGCTGGAGTGCCAAAATGACTTCAAGTGCTCACAAACTCCACTTATGGGGCTGCAACTCAGCTGAGAGCAAGAGCTCCTGCTTTCTCCACAGAACGTGGGAGTTGTTCGATCCCACAGCTTTCAGTGACTTCGGAGTAAAAGGAAAGGTATTTCAAAGGAAGTAAAACACTTTCACCAGTGACAAACTTCCCCCAAGGTCTGATTGATGGTTGGAGTGAGCTCTGTAGAGCAGAGCTCCTTGAGGTGTGTGCTGGCTGAGGGGAGAGGGGAGCAGCCGAGCTTGGCTCACAAATCTCTCCTTGCTGCTGCCTTCTGTTGAACTTCAGTGTGTGCTGGTGTGTAATGGACAGAGAAAAACACATCTGAAAGCAGCAAACGTGAAAGGTAAGGATGCACTGAAATAACACCAGATGGACACTGTGCAGGAGGAGGAGACCCCTGAGCCAGAGACTGAGTCACTCGAGGGTCAAACTGAGCAACCCACAGGAGTTCAACACTCTGCATTGCTGTTCTTCAGTGACAGAGGTATTTGTTTCATTTAGTAACAATTAAATGAGCTTTTCTAGTTTTTGTAGGAGTCAGTTTTTCAGGCCTTTTAAATTAATGTGTATTTGTTTAAAAGTGCCAAAGCCTGGGAAGGATCTGGCAGTGCCAAACCACTTTTATTTCCCTAGCTCGAGGTGTAGAGAGCCTGTCTGCCCTGGTTAGGCTGATCTGCCCAGGAACCTGAATTTAGCTGACACACAGATGACACCCCCAGCCAGCTCTTCCCTTCCCCAGAGTTATTCCCATCTGTTTCTGAGGAGAGGAAAAGCAATTCAGGTGCTGGGTTGGTTTTGTTGCTGTTTTGTTCAGGAGAGAGCAGGCTCTGCTTCCTGCAGGTGCAACCTTCATCCACCAAAGCAGATTGATTTTTTATTTTAATGTGGGGCTAGAGGGATTTCATCCCTGTAGGTGTGGGAGCAGGACCTGCACAGGGTTCCATCTTCCCTTGCTGGAAATTCTTCATGGATATCCAGGTTCAGGGCACGTGGATGGTGGCTTGGCCACATCTGGACGTGTCACCTCCACCTGCTCAGGGCTGAGGGGCATCAGGTGGTCATGGGCTTAGCAAAACCACAAAATAGCCCAAAATCAAGGGATTTCCAGGGGCCCTGCAGCAGCCAGCTCCCCCTGTCCCCTGCACAACTCAGGGTGAGGATGGGGAGAGGCTTGGGAACATCTCACTGAAATTCCTCTCTCCTGATGCCCAAATTTGCAGCACAGGGAAAATCACAGCCTTTATGCAGTACTGGAGAAAATAAGCAGAACTTTCCATCCCTAAACTGTTAGAGTTGAAAATCCTGGAAATGCTTCATACACTTAAAAAATCCAGGGCTCCATTTCTGTATTTTTCTGATTGTTGCTGCACTTTCAGAAGCTCTCATTTCACACGTGGAAATTGGTGATGAGCAGATTAAGGGATTTCCTACCACCTGTGGAGTTAATAGAAAGAGCAGATGCTGGTAATGCTGGACAGAGAATTCTAGCTTGGAATTCAGGCTTCTTTCATTTGCACATTTCTGAGAAATGGAATATATGTGGCTCCTAATGATCTAAGTTATTAGGAAAAGAAAGCTTTAAGGGATCTGGCCCCGAGACTGTGTCCTATTAATTCTAAATGTAAAATAATTTCTCTGATGACAATGGAAAACTGCACAGTAATTACAGTGGCCCAAGAGGAGAAATTACTGTGCAGTCTCAAGTTATCAAACAGCTCCAACCTTTTTTAATATCACAGACATACTTAGGCTTCATGCAAGAAAAGCAAAGTACCCCAAGGTAGTCTAATTTCATCTCCCAGCAAACAGAAATCTTTTTTTTTCTGTGAATGCAAATCACATTTTTATTACAGCAAAGAGCAACGAGTCCTTTTTTTTTTTTTTCCTTTTAGCTCATTGGAAACACAGCTGATGTAATTGGACAATTGATGTAATTGCAAATGCAACTGCAGTAATTGCACATGCAAATAAGGGATTGTTCGCAGGGCTATAAAACTGGTGGGAGCAGGTACAATGTACTCCTGCATTGCCTGGCTCATAATTGGATGGGTGTTTTGCACCAAGGCTTTAATGCAGCTCCTTCCTCCTTATTTATCTGGGAACAGCTCCCTTCCCTAAATATGAAATATCCTTTACACAGCAAGCAATAAAAATAATGGGTTCCCCATAATACTCAGGGCTGGGAACGCATTATTTCTAAACTGTGGTGCCTTTTACTTTATGGAGAGTGAAATAAACACTTACTGGAGATAAAAGCTGCTCTGAGCTCCACAGCCACCAGGAGCCCCCGGAGCGTTTGCTGGCTCCACTGCAGGGGGAGGGGAGCGTGGCAGGCAATGGTTTGTGGTGGTTTTTTCAAACCTGTTGGTGCTAATGATAACATTTTAAATGTAATAACTTTTCCTCTCACTCCTTATCTTGGCAGTTTCCTTGGCATCAGCAGCTGCTCTGTGCTGAAATCCTCCTCTGCGTGTGAGGAAAGCCAGGAGTTAGTGCAGCCCCAGTGTGCCCAGCACAGCTCTGTGCCCAGAAGGGAGCTGGGCACACTCAGCTCATTCCCTGGGCTGGGAAAACACCTCTTCTCCTTGTTTTCCCCTCCTTTTTTACCCCCTGACTGCAGTGCAGGTAGCAGCAGAGTGTTCCAACAGCACCAGGCTTTAAGGGAACTGGTGGAGCCAGGTCCAGGTAAAATGAGTTTAATACATTGAATTTATTACTTTCATTGTGTTGTTCCAGAGTAGGACTGCACACAAGCTCCACATCTGCTGTGAAAGAAAACTTTGAGTTTATGAGGCAAGCAAAACCTCAGGCTGGGATATCATTGTTGGTAAATCCAGTGGCACTACAGGGATCAGGTAAAGATCCCAGTGATGCCCCCTGACATTTGAGAGGGCCAGGAAACATCCTGTGTGTGTGGCAGGAAGGGAAATGAGGGAGAGCAGGGCCATGTGGGGACCAGCAGAGATCAATTGCAGTGTACAGGAAATGCTTTTCCCTACAATCCCAGAAACATCTCCTCCAATTCATATTTAGAGCTCGAGGGATCCCCAGGAGGAGCTGTGACATCTTATTTCCCACAGTGTGCTGGGCCAAGAAAGGAGCAGGAAAAATACCTTCCCATTCACTTAATTATGGCCCAAGGAATAAATTATTCAAATTAAGCCAGCATTTCTATCCTGGTGTGGCCACTCTGCATCCAGAATAGCTCCAGGACTGACCCAGGGGTGATGTGAGCCCCCTTTTTCCTCTCTGTGAGGCCAATTCCTGTATTTGTCCACGTTCCTGCCTCAAGCTCCACATTCCTCATCCCTCTCTGAACACTGGAGTGACTCTCGGGACAATGGTAGTGAAGAGAGAGTTGGATTCCCAAAGGCTGTGCTTGCTCCTGAATCCCTCCCTGGCAGGGTGGTGCTGTATGGAAAAATTCATGGGTTCTTGCTCTGATGAAGAATTGGTGGCCTGGCACTGCCAGTCTGGGTTGCTCAGACTTTTCCTCAGTGCAGTCTGGCAATTCCTGTTCCAAAGCTGGTTCTGTGCAAGCCCAGAGCCCTGAGGCTCACCCTGCACAGAAGGGCTGTGGTCTGCAGGGATAAAACCCTGGGAATGACCTGGGTCAGGTGGGCAGCTCCAGCTCTGGCCTCCAGCAGTGCTCTGTGCGTGTCTGGGCAAGGGAAGGGCTGTGGCACTGCCTGAATTACATTTGAGAGCAGGATTATTTGCAGGTTCTTGCTCTGTTTGAGCTCCCTGGGAAGGCCCTGCTGAGCTTTGTTGAACAAACACTTCTGTGAGATGGGAACTTGATCTTCACATGACATTTATAGCTTGATAGGAAGAACCTCTGGCTTAATCTGTTCCACTGAGAGATGGGGATTTCTTTTATTTATCAACCCCAAGTGCTGCTTTGGGGTTAGCTCTTCAGCTGATGTGCTCCAGCATGGGAGAGTGTCAGATCTGGTGGAGAAATTGCAGTGTAACTAAAGGCTTTATGCTTCCCTCATTTCACCTGCTCTCATTTTCTCTGTCTTAATTCCAATGAAAGACAATGTGGTTTACCTTGGATCGTGTTTATTCTCAGAGTGAGAGCTTCCACTGCTCAGCCACACTGTCCATGGACTGGGAATGCCACTCCTCTGGAGCCAGGGCATCCTCACACTCCTGCTGGGCAGGTGAGCTCGTTTTGCCTCAGTGCCACAATGGCTTGGGTTGGAGGAGACCCTAAAGATGGTTCCAGCCTGGCACGGGCAGGGCCCCCTTCCCTGGAGCAAGCCACGCTGTCCATGGACTGGGAATGCCACTCCTCTGGAGCCAGGGCATCCTCACACTCCTGCTGGGCAGGTGAGCTCGTTTTGCCTCAGTGCCACAATGGCTTGGGTTGGAGGAGACCCTAAAGATGGTTCCAGCCCTGGCACGGGCAGGGCCCCCTTCCCTGGAGCAGGTGATGAGGGAATGGTCAGTCCAAGGCTCCTTCCCCTGGAGCAGGGCTGGAATGCTGCAGCTCCAGATGCACGGAGCTGTGTGACACCAGTGGGTGAGACAGGAATGAAATCTGTGCCACGGGGAGCAGTGGGTGCAGGTTTTTAAAGGGGAAGGTGATGCCAGCCCTCAGTGGGACTGAGCTGTTCCCATGCCATGATTCCCAGGGCTGTTCCTGTGCCACGATTCCCAGGGCTGCTCCCCTCCTGGCCCTGAGCTGAGCTGAGGCTCCAGCCAGCTCTATTGCAAAACCCCAAACTGGGCCTTGTATTAAAAGCAATCCCCCATATGGTGGCAGCCTTTTGAAAGAGATGGGGAAAACCTCCCTCAGTGTTTGTTTTAATGCAGCCAGAAAGAAAACCAGAGCCTGTGGAATGGCTCTCCTCAGGTCCATGGGGAAAATGGGCATCTCTGAAGCACTTCCACAGAAACCTGGGAGAGGGAGAGGCTTTCCAGTTCCTTGCCTACAGGATTATTTCCATTCTTGGCCTTGTATCAGGACAGGAGTGGGTTTAATCATTTCCATCACTTCTCAAGTGCTTACACAGTCAAAGTCTTAGATAAATACAATTTTTACCTTTGTGTAATAGTCTTATATTTTCATAGAATAAAACGATGTTTTAGGCTAAAAAAAGGTGTGAAATTTCAAATGGGCAGTGCAAACATGCAGTTTTAATGTAAGAATGTACTGAGGGCTGTAAGGACACAAACCCATGAGCACATAACCAGAATCAACCCAATGTGTCTGCATGCACAGATATAAAAATACCAGCTTCATTAGCAGGGTGAAGACTTTGTGTGAGTCCCTCTGGAGAGCTGCCAGTGTAACAAAATAGAACCAATATTGTAAATACAGGACCCAATATAACAAATGCAGGTCCCGCTTCTGTTATCTGTGCTGTGCTGAGTGCCTCAGCAGAGGCTGCACGCTGTTGTTGGAAGAGTTTGTTCCTCTTCCCTGAGCTCTTTCTGCTGCTGTTCAGCAAATTCCAAAATTAGGTGTTCAGCAGAGTCCTCCTTGTTCCCAGCAGCTTTTTGAGAGCCAGGAGCCCTGTGCTGGCAGCTCCTCTGCTGGGGCAGGAAAGGCAATCCGTGCCCTGAGGGGAGCAGGGGTGTCTCTGCTGGAGATGTAAATCCTGTCAGTCAGGGCATGAACTGGACAGCACGCTGGCAAAGTGGGGTTAATTCCCTTAACTGCCCATTAGGCCTTGCTCCTTCCTCCTCCTCCTCCTCCCATTGCTGAGGAGAAGGGTCCTGGGAAGCTCTGCCAGCCCTTGGGGGTTTGGGGCTCTGCAGAGGGCGTGCTGGGCAGCACTGCTCTGACTGAGGAAAGGCTCCCATTGACTCAGTGCAAGGCAGATTTCATTTTTATTCCCCTTTTCCCTTGGTTCAGTGAGTGCTGCCCACCAGAATCGCTCAGCTCAGGCGAGCAGGGATGCTGGCAGGCAGCACAGGTCCCAACACCACGGCACAGTGGCAGTGTGTGCCCCCGAGCTGTGGCAGGGAGGAGCAGAGCCAGGAGAGCTTCTGAGGGCAGCTTTGGAGCTCTGGTGCTTGGCAGTGTTTTCTCTTTCTCGCTGCTGCCCTGAAATGACCTGCTCCTGCACCCTGGGGAGCAGGCAGGGAGGGAATGGAGGGTGTGGGAGCTCAGGACAAACCCGTGCCAGTGCCACAGGAGCTCAGGACAAACCCGTGCCAGTGCCACAGAGCCTGTCCCTGCGCTGGGCAGGAGCTGAGCCCGGGCACGGGGGAATTCCCTCATTCAGCAGCCTGATAAAGGATGGGCTGGTGCAGGTCCTGGCTCTGCCCCGGGAGCACAAACCTCTCCCCACAGCTCCCAGCTGTACTCTTCCATGCCCTGCTCCACTTCCCTTGCAGGAAAACCACTCCAGCAAAGCCGTGCCCTAATTTTGTATTAATTTGCCCAATACATGTACATTTTTATTGCCTTAGAACACTGCTGCTGCTGGAACGCTGCAGCTCTGAGGCTCCAGAGAGGGAAATGCTGCCTTTGAATCCCCTCCCTGGCCACTGGCTGGAGGAAGGGAGCTCCTGGAGGAAGATATTGGCCTTGTGGACTTTGCTGACAGTCCATAAATCACAGTTTTGTCAGCCCAAGGAGGTGCCATAAAGAGAGCAGATTAAAGGAGATTAGTTCTGCCAAGTGCCTGCAGGGAGGATTTACAGCTCCCCCTGCCCCCCAGGAGCTGCAGGGGCTCAGAGAATCCTCCTGTGGCACCTGCAGCCGTCCTGGGGAGGGCAAGCAGGGATCAGGACAGGCTGGGGTAATTCTTCCATCTCTCTTGGGTTTGGAGGAGGAGAATTCCTGATTTCTGTCACCATGTTTGCAATCTGTAGAACCAAAGGCTGCTGGAATGGAAAGCGTTGGGTTGGGTGGGGAGGGACCTTAAAGCTGGTCCCATTGCAGCCTGCCCTGGCAGGGACACTCCCCTCTGTGTGAAACGTGCCCAGGTGATGGTGACTGATCCCTCAGGACACTCGTGGGACGCCCAGGACAGCAAAAGCAGGATGTGAAGGCAGAGGAGGAGGAGAGATCCCAACAAGCACCAGTTCAGGTGCCATCATCAGCTGGGTTTGGCTAAAAACATCCCAAAAGCAGAGCTGCTGTTGGCTCTTGTGCTACCCTGGAATCCGGGCACCAAAAAAGTCATGGAAAATGTGAATTCCCTTTGGGAGTGCCAGTGGGGTGTCATTCATCCCTGGGTTTGTGCTGGCTCAGGAAGGCTTCTCAAGCCTGGTTTGCAAGGCTCAGAGCTCCCCTGGACTCAGCCAGGAGCCTCTGGGAGAGGTTCAGGGCAGCCCCTGCCAGAAACACCTGGGAAGATGGGATAGGAGAGCCAGGAATGAGGAAGGGAGAGCTTTTCCTGGAGAGTCCCAGAGGAGTGGGGGCTGTCACAGACGGGCTGCACTGAGCATGGTTTGAGATCTGGCAGAGCATAGGAGCCTCAATCCCTTGGCTGGGAGCAAGAGCCACTGACTGTGGAGCCACTGCCAGCTCAGGTGAGACAAAACGTGCCTTTGTTCCCTGCCTGCTGCACAGAGAGGCAGGAAATCCCTGTCCCCTGATGGAATCCCTGTGCTCTGATGGAACCCCTGTCCCCTGATGGAATCCCTGTCCCCTGATGGAATCCCTTTCCTCTGATGGAATCCCTGTCCCCTGATGGAATCCCTTTCCTGTGATGGAATCCCTGTCCCCTGCTGGAATCCCTGTCCCCTGCTGGAATCCCTGTGCTCTGCTGGAATCCCTGTCCCCTGCTGGAATCCCTGTCCCCTGATGGAATCCTTTTCCTCTGATGGAATCCCTGTCCTCTGATGGAATCCCTGTGCTCTGCTGGAATCCCTGTCCCCTGCTGGAATCCCTGTCCTCTGATGGAACCCCTGTCCCCTGATGGAATCCCTGTCCTCTGATGGAATCCCTGTCCCCTGCTGGAATCCCTGTCCCCTGATGGAATCCCTGTGCTCTGCTGGAATCCCTGTCCTCTGATGGAATCCCTGTCCCCTGATGGAATCCCTGTGCTCTGCTGGAATCCCTGTCCCCTGCTGGAATCCCTGTCCCCTGATGGAATCCCTGTCCCCTGCTGGAACCCCTGTCCCCTGATGGAATCCCTGTCCCCTGATGGAATCCCTGTCCTCTGATGGGCAGGCTTTGATCAAGCCTTGCACGGCGCCCCAGGGGCCTGAGCTGTGTGCCTGCATCCCTAAAGAAATGTTTCTGCTCGAATTTCACCTGAATTTTGCACGGGTAAAATGCCTTCCATCCTGCTTTTTCTGCCTCGTTTTCAACAGCAATTTCCTGTTTTCCAATAGAAATGCAGATGTTTGATAAGTCCTGATGACGGGATGCTGCAAATCTGTCAGTGTAATGATTTCTCTGCAGTCTGGAAGGTGCCACTGTGGTTCTTATTTTGATCACAGGGTGCTACAGAGAGAAAACCTGCTGGAAAAAGGAACTGTGAGCCTGTGGGAGAGCACCTTTCCCATTTTCCTGCTTCTCTCTAATTTTTTTGGTAAAGTCTTTGGAAAATCCTCTTTTACATTATTTTTAAAAGGGATACAAGGTGAGGGCATGGGAGTTTAAATGGTTGTTGTTAATAGATAAATATAAAAATCAGAATTTAAATAGAAATATTATTGTGTATCTTATCATTTCAAAAAGCCAGTTGATTTCTACAGTCACTTTGAAATACTTGGAGATAATTTTCCTTTCATATTTTCCATTTCTAGTCTATCATATCCATGAGAATTACTTGATAACCTGAATTTTCCTGTGGTTTATTTATCTGTGGAGGAACTGGTCTGGAGAGCACAAGTCCATCCAGAAGTGTCTGTTTTGCTTGATGGGACATTTGCTCCCTCCCAGAGATGGAATAATCTGTCCCCATCTGACTCACTGAAGGAAATGAAATGCAAAATAAGCAGGGAAAGGGAAGCTGTGATGATAAAATATGAGATATTTGTTAATGTGCATCGTGCACACGTTCAGAGCCTCCAAATGGGGCCCTAAAATTTATCTGAATTCTCCAATGTTCCCTCCTTGCTGGGGAGTAACAGCCCCTGCCAAGCCAGCAGCACAACTTGGGGAGCACCAATATGGGGGAACTGGGGCCATTTCAAGGGTTTCAAATTCAAAATAAATAATAATGTATAATCTGGAATATTGAATCCATAATATTACATATATAATATATAATATTATAGTCAAAATAATATATAATAATATATAATAATGATAAATAACCAAGCCATTCTCAAAGTGGTCAGCTGAATGCATTTTAAAGCAATTAATTGCTGGTTAATTGCCATGCAGGTTACTATGCTGTGCAATAGAATTCCTGGGCATTTTTGTTGCCACGATGTGAATTTTTGTGCCTGGGCTGACAACCCCGAGGCAGCTGCACAGCTTCTGCCTGGTGTACAAATCTCAAAGAGGTGCTCATCAATTTTTTAAAGCCATGAGCTGGCAGTGATTCGGTGAAACAACTGAACTGAATGAAAATCATGACATTGGGAAGCTTAATTAAAATAACTGCTGATATGAAGGGTTAAGGGATAAGAGCTGTACATGATGATGATAATAATAATAACAATAATAGTAATAATAACAATAACAATTTTTGTTGCCACGATGTGAATTTTTGTGCCTGGGCTGACAACCCCGAGGCAGCTGCACAGCTTCTGCCTGGTGTACAAATCTCAAAGAGGTGCTCATCAATTTTTTAAAGCCATGAGCTGGCAGTGATTCGGTGAAACAACTGAACTGAATGAAAATCATGACATTGGGAAGCTTAATTAAAATAACTGCTGATATGAAGGGTTAAGGGATGAGAGCTGTACATGATAATAATAATATAATAATAATAATAACAACAACAATTGGAAATCTGTGCAAGACCCTTTCCCACCTGCTGGCCACTGGCTGTCCCTGGTCACTGCAGCTCTGGGCTCTGGGATAACTCTGCTGGGATAACTCTGGAAAAGCCTTCTCCAGGATGTGACAAAGCCCTGGCGTTTCAAACTCCTCCTGGAGCCAGGAACTGCTTCCCAGGGGAACTCTGCTGCCACTGAGGAGCTCCTGGATGGAGAAAAGCACGATGGAGCCCCAGGTGTGAGGCCTGGCTGCAGCACAGGTAAAATGCAGATTTTCCTCTGGGATGCAGCCTTGGCTGCAGGAGGAGCTGTGCTCTGCCTGGGGAACATCCAGGAAAGAGAATGCAGACATTTTAAAGCCAGTTCTGGCTGTTTTTCAGACCTGAGCTGTGCTTTTGTACGTACTTGGGTATTTGAAAAGCCGAAATTAGCATTCAGAGAGCTGTTGGCAGTTTGGGGGCCAGACTTTGCTCTTATTTCCCTCTGTACAAAGCAGGAATGTGCAAGGAGAAATTGGCAGCACACCAGGCCAGAGCTGAGCTTGGTGAGACAAGGTTTCTGGAATTGCTTTGCTCTTCTTGAGGTGCTCCTCTGGGGCAGGGCTGGGTTGGGGCTCCTCTGGGGCTGCCCTGGGCTCTGGGCACATGCCAGCCCAGCTCCTGGGCACCCCCCTGGTGAAACCCTGGCTGCTCCCGAGTCCAGCCCTGCCCTGCTGCCCCTGATTCAGTGTTTGATGCTCCCTGGCTGCTGCCAGCGGTGCTCCAGGTGTTCTGTGCCTCCTGCCAGCCTGCCACCCCTGTGCTGAGCAGTGCCAGGCTGGCCAGAGGCTCCCGGAGCTCCTCCTGGGCTGGGATTGTTCATCCTGTGTTTGGGCTGGAAGGCACAGGGAGGTTTGGGGGGCAGAGCTGAATTGCTGCAGCAGAGAGGAAGCGGTGGAGGTTTCCAGCTCCTGCATCCCTGGCAGTGCCCAGGGCCAGGCTGGGCACAGGGCCTGGAGCCAGCTGGGGCAGTGAAGGTGTCCCTGCCCCTGGTGTGGCACTGCGTGGGCTCTGAGGTCCTTCCAACCCAAATTTGGGGTTCTGTGATCCCATAAAATCACAGCTTGCAGGTTGTTGAGCTTTGGGCACCTCCTTTGTGTCCTGTCCTTTCCTGTTTGCTGCAGAGGATGGAGCATTTGGGGTGGTGAGGAAAGGAGGGGCTGAGCTTTGGCTCCAGGCTCCAGGAGAGTGGCACTCACAGGCAGCTGCACAGGTTTGGAATTATTCTGGGAAATGTTTGGGCTCTGAGACCCAAACCCAACAGACTGAGAGCCTGTGGGACATGGAAAGACCTTGGAGCCCCGAGCACCCCCACTCTGCCTGCAGGGAGCAGCCAGAAGTGCTTTGTTCCTCACTTTCCCCGGAAGGAATTAGAAACATTCCTCATTTAGGAGTTAATTTTCACTTTTTCATTTTTAAGGCTGTTATCACGTGAAGCATTTCCCTCAGTGCAGACACAGGGCTCAGGTTTGAGGGCTGGGGGCTCCTGAAGTGAGTCCTAAACAGAGAATTCCTGCAATAAATGGATCATTCTTTGGTTTGATGCTAACAGAGAGTCTGGCTCCTCTGGGTGGTCAGAGGGTGCCGTGGTTGGGTCACTTTGCCCTTTCCTACCTCTGTAATGAATTCTGGATCAAATGCTGCTGTGTTTGTACCTCTAGCAGCTCCCACTGGGGGAAGGAGACTGGGGGAATATTATTGTTCAAGCAGTTTAGGACTAAGAAGGGATGAATCACTTTTATGGGAGAAGAAGAATATGTTTAATTTTGAGTTTGCTATTCCTTGGCTTCGTGCAGCCTGCTCTGCTCCTGGGTTTTGTGGCAGAGGGAGACAAGAGCTGCTGCACTGTCGGGGCTGATGAATGCCCTGGAGGAACCTAATGGTTATGGGATTACTGCGTGTTTGAAGGGTCTGACACGGCAGATAATTCCTCCCTGCTCCCCCTGCCCTGGCAGCACAAGATTTAGACTTGCTGATGCTCCTGAGGAGCTGTCCCAGGCCCAGAGATGCTGGGGATAAGGTAAATAACCTCTCTGGCCACGGGCAGCTTATCTAAATGAAACCCAGCTCCAGGCCCTCGGAATCTCTGCCATCGCTCCTGCCAAAGCCCATATTTAAAAAAGAAAATGAAATGTTGCACTTTTCAATTTCAAGTATTTCAGTTTAAAAAAAAAAAAGTAAAAATTTGATGGTAGATTGTTAAAAAAATAAACGCTTCAGTGCCCAAAAATGACAGAGTGCAAAATGCCACATTTTATTCAGAGCAAACAAAACCAATCAAGGCTTTTCACAGGATGTGAATGGAAGGGACCCACCAGGAGCCCTGAGTCTGCTCAGAGCCAGCTCTGGAGTTCCCCCAGTGCCTTTGTGGCAGGAAATGTCAGCCGTGGCACGGAGGGTGCTCATTCCCAGCTCCCCGTTTTCCCTGGGATGCTCCTGTTTCCTTTCCCCACGGCACAGCAGGGTGCACCAGCTGCCCACAGCTCACCAGGGAAATGATGAAAGAATGGGTTTTTAACCTGAATCCAACTTCTGCTGTTCCCAGGCCTGTCTGGGGCGTAAATTGGAAATCAAACACCCAACAAGTTCCTTCCATCCCTGCTGAAAGGCTCCAGGCTTCGTTTAGTCAAGGCTCAGAATTAATTTTCCTATTAAATGAATGCTTTCTTAAAACGAGGGGGGGAAATGTTTTCACTGATAAGATTGTTCTGTGAACCATTTCTAATGAGCTGCTGTGTCATCCCCTTCTGCCTCCTATTTATCTTGTTTAGATCCCTTCAGTTTGAACTGTTCCAGTCCTTTGCTGCCTGCTAAGAGTTTATTTTATTTTATTATTTTTTTTAATTTTAACTGGGAGCTTCAAATACCTTTTAAAAGCAGTTAGTGAAATATTTTATTTCTTTCTTTATTTTGGTATTTTTTTCAGGGAAGTGGATTTAACATCTATATAATATATTTTTTCACTTTTTATCTATTTCTGTAAGTTTTATAATCTAAATTTCCATTTTAATACATGGCCTTGCTTATTTCCCAAGGACATTTTACTTCTTGCCCTGGGGAAGGGCTTGAACTCCTCCCTGGCAGCTGTAGGACCACTGGTGGGGCTGCCTTTAGGGTGATTTTTATATGAAAAGGGTATTTTTGCCCAGCAGAGGCAGATTTTCACTGCCTGTCTGGTGTTGGGTCCCCAGCATCACCAGCCCCCAGCAGTGGGGATTGGCAGCCCTGCATTCCCTTCACATGGCAAAGCACTCTTGTGGATAAAACAAATACTCACAACTCCTCAGAAAACATCTTTTGAGGTGCCTTTAAAACAGGAGAGATGAACACTGAGGGGGAAAATCAAGATAAACGGAGTCATTTTCAAACTCTGCAGCCAAACAAGGCTTTGTTGTGTGACTGGCTCGTCCAAGGTGACTCCCAGGCCCAGCCCCTCCAGGCACTGCTGGGTTGGGATTTCTTCCACACAGGGGGATTTTGTGAGTGTTTCTGGGATTCATGGTGGTGTTCACGTTCTGCTGTAGGAGGGGTATTGCTATTGATCCTTCTTGTCCAGCCAGTGCACCCATTTCCCACTCTGTGGGCACAGCTCAGGCTGTGCCCAGGGCTGTCGGTCTTTGTTGGGTACCATGGACTCTCCCTCTATTCAATCCCAATTTCTGAATGCAGCAGCTGTTGGTGTTTTTTCTCCCTCTGTTTAATCCCAATTTCTGGAAGCAGCAGCTGTTAGTGTTTTATTTCTCTCTATTCAATCCCAATTTCTGGATGCAGCCGCTGTTGGTGTTTGTTGGATACCATGGAATCTCTATCTGTTTAAGCCCAATTTCTGGAAGCAGCAGCTGTTGGTGTTTGTTGGATCCCATGGAATCTCTATCTGTTTAAGCCCAATTTCTGGAAGCAGCAGCTGTTCCAGAGGTGTTTGTTGGTGTTTTATTTCTCTCTATTCAATCCCAATTTCTGGATGCAGCCGCTGTTGGTGTTTGTTGGATACCATGGAATCTCTATCTGTTTAATCCCAATTTCTGGAAGCAGCAGCTGTTCCAGAGGTGCCTGTGGGTGCAGGGGGATCTCCCTGGGGTCCCTGGGCGGTGAAGCCCAGCCTGGCTGGGGGACCACCACCAGCACTGAGACTGCTCTCTGCCTCCAGAAATGTCAGGGAGAGGTGCTCAGCCTCCCAGCATATTCGAAGGAATTGAAGCAATTAGAGAAACTGTTGAAGCAAGAGCTTCCCTCTGCCTCTGTCAGGTAACGCCGCGCTCGGGATTTATCTCAGCAAAGAAGAACTTCCACAGCCCAGTGATTCCACTCTTTATTCTTTCTACACTGTGAAGTATCATAATATTCTTTAATAGTGTCATACTTATATTTCACGGTCTAATCCCCTTTTCTCCTGCCTTCCATTGTATTTATCCAGCTGGAAGTCAGTGGCGTGCTCACCATCAGCTGCTGCGGCGCCGCGGGCTCAGGCAGCCTCAGCCTTTCATCAGGAACCGCCTCCTTCTCTTACACTGAAACACTGCAAACTTGGTGCTGTAAAGAATGAAAATGTCCTGTGCATAATGTGCATTTTCTTTACCTTTTCCATTATGTGCCTCGCAGCAGAGCGTGTTTGTCACTGGTTTTCTCTCCTCGTGCCTTAATGAGAACCTCGGGTTTGGGAATGCGCTGGTTCTGTCCTTTGTGTCTAATCTGTGCCCTCTATTTCTCTCCCCCTCTTGGAGATAAAAGTGCGTTTTGCTGCTGTTGCAGTTCCAGCTGAATTTGATCAAGATAGAGGAACTGACTCATCACCTTTCCCTGAATCCTCAGGAGCTGCTGTGGCACACGTGGCCCGGAGCAGCGCCGGGCAGCGTCTGCTGGGGCTGCTGAGAGGGAACAAGAGGCTCTGCTGTTGTTTTCACCCACATGAAGTCTCCTTTGGATCCTGACTCTCTCGATTTTATCTTCTATAAGTGGAGAGAGAGGGGAAAAAGCTGAGCTGATGGCTAAGAGAAGGACACAAAGCGTAAAGCTTCCTGCGATGTTTTCTGTGCCTAATGGGCTGGGACAGTGGCTGCTCTCCAGGGAATTGTGCTGGGAGCTGTGCTCACTTCTCTGTCCCAGGCAATGCTGGATCCTTCACAGGAGTTGCTGCAGGCACCACTTTTCTTCTGGCGTACATGATAACAGGGCTCATAACTCCAGTCCCAGGCAATGCTGGATCCTTCACAGGAGTTGCTGCAGGCACCACTTTTCTTCTGGCCTGATAACAGGGCTCATAACTCCGGCTTCATAATTCCCTCATCACTCAGCCGGGATCAAGGGGAAGCTCCTAAAGGCCCCTGGGCCACTGCAGGGCACTGGGAAACAGAGTTTAAAGAGGAATTTAAATGGAAATGTTCACCTGAGGAAGGGCTGCTTAACAAGCAGGAACACTTCTTTCCTGCCAAGCCCTCTCTGCCTGCAGGAGGGAGGCAGAGGCCAGCCTGGGCTGCCGGGGAGTTGGGATGGGATTTCTGCAGGGGTTGTTCCTGAGCACAGCCCCTTTCCAGCCTGTGAACAGCACATTCCCCTATTCCCTGCCTGGCCTTTCCTGGGGCTCCTTGGCCCCTTCCTGGGGCCATTCCAGAGGCTGGGAATGGGGGAGTTTCCTGCAGGAGCTCAGAGTGGTGGAGCTGCTTTGGGCAGCCCCCAGAAGGAGCAGGACTGACTCTGCTCCAGGCTTGCAGTGACAATTTCCTTTCGAGCAGAGCTGTGCTTTGGGCACTCTTCAGGGGGACAGAGGGCTGCCAGGAGAGGATTTTAGAGGATTTTCCATCATCTTACAGCCAAGCATTTCCCCTCCCTTCCTTTCCCTGAGCTCGGGGTCTGTTGCCTGCCCCAGCTGCAGTCCAGGCCAGTGTCAGCACACCAGCTCCCCAAAGATCACTGAGCCATCCACTCGTTTGGGTGGGAAGGGAAAGCTTTGACTTGTTTGGATTCTCATCTTCCCAAGCTAGTTGCTGAGTTTAAATCCATAAAGCTGGAATCTGCCTTTAGTGGGTCCATAATTGGATTTTTTTATCCCATGTTTTCCTGCTCCTCACAATGGATATTTTTCCAATGGATAATGACATGACACTGGGTTTGTGTCTTCTTTTTTTTTTTTACTTTACTCCTTTAAGCCTCATCCCTGCTCCTCTAATTTAATAAATTACTGAAATTATTATTTTTTTTTTCCCCAGTGCTGAGGCTGGAGTTGCTGAGCATGATGAAGTTTTTCTGTGGAGATGCAGAGCCCATGTTTTAATTACTGCCCAGGCCAGGTGAGCTCATCTGGGGTTTTTCCCAGGGAAACAGCCTTGGCTCTGGCAGTGCTCTGCTCCCACCACTGCTATGCAGCACCCTCCACCTCAGATGTTTGCTGATTTTATTTTGGGCAAACTCCTTGAAATCCAAAGATTTTCCTCCGGTTTGTTTTGCTTTGCTGGGTCAGGAGTTCTTGCTGCAATCTCTGCTGTTGCGGGGAAATTTAACTGGGGTTTTTCCCTCCTACTCCGAAAATCCAGGAAAAGAAAGTGTCTGTGTGGAGGGGAACTTGGAAAGGGAAAGGAAAAGCTGTTGTGTTATGCAGAAGAATTTCCTTGCCTCTTTTAACTGCCTCTCGAGATTAAAATTCTCTGCCTTTATTTTTAGCAGCCAGGCTGGTGGCAGGAACAATTCCTTCCCTTGGCTTTGTCAATAGGTAAATACCAAATTTATTTTATTTCAAGCAAAATCTGGATGCAGAGGAAATGCACCAGTCCTGTGAGGCAAGCATGGAGAGCTGGGAATGCAGGCACAGCTTTCCTGCACTCATAATATTGCCATTACCACTGAATTCCTGCTCCTGGCTTTTATTTAATGGTAACTTTGTGTGTGAACAGATGGGGCTGTGCAATGTAAAGACAATCAATTCTCATACCAAAATGACAAATGAAGAACAGAAAAGCGTGTCATATTTTGAGGGATTTTTAACATATTCATCTGTGTTACAGTGAAAGTTCTAAAGAAAAATTGCTGATTAAAGCAGGTTTTATCACAGGTGAACTCCAATAGGTAGAGGAATGTTGCCTTTTAGTTTTGATTTGTCCTTTTCTAACCCACCAAATCCCACTTGTGATTTGTGCTTTTACTGAAATAGAAAAGGATTAAGTGACATGGTGGAGCTTTAGATGTTGTGCAGCAAATCACACTGTCACAAACTGGGAGAAAAACTCCCAGGAATGTGAATTTACACGGGGTTGGAGAGAGCTCTTTTGGCTTGCAGGGTTTAAATATGATTATGAAAGGGGGTGGAGAGAGGCAGAAAGCAAGCAGAGAATCAGAGGAATGCTGGGATTTAAATTTGGGTTATTTTCTATTTAAATCTGCAGGCAGATTCTCCTGAGGGAAGGAGCCCAGGCAGCTCTGGCTGAGCCCATATGGAAAGGCTCCTTTTCCTCCCCACGGGAATGTGCTCTCCAGCAATTCCCAATATTTCCTGCCAGCACTGAGGGAATCAGCACAGGTTAAACCAGGCCACGGCTCCTCAGGCAGCTCCTGGAGGAGGAGGAGGAGGAATGCACTCTGGGGGGACAGGAGGTGACAATCTGGGAATGGGGGCAGGCAGAGGTTGGGATCCACCAGAGCAGCTTGGGCTGGGCACAGAGTGTCCTGCTCAAATGTGAAATCTAAACCTCTGCTCTGCTCAATGCCCAGCAGGGCACACAGGGTTAATATTGAATATTGGTGCCTTTTCACAGCTGCTGGGAGGAAACTCCCTGCCGAGCTCACCACAAACAGGAGCCCTGCGTGAGGTGTAAGTGCCTCCAGCACGAGGAGCAGTGAAATTCCAAAATGGAATTGTGCCATTGGTGCCACGCTCAGCTGGAGCTGGGCAAGGTGTTCCCACTGAAAGGCTGCTGATCCCAAGCTGATCCCAAGATTTCCTATCCATTTTCACTCCCCTTTGCCAAGATATTTATTACCTGGGCAGGCCGGACCTTGCTTTGCACTTAGATCTGAAATGTACAGGTGATACCTGGCTGCAGCCCAAATTGTGAGAAAGGGGTTCAGGATTTCAGTGGTGCCATAAAACCCTTCAGCAGGTGTGGAGCCTCCACGGGCAGTGAGATCCAAATCACCCTCCCAGTCCTCATTAACCAAACCATTTCAGCTCCCAGCTCCTTCCTTGGGTTGGTTTTGTGGGGGCTGAGAAGACAGAATTGGAAATGCGACCTAATTCCCCCCGTTTGGTAAAACAAACAAGCAGATGCCGTGGACGTGATGCTGTGTGTCACATCCCGGGTCCCTGCTCCACCTCCTCGGGGCGAGGAGCCTTTGATGTCCTTCCAGATTGTTCCTCTCACACAGCTTTGTCTGGGAGGGGAATTCCTGCCTGACAGCTGCTTGCACTCCCACATAGCCACGCTGTCAAAATATTACATTCTGCCCTAAATTATTTGGTAGCAATGGGAAAAACACCTGCTTGCTGAGAGCACTTCTTCCTTTTCATTATCTGCAGGAATCTGGGGGGAGATGGATTATTTCCAATGGTAATGACAGCCCTGTGCAGGAGCAGGGAATTTTTGATTCTTCTTCTTCCACTCCTTGACATTCAGGTGCGTTGTTCTGCTTCCCTTTTCATCGTGTGGGAGCAGCCTCCCGAGGTGAAGGAGATATATCCTATTATTTATCCATTACATCCTGTAGCATATGATCTACAGAACCTTTTTGGGCTAACGGTGCAGCAAAGGCTGCTTTTTAATTATAAATACACATCTAATATGCAGGCAGGCAAAATTGACAGGAGCAAGAGGAGAGCAGGAACAGGAGGAATGGCTTGGAAGCACTGTGCTGTGGGAAGTTTAGAAAATTAGTGTTGAAATATTCAGAGGTGTGTTTTAATTTGATTGAGAAATGTGACATTTAGATTGGCAGGCAATGCCATTCTGAAAAGACATTTTTCTGTCTGACTGTCTAAACAGTGGCTATGTAATATTTATATTTGTCATGTGTTTTTCTAGATACAGGAGTTCTTTAGATACTTAAATTTATCACATTAAAACCATTTTAAAGTTCTTATATGTAAGTTTTCATAGTATTTGGTGATTTATAGGGTTGGTTGGGGTGTTTTTAGATGGTTTTTACAATATTAAGGTGTCTGTAAAGTGAAATACACAATCAGGGGCACTCTCTTGCTTTCCTTGCAGATCTGCTCCAAGGGGAGGAGCTGAGATCTAACCCACGGGGCTTTTTCCAGAGCTCTGTTGGGATGCCAGGCAGAGTTCCTGCCAGGATGGGGCTCCTGGCTGGGAGTGGGGGATGCTGGGGATGGAGCTGGATCCTGAGCACCCCCTGTGCCCTGGGAATGAGCACAGCAGGACAGGGAGGGAATGGGGGATACCCAATGTGGATCTGGATCCTGTCACCCCCCCCAAGAGCATCCTCTGTGCCCTGAGCACAGCAGGACAGGGTGGGAAAGGGGGATGCTGGGGTGGATTTGGATCCTGTTAATACCCCAGAGCATCCCCTGTGCCCTGAGCACAGCAGGACAGGGAGGGAATGGGGGATGCTGGGGTGGATTTGGATCCTGTCACCCCCTCCAAGAGCATCCCCTGTGCCCTGAGCACAGCAGGACAGGATGGGAATGGGGGATGCCCAATGTGGATTTGGATCCTGTCACCCCCCAGAGCATCCCCTCTGCCCTGGCAGAGAGCCCAGCAGGACAGGGTGGGAATGGGGGATGCTCAGGGTGGATCTGGATCCTGAGCACGCCCTGTGCCCTGGCACTGAGCCCAGCAGGACAGGGTGGGAATGGGGGATGCTGGGGTGGATCTGGATCCTGAGCATCCCCTGGCACTGAGCCCAGCAGGACAAGGAGCAGGGACACCGTGCCCCTCGGGCTGGGCAGAGCCCCCTGGGCTGCAGAGGGACAGGGCAGAGCTGGCAAACCCCAGCAGGGAGGGAGCAGCCCTGTGCCACCCCTGCCCAGCTGTGACAGGCCGGGCTCTCGGGGGGACACCGAGGGTTTGGGGACGTTTCCATCCCTTGTTTCTCCCAGGGTTTTTATGGGTTTCTGCTTTTCTTGCTATCAGAACAATTTAGGCCAGGCAAGAACCAACAAAAGCTTTTGCCTACAAACCCCTTGTGATGAGCAGGCCAAAGCTTTTGGGTTTGGAGCAGGAGAGAGCCCTGAGTGCCATCCCCTTCCCTGCAGAGCCTGCAGGGAGGGCTGGCAGCTGCTCCTGCTGGCAAGTGCCAATGGAGATGTTTTTATGACATCTGCCAGCCATAAAATCTCACTCCTTCCAGGGAAAATGGCAGTTCAAAGCTTGTGGAAATGATAAGTCCTTGTAAGACACACATAAATAAATAAATAAATGGATATGCAGCTTCCATTGACACACCTATGTGTATTTATTGTATTGCACTTTAATGTTCCCCCCATCTATTGCTTCTGATTTATTGCATATTTATTATCTGCAGGTAAAGATGAGCATATTACTAGAAAAAAAAATCTATAAAATATTGAAGATGGGGGGAAAGGAATATTTATTTAGCCAGGAGATTTATTCAATGCTAATATGAAATATGTCAGCACAAAGATGACATTATTTGGCCCCTGTTCAACAACCCTTGAGGTCACAGCACCAATTTTCACTTCTTTCAGCCCCAAGGCAGGAGCCAGGCTGCTCCTGAGCCTCTGGGATCGTTATTCCAGGAGTTCCAAAGCAGGAGAGGATTCTGCTGCAGGCCCTGGAGGGGCTGTGCCAGGGCTGCTTTGCTCCTGGCCCCAGGAAATGCAGATTTGCTGTGCCTGCTCTGACGCCTGTAACAGCGCTTTGGAGAATCAGCTGTGGCAATTAAAAATGCTTCTGAGGCTTCAGCAGGCTGAAATGGCTGGAAATATTGGGCTCATAATCGACTTGAGCTGGGCTGGGCCCATTGTTCAGCGTGGCTTTTACAAAACACCTACTCCAAACCCAGAAGCTCTGTCATGCTCCTCACAAGGGGTTTGTAGGCAAATGAGATTGTTGGTTCTTGCCTGACCTAAATTGTTCTGATAGCAAGAAAAGCAAAAACCCAAGTTAAATTACTCTTTAGCAGGAATTCAGGCAATGGACACTTTTCCATGAATATTTCATGGCAGGCTATAAATAATTCTGTTGGATTTGGAAGAGCAGAAAGTGACTACTCGGATGATGTAGGGCATTTATGTAAGGCTGATTGCCTCGTGCCTGCTGCAAGAGAGAGATCCATTCATGGAATTCAAGGAACGTGTGGCCAAATTGGGCACTTTCCCATGAATTTCTCTTCAATTGCTCTTTGTTTCAACTGTGAAGGCTGGAACAGACAAACACAGCCCCATCATTCACCTCTGATGGTACCTGAGAGCAAAAGGAGCTGTTTTCACAGAGCTTTTCCTTTTAGCAATGTTTTATTCAATATTCTAATGCCAGTGCTGGATACATTGTGCTGATAAAATAGAAGTTTGGTAAGTACTGAGGTGCAGATCCTCTGAACCTTCACTCGGTGTGAAAATCAGCTCCACCTGATGGAATATCTTCCCCAGGAGCTGACTGGGATGGGATTTTTCTCTGGCTCTATCACCATGATCCTTTTATGAAAATGCTTTGCTAGGATTTTTCTCCTATTCTAGCTGAGAAGCCTCAGAAAAGAAAAGTAACCAATAACTATGTGATGGCTGTGGAGTGTGCTCTGGACATTGTTCACCAGCAGGTGCATCTGGGGTTGGTGCATGTGGTTGTTTCTAATTAATGGCCAGTCACACTCAGCTGGCTGGGGCACTCTGAGAGTCACCAGCTTTTGTTTTCTTTCTATCCTTTTGATGGATCCTTTCTCTCTGTTCTTTTTAGCATAGTTTTAGTATAGCGTTAATATAATATAATATATAGAAATGTTATATGATAATATATAATAATACATATTAATATATATTAATATATAATATATCAGCCTTCTGAAACATGGAGTTTCAGAAGGCTGATATGTTATATATTCAAGATTCTCATCTCTTCCCTCATCCTGAGACCCTCAAACACAGCCACAGTGCTCATCTCTCCATATCAGCCAGGGGAAAAAAGAGAAGAATTAGAATTGTTTCTTCTTTATGTCCATCCAGGATGGATCTTAAGCAGAGAAATCAGAATACCCTGTACCCCAGGATCACTCAGACTGGCCAGGCCCTCTGGGATCACTGAGTCCAGCTGCCCTCCCACCACTGCCCATGTCCCCAAGTGCCACATCCACAGCCCTTGAACCCCTGCAGCCATGGGGACTCCAGCCCTGCCCTGGGCAGCCTGGACAGGCCTTTCAGTGAAGAACCACAGTGAAATCCTCCTGTTCCCCTCCTGGAAATCCTCCTGTTCCCCTCCTGGTTTGTAGGGTTTGTTCCAATCACACCCTGTTAATTTTCCAGGAATCACAATGCTCATCCACTGTCACTACAGGACATGAAACAACACAATGTGAACGTGCTGCTGCTCTCAAGGTAAAAGGGGAAGTTTATTTTCTGACTCCTACATTTATAGATTTCTAAAGGTGACGGTGGATTGGAGGGTGACAGTGACAATGCCACTGGACAAATCAACAGTCCATCAAATTTCTCCTCCTCCGTAAAAGAATGCAAAACAATATGTTATTTACAGAAAGTGTGTGAGAAAGTTTGCTACAAGAATGTAAACATCAGAAGGCTCAGAAAATCTTAAAAAATCAGGGTGACAATCCACTTTCCTTTCCCTACAACTCCACTTCTTTGTTTGCCCTGGTAAAACAAGGCTCCTTTTTCCAGCTTCCAAGGTGCATTTCATTCCCCTTTCACCATCTCCAGGATCCCTTTTGTAATGCCAGAAGTGCTGCTCCTCCGTGAGAAGTCTGGAGAGCAGCAAAGAACTTTGCTGTCTCTCATGTGCAGCGTGGCAGGCCTGGCACACAGGTTCCATGGAGAGAAACAGGAGACAGGAGCAGCAGCTGGGAAGTCAAGACAAGGTTTGATATCAAACAGGAACTCGGAGAGCTGGGAAAGCCCCTGGGAGTGCAACAAACCCTTCCAGGAGGTGTCTGCATGGAAGCCCGAGCTCAGGGGGAAGGACCCATCCCTGGCAGCTCTCCCAGGTGAGAGGAGGAGAGCAGGAGCACTGCTGTGCTGGGATCACCATCCCTGCGAGGAACTTCTTCCCCATTCTCTGCTGCTGCCATTCAAGCTCCCCCTCTGCTCCTTTTGCAGCTGCTGTGCGACTGCCTTGCATTGGGGTTTGCCCAGATTCCAGTTTTCCCAGAGTTTTTCTGTTTTGTTTAGAGCTTTTCCAAGTGCTTCCTTGCAGATGTGGAGTTCTTGGATGCTGGTAATGCTCTCTATCCTCCCTGGGAGATGGTGAGAATTCCATGGTGTGCTGGAACACCAGGCTGAAAGGCAGGAATAACCCTGGAGCCAAGGATGTGTCCAGGATCTTCTGCGGGGAGCACAGAAGGAGTTAAATAAACCAGAGCTGGAAGGACATTCCCAAATCCATAATGCACAAGATTGGCATTCTGTCTGCATACAAATAGCTTGGATTAGCAGGATGTGCCATTGCTTTCCCCACAAAAATATCCACTCTCACATTATTTTAAGACTCTTTCAAAATAGAGCCGAGTTAAAATATTTGTTTTAAACTATCCAGGGATCCTTGCACAATCTTTTTGATGGCTTTTTATAGCCCTTCTCCACCCTGAGTCACTTAGCAGTTCCCTTTCCCAAAATACCAGTGGTAACTCTCCCTCCATCTCTGTGATGGATGTTTGTGAGAATTCATTTCACTCCTCACAGCTCCTTCAGCACTGCCTCTCCAGCCTGGGACAAACGCAGCCTGAATGGGGGGTTTGGATAAAATATTGGGGAAATAAAGTTCCCAGAGCAGCTGGGGCTGCCCCGGATCCCTGGCAGTGCCAAGGCCAGGCTGGGCACTGGGACTGGAGCCTGGGACAGTGGGAGGTGTCCCTGGGGTGGCACTGGGTGGGATTTAGGGTCCCTCCCCACCCAAACCTTCTGGGGTTCCCTGCTCACTCGCTGTGGAGGTTTTTAATTTACCACATCTCACATTGCACACCCTTTCTTTTGGACCCTGACATTTCACTGTTGGTGCAGGAGGGGCTTCACTGAGCTCCCTCCATGTCCCTCCTCATTGTGTTTGGGAGCTGCTCTCTGAGCCTGGCCCTGCTCCCTCTTCTGCCTCTCACAGCCACAGGTAACACCCCAATGTGTTCTTGTCTTGCTTTTCTAAATTGAATATTCACTTTTCCCCTGCTTTCCCTCAGGAGCATCTGAGTGAAATTGTTTTCCTGTCCTGCAAAACGCTTCAGAAACTTTCCCTGCCCAAACTGAGGTGAGTGGTTTTGCTTCTTTATTGCTGCTTTTCCTGCAAGCAATAGGTTCCATTTGCTGGGCATTTCAAGGAGCTTTGATCTTTATCAAGTTTGAGTTTTCACTTTCTTTCTTTATATTTTGGAATGAAAAGAATTTTTCAGCTTTGTGTTCTGCCAATTCAGGACATTTTCTCATCAGCCCTTCCCCACAAACAACATTGGTTTGTGCCTGTTGGATTTTTAAATGGAAATATTGGGTTGAAGTTGTCACAGATGGTTTTTATACCTTCCCCCTCCCTGATAGGTGAGGGCTGGAGTATCTCCAGCTGTGGGGATCTTTGCCTTGGATTCTCAAGGATTTCCAGCTAATTTTGACATCTAAAATAGTTCCAAGTGCCCTTTTCACACTCTTATTTTTCCCTTTTATCTGCTCTCCAGTTCTCCTGAATTCCACTTCTGTGCATTTTCTAGATTTCCCTCTGGTCCTGGATTGTTTTCCATCTTTCTGACACACAGAGTTCCAGTCAGAGCTTGGTAAACTCTTTCAACATCTCAAAGAAATTACCCCTTTTCCCCGCTTTCCATCATCTCTTAATTCTTTACCTTTTGAGCAGTGTAGAATTTTCTCCTCCACCTGTCAGGCTGTGTGTAATTAATGCTGTCTTCCCGTTCTCCCAGCTCCCACATCCCTTCCTTCCCATCTCCCCGTGGCTCTGCTTCCTTTGCCGCGCTGAAGGCACCAATTGTTCTTCCTGAGAGGCAGAAGAAGTTCAAGCTGGGTCTCGTGTGACAGCAGCAACATCAGCTGAGGTTTTGCTTGAAAAGTGCTGCAGGGTTGCTGAGAAGGGACTGAAACTTCTCCATTCCAGCCCTCTCTGGGAGACAGGAGGGTGCCCATGGGGCTGGAGTGAGATGGGATTGAAGGGCCCTTCCAGCCCAAACCACTCTGGGATTTTAGACCCCGCTGCTCCCTTTGAACCCAAAACATTCTGGCATTTTAGATCCTGCTCTTCCCTTCCAACCCAAACCACTCTGGGATTTTAGACCCTGCTCCTCCCTTCCAGCCCAAACCACTCTGGGATTTTAGACCCTGCTCCTTCCTTCCAACCTCCAAATCATTCTGACATTTTATACCCTGCTCCTCCCTTCCAACCCAAACCAGTCTGGGATTTTAGACCCTGCTGCTCCCTTCCAACCTCCAAATCATTCTGGCATTTTAGACCCTGCTCCTCCCTTTGAACTCAAATCATTCTGGGATTTTAGACCCTGCTGCTCCCTTCCAACCTCCAAATCATTCTGGCATTTTAGACCCTGCTCCTCCCTTCCACCCCAAACTACTCTGGGATTTTAGACCCTGCCCCTCCCTTCCAACCCCAATCATTCTGGGATTTTAGACCCTGCTCCTCCCTTTGAACCCAAATTATTCTGGGATTTTAGACCCTGCTGCTCCTTTCCAGCCCAAATAATTCTGGAATTTTAGACCCTGCTGTTTCCTTTCAATCCAAACTCATCTGGGATTTTAGACCCTGCTCCTCCCTTTGAACCCAAATTATTCTGGGATTTTAGACCCTGCTCCTTCCTTCCAACCCAAATCATTCTGGGCTTTTAGACCCTGCTGCTCCTTTCCAGCCCAAATCACTCTGGGATTTTAGAGCCTGCTCCAGGAGGGGAAGGCAGCCCCAGCCTGGTCCCTGGAGGTGGGGACAGTGCCCTGCTCTGTTCCCTGCAGGACCCAATGGATTTTGGGATTTGGAATAAACTTGCAGGTGCTGAGTGATGAGGGGCAGTAACAAATCTTCTTTTGCAGTATTTATATGAAATTACTGCGATCCAAAGAGCAGGGAGCTGAAGCTGGGAGTTGGTTTCACCAACTGAAAGTGGTTTTATTTTATCTGTTATTTTTAAGAAATCCATAAAAAATGAATGTTTGGTTTTTATTTTTCATCTGATGTTAAAGATTTAGAGCAGGGAAGGTGTTTCTGTCTGGACCCCACAGCCAGGAGCTGCTGTGCAACCCCAGAGTTCTCTCTCCTCTGCTGAGGGCGGGGGTGTCGCTCTGCAGGGGGATAGAAAAGGAAAATCTCTTGGCAAGAGCAGGCTTTTCCTTATGTTTTCTGCTTTTCCAATATGTTCCCTGAGCGTTTCCAAGTAAAACACTTCCTGACACATCTTCCAGCAGGAAGGGAGTGTGATTTCAGTGCACACGGGGATCTGGGGGAGACAACAACCCCCAAAACAAAGGGAGAGGGGTCCCTCAGGTCAGGAACTCCCATTGCACAGGAGGGAGCTCCACACCTGCCTGGGCTCCAGGAGGGGCTGGACAATGCCTCAGGGGCAGGTGGGCTTGCTGGGTGTTGGGCTCCATCCCTGTGGGTCCCATTCCCTCAGGATATTCCCCAGTTCCACGAAAGGCTCCTTGCACCACCTGCACCTCCCTGCTGGGCTGGATCCGCCTGACTCAGCTGCAGGGAGCAGTTGTGCTGGTGCCTCCACTTCCCTGGTTGTCCCGAACATATTGGGAACACTGGGTTACTTCATTTGTTCTATTAATAAGCATCATTCTTGCCTATGTGAGCGAAAATCGGAATAAAAGCCAAAGCAAAGCTGCCTCGCTGCTGCTCCCTTGGCTGGGCTCCACAGGGATCAGCTGTGGGTGCAGCCAAGCCCTGCTCTGTGGCAGCACCCCGGCCTTGGGAAGGGCTGGGAATTCTCCTCCCTGCACATTCCGATGCTCTGGAATGAGATTTGGGGGTCAGGACAGTGGCAGGGGCCTGGGGTGGGCTGGGTGGGCCTCGAAGTCCCTTCCACCCCAAACTATCCTGGAATTCTGTTATAAAACCATATTTTGGGGGGAAAAAAAAAGGTTACTAATTCCCCTGCTGGAAAGAGGATGAGAGGAGAGCAGAGCAATCTGCCAAATGTTTTTTATAAATTGTTTTGGCTCTGTTTTCCTGGCCAGCACTGGTTACAGTCCCGAGGCAGGTGCCAGGCCCTGCTGCTGCCAGTGCAGCACGGTGAGGTGGGCAGGAGCTGCAGGCACCAGAACTGCCCACAGCACAGAAAATACACAGGGAACTTTGGAAGGGCACTGGGGAACTTCATTTTCTGCAGGGGCAGAAGAACAAAGGCCTTGAGCAGTGAATGCTGGTGAGGGGAGCTCGCAGGGAGGATGTGCTGCCCTGCCCCACGCCTCTGCATCCCTGAGGAACTCGGCTGAGCAGCACCCTGAAGGGCCCAGTCCCAACTCAACGCCCAGCAGAAATACTAAAAGCAAAAATAAACATGTTGGAGTTCAACAAGGAGGAAAAACCTAATTATACAAAGAGCTTTAATTGATAACTGCAACATCAAGGTAGCAGCAGCTCTGCTGCTACCAGAGCAGAGTCTGGTGTCAGCTCTTCTCTCTGAGCCAAGGCTGCCCTTTATGTGCTGGGTTTTGCACCAGTTGTGCTTGAATTGAACATGGAAATAAATCATTAGCTGCCTTTTTGAGCTGCCTGTCCTCCTGAAAAGCAAGAGAGAGCAAAAGGCCGTGCAGGCAGAAGGAGCAAGGCCTGGGTGAGTGAGGGCTGTGCTGAGCAGTATTGATCAGCTCAAGGTCACCTGTTCCTGCACAATGCACTCCTCAGGACCCCAGATTCAAAACGGCTGCAGAAAATCAGATTTTTAGAACCAGCTTGCTGCTGCCCTGTCACACAGATCCCCAGGATGGGGTTCACGCTGGAAATAAAGGGATGAACCACCAGGAGAGCACATCAGGAATTTCCACAGCAGTGCCACCCTTGGGTCCTTCACTGATGGGAGGTTCCAAAGCCCACCAGCAGCTGATCCAAGTGATCCCACATGGTTCTATAACATTTAAACACTGCCACAGACTTTTCCTGAAAGTTCAGTGTATTCCAAATGCTCTTCCACTTTTGTTTTCTGCATCTGTTGCTCAGTTTGCCTTTGGTCAACTTCTGCTCACCTAAACATCCTTAAACCCACCAGGTATAAAATCAAAATCTGTCTGGTAATTCTTTGGAGAGAATAAAAAGTTTTGACAAGACAAAATTGTGGCCTCCATAGTGATGTGCACAGCTCATCAGGCAGCAAATGGTGTTCTCCAAAAAAAGGGGGAAAAGCTCCTTATGTCTAATTCTCCTGAGTGGAGAGTGCCAGGAAGGAGGGTGCCCTGGGGTGCCCAGGGCAGGGCTGAGCCTCTCCCCAGGCTGCTGGGGTGGCAAACACAGGCTCAGCCCCGGGGCAGGGAGCAGAGCTGAGGGAGCCTGTCCTGAGCAAACCCGGACTAGCTGGGCTCTGCTCATGCCCCAAATGCAGAGCACTCAGCTCGCCCTGGTATTGAAATGCAGGGAAATGCAAACTCACGTCCCCTGGGTGAATCAGTGCCTGGTTTTAGGGCTGGGCAGGCTCTGTGAGGCTGGGGGTGTCCCTGAGGGGGAACTGGGGCTGCTGGAGGAGAGCCCAGCCCCTGCTGCCTGCAGCTGCTCTGCCCCTGCTGCCTTCAGCTGCTCTGCCTCCTTCCCTGGGGGGCTGGATGGGGCTGGGATGGGTTTGGATGGGATTGGGATGGGGCTGGGATGGCATTGGGATGGGTTTGGATGGGATTGAAATGGGATTGGGATGAGGTTGGGATGGGATTGGATGAGATTGGAATGGGTTTGGATGAGATTGTGCTGGGATTGGGATGGCGTTGGGATGGCATTGTGCTGGGATGGGTTTGGATGGGGTTGATATGGGATTGGCTGGGTTTGGATGGGATTGGGCTGGGGTTGGGCAGGGATTGGGCTGGGTTTGGATGAGATTGTGCTGGGATTGGGATGGGATGGGTTTGGATGGGATTGATATGGGATTGATATGGGATTGGCTGGGTTTGGGATGGGATTGGGATGGGGTTGAGATGGGATTGGGCTGGGTTTGGGGTGGGTTTGGATGAGATTGTGCTGGGATTGAGCTCCTCCAGCTCCCTGCCCACGGCCAGCACAGGGGTTAACCTGGCCCAGGCAGCGTCCCCCTGCAGCAGCAGGGGAGTTGCTGTGCCAGCTCTCAGGCTCACTCAGGCGAGGCTTCAGGCTCGGTTCTGAAGCTCCTGGAGCAGGGAAAGGATCCCTTGTTGTACAAACACTCCCGTGCTGTGATTGCCTCTCATGTCCCTCAGCCCAGCCCTGCCAGAGGCAGCAGGTGACACCAAGGGTCACCTGCAGGCTGCAGCTCTGCTCCCCTGGCAGCGTCTGCCTGCTCCTGCCAGCCTGGGGGGAGCACAGCTGCCACAGGGAGGGGTGCTGAGAGGGGCAATCACACATCAGGCACTTCCTGAGCACATCCTGCTGCTGGGCTCAGATTCCCTGACACATTCGTGTTTTATCTGTTTGTTTGGGAAAGGTGCCAGGCAAAAGAGACACAGGAATTTAAATAAATGCAGGTTATCTAGACGACAGGGTTTCATATTCGCTGCAGGCATATCAAGATGTTCCAGAGCTGAGAAGAGCACAAAGAATGATGTGAGTGTTAGGAGCCCTGATAAATTAGTTGTACACAGCACCAAGCCCGGCTCTTAAGGTGATTTTTTGCTGTAATTCACGTTCTACAAGCACAGGGAGAGCCATGAGAGCTGCTGCTGGAGCCAGGTCTGGGATGGATGGAATCTCCTGGGCCAGGAATCATCTGTTACACTGCCTTTCACCCAGAGCAGCTGAGAGCACAGGATGCAATTCCCCTGCAGGGGCTGCTGAGGCCTGAGTAACCATGCTGGGATTGAGGAGCTCTGATTGAGGGGCTGGGATTGAGGGGCTGTGCTGTGCTCCTGGTGGCCAGGGCACCAAGGCAGCTGCAGTGCTTTGGGCACAGCAATCACCTCCTTTGTCTCCGTGGGCTTGGCATGGCTGGAGTTAATAAATCACTGCTGGGAGTCTGGAGCTCTGCTCCTGAACACCACCAGGAACACCTGTGCCTGAACAGCCTCACCTGTACCTGAACAGCTTCAGCTGTGCCTGAACACCACCAGACTGCTGGGAGTCTGGAGCTCTGCTCCTGAACACCACCAGGAACAGCCTCACCTGTGCCTGAACAGCCTCATCTGTGTCTGAAAACCCTCACCTGCACCTTCACAGCCCCATGAACAGCCTCACCTGTACCTGCACAGCCCCATGAACAGCCTCACCTGTACCTGCACAGCCCCATGTGTAACTGAACCTGTGCCTGCACACCCTCAGCTGTGCCTGAACAGCCCCATGAACAGCCTCACCTGTACCTGAACAGCCCCCTGAACAGTCTCACCTGTGCCTGCACACCATGAACAGTCTCAGCTGTGCCTGCACAGGGTCTCCAGTGAGGGCAGGGTTCTCCCAGTGCCTCCAGGCTGTTCTGGGGACCATCCCAAGCCTTTGCATCCTGGAAAGTGAATTGGCACTCTAAGAACAGGAAAGCTTCAGGGGGATCACAAAGTCCTGATGATGGACTGCTGGGTTATCCCCAGAATTTGGTGTTTCTGGGTTTGAAATCCCAGCTCAGCCCAACTGGGGAGAAAAGGAAAAAATATTAATGGAGCTCCACATTAAGCTCTTGATGTCACAGAACCATGGAATGGGTTGGGAGGGACCCTAAATCCCAGCCAGTGCCACCCTGCCATGGCAGGGACACCTTCCCCTGTCCCAGGTGCTCCAGCCTGGCCTTGGCACTGCCAGGGATCCAGGGCAGCCCCAGCTGCTCTGGGAATCCCAGCCCAGCCAGGGAACAATTCCTAATTCCCATGTCCCACCCATCCCTGCTCTCTGGCACTGGGAAGCCACTGAAGTGATGCTGCAGAACACTGCTCTCTTCCACAGAAAAATTCTATTTCAATGCTTGTTGTTGGACACAGCAAAAATGGGGTTCAAGGTGTTCCATTTTCCCAGGGCTCTCTGCTGTGGATGACTGAATTTTGAAATAAAAATCACTCTCTTGTGTTTTCCTGCCCTCTGCCTCCGTGTCCCTGCTCTCCCCTGTAATTATCCAGTTACTGACTCTGCACATCAGGTGTTCAATGTGGGGGAGGAGGGGGCTGAACAGTTCAATTAATTAAGCCAAGTTGTAGCAGATCATCATCATTTTTCAAGGTGTCAATGGAGAGATCTCGGGAGTGCTGCAGATGAGCCAGGACCACCTGGGAATTCAGGCTCAGCTCCACCACAGCATTTCCCAGCCTGTGGAAATACCTGTCAGAGCTTCACCTGAACCAGCAGCTGCTACAAAGGAGATGTGCAGGATTGTCCTGAACGTTTTAATTTCCATTCCTCTAATGCAGAAAAAAACCCAGAATTTTTCTGCTATTGTGCAGAGAGGATTTCTGTGGGGCTTTGAAAAAGTCAGTTGCAAACAAAAAATTTAGCTGTAATTAAAGCATGGAATGCTGCAGTTGGAGCAGAAAAGGAGGGGAAGGCAGTAGAGCAAATATCTCATATGAAGCACAGAGATAAATATGAATTCTTTGGGGCTTTTTATGTGCCCAGGTAAGAGAACTCTCTGGGTTTATGCCCAGCTTGATTAATATGAAGCCACACAAAATTCTGGTTTGCATCTCTGCTTTATCACACCTGGAGCCAGTCTGGAGCTCAGTCAGTATTTGTTGCTTTTAGAAAGCAGCAGCAGAGACACTTCCAGCCTGTGGGACTGGAGAGTTTTACGAGGTGGCTGAGAGCTCACAGGGCTGAGGGACAGCGTGTCCTGCCTGGCACAGCTCGTGTGGGGAGGACGGGGACAGCCTTAATTCATCCCACACTCATAGGGAACGTTCCTGAGTTTTAAGGCTTAGCCCTGCTCCCTTTATGAATTTTTCCAGCACGGCTGTATTTTGGCTCTTTTGTAAATAAAATCTCCTTCTCTGTGTGCCTTTGAGCAGCAGGGCTGGGCAGCCCTGTCTCTGTGCTGTGCATCTGACACCAGCTGCCTCTGCTGCTTCAGCTCCGCTCACTGCAGCTGCTCCTGCCTCAGCACCGACTGTTCTGCACCTGGGGGGCAAATCGGGGCTGAGGGGTGGGGCTGGGGTCTGCTCACCTGGGCAGGGCAGCCCAGGGATGCCCAGCTCAGCTCAGCTCAGCTCAGCCTGGGCTCTCGCTGCAGTCAGGAGGGCCCTGAGGTCGCAAAAAGACTTTTCTGGGCCTCTGGAGGCTGCTGGAATGAGCAGGAGGTGTGAGCAGAATGAAGATAGCAGGCAGGTAGGTTTATTTGTATGTTTTCAATCTATTTTATCGTAGCAGAATGTGGTTTTTTCTCTTTGGAGAGCTCTGTTGTGGTGGTTTGCTGTCGTAACAGAAGAGGCAGCACCGTCTTTGATGTCTTTCTATAAAGTTTTATCTGTGTGCCCTGGCTGACTCAGAGTCTCGACACAGTGATTTTGATTTTAATTAACCCAGTGTAGCTGGATTGGTTCTGAGGCGAGCAGGGCTCCTGGCCGGGGCTGCTGTAGCAGGATCAGGATTTGTTCAAGTGCAGCCCCGGGTGTGAGCATCCCCTGCTCCTGCCTGGGCTCCTGGTCTGACCCTGCCAGGGCTCCTGCCTGCAGGGCTGGGGCTTTTCCACACGTGACACAATTTATCCAAGCCTTTTGAGCAGGTTTTCTCTGAGTTTGGTGTTTCACCTGCCTGGGCTGTGGTTTTGGGTCTGTCTCTGCACCAAACCCCAGGAGCAAACAGGGAATTCAAGGCATTAAAAGGCCATGATGATAATAATAATAATAATAATAATATTAATAATAATAATAATCCTCCAGGTGTGCAGAGAGGCTGTGGGTGCAGCCAGCAGCAGTGCAGCAGTGAAGCAAGGGGGTGCAGATGGAGCCTGACCATGGCACCTCTTCACTCCCTTTCTCCTCCCTGGAACTGGAAGTTTACTCCAGAACTCAATTTGTGTCATTGTTAAAAACCCTGATTTGTCCACCTTGCTTGTCAGGCAGCTCACCTTTTCCTTTGTGCAACTCTGTCTTACAGTAGAATTGTTTCTTCCCTCTTATTTATTTACTGGCACCAAATCCAGCTAATTTCCCAGGCTAAATAAGCAATTTGGTTTTAATCTCAACCTCTGTTCCCACTCCTTGATCATCCATGCAATCCTTGTATACAATGAAATTCATCTGTCTTGAGCAAAGATGTACAAAATTATACACAGGATTGAAAACTGAGCTCTTTGTGTTCCTGCCTGTTGGAAAAATGATGTGTAATGGGATTGAACTTTTTAATTGCAAATTCCACGTGAAGCACGCTTGGTTTCCTGCTCTTTTACTCCCGAGTTCCTGGTATTTAACAGGAATTGCTGTTGCTGCCTCCAAAGAGCAGCAGGCAGGGTCTGTGTCTGCACAGCCAGCAGTGAAATGGAATCACTCTGTGGGGCTGGAATGGGATTCCTGGGGGTGCAGGGGAATGTTCCCACTGGCTTCAGGAGCATCTCCTTGCTGTGGCCTGGGCTGTGGGTTGGTGCACTTGGGGAGGGTCTCCCAGGGCTGTGTGGGGTCTGAGCAGCTCCTGGGCTGGAATCCTGGCCTTGGTGGGGCTGGAAGAGGGGAATGCAGGAGAGAAGAGCTCTTGCAGTGTCCCAGAGAGCTGTGGAAAGGGAACAACCCAGCACCCTCATCAAAGCCTTCAGAGCAGGCTCTCCTCCTCCTCTGGGTCTGCTGTGCCACCTGGGCCAGACCCAGCTGCAGCCCAAGGACCAGGCGAGCCAGGCTCAGCTCCAGGACTGTCCCCAGGCTGTTCCCAGCTCGTTTTGTGTCTCCTCCCTGCCAGCCCCGAGCTCTCCTGGCTGGCACACTTCTCACATTTCTCTTTCTGTTGGCTCAGTCACCCTGGGCTCTCAGTGCCACCAGGTCCCTCCTCAGAGATCCCTGCCAGCCCCGAGCTCTCCTGGCTGGCACACTTCTCACATTTCTCTTTCTGTTGGCTCAGTCACCCCTGGGCTCAGTGCCACCAGGACCCTCCTCAGAGGGGTGGAATCTGTTCATCCTGCATTTCCAAAGGTGTTGCCCCAAAAAGGGACTTGCCCAGGTTACTCTCTTTGCAGGAGTCACTCAGCCTGTGACTCAGAGCCTCAGCTCTGCTGCAGCCGTGCATTTATTTGCTACGTGTTAATGTATCTCCTTTAATATTCTGTTGTCTAATTGTGGCTCTTAATCGTGCTCATTACCTTAAATCATGCTCTGCCAGCCATCCTTTCTGTCAGTGGCAATAAGGGTTTTTTTCCTCCCTGGAAGGTGCTTGTAGTTGAATATCAGTGTCTCAATAATGGAGATTTATTGGCTCAGGCCACACAGGACTGTGTGGCTCTGTGGGGAAGCCACACACTGGGTTAGAATAAAAGGCAGAGAAAAGTCAAGGCTTGTAAAACACTTCAGTGATGGGATGGCAGTCAGGAGAAGTTCAAATCTCTGCCCAAAACAAGGTGGCTGAAGGAAAGCCCTGAAAGGAAACCCATGAAGGGTGTTTGGCACCTCCCACAGGAGCCACATCTTCCAAGACTCTCTTGAATGAATTTGCATTTAATTTAATTTAATTTCATTATTCCATTTCCAATCAGCCAGGCCCATCACCACATTTATTAATTTTATCAGTCTGCTCCAAAGGAGTTCCAGACCTGGTTTTACATGTGGGGTGTCTGAGGTGGATCCTTCTGACCAGCACAGGGCTCCTGCAGGGTTTGCAGTCTCAGCAGCACCTCCAGGGGTGTTTTTGTCCTTGTGGTGCCTCTGAGGGCCCAGGTAATTCCCATGAAGTTGCAGATATTTGTGTTCAGAGCAGATACTGAGCTGGCACACCCTGCAGAATGCAGATTTGCAGCTTGGGCTTGGGAAGAAGAGCAGAAATAATTGAGAAGCCACTGCAAACAGAGGCAGGCTGTGATGGGACGAGTTAACAGCAGTGGGACTTGTGAGGAGATGACTAAAATCTCTTTTTGATGATTAAAAGTGAGTGTATGACTGCTGGAGTTGTAATTCCTGTCACTGACGCTCCAGATTGTGGCACAAGTCACAGCTGTCTCTTGCAGATTTGAGAAATGGTTGCGTTTCACTGCAGAATTAACATCTTGTGTCCTGTTTCATGGGGATTTCAGCTCCTTTGGATAAAAGCCACGTCCACTCTGGACCCTGGCTTTCTGCTGAGTGGATCTTTTGCTCTCCCTGCTCCCAGTTTGTGCAGCCAGGTTTGTTTGCCTGGGTGCTGGCTGGCTTTGGGCAGGTGCCCCTGTTCAGGTGCCCATGTTCAGATGTTCAGGTGCCCATGTTCAGGTGTTCAGGTGCCCTTGTTCAGGTGTTCAGGTGCCCCTGTTCAGGTGCCCTTGTTCAGATTCCTTGTTCAGATTCCTTGTTCAGATGCCCTTGTTCAGTGCCCGGCTGAGCAGAGCTCTGGAAGGTTCCCCTGCTCTGCCAGGGCTGCCCAGACTGACAGGGGCACTGACATTTGGGCAATTTGGCCCCAGGAGCTCTGATCATTGCTCAGCCTGTGCTCAGTGTGGTTTCTGGGACAGGAGCTGTGGGGCTGGGAAAGCTGCAGGCTGGAGCTCAGGGCTTTCCTTCAGACCACTGAGAAGGTGATTTGGGTAGCTCTCAATTCCCAGGATTTATTTAAAAGCTTTTCCCCCCTTCATTTGTTTATTTTTCCAACACTTTCAGCTCTGGATGGAATCTCTTTTGAGGGGAGCAGTCTCTGTGTTCATTATTTTATCCAACTGGAAAACTGCTCCACACTTTCAACCCTTGAAAATCACTAAATCTTGTGATTTAGTTATTAGAATTTTTAGTTATTTAGAATTTCCAGACCAGCCAGTTTTATCTGTTTTCAGTTAATTGCAGAACTTCTGAAAGAAATGTGTTGTTAAGGAAAATACCTAAATATTTATAAGAATAGGAAATGGTGTTGGAAGGAGCAGAGGGATCGTGGAGAGCCTGCCTTGACTTGCTGGAGGGCAGAATATGGCACTAGAATTATTAAAAAAATAAAAATCAAGGCTTTATTTCCTTCTAAAACTAAGAAAAATGAGTTGAGCCCATAGCACATGTGGAGGTTTAAATGAAGTTGAGTCAGAAGACTTCCCCAAAGCAAGATGAGCTTTTATTTCTGGAAGTATCTTGAATTCTGATCGAAGATGGATGTGATTCATGGAATTACATATAATTTGTAATAGTTTTAAACTAATAAGTACAGATTTGAGGCAGAAGTTCAGTGCTGTAGAGGCTGAATAGCCTCTGCTGTTTGGGAAGGTGCTGAGCTCCCTGAATCCCTGCAGCCACTGCTGCCCTTTGGATCTTCCCCACTCTGGACATTTATCCACCTCGTGCTCCTGCTTTATTAACACTTTGTCAATAACTTTTTTAACTCCGTGCAAAATAAATCTCCTAAATTACAGGGTTGTGGTGGAGCTTTCAATGAGACATTACACAACAGCTAACAGCTCACTCTGGTGCTGCTCTGCATCCTCTCTCCCAATAAATCCTGGGGTCTGGCACGTCCTTGTGCAGACACTCTGCTGCTTCTGAGCAGGGGTGATGTAATGGGGTTACTAAAAAGGGCAACAATATAGATTTTCTGCAGGCAGTGTGTCATCAGAAGGGTGTAAATCTGACCACCTTGAAAAATCCAAATCAATTTATTGTGCATTATGAAAATTCCTTGATATATTATCTGTGTTGCAGAACATTGTTGCTTCCAAGTGCCCTGCTTTGAAAAACAGAGCTGTTACTTGTAAAGGGATTTTCCTAAATCAAAGCTTGCCCATAAAAAGCTGCAGGTGGCAAAGGATATAATTTCCCCCCCAATTTTGGATCAGACATCTTGTATTTTAAGAAAAGGAGACAGTGGAGAAATGTTTCCCCAGTGGTGACACCTGTAAATTCTCCATGAGTTATGTGGTACTTGACTAAAATGATAACTTTGGATGCCCAGAAAACATCACTGCAAATCTCAGTGCATCCTGTGTTCCGTGGTCAGAGCCCTGTGGCACATTGTGTAGCCTGCAGAAAATGCCATTTCCCACTTCTCAGGGATGAAATACCCTGGGAGGAGTGTGTGCTCTGCAGGGGTGACGTGGGGACAGCCCTGCAGCCCCCACAGCATCCCTGAATAACCCAGGTGGGATTGTTCCCTGTCCCTGGGGTGTTCTGGGCCAGGGCAGCTGGTCCTGCCTCTCCCCTCAGTGCTGCCAGGGCAGCGAGTGGGGCTCACCCAAAACTCAGGAATTCCCTCTCTGCTCTGAGAGGAGCAGTCAGGAGTGTTTGTGGTGTTTGTGGAGCCTGACTGTGGGGTTTTCCTGCCTTGCTGCATTTCCTCTCCCTGCTCTGCAGCCACTGCTGTGTGTGGTTTCCTGGGGCAGCCAGGGGGACTGGGCTGGGCACAGAGGGTGACTGACTCCCCTGGCATCCTCAGCAGAGGAGAAGCCAAAGCTGGGGCTGGCTGGCAGTGTCTGTCAGAGGAGCTGGAGAGCCCAGGCATGGCCATGGTTTGTAGATCTGGAGCTTCCAATGACCAAGTGACACTGGAAATAGCAAAGGACTGAGGCAGGCCGAGGACAGACGTGTGCAGGCTGATCACAAACTGTCTCCTGCTGCAGGCTCCAGCATCCTCTGCATTTCCTTTTGTCCCAAATCCAAGTTCCAGTCCAGCAAACTCTCAGGTGTGGCAGGAGACTCCAGCACCCAAACGTGACGTTGTCCTTTACTCAGGACAGAGCTTTTATTCTAGAGCTAGTACAGGAATTCCCAAACAGGCAGAGATATGAATGCTATTTATAATTTTCCAGCAATAAAAATGTGGTTTTGATGTGTGGAAAGCACTGGCAATAATCTACAGCCTCACCACTGTAACACTGATGTTATTGCAGTAATATTGAGGGAGCTGAGAGCCCTGTCCAGCAGTAGCTGGGACTAATGAGCAAAAGCCTGGGTATTTATCCATAAATTCCACATTTCCAGCATTACTTGTCTCGGAGATTGCTGAATGAACATCTGGATTCTTTCCAGAGATTTTTATGGGAAGTCCAGATTTTTTTATGGGAACTCCCCATGTGAGGAGACATGAGGCTTGACTCCATTTCAGAAGGATTGGATTTTTATTGCCCAGGAAGGTGCTGGCTGTGGCTCAGTGGGATGAGTTTGGGAATGCCCTGTGGGGCTGGGCTGGGCTGTGTGCAGGGTCTGGCAGCTTGAGGCTTCACAGGATGAATTTACAAATTAAATTACAAATTATCTTCTGGGTGGGGCACTGAGCCCTGGCCAGCTCTGATGGGTTTTCCCTGTGGGATGTTGGGGCTCAGGGATCTCCCCTGCTCCAGGGACAGGAACAGTGCTGGGAGTGTGAGCTGTGATCCTGGGGGGAATGGGCTGAAACAATGACTTTTGGGTGGGAATTACAAAATGTGAGCTGTGATCCTGGGGGAATGGGCTGAAACAATGACTTTTGGGTGGGAATTACAAAATGTGAGCTGTGATCCTGGGGGAATGGGCTGAAACAATGACTTTTGGGTGGGAATTACAAAATGTGAGCTGTGATCCTGGGGGAATGGGCTGGAACAATGACTTTTGGGTGGGAATTACAAAATGTGAGCTGAGATCCTGGGGGAATGGACTGAAACAATGACTTTTGGGTGGGAATTGAGTGTGAGCTGTGATCCTGAGGGCAGTGCATTGAAACAATGCACTTTGGGGTGGGAATTGTGGTGCTTTTGGGAGTTGTTCTGTACAAAGATTCCTGGAGGGATCTGCAAGCTGGGTGGGGGTTGCATCCCTTGGCAGTGTTGCATTCATGACTGGATTCCATCTGGATTCCCAGCTCCAAAGATTCCCTGATTCCCTGGAAACACTGATTTCATAAAGTTCTGCTTCCAGTGCAAACCCTTAGAAATGAGATTTGTGAATCCCAGTTTGGGGGGGCTTACTGCACGCTGGGAAACTGAGGGCTTGGAGGAATAATTGGATTTCACTCCTGGTTTCCCATCACAGAAGCAAAACCATCCAAGAATAGAGTGGTGCTTTCTGGTTGGGCGAGTGCCCATCTCCCAGCTCCAGCTTTGCACTCACAGAAATCTGATTTCCCTTCTGCGCTGTCCTGTGCACTGGGAAAATGGGGATATAGGCAAAGGAGTTCCCAAGCTGTCTTCTTCAGTGAATTCTGGGAACTTTTTATTTTTAGATTAGCAAAATAGGTTAATTTTAAGAGTTGCTAATTGCTCAGCAGCTTTTATTGATAATTTTTTAATTTCTCAACTGTTTTGACTACCAGGCTTTTCCATTCCTCTGCTGTTTGAAGTGATTTTATAAGATATCTACTTAGGTGATTATTATGAGCTAATAGATATTATGAACTATTCACAATTCAGATTTCAGGACTTGCAGATTGAATTTGAATTAGGTGATGAAAGATTTCCACCATGTAAGGATAATTTCAAGGGGGGGGGAAGAAATAAACCTAAACCCATCAATGAGATATTAATTGCAAATTATTAACTCAGATTTAATCAAAAAGGATTTTTTTAAATATAGGAATTAGAAAGTATATTAATCTAGTTTTTAAAACTGTTTTATGGAAATGAATACAGAAATATGTTCTCAATGGGAAATTGTAATGTTTCAAGAATACTGCGTTGAGAGAGTAATGAATACATTAGGAAAGAGTAATTGCATATTTGAAAGGAATTATCCAACTAATCATAAAATTCCTGTTGGAAAGAGTGATTAGGAAGTGTTTGGATTCAAGTACAGAAATTGCAAACTGGCAGCAAAGGTCAGAACCCCCTGTAATATTTGGAATATTTGACTGGTGGGTGACACTTAGGATTCCATAAATAACTTTTGGGAGTTCTGGTGTTTACAGATGAAAGGGAAGGACCCATTTCCTTCTGTGTGGCACAGCCTGGGAGCTGAACTGGAAAGGTGAGGGAGGGATGAACTGGCAATTTCCTTGGGAAAATGTCAGTGGGCAGCCCAGGCTGTGCCGTGCCCTATTTCCAGCTCAGATCCTGCTTTCCTGTGCAATTGCCTCTGAGATGGAGCTAATGTCCAGCCCTGATTGCAGTGAGGGCCTGGCACGGTTCTGCTCCCTGGCACAGGACCAGGCTCTCCTGGAGCTCTCAGGGCAGCTGCTCCCAGCCCTTCCATGGAACTGGGCTGGCATTTGGGAAAATTGTGAGATTTTCTGCCCTAATGGCTTAACTGCCTGCTGGTGGGTGCTGTGATGGGCAGCTAAATAACCTGGAATTTTGGTCCAATGGCTATTTTTAGAACAGGTTCTCTGTGTGTTCCCCTTGTGCATGGCTCATCTGCACGTGCTCCCTAAAACATTTCCGTGTCCTTCCCTCTGCCAAAGTGTGGGACTGGAAATGAGGAGTTTAAACACTGGGGTCAGGCCAGCTGAAAGAAAAGGAGGTGCAAAAAAAGGCAGGGAGAGCAAAGGGGTCCCACCCCACTGAGAAAAAGAGCATTGATTTTTAATTTAATTTTTTTGGTGACGTTCGGCCGCTTCTCCATGAGCGGATCACCCAGGAGAGGATCAGAAGATGGAACTCAGCAGTGTCCATTACAGTGCTCACAGAATAGATTTTCCTGCACAGTTTGACCCAGGAGCAAGCTGCAGGTGAAGCTCAGGAATCCCAGGAGCTGGCTGGGGTCACATTCACCTGGCTCTCACCTACAGCTCCAATATGGCCCAAACCAACCCATTTTTTTAGCACTTTTGGAATGAAGACTTCTAATTCAATTTCCTCTTCGAGGAGTCGAGTTGGTGTTCACCAGAACTGCAGTGTGCCCTGCATTAATGCCTGCTAATTGGGGCTGATGAGAGGATTAGTTTGTAATCCAGCGTGGCTCTGTGATGCCAGCCCTGGTGCATGAGGAGCCCTGCCAGCTGACACTGCTGCTCCTGCTGCCAGCCTCTGGGAAACACTGCAGTTCCAGGACACCAGCCTTGGAGAGCACAACTCAACATTCAGGGGATGTAGCAGAGGGCTAAATGAACGCAGTGCATTAATTGTGGTGGCAGGACTGTCCTCACCTCCCCCAGGCAGGGCTGCCCCTTCTCACACCTGTAGCCATGATATTTTCTGAAAAATCCTTTTGCCAGGGTTTTTCTCCTGAGGAGCCTCAGGAAAGGAATTAAACAATAACTGTGTGCTGCTGTGGAATGCAAGAGGTGCATCTTCCATTGCTCCATGTGCATTGTTTTCACTTGATGTCATTTTCACCTGTGCTGAGGCTGTGAGCAGTCACAAGATTTTGTTGTGAATTCTATTCTTGTTCTTTCAAGCCTTCTGATGATCTTTTGTCTCTGTTCTTTTAGTACAGTTTTAATGTAGTATTTTAATATAATAGATATCATAAGATAATAAACCAGCCTTCTGAAAATGGAGTCAAGCCTCGCGTCCCCACACATGGGGAGTTCCCAACACACACCAAATTCTGGGCACAGGGTCCTTGAGGGAATTTCCAGGCCATGAGGTCGTGGAAGGGAATCTTGTCTCCAGCTGGCACTTTGTGTCCCCTAACAGAGTTTTTATTGTCTCTCCTGTGACCTGCACACCCCACCCAGGCTGCGTGGTCACCCCGGGCTGGGGGGGTGGCTCTGGGGCATCAGCACAGGGATTGTCATGGTCCCTGTCCCCCATGGTTGTTGGATGGAACATCCAAGCTTGTGTGGCTCTCTCAAGCCTTTGTGTTTGCAGGATTTTTTGGGAAGCATCCCTGAACACCTCTCCCCCCTGTGGTCTGATGGAGTTTTAGCTTGGCTGGAGCTCTGAGCACCCTGGGGCAGTGCAAGGGGTCCCTGCCATGGCAGGGGTGGGAGGGGATGAGGTTTAAGGTCCTTCCAAGCCAACCCATTCCATGACTCTCTCCACCCCGGGCCTTGCTGATCCCCAGAACTGGATAAATCCTGTGGCAGGCCTGAGTTTGCCCACGTAGCATCACGTCATGGCTCTCATTTCATTCCAGGCTGGAAGCTGATCTCCCTGCCTGAAGTGAATTATTCAGCAGTGTCTCCTGGAGCTCAGCAGCGTGTGCTGCTGTGTGCTCAGGGCTCTCATCTGAGAAATGCCTTGGCATTGTGGAGTAGGCGAGTCAGGGAGAAGCCCTTTGATCAGACAGCTTTGTTGCTGAGAAAAGAGAGCAGAGTAAAAGAACTTTTTTTTCCCCCCTAAAAATTGGCTATCTTTCCAGATAAATTTAAATAATTCATGGCAGTTTACTGCAGATTTTAATTTAGAACTAATTAGAAGCACTGGTTCATCACATGTGCTCTACCTCAGAACAGTATCACCTTCTTTTTGAGATATTTTTATATGGTTATTTTTGGCCATAATTAATGTGGATTTAAAAAATATTAACTTTGATATTCTCTGGGTAAAGCTTAAAAAAAAGGGGTGTTTTTTCTCCCCAGGGACTGAGTGCTCTGGATCAGAAGCAGCATTCTTTGGTGAAAGGTTAAAGCCTTTAAAGCTGCTCGTGGGAGCCTCTGGGATCCTCTGCACTCCTCAAAGTGTCTATTTCTGTGCTCGCCTCTTGTGGCAGGAATCAGAGCAGGCTGAGCTAATCACCTCCCTGAGCAGCCTCCGTGGCTCAGCAGCACATCCTGACACGTTTTACCAGCCCAAGCCAACTTCAGCCTGCTCTGTTTGCACCTCCTCGTCCCGTTTCAAGCCCTGCCATGGGCTGGTTGTTTCCTGCAGCCCTGGAATCCCTGATCCCAAAGCTGGGGCTGGAAGGTGCCCAGGGCTGCCCTGGTGGCCCTGGCTGTGTGCAGGTGGTGGAGTCGCCATCCCTGGATGTGTTTAAAAAAAGACTGGATGTGGCACTTGGTGCCATGATCTAGTTGAGGTGTTAGAACATGGGTTGGACTCGATGATCTTAAAGGTCTCTCCAACCTAGAAATTCTGAGATTCTGTGTCCTGGCCCTCAGTGCAGCTGGGCTCTGCCCTGAGTCCCAAAGGGAGCGGCCTCAAATGTGCCAGGGGAGTTTAGGCTGGACTTGAGGGAACATTTCTTCATGGAAAACGTTGGCAGACACTGGCACAGCTGCCCAGGGAGTCCCCTCTGCATGTGGCACTTGGGGACAGGTCGGGGGTGGCCGTGGCCGTGCTGGGCTGTGGTTGGAGCTCACTGAGGGCTCCCCCAGCCTCAGCTCCTGGCATTCCAGGGCTCTCTGGGCTTGGGTGCTGCTGGTTTTATTGCTAGGTGCTGTCTGGGAGTCCAGCTTAAATTCTTAACTTTAACTTCTCCTGAATTCTGATAAACCCATGTCATGTATTTATCCATTTCATGTGTTTATTCAGCTTTACCTTCATGGTGGCACAGGCTGAGCTCTGGTCTCTAGGTCTTTACTGTCCTTATAAAAATCATTTTCACTCACAGCAAGGAGAATTGTGTTGGGCAGAATTTGCATCTCAAATCAAAGAGCAAGTGATGAAAAGGGAGCCTGTTCTGCCACCCTTTTCCGTTCTGTCCCTGTGCAGGAGGAGGCATTTCCCCACTATTTAACAACAATTTGAGTACAAAACTCGGGCTCCATGCTGGATGTGCTGGCTGGGTGCAGGAGCCTTTGGGTTCCTGGATAAAAGCAGAATTCCATCTCAGTGCATTTCCCCCACGTGAGACTGGAGCACTGAACAACAAAAATCCACTTTCATGGCCAGCAGCAGAACAATGGAATTGTTCTATTAAGTTTGTTCAAGCGTAAGAACTCCTGCTGATAAATTAGAAAAGGAAAAGCAAAAGGCTCTTGTGGAGGATGTCCAGTGGAACCAAGGCCAGCCTGCCTGAGGTCCTTGTGGTTGGGAACTGTGGGGTTTCAGGGTGAATTTTTTAGTTAAACTGCTGAAGTCTGGGCTGGAAATGAACAAGATTTGAACATTATCCTGGATTTTTATTGAGAGATGGGTAGAAACCTCCCATAAGCACTAACCACAGGATGGCACTTGCTGTGCTTGGTGGATTAATCCCTTTATCCAACATTCCCTGGATAAGGAAACATTTCCAACCTGGGACTTCAAACAGCTGGGTTAAAGGCCTGAGGTGTTTTGCAGTGTTTTGGATTCAGCAAGGTCACAGCTGGGGAGATTTTCTGTGACTCAGCCAGTGCTGCCTTGGTTTGTATCACCTGCCCCTTGATGGGCAACTCACTGTGCAGCTCTAACCTTTGATCAGACAGCCTGGCACCGGCTGTGGTGTCTGTCCTTCTGTCTGGCCATCACACACTAATCCAGGCCCCTCTTAATGTATGGATTCTGTAGGAAGCTACAGAAATGTTAGGAGGAAATGATCTTGCATGAAGAAAAGCAGAATCAGGGAGAATGCAGGGGACACCTGTCCTGTCCCTCAGCTGGTCACTCAGGTAGAAAAGTGTCCATCTGGTCCTGAAATAAAGCAGCCACCTCCAAAGGGGGAGCACTTAACGGATGTGGGGGTTTGTAATTTCCCCCCTTGTTTCCTGTTCTCTTATCTGTACTTGATTGGGAAAAGTGCCCTGAAAAAGTGGAGCTCCATCACTTAGCTTGGATTGGTGTCCTCCAGCAAAGACTGTGCTCTGCAGCTCCCCAGGGGCTGAACAAATAAATGGAGAAGGATTAACACCAGCTTGTGTGGCTACCAAGAAGTTAAAGCATTACTTAAAGCAGTAAAAAGGATGTGAAGATTTAGTGCTGCTGTGCAGGGCCCTAAATAACAGCAAATTAACTCATAAACCATGTCAGGCTGTGGTCCCTCAGCCTCTCCCTGCGTGTGGAGCTGCCCCTGGAGCCAGGCCCTGGGGACGTGGCTGGAGGAGCTGCTCAGAGGGGCACAGTGCTTGTAGGAGCCTTACACAAGGCAGAGATGAGTAACTTGAAAGGACTTCTTCCTTTTTGCTTTTTAGATTTTTTAAATGACCTTTCTGTAAGTGGAAGTGTCTGTTCTCCCAGAGAAATATTCTTACACTGGGACTGGGAGAAGGAGAGAGCAGGAGAACACTTGCTGATGTCAGCCTGGGGTTTGTTCCATAAATCCAGCTGCTGGGGAGCTGTTAAACACCACAGTGATGGCCGTGCCTGCTCCTGCAGGAGCTCTTCAGGGTCTTGGGAAACTTCCACTGTAGAGAGGATTTTCTGAAGTACTTTCAGGCTTTGGGCAGCAGCAGAGCAGCCTGGCTGCTCTCCCCTCCCCTCCCTGCCCTGCTGCAGTCTGGGAGCTGCAGGAACCACAGCAAGAGTTTTATGGGCAGATTTCTGGGTGTGTTTTCTCACATTTCAGTGGCTCTTTGTGGGACAACAGGAGAAGGGATGCTGTGGGCTTTATCTTGTTTTGTGACCCGCCGTGATGCCTCTCCTTTGGCCCCAGCCCCTGTGCTCACTGTGACCCTGTGCTGTGCCTCCAGGCCCTCACTCAGGAGCTCTGGAGCAGGAGGATCCCACCCTCATCCCCAGCAAGGACTTTCCTGCCAGCTGGAATGTTTGTGGAACCTGCTGGGGCTGTCCTGGATCCCTGGAGGTGTCCCAGGCCAGGCTGGATGGGGCTGGGACAGTGGGAGGTGTCCCTGCCATGGCAGGGTGGCACTGGCTGGGATTTGGGGTTCCTCCAACCCAAACATCCTGGGATTCTGTGCTTTTCTCAGTCTCACATCAGGGCTGAGGAGTTTTTATTTCTGTTGTGCTGAGCAGTTTGGCCCCCAGGAGGTGCAGCTGCAGCCACGAGGAGCTTGGCTGGTCCCTGGCAGTGCCAGGCTGCCCCGTGCCAGGCAGCCCTGCAAGGACAGGGCAGGCACTCAGCCTTCCTGAGTCCCAGCTCTCCATGAAACCCTGCTCCAGGGGGACAGAAGGGTGGGAATGGTCTGGATGTCATCCCCAAATTGTGAGTGGTTTGGTGTGACCCCAGGAGAGCCCCGTGCCCTGCTCTGCAGAGCCAGACCAGGGAGATGTTTGTGCTCCACCTCAGAGAAGCTGATTCACCTGAGTAATGAGATTATTCATTTCCTACCAGCTGCAGGTTATTTTGTCCAGCCGACTGTAGCCACTTGTGTGAACTCACTCTCTTGTCTGGGAATGCAAACGCTCTCCTGGCGTTAAATAATCCTAAAATATTTTTGTGGTGATAAATTTTATTTAGGGCCAAAGGGAAACTTCACAGACACTTTGAGTTCACGATTTCCAGTGTGGTGAGTGTATTTGTGGTTGAGCAGAGAAGCTGTGGAAGATCTCTGTTGCATCCTGAGATGGTTTATTTGGTTGGGGCACGGAGGGGATGGCCTGGGTGACCTCCTGGCAGACCTTTCATCTCCTGCATGGGGACAGGTTTGTCCCAGACCACCCCAGCTCAGAGTCCTAAAGATGAAGGCAGTCAGGCTTTCATGGCAGTCTTGAGTTTGCTCAAGGCTCCTTCTTTAAAATTCTGGAGCTTTGCTGTTTTCCTCCATGGGATGTCAGATCCTATTAATGTTGTATCTGAGCATCTTATTAAGGCAGTAATTCCCTAATGTGTGTGTGGCACCACAGCTGTCCTCACAGCACCCTGCCAGGGCTCTGCTGGGGCAGCTGGCAGCGCAAGGGTTGGTGCCAGAAGGGTCTGGGGGGCATTTGTGCCTCTGTGATGATAAAAATCCCCTCTGGAGGTTCCTGCATTTGAACTCCTCCAGCCTCAGAGGTCCTTGCCTGTCTCCAGCTGTGCTTCTCCTGCCTGGGCAGCTCAGGGTGGGCACTGGGGCTGGGCAAGAGGGGCTGGGACACTCCAGTGCCTGCTGAGGGCACGGGGCACTGGGGAGTGTTCCCCTCACCAAGGCCAGGGCTGTGAGCAGGCTCCTGGCTGGCACAGCCCCTGCTCCTGCTGCCCTGGCACAGCCCCTGCTCCTGCTGCCCTGGCAGCAGCAGCCTCAGGGGGTCTGAGAGGTTTCTGCAGTGCCACAGGAATGGCATTCCCAGCAGGAGCGTGCTCCCAGTCCCTTCTGCTCCCTGGGGTTTGAACTGAACAGAAGGAAGGATAAATTATTTAAAAATGGAAGAAGTTTATCTATGACATTTAATTAGTGCCGAGGGACTTCTCCTGATCCATGGAATTCCCAGTGCAGCATGAGCATATCCAGGGCTCGTGGATGATGGGCTGATCCATCAGCTCACAGCCTCTTTCCTATTACCACAAGTTTATCCTCAGATCTGGCAAAGGCCATTCATAAATTCATTTGAGAGGAGTGTTGTTTGGAGCTGCTATTATCCAGTGTAATTCCACAGCTCCAAATCAAGCTGTGATAACAGCTCCCTATCTGACAGGCCAAGCTTTTCAATCACACTTTATCACCAGAGCAGATGTCTGTAAAGGAACAGGTTTTTCTCAGAAACAATAGAGATAAGCAAAGGTGGCTGAGGAGTAATTTAGAGAGGGAAGAGCCTGGGAGACGTTTCCATTTCAGTATCTGGAGTAAGGAAAGGCACACAAACCCTGCAAATTAGCAATGGCTCTGAGTAATTCAGTGAGATGATCTTCAGTCCCTTGGATGTTCGCTCCAAAGTAGGAATAAAGGAATTAAAGCTCTGCCAGTCCCACAGGGCCTTGCAGGAAGGGGAAATCTCATTTTTCCATTCTGGAGAAAGGGGTGCTCCAGGGTGTGGCAGTCATATTTTCTGGAAAAATCCCTTTGCCCAGGATTTCTCTCCTGGGAAGCTGAGAAGCCTCAGAGGAAAAGGAAAACAATTTTATCTCATTTGCTTCTGCTGTGTTTTGCTGCTTTGGAGTGTGGTTGGAGATTGTTTACCCACAGTGACTGTTTCATTGGTTTAATGTGAGTTGTTTTGACTCTTTGGCCAATCATGGCCAAGCTGTGTCAGACTCTGGAGAGTGTCACGAGTTTCATTATTATCTTTTAGCATTCTGTCTGTATCATTTCTGTATTCTTTAGTAGAGTTTGGTATCATTTCAGTATAGCATTCTTTAATATAATATAGTATAATAAAATAATAAATTAGCCTTCTGAGAATGTGGAGTCAGATCCATCATCTCTTCCTTCATCTGGGAACCCCACAAATACGAGACCAGGGAAAGCAAAGCGTGCTCTCCAAAAGCACAGAAAGGTTCCAGGAGCCTGGGCTGAGCCCCTGGGCTGCACTCTGCAGTCTCTGCCCTGCACTGCCCCTCCTGTCCCCGCTGCTCTTGGCACTGCTTTTCCTTCCCTTTTTCTCCCTGTCCATGGAACTCTGTGGGTGCTGGAGCTGGCAAGGGAAATAATTCCCCCCTTATTTTGTTCTGCTAGAAAAGCAACTTTGAACAAAGAACAGATCTTTAAACAGACACAAAACACTTTCCAAGGCCTTTATTTAAAATCTTGAATTAGAGGTTGAGATAAAGCAGGATTTTTTGTTGTTCCAACTCATGCTGTTGGTGGTTGAGCCCTGTGCTTTCAGTGTGAGTTTCAGTCCTCCTGGTGTGCCTGTTCCAGTTAATCTGGAGCTGCATCCTGGGGCTCTTCTCGTGCCCCTGAGGTTCCTCAGTTTGGAGGGGGCTGGGGCTGTGGTGTTCAGGGTTCTGTGCTGGATCATTGTGCAGGAAGAGCCTTCCTTGGCTTTGTGTTTAAATCTGCTCTTGTGGGACCCTGGGCTTGTACTTGGAGTCCAGAGAGCCACTCAGGAAATTGTCTCTGTGGCTGGAAAGTGAACCCAACCCTATTTTTTGGTTGTTTATTGGAGTCTGAGGACCAGTTTAGCTCCAGCTACAGTATCTGAGAATTACAGTGTGGTAGGGTTGTCTTCTCAGAAAGAAAGGGAAAAAATACAACAATTGAAATGTATGAATCTGTTGGGAGAGGAAGCCCTGGATTTTCTGTAATAGAGCACAGAAATTCCCATTCCTGTGTTAGAAAATGAGGGAACAGGACATTGTCCAGGGCTTGGTGGTGGGAGCTCTTGGGGCTGTCCCAGGAATCTGAATTCAGGCCTGGTTCCCAAGGAAAAAGTGGGGAAACTGCCAAATTTTGTCAATTGAATGTACACTGCTCAATATTCCAATGTTCTTGGGTCACTGAAATGTCTGTAATGAGAAAGGAAGAGTGGAGCAGCCCCTGGGGGTGAGAGAAATGGGATTTATGCCTCAGGAGGGTGAGGCAGTGGGGCTGAGGTGTGAACACATCCCACTAGTGCCATCGCTGCAGAGCTGGGGCTGTGCCTGAGCAAGGACCTGCCAGGCCTTGGATTTGTTAATAAGGAAAGCAAAAAATTATAAATCACATCCTGGGGAGAGGAAAAGCAGAATTGGTTCCAGAGCCTGGATCAGAGCAGCATTGCCAGGTTACCTGTGTAAAAAAAGAGGTGGTTTCATGACAAATGTGTATTTGCACAGAATCACTTCAAAGTGCTTTTCAGGAGAAATTTAACTTCTGTATAATTTAAACAGGCAGCTTTCCTTGGACTTAAATAGGACTTGAATAATGCCACGGGCACTTCTGTATTCATACATGATTTAAGAATTATTAGGATGGATTAACACCTTTACAAATACTGCTAAGAGGTGCCCAAATCACGAGAGCAGTCATCACTGGCACGCAGAGCTCTGTAATTGATTTCTAATTATTGATCAGAGCAGAGCTCCTTTTATACAGTAGAACAAATGTTAGAGGATAATTTCTATTTGGAGGATAATTATTGCCCAAACCAGGTGCTGGTCTGTTTACAAATATAATCTGTTTAAACCCCTTTGTGCTTTATAGAATGGAGAATATTTTTGAAGTGCTTGAATGTGGTTTTGTCTCGGTCAGAACCAGCAGCTGTTGCTGTGCTAGCATTTCAGAAAAATACAGGAAAAGGCCCAGCAAAAAAAAAAACAAAAATAGAGCTGAGCTTTGGGAGGAATTGAAGTCCAGGCCCTGGTTCTGTGCACTGCTGAACCTCCTGCTGCTTTAGTGTGGCTAAACAAAGGTGTTTCCAAAGGCTGGTAATTTTGGGGTAGGTGTTGTGCGCTCACCTGACCTGGGGCAGTCTCAGGGGTTTGGGGTTGGTTTTTGGCTCCCTTCCAGCAGGAATTCCAGCCCTGGAGGGCAGGGTCTCTGCTCTCCCCACTCCCCAGGCTGTGTTTTGTTCATGGGGAGCAGCCTGGGTCACCCAGCGGGGTGGGCAGAGCCAGCTCCACTCCTCCTGCTCTCCCCTTCAGAGACTGGCACAGCAGAACGATGATTCTGGAACGGTTTTTTCCTGCAATTTTGTGTTCGCCGTATAAAATCATATGTATATAAAATCATATACCTTGCTGTAGGCAGGTTGTGGTGCTGAGGAATGGCAGAAACGTTTGACCCTTTCCGTGGAGGGTTCCATCCTTTCCTTTTCCATTAAAGTTCTTCCAGAGCTGGAAAGGGGAAATTCCCGTGGTGGGAATCGAGATGAGCTGGGGGAGAACAGGACGGGTCTGGGAGCTGCTGGAGCTCCGAGTGAGCTGAGGGAGGAGGTGCTGGAGGGGCAGAGCCCGTCTGGGAGCGGCTGGGGGCTCCGGGGCATCCCCGGGGGCTCCCGCACCTCCCACCCGGCAGGAATTCTCCGGGAGCGGGGCTCCAGCTGGCCGGGGGCGGCGCGGCACCGCCAGCTGCTCCGGGGGTGGGACACGGCACACGGGGCTTTCTCCCTGCGATTTCCAGAAAGGGAGAAGGGGAATTCGCCTGTTTCTGTGTCAGTTTGCAGCTCTCAGCAATCACGGCCAAACCCCGCGGAACAGCCGAAGGAGCTCTGATGCGATGGGAAATAATTATTGCGGTCAATTCTTTCAAAGGCTGCTGTAGCAGTGTTTGCTTTGCTTCCAGAGCAAGGCTCCGTTATGGGTAAAGAGTTAACAGTCGATTCCGGGCTCCCATACTGAAAATTTATTATTATTATTATTACTACATTGAATTGGAATTGTTGAGCCACAACATAAAGGGAATGGGGAGCAATCAGTGTGCTACAGGCAAAGGCAGCCAGGGCTGCAGAGAAGGAAGGGGTTCATCCCCCAGGGTGAATGAAGGAAGGGGTTCATCCCCCATCTGTGTCAGTTTGCAGCTCTCAGCAATCACGGCCAAACCCCGCGGAACAGCCGAAGGAGCTCTGATGCGATGGGAAATAATTATTGCGGTCAATTCTTTCAAAGGCTGCTGTAGCAGTGTTTGCTTTGCTTCCAGAGCAAGGCTCCGTTATGGGTAAAGAGTTAACAGTCGATTCCGGGCTCCCATACTGAAAATTTATTATTATTATTATTACTACATTGAATTGGAATTGTTGAGCCACAACATAAAGGAAATGGGGAGCAATCAGTCAGTGTGCTACAGGCAAAGGCAGCCAGGGCTGTGGAGAAGGAAGGGGTTCATCCCCCAGGGTGCAGAGAAGGAAGGGGTTCATCCCCCAGGGTGCAGAGAAGGAAGGGGTTCATCCCCCAGGGTGCAGAGAAGGAAGGGGTTCATCCCCCAGGGTGCAGAGAAGGAAGGGGTTCATCCCCCAGGGGGAATGAAGGAAGGGGTTCATCCCCCAGGCCTGGGAAGGGGAGGAGAGGGGGAACATTCACCAGAACTGCAGAGACAGCACATGGGCAATGGGTTCAAACTGAGACTGGGCAGATTTAGGTTGGATATTAGGGATCAGTCCTTCCCTGGCAGGGTGGGCAGCCCTGGCACAGGTGCCCAGAGCAGCTGGGGCTGCCCTGGATCCCTGGCAGTGCCCAAGGCCAGGCTGGGCACTGGGGCTGGAGCCTGGGACAGTGGGAGGTGTCCCTGCCATGGCAGGGGTGGAACAAATCATCTCTAAGCTCCCTTCTGATCCAAACACATTCTCAGAAGTTGTGTCTTTCCTTCCATGGCCACCAGAGCTGATGGTGACCAGCATATTCCATTAACAAACCACATCCTGCTACCTGCTCCTGGTGGTTTGTGGAAATCAGGTCACTGAGGCTGCCCAAAGCTTCATTTGGGTTTGTTTCTGTGCTTGTTTCTGTGTAGGTGGTTTGACGCAGCAGAAATGATTTCTGCCTTAGCAAAATTGGTAATATTTGAAATTATTTGTCGTGCTTTTCCTGGTTCAGCAAAACTTTTCCGGAGTAGGGACTAAACCAGCAGAGGTTTGGCTTAAGCACAGATTGGTGATGATGAGGTCAATGCAGTTCACTGTTTATTTTCTAATCCCAGCATCATTTAGAGTGCCCAGATAACGGATGGATGTGTTTTCCTGACAGCACAGCTACAACGCTCGACAGTTGTGCTCCCATTGCAAGGTGAATGTTTCCCTGGAATGCCTCACTCTGTGATGCTGCTCTCCCTGGGGCTGGAGCGAGTGACACCACCGGGGTGTCCCAGTTATTGCTGAGTGACACCACCGGGGTGACCCCAGCTGTCACTGCTCGGTGACACTGCCAGGCTGTCCCCAGTGTCCCCGGTCACTGCTCGGTGACACTGCCAGGCTGTCCCCAGTGTCCCGGTCGCTGCTCGGTGACAATACCAGGGTGTGCCGGTCACTGCTCAGTGACACTGCCAGGCTGTCCCCAGTGTCCCCGGTCACTGCTCGGTGACAATGCCAGGCTGTCCCCAGTGTCCCAGTCACTGCTCGGTGACACTGCCAGGCTGTCCCGGTCGCTGCTCGGTGACAATGCTAGGCTGTCCCGGTGCCTGGCGTGGGTGACACTGCCAGGGTGTCCCCAGTGTCCCCGGTCACTGCTCGGTGACAATGCCAGGCTGTCTCGGTGGCTGGCGTGGCTGCAGCCGCTCTGTCCCCAGCTGTCCCCACTCTGCCGGATCCCCGCGCTCCCTTCCCAGCCCTCGGCTCGGGCTCCTGGGCCCTGCCGGGTTTGGGTCCCTCTGGAAAGGCTGCGGGCAGGGCTGGCAGGGCTGGCAGGGCTCTGTGTCGCTCTGGGTGTCAGTAGGTGTCACCCTGCTGTCGCCGCAGCGCTGCTGGCACCGCGCAGCTCCTGCGGGGCGCTGCCGGACCCGCTCGGGGATGAACCGGGTCAGAACCGGGGTTAGAACCGGCCGGGACTCCCGGGGTTAGAGCCGGGGTTAAAACCGGGATTAGAACCGGCCGGGAGCCCCAGAGTTAGAGGCGGGGTTAAAGCTCCCGGAGCTTCTCGGCAGGCAGGGAGGGATCGATGCCCAGAGCTTCTCTCTGCCCGGGGTGATGCTGTGCCCGGGTTGATGCTCTCTGCCCAGGGGGATGCCCTGCCCAGGGGGATGCCCTGCCCGGGGGGATGCCCTGCCCGGGGGGATGCCCTGCCCGGGGCGGTGCTCTGCCCGGGGCGGTGCCCTGCCCGGGGTGATGCTCTGCCCAGGTGAGCCCCTGGGCTGGCTTTGCAGGTGCCGGTGCCGCCGGTCCCGGAGCGTGGGGCTCTGCCCAGCAGGGTTCATCTCCCGAAATGTCCTTCCCCTCGGAGAGCAGAGCTAACTCCCCCACCAGGTCTGGGCAGAGCTCCCGAGGCCGAGCCTCCCTCTGTAACCACGCTCCAAACCCGGCTTAGCAGCTGCTTGATGGGCTGGGATTAAGGAGGGTGGGGGCTGGAACTGCCTTGCCGGGGATGCTGCAATCCCATCAGGGCACCGAGGAGCCCTCCGGAGGGGATTTGGAGGTGTTCCTGAGCAGACCCTGCCTGGGGAGTGCAGGGCAGGATTATCCCTGTCCTGCTGCTCTGCCCGTCATCCGCAGTAAATCCGAGGAAGAGGAGCCCTGAGGAAGGGGCTCTGCACCACAGAGTCCCTCAGTTCAGTCCCCTTTGAGCAAGAGAGCCCCACAAGGAGCCTGGAAATGGCACAGGTGCAGGCTGAGCACTGCTGCAAACCGAAGGGACACAGAGGAGCTCTTCTCTCTAAGTGTGAGGGGTGCGAGCAGGGCTTGCCCGGGGCTGCAGGTGCCCCTGCCCTTCAGCCACCCTCTGGCTGTGTCTGACTGCAATGCCCAACCCTGGGGGCAGCTCCAGCCTGAGCAGGATCCTCACTTTGGTGCAACTGATTCATTTTCGCTGTGAAGTGGCTTTGGCAGGAGCAGAGGAGCCTCCAAACCCAGCCACACTCACACCCACCCTAACACTGCTCCCTCCAGCAGGAGTGGGGGTTTAAGCCAAATCAGGAAGGCTCAGATGTGTTTATACCTCCTATCCCTTCCCTGCTCTCTGTTCCCATCCTGTAACTGCTGACATGAGTTAAACAGCAGGTAATACCTTTTCCACAGACCTGTGGAAATGACACGGGGTTTATAAAACCTGAGGAGGGTTTGCTGGCCTTCTTAGGCTTGCAAACTCAGCAAAAATCCACCTCAGCTGCAAAATACCCCTGCAAGAGGGATGTGTTGGGTCCAGAGGATGGGGCAGTGCTTGGCCAGGGCTGGTGCTCCTCTGCCTGGTCCTGACAGTGCCAGGATCTCGTGTTGGGCAGCAGGGCCCAGGGCAGTGTCCCCCAGGCTTTAAGGTTTATGCTCCAGTTCAGTCAATGAAGGATGTTTTTGTGTCTTGTTTTAGGAAAAAATCCTTGTCTGGGAATCACTTTTATGTCCCTTTTATTCCCAGTGATAATGTGGCTTTGCATGCCAAGAAATTGCAGCCTTGAGGGATTATCCCAAGCCCATCCCCTGCCCTGCTGGGGACGCAGCCTCATCCCACCAGCCCAGCCCCACAAAGAGTTTGGTGTCGTGCAGGTGAGATGTGAGGGCAAGGAGGGTTGTTAACTGTGCAGCAGAGGTGAGGCAGTGCAGGGATTCTCATTATCATTACTCACTCACAAGATGGGTGAAGAACAAAATAATTACCAAACCATCCTGCTGCAAGAACGGAGCTGGTGCTGGCAACTAATCTGCTTGTAGGCTTTTGTGAAAAATGCAGGATTATCCCCTTCATTTCACCCATTCAGCTCGTTTCTAGCTCATTTTGCTCTGCTGTTTCTCTAAAGAATGCCAGTTGTGGTTCCTGGCTCCATCCCTTCCTGGCTGCCACGTTGATCCTTCCTCAGGAGGCTCCCATGTCTGTTCCTCAGTAGCTCAGTATTTATTTTACCCCCCATCTAATGATTTCCTTTGAATGAGACCTTCTCCTGGTGCATGTTTGAAACTGTGGCACTTGGCTGTGGTGCAGCTTTGCCCAGGGCTGCCTCAGGTGGGCTGGGAACGTTTGCAGGATGAGGTTTGAACGGAATCAGTATTTTTAGGAAGGAACACAATAGAGGTGCATCCTGCTGCATCTGGACTTTCCCACTGAATTCCCTTTCTCAGGCACTCTCAGAGGAGGAGGAAAGTGCCCTGTGAGCTCAGAGATGGGGTGGGGCTGGGGAGGGTGTTTGCCAAATTTAAGAGGCTTTGTGTCCCACTATTGTGCTGTGAGTGTGCAGCCAGCCTTGGCAGTCCCTGGCTGTGCCAGGAGGTGGCTGGGAATGACAATGTGGTTTTGGTAAAAACCCACCAGTTCTGGCAAAAACCCACCAGTTCTGGCAAACACTTTGTGATTAGGTTATCTATCGTGCAATAAAACCAAAATAATGTTCAACTGAACATAACAAAGTGGAGGCTTTGAAAGGAAGTGTGAGTGAGGGTTTGGATTCTGCATTTTTTCAGAATTCATGCATTTTTTTTTGGGGAATTACGCCTGAATCAAACAAGTGCTCTGCTTGTGGGTTTTTTTCCCCTTTCTTCCTGTGTTTTCACACAGTGAGAGGTGGGAACTGTGCTGGGTTCTCCCGTTGCTGGTGATGACCGCTGGGCTCACCCTCCCTGCAGGGATGGATTTCACCTTTAAGGACAATCACTGACCTCCAGACCCATAGTAAATGGAAATTAGCCTTGGTTTAAGCACCCTCCCAGAGCTGGGAGGAGCTGCTGTGTGTTCCCTTCTGCAGAACCCCAGAGTTGCTCAGGTTCCTCAGCAGCTCTTCTGCTACTCCTCAAGCCCATCAGTTCTGTGAAATGCTGCAAAATCAAAAGAAAACCGAGCAAGGAACTGAGCTGGAGCTCGTCTGCTATTCCCTCTTCTCCTCCTCTTCTCCTCCCTCCTTCAGTGTTTTGGTTGTGGTGCCTTCTGTGCTTTCCTGGCCTTGCACAAGTGCTGGTGCTGCCTGGGGTCGGTGCTTCTGCATTGTTATTTCATCCTGAGCTCCTCCTCTCCACCAGCAATTGGCTGGCACGTGCTGGTTTGCTTTTCCTGGCACCCCACTTACATTTCACTTCTCTTATCTGCTGATTTACTGCCTCTAGACAGAAGATGAATAGTTTGCACTTTGTACTCTTAAATCAAAGCAGAACGGGAAAGACTGCTTTAATCATATTTTATTCCAACCCCACTTATCTGAATCACCTATTGCTTAGCCCTGTCAGCAGTGATATGTCTGCAATTTCCTATCTTTGCTGTGGCTCAGCACAGCACCAAGGTTTGCTTATTCATGACTCCAGCATTGTTTAATCCCAAAACTGGGAGAGGCTCCGAGCAGCTCCACGCGACTCCATGGCTCAAACAGCGAGGCAGAGCTCGTGGGTTTATCTTGCCATTATTTTATTTTATTTTTATTATTTTATTGTGCTTTGTTCTGCCATTGAAACCAGGTTTGGAGCAGGGCCTGTGAGCTGGGGCCTCACGTGAGGTTCATTCCAGCCCTTCCAGGCTGTGCTGTACCCAGAGCAGGAGCAGCAGCGCAGGGCAAGGAGTGAAGTGCAGGGAGCAGTGGCCTAATGGTCATTTCACCAGGGCTTTGTGTGACTTGTGGCACCTGGGGCTACGTGCATGAAGGGCTTTTCATTGCTGCTTTGAGATTGATTTATTATAAAAGTCAGCAATTGAAGCAAATTGGTTAAAATATTTTATATGTGTGTGTATATATATATATATATATATGAATGAGATTGATTTATTATAGGAGTTAAAAATTGAAGCAAAATAGTTAAAATATTATATATATATATGAGATTGATTTATTATATAAAAGTAAAAAATTGAGGCAAAATAGTTAAAATATTATATATATATATAAATATATATATATCACATATATTTCATGTAAGGTTTTTTGGGTGATGTAGCATTTTGATGTTAAAAAGAAAATGTTGGGACTGTTTTTTCTATATATATATATATGAATGAGATTGATTTATTATAGGAGTTAAAAATTGAAGCAAAATAGTTAAATATTATATATATATATGAGATTGATTTATTATATAAAAGTAAAAAATTGAGGCAAAATAGTTAAAATATTATATTTCATGTAACGTTTTTTGGGTGATGTAGCATTTTGATGTTAAAAAGAAAATGTTGGGACTGTTTTTTCAATGGACTGTGAATGTCATGGTTCAAGCTTTGTGGATACACCTCCCTGGTGCCTGGATAATGCATGTGGAAACAAGCAATCCACGCCCTCCATGGTCAGAATAAATCATTGAAAGGATTCGGTGCAGCCTGGCAATGCAAAATGGCTTAAATCTCAAAGTACTGCGGGGTGGAAAAATGAGAATTGAAAACTCAGTAATGGATGAGCTTCTCTCCATGCCTCCTGTGTGTGCACATGGAGTGTTCAGTGAGTGCCCACCCAGAGGGAATCCAGAGGGCCGGGGGGGTTTTGCTGCTTTTCTCTTGAGCTGGATGGGAGCTGACGGGGTGTGAGGAGCTGCTGACCTTTCCACAGGCTGCTTTTCCACCTGAAGGTTTCTGCTGGGCTGTGCTGAGCTCTGCTGTTGGCCACAAAGCAATTAAAGATATCCTTCAGTTGATAACGGGCTGTAATTTGTATTTTCCTTCTTGCCTGGTGCCAGAATCTGGAATGATTTATGTGGCTGGAGCAGAACTGCGTGTGCTGTGAGCAGTTTATTCACAATTTCCCATTGCTTCCACCAGAGTGTGGCTGCATAAATGATACTTTGTGGTTGGAACTTGTTTCTACTTTATTGGATGGGAATCAAGCCATGGAACAGCTTTTGCCTTCAACTTCCAGGGCTTGGGCTCAGGACCAGGGGCTGGGTCACCATTCAGGCTGAGCCCCTTGCAGGGGACAAAGCTCAGTTGAATTAAGTCTTCTACCAGGATCAAGCTCAAACCAAGTCCTGGCTGAAAAGGCTTCTCCAAGTTATGCAGTTCACTGGTTTATTTTTTAAAAAATCGTTTAATAGTATTTTTACAGCTTTTCCCACAACCCAGCTAAAAATCCCCTTTCTATTCCAGGTTATTATGTACAAATTCCTTTTCATTCCATTTCAAATTCCTTTATGCACAAATTCCTGCCCAAAGGAAACGATTCTGGCCCAGTGATTATAAACAACCACAGTGCATTGTTGAGATAAACCCAGCCTTCAGCTCAGGGGGGCCAGGGGAGCCCCCTCAGCCTGGGGGTGTGGGAGATGCAGGAGGAGCTGGGAGCACACACAGGTCCTGGCAGCAGGGGCATGCACGGGTCCTGGCAGCTGGTGGCATGCACAGGTCCTGGCAGCTGGGGCACGCACGGGTCCTGGCAGCTGTCTCTGACCTGAACCACGTGCACAAGTGTGTTTGCACACAAACAGGCCTTGGCATGCCCAATCAGTAACAGCCTTTGTCTTGTTTTTTAACATCCCTGGGCTGTTAAAGAACATCTGGATAAAAATCTCAGCCTGGATTTGTGTTTGGGGCCGTGGGGCTGCCGAGGCTGTGGTTGCTCCACTGCTCGGTGCCCTGCTGGGTCTCTCAGCCAGCCAGGGGTGCTCCCCTCTCCCAGAGCAGCCCCGAAGCTCTGAAGCACCCCAGGCATCCCTGGGATGAGCAGAGGGCAGGGCTGAGCAGCCCAGGCACAGCTGGGAGGGAGGGAGGGCAGGGCTTGGGCCAGCCAGAGCTCTGGTCTGCTCAGGGGGTGCTCCTGGCAGGAGGAGCTGGGGCTGAGGGGCTGTTTGTGCACCCCAGGGCTGGTCCCTATAACGTGGGGGAGCACCAGGGTCCCTTGGGGAGCACCAGGATCCCTTGGGGAGCACACCAGGAGCTGGGGCTAAGGGGGGCAGGGGCTGTTTGTGCACCCCAGGGCTGGTCCCTATAACGTGGGGGAGCACCAGGGTCCCTTGGGGAGCACCAGGATCCCTTGGGGAGCACACCAGGAGCTGGGGCTAAGGGGGTGAGGGGCTGTTTGTGCACCCCAGGGCTGGTCCCTATAACGTGGGGGAGCACCAGGATCCCTTTGGGGAGCACCAGGGTCCCTTGGGGACCACCAAGATCCTTTGGGGAGCACCAGGATCCCTTGGGAAGCACCAGCACACCAGGAGCTGGGGCTGCTGGGACAAGACAAGACTCCAGACATCAACAGGTATCTCCTGTGTCCTTCACTCTCCCCCTGGAACTGAGCTGCTGCTTCTCCCTGCAGGTTTTTCTTGCTGCTCCTCCCTGCAGGTTTTTCTTGCTGCATTTGTTATTTTGAAGGTTGATGTGGCGCCGTGTCTTACCTGGGTGTATCAGTGAGATCTTACAGAGTGCTTAAAAATGGGGCTCATGCCTTTGGGCTGAGCTTGGTTGATAAATGAGGGAAATGTGCTCTGGTGGGGCTTTCTCTCTCTGGAATATCAGGCTGAAGATGCTCCAGCAGCTGTGACTGAGGTGGAAAACATCCTCCCTGCTCCAGGGCCACCGCTGGGAGCTGGGAAGGGTGGAAATCTGGAAATCGCAGGTGGCCCTGGGAGTTTTTCAGCTCAGGGAAGAAACTTCCCTAATTTGCATCAATTCCAGTCCTTCTGGCTTTCTTCTTTATCAGGAAAGCAACAGTAGCTGCAGGATCCATGGCTGGTGTGTGCGTGCTGTCTCTGGAATAATAGAGGACTTATGGAAATCTCAGTTGGGAAAGTGGCAGTTTTGAAGCGAATCCCTTTGGTTCAGTTTCTTGCAGAACACATTTATGGAACTCTCAGTAATCATTTTCATGCTAAAGCTCAAATTGTCTTGTTAGATTGTTGCTTTTGAGTGGAGAAATGGATTGACATTGATTTTTTCCCCCTTTTTACGCTGATATTCAAGTTTTTTGTGTCAGGCTGATTTGACAGAAACTGAGATCTGTCTTTATTATTTTTAGGCTGCTGACAGCTCAGTGTTTTTGACAGATAGAAGGATATTTTACACCCTTCTGATAGGGATTACCCTGCTTAACGTCCTCTCTTGAACTCCTTACAAAGTTGCCCAGCTGGATCCTGGTTAAGACATACACTTAATAAATTTATTTATTTATTAATTATCCCCCTGTGATTTCTGGGGTTCAGTCACCACACCCCGACCTTCCCCAGTGGAGAACCCCACGGCCCCATCAATGCCCCAAGCCCTCGGAGCTGCCAGGACCACGGGCAGCAGAATTCCTGTGGGACAATGGACAGCAGAATTCCTGCAGGGACCACGGACAGCAGAATTCCCGTCAGGACCACGGGCAGCAGAATTCCTGTGGGACAATGGACAGCAGAATTCCTGTGGGACAATGGACAGCAGAATTCCTGTCAGGACAATGGACAGCAGAATTCCTGTCAGGACCATGGACAGCAGAATTCCCGTGGGAACCATGGACAGCAGAATTCCCGTCAGGACCACGGGCAGCAGAATTCCTGTGGGACAATGGACAGCAGAATTCCTGCAGGGACCACGGACAGCAGAATTCCCGTCAGGACCACGGGCAGCAGAATTCCTGTGGGACAATGGACAGCAGAATTCCTGTCAGGACCATGGACAGCAGAATTCCCGTGGGAACCATGGACAGCAGAATTCCCGTCAGGACCATGGACAGCAGAATTCCCGTGGAACCATGGACAGCAGAATTCCTGTGGAGAACATGGACAGCAGAATTCCCGTGGGGACCATGGACAGCAGAATTCCCGTCAGGACCACGGACAGCAGAATTCCTGCGGGACCACGGACAGCAGAATTCCTGTCAGGACCACGGGCAGCAGAATTCCTGTGGAGAACATGGACAGCAGAATTCCCGTCAGGACCATGGACAGCAGAATTCCTGCGGGGACCACGGACAGCAGAATTCCTGTGGGGACCACGGACAGCAGAATTCCTGTGGGGACCACGGACAGCAGAATTCCCGTCAGGACCACGGACAGCAGAATTCCCGTCAGGACCATGGACAGCAGAATTCCTGCGGGGACCACGGACAGCAGAATTCCTGCAGGGCCTGGTGCTGTTTCTTTTTTTTTTTTTCTTTTTTATCAGAAACTGAAGGCAATGATCCCAGGCCCCCAGCACAGATGCATCTCCTGCAGTAAATGTGTCCCAAAGGGGGTGAGAGCTTTGCTGGAAGGTTTTAATTTTCTCTGCAGGTAAAAGCCATTTCTGTGCTGCTTTGGAATGAAACCAAAAAGAAATCGTGCCTGAATGAGCTTTCTGTGTCAGAGCACAGCTCTGGCTGACAGAAACCTGAGGGACTGGAGGGAGCTGAAGCTACACAGCTTTTTTTTTTTTTTGGGGGGGGGGGGGGGGGCATTTAAATTTTTTTATTATTATTATTCTTTTTCTTCAGAGTTATTGAGATTATATTGTGAACTTGCTGTGGTCTCCTAGGCTGACCCAGCTGTGTCTCTGTTGTATTCACGTTCTGTGAGTCAGCAGAGGCTGAAGCAGCCACAGCTGTGCCTGGGTTTGGCAGGGTTGGGATGTCCCCTGTCCCACAGCTGAGGACATGTCCATGGCAGTGACTTCTGATGGATGTGGCTGCTCAGCAGTGTGAAAGTGGCACCCTGTGCTCCTCTGAGTGAGTATTTATGGTTAAAGGAGATGTGCACTCAGTGTGTTACAGCACTCAGGGCAGTTCCCGTTTAATTCAAATATCTTGTCACTGGCCCTGCTGCATCTCCAGTGGGGTTGCTCTGTAAAGCTCGGGTGATTTACTGGCACTGCTTTTGCCATCTGTATCCCTCTCTTTTCACCATTATTAAGGCTCTGTTACCTCTAATATTTAAGCCTGCCATCACCTGTCTGCCTCTCTTGAAGGTGAAGTTACCACAGGCTATTTCAGGTTCCTCAGTGTGAGTTTGGAAGTGCAGGGGAAGTGTAAATGGGATCTAAACTGCATTCCTGTGATGTTCATTGGAGATTGGGATGGCGATTTTTCTCTTACCCCACAACAAGCAAACAAAATCTTTCAATTGAATTTTATTCCTGTGACAGTTTGATTTTGGTTCTCATTTTGTTCGGTGCTGGGCAGACACTGAAGTTTCCATTGAAAACTCCAGGCTTTGGAGCCACTCCATGCACCCAGGTTTGTGTGTGTATTTAGTTCTGGGAACGTTAGTTAGAGAGGTTTGGATATTGTTTTTTTGGGGGGGGCTGGCAGGGTGGGCAGCCCTGGCACAGGTGCCCAGAGCAGCTGGGGCTGCCCCTGGATCCCTGGCAGTGCCCAAGGCCAGGCTGGACACTGGGGCTGGAGCAGCCTGGGACAGTGGGAGGTGTTCCTGCCATGGCAGGGGTGGCACTGGGTGGGATTTAGGGTCCCTTCCAACCCCAAAATCCTGGGATTCCTAATTTGCTTTTTGTAGGATCCCTTTAAAGCCCTCAGCCCTTGTGTCCATCCAGTTCTCCCATTCCTCATGGACAAATTTGCCAAAAAAAATGGGCAATGTCCTCTTTGACCGAATTTTTAGTGCTTTTCCTTGGCTTTTATGCCATGTCTTGGGCAGGGAGCTAGGTGAGTCTGTTTGCAGGGAGGGGCAGACCTGGGGCACTAATCACAGAAGGCTGTGGCTGCAGAGCCTGGGCTTTCCCTGCCTCCAGCCACGGCAGCTCTGGGATTTCCCAGCCCTTCGTCCTCTCTTTGAGTTCTCTCTTGGCTCAGAACAGCCAGGGTCAGTGCCCCTGCTGCTGCACCTTGATCCTGGCCCAGAAAGACAATTTCTGGAAATGGCAGGGGTCCTGAGCTCTGGCACTGTTTGCAGGGAGGGGCAGACCTGGGGCACTAATCACAGAAGGCTGTGGCTGCAGAGCCTGGGCTTTCCCTGCCTCCAGCCACGGCAGCTCTGGGATTTCCCAGCCCTTCATCCTCTCTTTGAGTTCTCCTCTTGGCTCAGAACAGCCGGGGTCAGTGCCCCTGCTCCTGCACCGTGATCCTGGCCCAGAAAGACAGTTTCTGGAAATGGCAGGGGTCCTGAGCTCTGGCACCTGGCAGCAGGGCAGGCCTGGCAGGGCTCAGCCCCTGCAGGGCAGGCTCAGGGTCTGAGGGCACGGCGGGCACGGGAGCCAGCAGTGGGTCACGGAGCCATTTCTGCTCTTGGCTCTTCCAGCAGGGCCGTGCCTCGGGAAGCACAGTGGGAATTTGTGCTTTTCCTCCCTTTGGTCACAGAATAACCTCGGTATGAATCCAGTCCGGCCTTTTAGGGACTGCTTGGACCTCTGGGACTGCTGCTGATCCCTGTCATCAAATGCCTGTGCAGGGAGGTGTTCCCTTGTCTGATGGTGCAGCTCTGCCTTGTCTGATCCCAGGCACAACCAAAACCTGCCAGTGTCAGCTCTTCTTTTATGCAAAAGTGCCCTCTTTCCTTTCCCTGCCTTATTTTTTTTTCTTTTTCCCCTTTCTAGACCAGACTGAGAGGTGTATTTGATCACCAGAAGTTAATTATTAAAGAAGGAAGGGAAGATTCTTTCCAAAATGTTCTCAACACTCCTGGCAAACTGGCAGGGTGAGTTTTCCTCAGTCTCACTGGACCTTTATCCATGTAAAGCTGAATAACAAATGAAAGGAAGAATGGAAAGAAAATGACCTGGACTATTTTATTTTCTGAGATGATGATATACCTCTGCTTTGCCATGCACTTGAGGAAGTTTTGGGACCCCTTTCTGGGTCTGTGCCCTTCACTCATTTCCAAACCCTGTTGCATCTGCTCATCAAATTAAAGCCATTTCCACAGGGACTAAAGTAAATTAGTACAATAAAGAGCAGCATTTACCAAACCCAGGGATTCTGTGCAAGACAATATATTTAAGTCAGTAAACACAGGTGAAATATCCCTTGAAAGAACAGAGTGATCTAATGGTTCTTTGCCTCTGGAAACTGTGTTTAGTGTAGGGGGAAATAAATAATCTGAACTAAATGTGCCACTTACTGTGCCTGTGCTGGGAGGCTTTGATAGGCTTTGGATAAAACTCCCAATTCACTGCACTCCAGATGAGTTTTGAGTCTTTCAGAGCTTTCACTTAAAAGATTCATTAAGAAATATCCATTCCAGGCAGAGCTCCAAGCAGCTGCAGCGCTGGCTACCAGCCCCTGCAGAAACAGGATTTAAAGGCCTTGCATGTGTTTGCACACCAACAGCTCCAGGTCTGGGGCCTTCCCTTCCCTCCTCCTCCCGTCCCACCTTAGGCATAAAATATCAGATATTTAACCCTAAAAACACGGCTGCATTTTGAATTCTTGCTCCAAAGCCCATCCCTGGGCAGGCAGCCTCAGGAGGGAATGCCCCCAGTCCTGGTGCAGTTCATGGTGGCACCTGCAGCAAGGTCCAGCCTGGGCTGAATTCCACCCAGGCACTGCACTCCAGGCATAAATACAATTAGCACCTTGTTAAACACTCATCTGGAGTGAACCTCATGTTTATAGACATATAGGATGTTTAGATGTTAAGTGGAATTAATTAAAGTCTCCAAGTGTTTCTGTCATAGGCAGAGCTATGATAAATAAGTGATGGGGTCTGCTTTCAGTATTGTAATTACCTCACTTCCTTTTTTAGATTTTGGGGAGTTTCCCCAAGGAAAATGGTGCCAAAGCCAAGGCAGCTCTGCACAAACAAATATCTCCACCTGATGATGACATCCATGGACCCAAAGATGCATTATTGAGTATGGAATATGTTATTAAGTTATGGAATCTAAGGGATGTTATTAATGTGGAAGTTTTCTGCATGTGAACTCCAGCTCGGGTCCTGTGTGTGGATTCAATTGTGTTTGTTTTTGTGGCTGTTTTCCAGGGCAGCAGAGGCTGCACAGAGGATTCCTGTCCCCCACCCCTTTGTCTGTCCCCATTTGTCACTGCGGGTTTGCCTCTGAGCATCTGGAGAGGAGCTGCTTGTGGAGTGTGATCCCAAAAGCTCCATCCCAGCCCCAGATATTTAACCCTAGAAAGGATCTGAGCATCTGGAGAGGAGCTGCTTGGGGAGTGCGATCCCAAAAGCTCCATCCCAGCCCCAGCAAGGTTTAATTCATATTTAACAGCACGGAGACAGAGCTGCTGCTCACCCAGCCAGCTCAGGAGGCTGCAGCCCCTGCCAGCCCCGTCCTGCCCTGTGCCAGGCAGCTCTGGGAAGGAGCAGAGCAGAGGAAACCTTTTCCTGTTTGTTTTCCCTGCCTTTTAGCCCACAGAGGGTTTTTATCCCATTTCTGCCAGCCCCCGATGGGTGTTGTTCCCTCCAGGAGTGCTTTGGAACCTCTGTGCCCCAATCCCTTCCTTGTTTTAAACATTTTTATTTCACTGGGGTCGTGGGCACAGCTGCAGGTGCTGGGGGGCAGCCCTGCAGGGCAGGAGCTCTGCTGCAGCCCCTGAAATCTGGGGATTTTCCCTGTGAATCTCTCCTTTCCAGCCTGCAGGGGATGTGGGGAGCCCCTGCTCCCCTGGCTCCTGCACTGACAGAAGGGGCAACGGGCAACCTGCCCCTCTCACAGGGACCTCCTCCTTCAGAGCCTCTGCTGCACCTTTAGAGCTGCAGCTTGCACTAATTGGCAAGAAATATTATAGCTCTCTTCTAGGAATTAATTTTTTTAAGCCAAAAATTGGGAATGTCTGCTCAGAGTTATCGATAAAATTGCTGCTGATTGATCCCACAGATGCTCCCAATGGCTGCACAAGGAGTGGCTGGGTTTGGGGTGATTTATTCTGCTCAATAAAAGCTTTACAAGTAGCTTTAAGGATCAAGCAGCTTTAAAGATCATGTTAGCTGATAACTGTTGTGTTATTGTGTCAGAATTAGGACATAAAATCATTTAATTGCCCTATTCTGGTGTTCAGCTCCTCAGGATGTTTTCCCTCTCCACCTCAGGAAATCAGCAGCTCCCCAGGCAGATTGGAAGGTCTAAAATATAAAATATCCCTGTCAGAGGTGAGCGGCCTCAGGGGCAGGGGAGGATTCGGGGTGGGAGGGGGAAAGGAAAACCCACAGTAGAATTTGCTTTTCTCTTTCTTTGAATTTGTTTTCTTCAAAGCCAATTAATTTATCAGGCAGAACCTTTGTGCAGACAGGTAATGAAGAATATTCATGGAAAGTGAATTTTAAATTCCAACATGAATATAAATGTTGGAGAGTTGAATAAATGAGGGGTTGGTGGTTGGTTTTTGTTATTTTGGGGTTTTGCTAACTAAGATATACAAACATTGTACTGCAGCTTAATGATGACTCTGTGCAGCAGAACTGAACCCAGCAGTGAGATGGGATAACAAATATTTACATTTTAACTGCTCATAAACCATGGCTGCCATTTGGTAATGGTAGTTAAATCCACAGACTGCCTAGTAAATCATACTTTTAATCATTTTTACATGAGGCAGGGAACTGGAGGAGGGAAAAGGATTGCTCCTACACTACTGGTAATCAAATTCATTATTATTATTATTTCACTCAAATAAGAACCAGTTTTTTTTCTGTCCCACACAACTTCTGTGGCTGTCCATATTTATTCCAGCTGTCTGTGCTAACAAAAAGAACTGTTTTAATCCAGTGCAAATGGATTTGGGGCTTATTTGGTAGCTTTTTTCAAACTGTTCCCAGCCAGGATCCCTGTTCCAGCTGCTTTCCTTCCAGAGCCTTCTCCAGGTACTGCTCTGGCTCCCAGCAAGGTGGGTGGATTGTTTTTATGGGTAACCTAAGCTTTGGTTTGTTTTGTGGGTAACCTAAACTTTGGTTTGTTTTATGGATAACCTAAACTTTGGTTTGTTTTGTGGGTAACCTAAACTTTAGTTTGTTTTATGGGTAACCTAAACTTTGGGCAGCCTTGTACCTTTAGCAATAAAGAGCTGCCCCCTGCTCTGTGCTCTGGGGAGGGCCGGCATTTGGCATTCCCGAGCTCCTCAGGGACCACCCAAGGTTTTCAGTGGTTCTTGGGGAACTGGGGGTGCCTGGGGATTTTTACCACCCACAGCAGAACGTCCTCACGTTTCCTCAGCCCATCTCCATGCTGTGCTCCTGCAGGAATCCCCAGGAGAGCACCCAGGATGTTCTGGGAGTAGGGAATGCCCAGCCCACGTGAGCTGTGGGGATGCAGCCACGATTTAGCACCGGGCTGTTCTGTTCCCACACAGTGCTCTGGCAGTACCAATCCATATTTCACCGGGCAGACATCCCAGCCCAGGGCGGCTGCAAGGAGAAAGAGCCTTTCCTGCAGCTCTGGGTGCTCCTGGCTGTGAACAGCTCGGGGACACAAAAACATTGAGGTGCCCAAGAGTCCAGGTGTGTGGGGGTGTGCAGGACCCCCCAGGTGTGTATGCAGGGCCCCCCAGGTGTGTGTGCAGGGCCCCAGGTGTGTGTGCAGGGCCCCAGGTGTGTGCAGGGCCCCAGGTGTGTGCAGGACCCCCCAGGTGTGTGTGCAGGGCCCCCCAGGTGTGTGTGCAGGGCCCCCCAGGTGTGTGTGCAGGACCCCAGGTGTGTGCAGGACCCCAGGTGTGTGGGTGTGTGCAGGACCCCAGGTGTGTGTGTGCAGGGCCCCCCACGTGTGTGCAGGGCCCCCCAGGTGTGTGTGCAGGACCCCCCAGGTGTGTGTGCAGGGCCCCCCAGGTGTGTGTGCAGGGCCCCCCAGGTGTGTGTGCAGGGCCCCCCAGGTGTGTGTGCAGGGCCCCCCAGGTGTGTGTGCAGGGCCCCCCAGGTGTGTGTGTGCAGGACCCCAGGTGTGTGTGCAGGGCCCCCCAGGTGTGTGTGCAGGACCCCAGGTGTGTGCAGGACCCCAGGTGTGTGGGTGTGTGCAGGACCCCAGGTGTGTGTGCAGGACCCCAGGTGTGTGCAGGACCCCAGGTGTGTGCAGGGCCCCCCAAATGTGTGTTCAGGACCGCAGGTGTGTGGGTGTGTGCAGGACCCCAGGTGTGTGTGCCCTTGCACACCTGAGATGTCTGGGGTGCATCCTGCTGCTTCCCAGGCTGGCTCCTGCCCATCCCATGGCAATTCTGGAGCTGCTCTGACCCTCCAGGCCACACGCAGCCCATGGCCAGGTGCATTTCTACCTTGCAAATCCATTTTTGTTCAGTGGAGCTGGCAGTGGTGGCTCACCTGAGTGCCTGATAGAAAACTCCCAGCAGCAGCAAAGTGATTTTATAGCACAGATTGGCTTGCTGGGACTGAGGGAGCGCCTGGATTGTTATTTTCTCAGTGGAATAGATTGATGTGACACCTGAAATGACAGTCAGGAATAGATTCTGAACTGCCACCTTCATCTTTAATTAGTACAAGTAATTCTTTTGAACAAAATATGGTTATCATCAGGTTCATCCTGTCCCAGTGAGATTAAAGAGTGCTTGAAATTCCCTTTTTTTTGTCCCAGGGGTGGGATAATCCCTGTAATTACCTCATATTATCCACTGATGTTCATGTATCATCTCTAGTGATACTGGGATCTTCTGCAGATCACTTTGAATATTCAAACAAGTCTTGCTGAGACACTTCTCATTCAACAGCTGGAGATTCCTCTGCTGGAAATGGTTACTTTGATATAAAACTCCCCTCATTGCTTGTTAAATACATGAAAAGGTTGTTAAATGTTGAGTTTCAGACTCACTGTATTTAAATTAATTTAAATATTTCACTGTGTATACAAATTTTACCTATTTGTTGCTCCCATTTTGAATTTAGTGGTGCACACTAAGAAGTCTTTTCACAGCAGGCTTTAATCAGAGGGAAAAGAGAAGAGAATGAAGAGATTTTCATTACTTCAGGAAGAGCAGGGAAAGGCTGCTTTGTTTCGTGTATGGCCAGGAGATTTTCACCTTCGCAGCGAGAAAAACCAGAAAATGTCATATATGCTATGAACGTCACCAATATTTCTGTCTGCAAGCGTGGTGCTCTCCCAGCTGGTGCCTTCCTCAGGAGGGGCCGGGATGTTGTGAGTGTCTGTCCCCAGGATGGATCGTGTCAGATGTGCAGCCCATTCCGTGTGGGATGGCAGCGTGTTGGTGCTCAGCCCAAGGTCTGCAGCCCGGGCTGGAGCCCGGGGGCAGCAGGAGGAGCTGCCCCAGGATGGGGGCGTTTGTGCTGGGAGGGCTCCCTGGCCCTGCAGCCTCTGCCTGACTGCCCCGTCTGGGTGGCCTGGGCCTCGGCGTGGGGCTGGGGCTGTGCTGGCAACAGGAGACAGGTGACACCCCCAGCTGGCCGTCTGTCTGTCTGTCCTGCACACCACCAAATGGCTGTCTGGCTGTCTGTCCTGCACACCCCCAGCTGCCCGTCTGTCTGTCTGTCCTGCACACCCCCCAGCTGGCCGTCTGTCTGTCTGTCCTGCACACCCCGCAGTTGTCTCTGTGCCCTACACACCCCCAGCTGTCACAGGTCCCTGTCCCCAGCTCGGGCAGGTGTCACAGGTCACTGTCCCCAGGATGGACAGGTGTCACAGGTCCCTGTCCCCAGGATGGACAGGTGTCACAGGTCACTGTCCGGGGCAGCAGGAGGAGCTGCCCCAGGATGGGGGTCTTTGTGCTGGGAGGGCTCCCTGGCCCTGCAGCCTCTGCCTGACTGCCCCGTCTGGGTGGCCTGGGCCTCGGCGTGGGGCTGGGGCTGTGCTGGCAACAGGAGACAGGTGACACCCCCAGCTGCCCGTCTGTGTGTCCTGCACACCCCCCAGCTGTCTGTCTGTCTGTCCTGCACACCTCCCAGTTGTCTGTGTGCCCTGCACACCCCCAGCTGGCTGGCTGTCTGTCCTGCACACACCCCCCCCCAGCTGTCTGTCCTGCACACCCCCAGCTGTCTGTCCATCCTGCACACCCCTAGCTGTTACAAGTCACTGTCCTCAGCACGGACAGGTGCCACAGGTCACTGTCCCCAGCTCAGGCAGGTGTCACAGGTCCCTGTCCCCAGCTCAGGCAGGTGTCACAGGTCCCTGTCCCCAGCACAGGCAGGTGTCACAGGTCCCTGTCCCCAGGACGGACAGGTGTCACAGGTCACTGTCCCCAGCTCGGGCAGGTATCACAGGTCCCTGTCCCCAGGACGGACAGGTATCACAGGTCTCTATCCCCAGCACAGGCAGGTGTCACAGGTCTCTGTCCCCAGCACGGACAGGTGTCACAGGTCCCTGTCCCCAGGATGGACAGGTGTCACAGGTCTGTCCCCAGGACGGACAGGTATCACAGGTCTCTATCCCCAGCACAGGCAGGTGTCACAGGTCTCTGTCCCCAGCACGGACAGGTGTCACAGGTCCCTGTCCCCAGGAAATGCTGAATTAATCCTTGTCCCCGGCCTGGCCCTTTGACAGGTGCTCAGATCAGAGTGCAGCTCACGGCCACTCCTCACACCCCGCCACAGCCGCGGAGTTCAAAGAGCTCTGCCAAAAATGGGATGCCCAAAATGCTGACCTACCTTTGCTTCCTTTCTCATTTCCAGGGAGTTGTTAAAAATTAAAGATGCCTTTAAGGAGCTTCCCAGAAAACTGGGGAATGTAGGACATGGTGTACCAGCAGGTTACAAAATGAAGCAACTTCTCTGCAATATATTGTGCTGCAAAGCAATTTGCTTCCAAGTGGCTCAAGTATTTCAATTAAGAAAAACAATGATCAAGGACAAACAATGTTTTAGTAGGAGGGGATTGGATTATTTCTATGGTTACAGTGCTGGAGCTGCAACTGGAATCAAAGTTTTAAGATCAAGGTTTTGTTTATGTTTGTTAAAATATTGGTGTTAATGGCTATTTGTTACATTCACGGAAAACTTTGGGTTTGGTTTATTGAGGTTTTTAAGGGTAGGATAGTGGACAGCTCGAGCTATGAATTAACTTCACTGGGTTACAGTTTGTGTCACTGCCTTAACATCAAACAAAGTGAAGGATTTTGATTATTCCACTCTTCCCACTTAACACATTTAAATTGTGCTCATACATTATTGTGTTTTGTTTTGGTTTGTTTTTGAAGTGACACTCCAGAGAGCACGGAGAGATAAAAGCTCCATTTATCCCCCTGCTGACCTCCTGCACGAGGGCTCTGAGGCTGTTGGGGAAGGATGTTTGTGCCTTTCCCCCCCTCCCCGAGCATCGCTGCTGCAGGAAGGACAGACAGCCAGCCAGCCAGCCCTGCCCTCCTGCAGCAGAGGCAGAGCCCAGCCAGGGAAGCCAAAGCTGCTGCCTTGGGCCCCTTCCAGCAGAGGAGCCGGAGGTGCCCTGAGAGCCGAGCATGGGCTGGAGCAGGACGGGGTGAGGTGGGGTGGGAATAAAACATTTGTGGGCTCCTGCAGCCGCCCAGACTGCCAGGAAATGGCTTTTCAGAGCCTGGGCTGCTCTTCCCACGTGTTTTCCCAGAGTAACCACAGCTGACACAGGGGCACTGCCAGGAAATGCTGCTGCTTTTTGCGGGCTGGGGTGGACGTGGCTGCAACAGCTCTGCTGGAAAATATCTGTAAAGGTTCTTTAAAATATGGGAAAAGAATAGGAAACAGGTAAAATTCTTGCAGACTGTAGGGAAGGAATTTCAGCAACATCCTTGCCTGTAGGATTTGCAGCAGGAACTGCCTGCGTGTGAGACTGGAATAATCAGAGCTCTGAAGATCTCTCTGAGCAGAGGAAATGGCCTGGCTGGGGGGCTCTGGTGCCGAGCATGCAGAGGGACCAGGAGGAGCTGGGTGTGCTCCCGGGGTGAGCTGGGCTCAGCCTGGCCTCACCCCCTGCCTGGGTGCTCAGGGCACTGCTGGAGGCTGCACCTCAGCCTGCAGGAGCAGCCTGTGCCCGCCACAAAGGCGGGAGAGACACAGAACAAAAATAAAATAAAAAAATAGAAAAAAGGAAAAGTAAGGATAAAAGAAGAGGGAAGAACAGAGAAGCCCAGATCTTTCCCTCAGGCACTTGTCAGCTCTCAGAAAGGTGGTGACACAAGGACAGCAAAGTCCACTTTCTTCTCCTGCTCTATTAAAAGTTTGAGGGATTGCATTTGTGTTCAGGTTTTTTTCAGGAGAGGTGTTGAAGTTTGGTGTTGGTGGCACCAGCGTTGCCTTGAAGTTTGGGTGACTCTGCTTGGGCTTGGTAATGATTTGCTGAGTTTTTCTGTCTCCTCAAACCCAAGAAGGTCTCAGTATCCCATTGCTCTTGCCCCACTGTAGCCCAGCCCAGCAGGAAAGCACCAGGAGCTGTTTCCGTCCTGATGGAATTTCATATTCAAATTAACTCCATTAGAATAGTGTGCTGCAAATCCTCCTTTATTTCTACCCCTCCTCCACAACTGAATTAAAAGCGTTTTCTTGCCGTGCTGATGTGCAGCTCCACGTGCAGCCTCAGGTGGCCCAGGCTGGCAGGAGCCTCCAGGCAGGCTGGGCTCCCCTGCTCTGGGGTTCCAGCTCGTGGCTGAATTTTTTTTCCCCCAAGCACAAAACCCCTGGGGCAGCAGCTCCAGAGGGAAATGGGAAGGGAGCAGGAAGGCAGCCTGGAGTGGCAGGGTGGCACAGGGAGGTGGGGACAGTTCTGTCACCTCCAGGGCTCGGGGGCCTGGGACTGAGGAGGGTGAGCCCAGGGCCCTGGGATCTGATGGGGAATTGTGGTACCAGGGTCTGGGACTGGCTCTGCAGGCCTTTGCACAGGAATTTTCCCCAAGGGGACTGGAAGAAGCTGGTTCTCTCCAAACTGGCGAGCTCTGCTGGTATTTTGACAGTTTGTTTATTGTGGATGCTCAGATTGTCAGAGAGACTCGGGAAATGTTTCTTCTCTCTTGTCTGGCTATGAAAATTATCCCAGTAAGATATTTAGAAGTTTGTGGTTTTTTGGTTTTTATTCAGTATTCTAGTCAAACTGAAATAAATTTAAAAATTGAAATGATAACAAACTAGGGGATTATAAGATGCTTTTGGAAGGTTTAGATAAGAAGAGGCAATTTCTGCCTTGCTGCAGTAGCTGCACTTTCCCCAGCACACTTTCCCTGCCCTGGGAACACTGAAATGCTGTCATCATCCCTGCACAATTCTATTACTAAATTGTCAGAGCAGAGTCAGATTTCTGGCAGCAATGGTCCAAGTCCATTTTCACTTCCCCGTGGCCCAGGGTCACCTTGGCACTCCTGTGCTCTGTGCAGCTGCCTTGGTGGGCACAGGTGCCAGCCTGGGGGAGAGAAGGCTTTCATGGTTTCTTGGGCTTGTGCAACCAGCCCCTAATGTCTCAGGGTTGTTTAAAGGGTCTGCACCTCGTGAGTGACCCCTTCCTTCCCAAGACAAAGCCCAGGTGTTGTGTCAGTGACCGTGGGTGACTTTACAGCTAATTATTGCTCATTTATTTTCCCCCCTGGTGCATGTGCAGAATCAGGGCTGGCTCAGGAAGCCCTGGCAGCCCCAGGAGCAGCAGGAGCTCTCAGTGCCTCGGGGATGCTCTGAAGCCTTTTCTGGAGGTGGGATTCCCTGGAGCAGACAGCCACCAGCAGCTCCCTCCCCGCGCCGTGCCCTGGAAGTGTCTCCCCATTTCCCATCAGAGGGAGCTGCACAGCCCGGGCAGGCCCGGGGTTAATTGAGGTGTGCTCTGGGCTTTGGGCTCGGCAGGATTCCCTGGCAGCAGCTGCAGCCTGGCCGTGCTCGTGGCCAGAGCTGCGCCCAGTCACTGCGATGTTCCTTCCCCTCCCAGCCACCAGTTATGCAAAGTGAAGTTTTACCTGGGCAGGGATTAAGATTTTCCATGTTTAGCTCAAAGCATTTAATGGAAAGTGATCTATCTGGGGAGAAAGGAGGGGGAAAAAAAGCAAAATCAAAACCGCCTCAAACACGAGCATCTTATTTTAGCGCTGTGTCTTTCATAAATCCTAAAGGTTGTTTTGTTTCTGCCAACAGTGTTTTGTTTAAAATCAGCTTATGTTTAGAATACAAGAAGGAGGAGGAAGAGGAACCAGATTCAATAATTTCCTTCTGCTTCTGGTAGTTGTTCCTTACTTGATTACTTGCCAAAGTGCCAGAACTGACAAATTATCCAATAACACAGGAGTGAAGGCAGCGCTGCGCCGTGTAAAGCTGGATTAGTTTATAAAGTGTCCCTGTTGTGTTCAGAAAATGAATAACAAATACTCGGCAAACCTGTTGCAGGTCCTTTCCCCTTCCTTTCTCTTCCTTCCTTTTCTTTTGGGCACTAAAAGGAGCAGAAAGTTTCACATTTATTTACTTGTCAGCAGAGGGGAAATCCTTCAAAAAGAAAAATGAAGTGCTACCAAAGCCATTCCAGGATGGGGAAGGAATCCGTTGGATTTCCAGCCTGCCTGGTGCTGGGGGGCAGAGGTTTGGAGGCTGGGGATGTAGCACAGGCTTTGTTCTCCAGAGGACGGCACGCAGATTCACCCAGCGAGTTACTGAGCACTGCATGTGGGACTGCGAGGAGCAGTGGATGTCACACGAGGCCCAGGACGTGCTGCAGGAGAGCAGAGGGCATCAGAGCTGGCAGCTGAGCCTTGCCAGTGCTCCTGGCTGCTTTTATTGGGGTTTTCTCTGCTGTGCCCTGCAGGCCCGGGCTGCTGTGGGCTGGTGGGCAGGTGTGCTGTGCCTCCTGTACAGGTGTGCTGTGTGCAGGTGTGCTGTGCCCTCCTGGGAAGGTGTGCTGTGCCCTCCTGGGCAGGTGTGCTGTGTCTCCCTGGGCAGGTGTGCTGTGTGCAGGTGTGCTGTGCACTTCTGTCTCGGGATCTCCTCTGGTCTGCTCTGGTTGGGAAGATCCCGAGGTGTGTCTCTGTTCAAAGTCTCTTTTCCCCAACCCAGCAGCCAAAGAAGGAGACGAGAAGTCTTCGGTTCACGTTCTCAAGGTTGTTTACTATTTCTTTATCTCAGACATTTTCTGTCTGGCCTGCCAAGGTCTGTTCTGCAGGTCGGTCTGAGGCACACTCTCTGCCTCTCAGGCTGGTGCTGTCTTTTATACCAAAACCTACATATACTGTGTTTACAATGATGTTCCAATACCCATCACCTGTGTTGGACAGTGACTTTCTACTCTAAACCAATCTGTGAGTGCCAACATCACCCTGAACAGGGATGCCAGGGAGAAGAAAGAAGGAGGACAGGGCACGCCCAAATCCCTCCATCTTAGAACCCCTGACCCCCCGTACAGAATCCCAAACCCCCCTGTACAAGGGCCACAACCCCCCTGTACAGTGCTCCAAAATTTTTCCCTTCACCCTGTGATTTTGCTGTTACTATGCTACTTAAATTTTGTGACCTGTAATTCTTCATATCAGGTTGGCCATTTGCTCCATGGGTTGAGCTGGAAATCCCAGGTGTCTTTGTCTTCCTGCCAGGGCTTTGAGCCATCCAGGGCATCCAGAGGGATGTCCTGGGTTCCGACCCTTCTGGGGCTCCCAGGCTCTGTCCATCTGTCTGTGCCCTTCGTTAGCAGCACAGAGGCTGTGATCAGGAGAGGTGGGGCTCTGTTTCTCCTCCTGGACCAAGAAACAGGTAAGATAAAACTGAACAGAAAATCTCCAGGGTCTCTGGCACTGGCAGGGGAGGGGAAAGCACTGATTTTGGGTTTTTTGGGGTGTGGTGCATTTCCAGCACTGGTGGGGCTGTCCCAGAGCAGAGCATCAGGCAGGTGAGGGCATTTTGGGGCTGTGAGAGCCATCACACTGCCAGGGCTCTGGAGGAAATCAAGGAGGTGCTGGCTGATGACAGCTCAGCAAGTGAGCAGGAATTTGGAAAAGTTCCCTTTTAAATCTGGAGCTGCCCCTCAAAGCAGCCCTGACCCACGAGGAAATCTCCCATTTTCTCCTCACTGTGTAATTTCCCAGCAGGCTGATTGCTCCTCCAGCATTTTCATCACGCTGGACAAGAAAGGAGAAAATTACTGACAATTAGCTGAACTCTTCAGGCTTCACTCAAGCACAATCCTATTGCCTGCTCTGGGAACACTTCCCAGGCCTGGATTCCAACTTTCCCCCATTATCATTTAGGAAAGGGCTGAAGAGAACCCCTGCAGGGCCCAGCACTGGAAGAAAAGATCTTTTTACTCTTGTTCTTGGAGGCAGTGAGAAATGTTCCTGGGGGATGTGGAGCTCTGATGAGGGAGAAAACCTGTGAGCAGGTCTGATTAAAGCAGGGTGTGCCCTCAGCAGTGATCTGCAGAGGCAGCTGGGGGAGCAGCACCCTGGGAGTGATTGGGAAGATCATTTCACTGAAGGTTTTCACTTTTCCAGTAGGTTGTTTTGTTGGTTTTTTTTCGTGGAGTATCTTTCAACGCACAAAGAAAGCACTGAATGGAGCAGCACTGCTTAATTCAGCTAAGACAGTTGTGAAGTGAAGGAGCAAACAGACACACCTGGACAAAAGGATGGGATCTGCTCTGTTCCTGTGCAGTCAGACCCAAGTGCTTGGAGAGAACCTGCCTGTAAAGCACTTGGGAAGCACTCATCCAATAAATCTGAGTGACAGCTTCCCACATCCTGATGCCTGATTTGGGATTTCCTGTCCACAGGGATTTCTGCAGCTTAAATAAATCCTCTGTGATAACTTCTGAAGAGGGAAGTACCTCAACTCCACAAGAAGCAGCCAGCTGACCCCGGGCAGGGATGTAATAACAATTCCTGAAATATCTGGAGTCCTGCTGTGCCCTGAGCTGGGTGAGGCCCTGGGCAGCGAGCACATCCTCCAGACAGTGCCCAGCCCTGCCCAGGGCTGCTCTCGAGGTGCCAGGGCAGCTGCACTCCCCATTTAAGCTCCTCTCAGTGGGAACAGAGTGTTTGACAGTAAAAGGCTGGCACTGAGCACCCCAGAGCCTGCTCTGATTTGTCTTCTGCCACGGGAGGTGCTGCCTCACCCCTGCACTTAGAACATATCTGTCTTTTCATTAATTTGAACTCACAGGAAGAAAAATCTTCTTGCTAAGCAAAGAGGAATTTGCAGTCATGGGCATTTCCAGAGCAGCTCCCCTTGCCTGCTCCAGAGCTCTGTGCTTTTTTCCTTCCTTTGTTTTCCAGTAAAAATGACAGGAAGGTCGACGTGACCGTGGCTTAAAAACTGGGACCGTGAATTTGACAAATGCTGCAGCCTCACATGGTTTTGCTCCCATGAGTAATTTCTTGCACCAGGAGGAGGAGGAGGAGGCTGACCCCGGAGCCTTTCAAGGCACTCTGATAACTCCTGCTTTCTCCCTTCTGCAGGGCCATTTGTCTGGCTGCTTGACATTTGTCCTGTGTCCTGGTGCCACCTACCACAGCTGCCTCTGGTGGAATCACTGCTGCTCTTATGATTTCTCTGCTCCTTGACTTTTGTCCATGAACTGAAAACACTTCCACTCTTGTTTGCTATTGATCAGATAACTCACAGGTCTGAGCTGTCCTGACGTGGCCAGCGCTGCAAGTTCATGTGCTGGAAAAGAAATACATAGAAGGAGAAGGAGCAGGTGACACCCCGACCCTGTTCCTACACCGTGTTTTCATACTTGCAGCACCTTTTGGACGTGTTGCAATTGGCAGTAGCTCCATCACGATGCATTTATTGTGTTTCCAGGAGGGCAGTTGTACCTGGGAAAGCAAAACAACTCGGAATTCTTCTGAAATTACTCAGCTCTGCTTTTATTTTTATTTTTTTCCAAAAAAAAGGAGAAAACCCTGTCACAGATGAAATAATTGCAACTGGTGCTTGCCCGAAAATTCACCAACACTTGGGAGGGTTTGGTCCTGCCCTGCTCAGCAGGGAGTGCCCAGGAGCTGCTCCCACACCCCTGATGTCCCTGGAGCCGAGGGACTGGGAGCAGTGGGATTGGGAACAGTGGGATTGGGGAGCAGGGGGATTGGGGGGCAATGGGATTGGGGAGCAGTGGGATTGGGAGCAGTGGGATTGGGAGCAGTGGGATTGGGAGCAGTGGGATTGGGAACAGTGGGATTGGGAGCAGTGGGATTGGGAGCAGTGGGATATTGGGGAGCAGGGGATTGGGGAGCAGTGGGATTGGGGAGCAGTGGGATTGGGAGCAGGGATTGGGAGCAGTGGGATTGGGAGCAGGGATTGGGAGCAGTGGGATTGGGGAGCAGTGGGATTGGGGAGCAGGGGATTCGAGCACATCCTCCAGACAGTGCCCAGCCCTGCCCAGGGCTGCTCTCGAGGTGCCAGGGCAGCTGCACTCCCCATTTAAGCTCCTCTCAGTGGGAACAGAGTGTTTGACAGTAAAAGGCTGGCACTGAGCACCCCAGAGCCTGCTCTGATTTGTCTTCTGCCACGGGAGGTGCTGCCTCACCCCTGCACTTAGAACATATCTGTCTTTTCATTAATTTGAACTCACAGGAAGAAAAATCTTCTTGCTAAGCAAAGAGGAATTTGCAGTCATGGGCATTTCCAGAGCAGCTCCCCTTGCCTGCTCCAGAGCTCTGTGCTTTTTTCCTTCCTTTGTTTTCCAGTAAAAATGACAGGAAGGTCGACGTGACCGTGGCTTAAAAACTGGGACCGTGAATTTGACAAATGCTGCAGCCTCACATGGTTTTGCTCCCATGAGTAATTTCTTGCACCAGGAAGAGGAGGAGGAGGCTGACCCCGGAGCCTTTCAAGGCACTCTGATAACTCCTGCTTTCTCCCTTCTGCAGGGCCATTTGTCTGGCTGCTTGACATTTGTCCTGTGTCCTGGTGCCACCTACCACAGCTGCCTCTGGTGGAATCACTGCTGCTCTTATGATTTCTCTGTTCCTTGACTTTTGTCCATGAACTGAAAACACTTCCACTCTTGTTTGCTATTGATCAGATAACTCACAGGTCTGAGCTGTCCTGACGTGGCCAGCGCTGCAAGTTCATGTGCTGGAAAAGAAATACATAGAAGGAGAAGGAGCAGGTGACACCCCGACCCTGTTCCTACACCGTGTTTTCATACTTGCAGCACCTTTTGGACGTGTGGCAATTGGCAGTAGCTCCATCACGATGCATTTATTGTGTTTCCAGGAGGGCAGTTGTACCTGGGAAAGCAAAACAACTCGGAATTCTTCTGAAATTATTCAGCTCTGCTTTTATTTTTATTTTTTTCCAAAAAAGAAAAGAGAAAACCCTGTCACAGATGAAATAATTGCAACTGGTGCTTGCCCGAAAATTCACCAAAACTTGGGAGAGTTTGGTCCTGACCTGCTCAGCAGGGAGTGCCCAGGAGCTGCTCCCACACCCCTGATGTCCCTGGAGCCGAGGGACTGGGAGCAGTGGGATATTGGGAACAGTGGGATTGGGGGGCAATGGGATTGGGGAGCAGTGGGATTGGGAGCAGGGGGATATTGGGGAGCAGTGGGATTGGGAGCAGTGGGATTGGGAGCAGTGGGATTGGAGAGCAGTGGGATATTGGGAGCAGTGGGATTTGGAGCAGGGGATTGGGGAGCAGGGGGATATTGGGGAGCACTGGGACTGGGAATCAGTGGGATTGGGAGCAGTGGGGTCTGTGGTAAGGGCACAGCAGCTGGATTTCCTTGACCTTGGCATTTGGGCTGCCAGTTCAGCCGTGGGATTGGGGAGCAGTGGGATTGGGAGCAGTGGGGTCTGTGATAAGGGCACAGCAGCTGGATTTCCTTGACCTTGGCATTTGGGCTGCCAGTTCAGCCAGGTGTCCAGGCAAAGCAGCCTGAGTTATTTCCCTGAGAGGTCCCAGACAACAGATCATTCATAACCTGTCCCACATTTTCACGCACCTCCAACCAGCACACAAACATTTCCTTTTGCCTCCACCATTATCCCCACCCAGAGGGCTGCAGGGATACAGAATCACACAACTGTTTGCTTCTCCAGCCGTGCTGTGTTTTTACAGCCTGATTTATGGAGCTGTGACCGGGAGACCTTTCCCTAATAACGGATTTTTCCCAATGAATTTGCATCGTTTTCATAGGTCACGCTCCTCACTTCAGTTCCTTTGCCTGCCATTTGCTCTGGCTGTTAAACAGCTTTAAAATTCAAGTGTGATTATTCAGAAATCACTCCATAAAGCATGATAGGCCAGGAGGCACCGGGCTCTCCCTCTGCCTCACTCGAGGAAGGAGAAGCTGCCGAGTTTGGATGAGCACTGGAAAGTTCATTAGGGATAATTGTTGATTAGCTAGGGAAGTGAGTTATAGAAATGAGAGCAGAAACGTGTCATTGTCTCCACGGTGGGCAGAGGGAGGGATGGGAGCTGGGGGGGCTCGGGGAGCAGGGAGGATCTGCTCTGGTGCAGCCTGACAAGCCCTGAACGCCTCCCTGCTGCCCGAGCCATTCCCTGGGCCCAGGGACAGACACGAGCCAGAGGGAAACTGCGATGGGAAAGGCAGAGAGCGGGCTGAGGCTGCAGGGGCCTTCTGAGGAGCAGCAGAGGGGGAATTTGGCTGTGACAGCACCCCAGAAGGGACCTTCAGCATCACCTCATACCCCCTGCCATGCAGGGACACCTCCCACTGCTCCAGGGACACCTCCCACTGTCCCAGGGACACCTTCCACTGCCTCAGGGACACCTTCCACTGCCTCAGGGACACCTTCCATTGTCCCAGGGACACCTCCCATTGTCCCAGGGACACTTTCCCCTGTTCCAAGGGCACCTCCCACTGTCCCAGGGACACCTTCCCCTGCCCCAGGTGCTCCAGCCCCAGTGCCCAGCCTGGCCTTGGGCACTGCCAGGGATCCAGGGGCAGCCCCAGCTGCTCTGGGCACCCTGTGCCAGGGCTGCCCACCCTGCCAGAGAGGATTTATCCCTCATACCCAATCCAAACCTGCTCTCTCCCCATCTCAATCCATTCCCTGGCACTCCATGCCCTTTCAGAGTGCCCCTACCTGGGCAAAGAGCTGGAAATAACTCCTGTGCCATCTGCTGCTCCAGGCTGCTGTGACACTGCTGGTGTGAGGCTGAGCCCAGGTGAGGGGCAGGGGCAGATCCCACACATCCCAGACAGGGCTGGCCGGTGGGAAGTGCTTTTATGGACCAGGAAATTGGAGTTGCCAGTGTCTGTTTTCCTTAGAATAATGAAATGCTAAAATAACACCGCCAGTCCTGGCTCCCAGCATCACTGTTATTTGTTTTGCTTTGAGCACAAATACTGGAGCATAAGATGGCATTTTCTTATCTGAGGGGAGTCCAGGAGTGCAAAAGGGATCTGGGAAGGGATTTATTTTAATTTGGGCTTGGATGGTAATGGATGGGAGAAAAAAGAAGGAGTTAAAACCAAAACTTGCAGGCAGGGGAGAAGGAAAAAACATTTCTGTGCCTTTATGTAACTGAGCTGCTGAAATGAAGCATTCAGTGAGAAATGATGAGGGATAGTGGGAGCTGCAAAAGAGACCAGGTGCTCCAGAGCATGGAAATGGGGAAAGGCCAGCCTGTAAAAGAGAGGAAATGTGGAAACCTGAGGTGTCTGTGGGGCTGCAGAGCTAACCCTGGGGAGGGAACGTCCTGCTGGAGCTCTGGGCAAGGTCAAACCTGGCCGTGTTTCCCTCCCCTCAAAGGCTGCTTTTTCCAAGCCTCATTAAGCGTTTTGCTGAACATTACAATCATTTCTCTTCTGCCAGGTTAGATCACATTTTTCAACCTTTTAGGTACAAGACCTTAGAATTATTGATCCAATGAATCATTCTTAGGTGCTGGCTGCTGCTGCGAGCTCCTGGAGAAACCAGGAGCTAAATACTGAGCAGAATTCTCTGAAATTCTTTCACTTGGGGGTGTTTTTCCTCGTGCAAGAAGCAGCACCACAGGAACATCACCTCTTTGGAGTTCTCAGGGTGCTGTGTGCTGGTTAAGGCTTCCAATGATGCCCAAACACCAAATGAAAACCCCAGTCAGGGATGTTTTCTTTGCTGTGATGAGATCTGTGTACCCCCGAGCCATTCTGGGCATGGGGATGGGTTTGGGGGTTTCATTTGCACCCAGCAGGAGCAGGTTTGACTTTTGGGGTCTGCACCCTCCCCCCCCAGCCCAAGGGGGTTTATAAGGATGGAATCCTCCCTGGCAGGGTGGGCAGGGGCTGGGATGGAATTCCCAGAGCAGCTGGGGCTGCCCCTGGATCCCTGGCAGTGCCCAAGGCCAGGCTGGACACTGGGGCTGGAGCCTGGGACAGTGGGAGGTGTCCCTGCCATGGCTGGGGTGACACTGGGTGGGATTTAAATTCCCCCCTAATCCAAACCTTTCTGGATTCTAACCCTGGATCCCTGGCAGTGCCCAAGGCCAGGCTGGACACTGGGGCTGGAGCCTGGGACAGTGGGAGGTGTCCCTGCCATGGCTGGGTGGCACTGGCTGGGATTTAAATTCCCCCCTAACCCAAACCTTTCTGGATTCTAAGAATTCCTTCCCTTAGTTTCAGGAATTGCAGCTCTTGGGCAGGGCAGGGGGCAGGCAGGGGGTGTTCCCTGCCCTGCTGGGCTGGAAATGCCCCAGGGAGCTCCTGCCAGGGGGAGGAAGAGCACAGCCCCAGCCCCAGGCCTGGACATCAGCTCCTGTCCTCCAGCCCGAGGGCTTGTGCTTGCTTTTCTTTAAAAAGCCCCTTAAAAGTGCCAGGAAAATCCCACTGGCATCCCGAGTGCTGCAGCATCAGACAGGATCTGAGCATCCCCAAACCAGAGATGAAACACAGCCCCTTCATTAGCTAAAACCTGATGATGGTTTTAAATAATGATGCCAACAGATATGGATAAAATCCCATCCCTCGTGGTGTTTCCTTTGGTGCTCACAGGAGGGATGCATCGTTCAGGAGCCTCACACCGAAGTGCAAAGCTGCACGTGGATTTGGGGTAGCACAAAAACCCCCTGGCAAGGCAGCAGTGCTGGCAGCTCCGAGCTGCTCCCCTAAAGGCTCAGGAGAAATGAGCTGGGAGATTTCATCTGCTGAAAAGGCTTTCCATAGAATTTGATAATCAAAGATGGACTTGGGGATTTTGAGGTCTTTTCCAGCCTTGATGATTCCATCATATTGAACAGAAATTCCCACTTCTGCTTTGGAGGAATAAGGAGATGGAAATAGTTAATAATTTTGAATAAAATTAACTTTCCTTTAGCAAAACAAGCAGCAGCAAAAAGCTGTGGTAATTCTCTTGCAGCTTTCCAAAGCAATTAGGCTGTAATGACTGCTGAAGAGATTTTCATGTTGTTTCAAACACTGGTTGGAACAACTGGAAGCTACAAATTTTTTCTCATTGTGACTTTATTATCTGAAAGGAAATGACTAATTTGGAGTTGGTTATTATTGTTTTATAGCCCATGAAATATAAGTATCTAAGTAAACATTTCCATGAATTTAAATATTTAATACACAAAATGTGAAATACATAAGCCCTCAGCTTCTGAGCCAGATTTTACTCTATTGCTGTTATTATACTTATGCCAGAAAAGAAATGCTCTCTTTTCCTGGGCCTGTTTTTCCCAGTCACTTCTTCCCTGAGGTCAAATGTGTGAGGAGAGAGCACGGGGAACATGGAATCAGAGCTTTGGGCTGGGAGGGAGTGAGAGGAGAACTCGGTGGAGAGCAAAGGAGGTTCACTGCATGTTAGAGGAGATTTCAGTGGATATTTCAGGAGGTTTCATGGAGTATTTAAGCAGGTTTCATTCATTGTTAAAGGAGGTTTCAGTGAATATTAAAGGAGGTTTCACTGGATGTTAAAGGAGATTTCAGTGGATATTTAAGGATGTTAAAGGAGGTTTCACTGTATGTTAGAAGATATTTCAGTGGATATTTAAGGAGGTTTCACTGGATGTTAGAAGGGGTTTCAGTGGATATTTAAGGAGGTTTCACGGAATATTTAAGCAGGTTTCATTGGATGTTAAAGGAGGTTTCATTGGATATTTACGGAGGTTTCATGGAATATTTAAACAGGTTTCATTGGATGTTAAAGGAGATCTCAGTGGATATTTAAGGAGGTTTCACTGGATGTTAGAGGAGATTTCAGTGGATATTTAAGGAAATTTCATGGAATATTTAAGCAGGTTTCATTGGTTGTTAAAGGAGGTTGCAGTGACTATTAAAGGAGGTTTCATCGGATATTTAAGGAGATTTCACTGGAGAGCAAAGGAGATTTCAGTGGATGTTAGAAGGGGTTTCAGTGGATATTTAAGGAGGTTTCACGGAATATTTAAGCAGGTTTCATTGGATGTTAAAGGAGGTTTCATTGGATATTTACGGAGGTTTCATGGAATATTTAAACAGGTTTCATTGGATGTTAAAGGAGATCTCAGTGGATATTTAAGGAGGTTTCACTGGATGTTAAAGGAGATCTCAGTGGATATCAAAGAAGCTTTCGCTGGATGTAAAGGAGATTTCAGGGATAGCAAAGGAGGTTTCATGGAATATTTAAACAGGTTTCATTGGATGTTAAAGGAGATCTCAGTGGATATTTAAGGAGGTTTCACTGGATGTTAGAGGAGATTTCAGTGGATATTTAAGGAGGTTTCATGGAGTATTTAAGCAGGTTTAATTCATTGTTAAAGGAGGTTTCAGTGAATATTAAAGGAGGTTTCATTGGATATTTAAGGAGGTTTCACTGGATGTTAAAGGAGATCTCAGTGGATATCAAAGAAGCTTTCGCTGGATGTAAAGGAGATTTCAGGGATAGCAAAGGAGGTTTCATGGAATATTTAAACAGGTTTCATTGGTTGTTAAAGGAGGTTTCATTGGATATTTAAGGAGGTTTCATTTGACATTAGAGGAGGTCACACTGGATATTAAAGGAGATCTTACTGGATATTAAGGAGGTTTCATTGGATATCAAAGGAGATTTCCCTGTATGTTAAAGGAGGTTGCATTGGATGTTAAAGGAGTTTTCAGTGGGTATTAATGGAGCTTTTATTGGGTATTAAAGGAGGTCTCACTGTATGTTTAAGGAGATTTCAGTGGATACCAAAGGAGGTTTCACTGGATGTTAAAGGAGGTTTTATTGGGTATTAAAAGAGGTCACACTGGATGTTAAAGGAGGTTTCAGTGGGTATTAAAGGAGGTCCCATTGCAGCTCCCACCTCTGCATCCTGTGGCCAGGAGAGGCAAAGCTCTGCCCGAGGTGAAGCTGCTGGCACAGAAGGCACTGGGCAGGTGCTGTGCAGGTAACCCTTTATAAACCTGGCCCCAGCAGCGCTGGCTCCTCCTGAAAAACACCTCCATGGAGTGCTGAGAAATCCCTGCCATCCATTCCCTGCTGCCCTGTGCTCAGGAATTGCCTTTCAGCCAGGCAGCTGCCCTGGAATGGAGATTTTCACCTCAGGTTGGGAGTGAAAACTGAGCTGGGAGAGGGAAGGGAAGGGAAGGGAAGGGAAGGGAAGGGAGAGAAGAGAAGAGAAGAGAAGAGAAGAGAAGAGAAGAGAAGAGAAGAGAAGAGAAGGTGTTGGGTACAGCACATCCATTCCTAGAGCAGGATTGAGGAGAGCTCTGTCCTGTGGGGATCCTCTGGCACTACTGAGGTCTGGATTTCCAGAGCAGCCTTTTCCCCCTGGCAATGCCAATACAGCCCTGCTCCTCCCCGTGCCCAGGGCTGTCCCTGCCTGCCCTGGTCAGTCTCCACAGCCCCGATCCTGCTCCCAGCTCCCAATCCTGGCGTTTTCCCTTCTCCCCCCTCCCTGCTGGTGCTGCTGGCCCCAGCCCTGGTGCAGAGGAGCTTTCCCAGCCTGTCCTGCCCTCACCCAGAGCAGGAGGAGCACAGCAGCTGTGTCTCTGGAGCAGCCCCCATCCCTGTCCATCCCACGCCCCTTTCCCTGCAGAAGAGAGGAAATTCTCTCCATCCCCCTGCGCTCCTGCTGTGCCAGTGCTCCCTCAGCCCTGGGAGGGCTCAGCTCCCCCTGTTCCCTGGGCACAGGACAAGGATTCCTGTTGGTTTTGTGCTGTGTTCTGCTCACCTGGGCTCCCCTGGTGCCTGCAGCCCTCCCTGCCCCTGGGAATGCTCCAGCTCCTGCTGCCTTTCCCCCTCTCCTGCCTCCCTCCCTGCTTTTCCCTCTGTCCATCCCATTGTCCCTCTGTCCATCCCATTTTCCGTCTGTCCATCCCATTTTCCCTCTGTCCATCCCATTTTCCCTCTGTCCATCCCAGGTTATTTGCTCTCCACTGTCTCCCCTGCTCTGTCCCAAGAAAAGCAGGATCCTGACTCGGGATTTCCAGGCTGGCCCACAGAGAATCAGGATTATGATCATTGCTGCCATTCTGATTTACTCTCTCACAACGCCTGTTTATAACACCCCAGCTCCGTGGTGTGTAACAATGCAGATAAATTTTGGCCCCTTATTTTTTCGCAGCCCTTTTCCAGCTGTATATCATCAATTTGCCTCTCATTTAGATACTCGCTCCTACTTCAGGAAAAATAAAAAAATCCCAGCAGTGTAGGTAATAAAGCCTGGAAACAAACTCGGAAGTGCATTTTACAATGGGATTTGATTGTGATAATTTTTCATGTGTTAAAAAAGGAGCATGCTGCCTTTCTCTGGGAACTGTTTGGGTTTATGCTTTGTTGGGATTTTTTTTTCCATGCCCAGCTTGTAGTCATGTGGAAGATTTTTTTTTGTTTCAAGGGAACAGAGAAGCATCTCTGCATTTATTAGCTGAGTTCATTGAAAAACTGTATTTTATAATTTGATGAGGCTGGAAGCTGCACAGGTAACAACTGAAACAAGAGCTTCAGGCAGTGTGAATTCACATTTTGGAAGTGTGCACCTCCCTGCAGGTCTGTTGTAAATATCTAAAAAATGCTGCAGGTGAATGGCTTGGCTCTCCCTCCTTTCTGTGCCTCAGAAATTCCCAGGTTCCTTTGGCAGGCTGGGGATCAGCAACATCACAGAATGGTTTGGGTTGGAAGGACCTTAAAGCTCATCCCATTCCACCTCCCACTGCCCCAGGTGCTCCAGCCCCAGTGCCCAGCCTGGCCCTGGGCACTGCCAGGGATCCAGGGGCAGCCCCAGCTGTGCCAGGCTGCCCACCCTGCCAGGGAGGAACTCATCCCTAAAATCTGGCCTCAACCTGCTCTCTTCCCATTGCTGAACCCATTCCCTGTGTCTGTCATTCCATCTCATGTCAACATGTGATCTCATGTCCTGTGATCCCCTTCAGGCCACCCTGAGCTCAGCCCAAAGCTCCTCCTGAGCTCAGCCCAAAGCTCCTCCTGAGCTCAGCCCAAAGCCTCTCCTCAGCTCAGCCCAAAGCCTCTCCTGAGCTCAGCCCAAAGCCTCTCCTCAGCTCAGCCCAAAGCTCCTCCTGAGCTCAGCCCAAAGCCTCTCCTGAGCAGGTGCACAGTGCCAGCTGTGCCAGCCTTTGCTCCCAGCAGAGCTGCTCCATCCCCTGCTCCCCTGGAGCCTCCTCTGGGCTCTCTGAGGAGCTCCAGGTCCCTGCTGTGCTGGGGACAGCCCCCCCTGTGCTGGGGACAGCCCCCCTGTGCTGGGGACAGCCCCCCTGTCCCTGTCCTGCTGTCCCTGCTCAGACCACCCCCCAGCCACCCTGGGACCACCCTGCTGCTCCCCACCTGCCCTGAGCTCTCGTTCCCAGGCAGTTCACACGGGTTTACCCACAGACCGCTCTGGGTTTGGTGTGCTTGCTGTGGATTATTTATTGATTTGCGTTGCCGTGGGCAGGAAGCTGAGGGACCCTCAGCAGCTGAGGGGCCTGTGCACGAGCACTGGGGGGTCACACGGAGCCTGTGGTGGGCTGGGGTGCTGCTCCTCAGCTGCAGTCCTTGGCAGCTCAGCGCTATTGTTCCGCTCAAACAAAAGGGCTAATGAAAGTGTTTTAATTTGCTGATCAGCTGTTCAGAGGAAGGAAGGGCCCTGCTAGGTGTCCTTGGAGACTGGGAATCACAACATCCACATTTATTGACACTTCCCAGCCAGCTTCTGTGTGGGTGATGCTGCTGGGGTGTGCTCAGCCCCACAAGTCACTGCCTGCAGCTCCCAGAGCCTTTCCCTGGGCTTTCTGGAGGTGCAGAGGTGCTGCTGCTCCCCCGTCCCGAGCAGGAGCTCCCTGCGTGGCTCTCAGAGGGAAGATCTGCTGGGAGGTTGTTCCAAAAGTTTATTAGAAGTGTATTGTTTGCTAGCCTGCTCTGCCAGTCTGAAAACCTTTCTGTGGCTGTAGCTTTTTATAAAAGGATTTGTTTGGAGAGCTCCATTTCTGATGGGAATCCAAATTTCAGGCATTTTTTTGATAAGACCCTCACGTGCTCAACCCCCAGCAGTTTTCTGCCAGGGCAGACAAAGCCAGGGCTAAAGCTCCTTTAGGAACTGGGACCCTGGGGCAAATCCCCCTTCCTGCCATGGGGTGAGGATGCCTTGGGTGTGGGAGCCATGGGAAGGGACGTGAGGAGGGGATGTGGTTGCCTGAAGGTAAGGAGAGGCTTGATGCAGCTCTGAGCTGTGAATTCCAGCAGTAATCAGAGTTGTATTAGTTAAGAGCAATTAGCTCATAGCAAAAGTAAGGAAAGAAGGTTTAGGGAGTAAGACAGAATATACTGAATTTCAGTTCCATGTTGTGTTTAGAAAGGTGAAATATTTTCCACTGCACTTATTTTCTCACCAAAATCATATATTCTTTTAAAAAAATTAAAAATAAATGTACAAACCAATTTCAAGTAAATTCCCCCCATCACCTGCCAGGCTTTGAGGCAGAAGAACTGACAGCAACTTTGGCTGCTGTGATTTCATACACATGTCAAAGTCCAGCAGAGCAGAACTGGACGTTAGGACGAGCTGGGTCTTGTTGAGCACTTCCATTTCTGCCATTCCTCCCCAGTGCCCCCCCTGCAGTGCCAGAGCTGCTGAGCTGTGGCACCAAATGGCTGCACAGTGTCGCTTCACCTGAGGAGCAGCAGGGACTTACAGCAAAGATGCTCTTCCTTTGCTGAAATAGATCCTTAAAAAATATATTCTGAAATAAGAGAAGAGAAAGGGCCCACGGTGCAAGAAAATGTCCATATTGAGGATGTAGATTCTGTTCCTGCTTTGTGCCTGTGAAGCCTGAAGTCCTTGTGCTGCTGTCCGTGGTAAATTATGGATCACCTCTCTTCTGACTCTTGTTATTATTATCTCCTGTTACCTATTCTTCCTTATACCTCCTGTTACCTTCCCTCCTCTTCATAGAATGTTCTAAAAGAGAAAATTACCAAGTTGGAGGGTCAGATGAGTAGAAAATTACGAGCTGCTCGTCCGTGCGCTCAGCCTTCGCCTGAGATTGCATCTGCTGCAGGTGAGGCCAATAATTCTGGGAGCCCTGTAATAGCTGCCGGGAGGGAATTAGTTCTGATGGATGGTAAATACTTTGCCAGTCATTTGGACATGATTTTCAAAATTCTGGGTCAATTAATACTTCTTGAATGGATCAGAAAAAGAGGCACAAAACTCCTGGAGTTGTTTATCGTGTGTATGTCTCTCTAGATACATGGAATATGGAGAGCTGGGTTTGTTCCTTTTCTTTAACAAGGAGATCAGCTGGGCTCTGGTTTCCCAGTTGGGAGCGGGTCTGGAGCTGCTGCTGGGGCATCCCAAACAGCACAACCCAGACTGGGAATGCTGGTGCCTGGGTATGGTTGAGTTCGAGGGCCCCAGGAGGAGGGAAGAGATGTGCAGGTGAGGCCAATAATTCTGGGAGCCCTGTAATAGCTGCCGGGAGGGAATTAGTTCTGATGGATGGTAAATACTTTGCCAGTCATTTGGACATGATTTTCAAAATTCTGGGTCAATTAATACTTCTTGAATGGATCAGAAAAAGAGGCACAAAACTCCTGGAGTTGTTTATCGTGTGTATGTCTCTCTAGATACATGGAATATGGAGAGCTGGGTTTGTTCCTTTTCTTTAACGAGGAGATGAGCTGGGCTGTTTCCCCAGTTGGGAGCGGGTCTGGAGCTGCTGCTGGGGCCTGGCTGTGTCTGTGGTTCTCCTCCTCCTTCTCAGGGCTGAATTCCTCAATTCTGAATTCCAGAATTCACTGCAGCCCCCAGCCCCACCAGTCCTCCCGAGCCAGCAGAGCCCTGAGCTCCCCCAGAGGCTGCAGGGGCTGGGGCAGGGTGCTGCTGGAGCACCCCAAACAGCACAACCCAGACAGGGAATGCTGGTGCCTGGGTATGGTTGAGTTCGAGGGCCCCAGGAGGAGGGAAGAGATGAGGATCTTGACTCCATGTTTCAGGGGGCTGATTTATCATTTTGTGATATTATATTATATTATATTATATTATATTATATTATATTATATTATATTATATTATATTATATTATATTATATTATATTATATTATATTATATTATATTATATTATATTATATTATATTATATTATATTATATTGCTATACTAAAATGGCACTAAAAAGAATAGAGAGAAGGGATCCATCAGAAGGCTGGAAAGGAAAAGAAAGGAATAACAAAATCTTGTGACTGCTCACAGCCCCGACACAGGTGGCTGTCCTTGGTCACCGAGTAAAAACAATTCCACATGCTGGGTAAACAATTCTCCAAACCACATCCCAAAGCAGCAGAACATGGAGAAGCTGAAGCTTCCCAGCTTCTCAGGAGAACAGATCCTGGCAAAAGGGTTTTTGTAAAATATGTCTGTGACACACGTGCTGGAAGAGGAGCGAGAGCCCCGGCCCTGGGCCTGGAGGGGCTGTGAGAGCAGAGCCAGGAGCTGCTGCCCTGCATGCCCTGCATGCCCTGCATGCCCTGCATGCCTGCAGCCAGCCAGCACTCAGCACTTGACTCTCCACAGCACAAACAGGCTGTGGCTTTCCTCAGAGCACCAAAGACTGGAAGGGTTAAGGGTGAATGATGTGCTTTTAAAGGGAGGTTCACTTGAGATCATGTAACTTCATTGAGAATCCCTGGAATATCCTTTAAATAGATGTTGTGCTTGGGAGCAGGCTCGCCTGGATCTCATTACAGGGGAATTGCACAGAGCTCCTGGAGCAGCCATGGGGGTGGCACGGGGATGCTGCTGCTGTGCAGCCTCTGGAGGCACAGCCCAGCCTGAGCCCTCGTGTCCCTGTGGGCTCGCTCTCCTTCCAGGCCTGGGGCCCCAGAACCACCCAGGAAGGTTCTTTCCATGGGGAGTGCAGTAAACCCCTCCTGTTTGTGGAGGATCATTGGCCTCTTGTGTGATTTGGGGTGAAGGGACCCTAAATCCCACCCAGTGCCACCCTGCCATGGCAGGGACACCTAAAAACAGAGGCCGGACAGAATTAAAGGGTTAAATAAAACAAAATTAAGGAAATTAAAAGCAGTTCTATGTTTTTGAAGGACATTCAGGTACAGTTAGGTAGCCCCAAAAAGGCACCAAGAGGAGAAGGCAGGAGAACCTTCCCAGGGGCCAGAGCTGGGGAGGGGAGCAGGATCTGCCTCCCCTGCGGTGGGAAGGGTGAGCAGCTGGGTTTGCTGCTCCCTCAGGTGCTTCCAGGAGAGGAACAGTTTCTCCAGGAGCCCCAGGAGATGGTGCAGGGCTGTTCCCTCGGGGCTCCTGGGCTGTGTGTGCCATCCCTGCTGCTCCCAGATCCTGGATCTGCTGTGGTGCTGGGAAGGGGCAGAGCGTGCTCCGGCAGGAGGGACCAGCTGGAGCTGTGCTGGGAGCAGGGAGAGGGCTCTGCATCCATGAAAGGGCCCATTATTCTGTGCTCTGGCCTGGCTACATCAGACACAGCTGCTCTGAGAGGGACCTGTCCCCATCTGCTCTCCTGGGGACATGGGGTCTCACCTGGCTGGAAACATCCCAGAACTGCATTCAGAGGCACAAATCACAGAGCCAGGGGATTGCTGATGCTGGACAAGGCCCTAAAGGTCACCAGCTCCAGCCATCCCCCAGCACTGCCAGGGCCATCACTGAGCCCTGGGTGTCACATCCCTCCAGGGATGGGGGCTCCTGCATGGCCCTGGCCAGCTGTGCCAGGGCTGGACAGCCCTTTAGGCTTCCAGGAGAGGAACAGTTTCTCCAGGAGCCCCAGGAGATGGTGCAGGGCTGTTCCCTCGGGGCTCCTGGGCTGTGTGTGCCATCCCTGCTGCTCCCAGATCCTGGATCTGCTGTGGTGCTGGGAAGGGGCAGAGTGTGCTCCGGCAGGAGGGACCAGCTGGAGCTGAGCTGGAGCTGTGCTGGGAGCAGGGAGAGGGCTCTGCATCCATGAAAGGGTCCATTATTCCATGCTCTGGGCCTGGCTACATCAGACACAGCTGCTCTGGGAGGGACCTGTCCCTCCCCATCTGCTCTCCTGGGGACATGGGGTCTCACCTGGCTGGAAACATCCCAGAACTGCATTTAGAGGCACAGGATTGCTGATGTTGGACAAGCCCCTAAAGGTCACCAGCTCCAGCCATCCCCCAGCACTGCCAGGGCCACCACTGAGCCCTGGGTGTCACATCCCTCCAGGGATGGGGGCTCCTGCATGGCCCTGGGCAGCTGTGCCAGGGCTGGACAGCCCTTTAGGCGCAGAAATTCCCCCAATATCCAAGGTAAACCTCCCCTGGCACAGCTTGAGGCCATTTCCTCGTGTTCTGGTTCCCTGGAAGGAGCGTGGAGCCCTGGCTGCACCCTCCTGCCAGGGATCTGTGACAGTGAGGGGTGCCCTGAGCCTCTCTTCTCCAGTTAAACACCCCCTCTCCCACCAGCTCAGTCTGTTTTGTTCGAATGGGAATCCAAGCAATGCCTCACACACAAATCTGGGGCTTTTCCATATTCCAGGCTCCAGTTCATCACTGCTCGGGCTGAGCACAAAACAAACAGAGAGAAGTGACTTCATTACGTGCGCTCTGGGAGCAACCTGACAGCCATTTAGAAAAATCCTTAACATTCACCAACTTCCCAGCTTGCTGCTGTCCCCCAGGAGCAGGCTGGGGACAGAGCCATCCATCTCCCTCCCTGCAGCAGCCGGAGGCAGCTCTGGAGCCGGGATTGGATTCCTGCAATCAATAATCCCAGGGCTCTCCCTCCCTGCCAGGACGGGCAGCGAGGAGTGCCCAGGGTGAGGCTGGGGGCTGCGTGTGCAGGGAGCTGCCTGCACTTTGTGCTCCCAGCTGAGGCCTCCGCAGTGCAACCAGCTGATAAAACCACTGCTATTTTGCATTTTTAAATCTTTGCTTTCAAGTTGACCTTATTCTCAGTGGGAAATCTGGGCTGGTGCTGCGTGAACAGAAGTAGGAGTAGGTTTAAGCTCTGATTTATTTCAGTCTTTTTGCCTCCTTCAGAGAGAAGTTTGTGTTCATTGTTCATTCATTTCCTGGCTGGTGGTTGGTGGAGGGTCTCACACAACCATGGGTTTCCTCCAGGGAGCCCCACTCTGCGGCCCTAAAGAACCCCAGGATGGTTTGGGTTGGAAGGACCTTAATGTATTACATATTATGATATTAAATCTACATATTTTGTGCTGGCCTATCCCATTTTACAGCTCTAAGATAACACTGCAAGATGGTTTTGCACTGTAATTTGAAGTCCTGTTAATTTTAAACACCTTTGCAGCCATGTAGTTCATAGAAGAAAAAAAAATGAAGAGGTTTTTGCTGCCTCACACTGTGTGCATGAAAGGCTTGAAAGAGCTCCAGCTCCTGGTGCAGTGCTGCTGCCCAGGCTGGGCTCAGGGCTGCTGGCAGCTGGTGCCCAGGGCTGCTGTCCCTGCCAGCCTCCCTGCAGCCTCTGGTGACTCAGGGACGTGTGACAGTTTGAATTCCTTCCTGGAAGCTGCTCTCTTGTGATGCTCTCACAGGCAGCCCGTGGATGCAAGGAGGTCCCTCACATTTCTATTTACACTTGAGGTGGCAGTGGAATAAATCATCTGTGGCTGCTGGCAGTGCCAGCAGTGAGGGATCTGTGCTGGGCGGATCTGTGGCTGCTGGCAGGGACAGCAGTGAGGGATCTGTGGCTGCTGGCAGGGACAGCACTGAGGGATCTGTGGCTGCTGGCAGGGACAGCAGTGAGGGATCTCTGCTCAGGATCCCAGCAGAACCCGTGTGCAGCGAGTCCAGTGAGCTCCCCCTGCTCTGGTGGAGTTCTCCTGCCTGCTGGGGAGCCCAGGATCCCAGAGGTCTTTTCCAACATAAATCACTCTGTGATTCTGTGAATTCTACCCTGGGCTCTGAGAAAAGAGGTGATTTCTCCTCTTGGGCAGCTGAACAAACCAAAGTGTTCAAATGAGACAGCTGGGCTGTGGAAGGGGGAGATGGGGCTCTGCATCCATTGGATCTGCATCCAGGGACTGGATTTGCATCCAGAGATGGGCTCTGCATCCATTGGATCTGCATCCAGGGACTGGATCTGCATCCAGGGATTGGCTCTGCATCCAGAGATGGGCTCTGCATCCATTGGATCTGCATCCAGAAGTGGGCTCAGAATCCATTGGCTCTGCATCCAGAGATGGGCTCTGCCCCGTTCCAGGAGCATCCCAGTGCTCCCAGTTCCCTCCTTCCCTCCATGGTGGGGCTGTGCCCTCGCTCCTCCTCTGCCGTGCTGTGAACAGACCAAAAGGAGGGATTGCTCAGATGTTAAAGATGTGTTTCTCTGTAGCCTCTGGCTGGTTTGGTTTTGCATTATTTGGCAGCAAACTCCTCAGCATCCCGACCCCATCCTGGGGCAGGGAGGTGTCCAAGGTTTGGTGAGCATTCCTTTATCCGGCAGTAAAATCCTCAGCATCCCCAGCCCACCCTGGCAGCACCAGGGAAGAGGGCAGGAGGTGTCCGAGGTTTGGTGAACGTTTCTTTATCTGGCAGTAAAATCCTCAGTAAAATCCCTGTCCTGGGGCAGGGCAGCACCAGGGAAGAGGGCAGGAGGTGTCCGGGGTCTCCCCTCTGTTCCACACAGGGCAGGCTGCACTCTGCCTTTCTGCTGCGAGCTGAAACAAAGGTTAATTGCCACGTTTTGATGTTTCCCTTCGTAATTAAGTGTTGAGCCTTCGGTGCTTTTCTCTACAACTCCTGACGATGGAAGTAAATCTTTCTAATCACTGCAGGAGAGAGCAGGAGCTCCAGGACAGACCATGCACAAAACCCAGGGTTTTTCTCCCCTGGGAGTGTGTGTGAAGCCAGGAAAAGCTGCAGCAGTGTATTTGGAACCGAATGCCTCCTGAAACAGCAGTTTCTGTTTTGCTTTCCGAGCTTTGGTTAAAAGTTCTGGGAAGGAAAGGTGATTCCAGCTGAGCTGTCAGGGGGAAGCAGTGGCTCCAGCCCAAGCTGCTCAGAAATTGTGCTGGCAGAGATTTTGTTATTATGGCCTGCTCTGTTTGCTGCTATTCTCTGTTTCACGTCTTTATTGGATTAAGAAATTTCCCTATTCCTCCTTCATGCAGCAAAATCTCAATCAGAGCTCCATCTGTGAAAGAAATGGGGTTTTTTTCAGTCTGCCAGGCAGCCCCTGCTCTGGGGGAGCTGGGTGGGGAAAGCAGCAACTCCTGTGAGAGCTGGGGGCCACAGGGGCACAGGGACACCTCAGGAGCTTCACAGTGCCCAGACAGTGAGCAAACAATTGTCATGACTTCAGTGGGGTGTGTCACACTGGCACAGTGAGAACACGCTTTGTTGTGCTAATAAATAACTGTTAAGTTTAAGAAATGAATTCACACGGAAGGATTTATTGTGGTGTACAATTAGAGCAAGAAAAATGACAAATTTGTTCCTTAGAGTGCCTTGAAATAATTTCTATCTCATCTGATTAGGAGAAAAGGCTGCTTTGTCTTCTTAAATTATTTTTTCTCTATTTAAATAAATCTGAACTGCTTGCATGCCTGCAAGAATTACAAACGGCTGCTCAGACCTAAATCAAGTGTTCCGGGGCTGCTGCATGAATCTTCCAAGGCAATAAACTTTGGGTACCTCTGACAAGTTTTATGATCCCAGATAGGTGCACTGTGCTAAGGGCCATATTTCACAGCAACGCCTCTGAATAGATCAGATCCGTTTTTATATGCTAATAATTTGTTTTGGTAGTTTAATACCAAGAGCTATAACTCATATCAATGGCTTGCCTTAGACTGTGGGTAATTTGAGTAACAGTTTGGGGAAAATCACTTTAGGAACACTTTCAGGATTGCACTTTCCCATTGAGCAATTAAGGCAAAAATAAACCAGGCTGGAAATTAAAATAAAAATTAAAAAAAAATGGATTGAAGCTCATCAGCTCCAGCTCAGGGTCATTCCCTCTGAAGTTTCCCTCTCCCTCTGTCACTGCATTCTCAGCTGGCTGAGTGTCTGGGCTCTTTTCCATTTCCTCTTGGGCTGGCAAATCAATCTTGTTATTTAGTCACTCTTTCTGCCTAGAACTAAAATCTAATTATTTTTTTTTCCTTAAATTCGCCTCCAGCTCCCACTGACACAGGTGGTGTATTGCAGACTTTACCTGTTCTGGTCCCTGACATGCTTGGGAGCAGCTGAAACTCAATTTTGGTGCTGCAGACCAAGCCAGGCTGGCGGCAGTGGGGATGCTGGGGCAGGGCAGGGGAGGTGAAACCAGCTGGGAACTGTTTGGAGGTGCAAAACCAGCTGGGAACTGTTTGGAGGTGTAAAACCAGCTGGGAACTGTTTGGAGGAGAGCAGGCCCCCCCCAAAGCCAGTGTGAGCTCTCAGAGTTCCTCTCTGCAAACACGAGGTGTGCACATGGAGGGGCTGGAGCCCCCCAGCCCGTCTGGGGCAGCAGGGACCCCCATCCCCCTGGAGCCAGCAGGATTTGTGCACACTCCCCTGCAGCTGCTGCTGCTTTGGGGTCAGTGTTCCAGCCCTCCATCTGAGGCAGGCCGTGGAATGGTGTAAATTTGCCATTATTTGGTTTTCTGCAGCTCGATAATTGAAACTAATAGGAGTAAATAGCTAATATTTTCTGGTGGGATGACCTTGGGAGCAGGAGAGCAGCTCCTTGTGTCTTCCTCCGGGGAAGAAAGTTAGAGGAATTACTGCCAAATAATAATAATAGCAGCAGCAGCACGGGCTGTAATTCTCCACTCTCCTGCTCCAGCGACACCTGAGCAGCAGCGGGAGGAAAACAAATCATTTATCAGGGATAATTCCTTGGATCTGCCGGGCCTGTGGAGCAGGGCTGGGGAGAAACGGGCACAGCAATCTGCCTCATCCCAGCCATTAAGGATCTTGGATGCAATTTTCCCATTTTGGCAATTTGTGCTTGCTCAGGCCCAGTGTGGACTCAGCTGAAGGGAAATGTCAATGTTCCCGTTTCCTTTTCGGGCTCTGAGGTGTGGGATCTGCTCCACCTCCACTTCCTCCTGAGGGCCCTGACCCCTGGCTCCCCTGCTCCCAGATCACCCCCAGCTCCCACTGTGTGCTGTTCTCCTGGAAATCCAGGCTCCTGAGGTACCCACGGAAGTGCTGAGCGTTCCTCAGCTATTTTGGTCTCTGGAAAATCAAGGAGATTTCACAGGGAAAATCACGGAGCTTTGACAGAGGGAGGGAAAGCTGAGAGATGATGAAATACCAAAACTCTCAGCAAAGTGGGGCTGGTTAAAGGCGAGGGCTGTCCTAAGGCAGAGCAGGAGAGAGCCCGGGCACCAGGAGCAGCTTGGCAGCAGCAGCTGGCCAGGAAAGCAGCAGGGGCAGAAATCAGGGCACCAGGCACGTCACAGACACAGCAGGGCTGAGGGGAGGGGGGAACTGTGCGGCTTTTGGAAGAACGTGGTTTGCTCTCCTTCCATACAGAGTGCTGGAGGAGGGAATGGGCTGAGGAGCTGGGCAGAAACACCTCAGCACAGGAGGAAGGAGCAGGGGGGAGAGGCACCAGGTGAGTTCTGGGTGCTAGGAGACCTTTTCTTGCTAAAAGAAGTCATTCTGCCCCAAGTGAAATGACCTTGGTGGGTTTCTGTCTGAAAAGGGGGCTCAGAGCCCAGTGCCAGGAGGTCCTGCTGCTTTCTGGGGAGGAAAGCAGTGAAATGCTGGGCTGGCTGCCCCTGGAGGGACGTGGGGGATGCTGGTCCAGCTGTGACACCACAGCCTGGGAGGGGAGAAAGGGTAAGCAGGAGCATCCATCCCTCGGGGACGGGCACTCCAAACCTCCCTGGGCACCTTCCCATGGAGGAGCTGCTGCTGCTGTCCCTGCTGAGCCCGTGTGCAGGGCTGAGCCCCTCACCTGGGTGGCCTGAGTGTCCCTCAGGGCTCCCTGCTCATCCCAGGACTTCTGTCCCACTCCATTTCCCGGGCTGAGCAATCCCAATAAATCATTTAGCAGGAGCTGGGGAGGCAAATCAGGTGGCACTGAGCTGTTTGTCACCTCCCCTCTGCCTCTCCTGAAGAAACACCAGATTCTCACCTTCACCAAGTCCTGTCTATTAAAATCTAGAGCTGATGGTCACATGAAGGAGCCCAGGTCCTACAAGGATGAAATAAATGTCTGGAGAAGCCAGTTGGTGACCTTTCCCTCACAGCTTCCCTGGTGAATCACAGGTTTTATTTTTTGCTAAGCACAAAAGCATTTTCCCTGGCAAACCCTCCTTCGCTGAAGGTGAAAATGAATAAAATGAGCCCACAAAGCCCTGAGGGGAGGGCTCGGTCTTTTCACAGCTCTCACTATTTATACCAGCCCAGCTGAGGGGTGCTGAGCTGTCTGGAGGCACGCAGGCATTCCCTGCTCCAGCCCCAGGTCGTTCCTGCACTAACCATGCCTTGGTGTAGCAGCAGGAAACTTGGGAGCCTGGCAACTTCACAGCCTGAGAGAGCATCGTGATCCCTGTGAACCACAGCTCTGCTGCTGGAGGGCACTTGGCATTTGACTCTGTTTAAAAATTCATCCAGAATTGATATACTGCATTTTTCATTTCAAAAATTGCAATCAGGTAGCAAAGTCTGAGTATTCAGACGAGAGTAATATCTTTTCAACGTTCATTAATCTGAGTCAGTAATGAACTGCAGGTAGAATGGAGGGATAATTCAGAACAAGTCATTTATTTGGTTATTTTTCTTATCTTCCCTATTATTAAATATCCATGAACAGCTTAATTGACCTTCCTGAATCTTTCATGTCACATTCCAAGATGGTGTTGGTGGATGGCTTGCAGGGTGTTGGGGGTCAGGGTCAGCTCCTGGCTGGGCAGAGTGGGCAGTGGGGGGTCCCTGTGGCCGGAGCAGGAGCTCTGCTGGTCACTCAGCTCTGCTGGTCACTCAGCTCTGCTGGTCACTCACTGGGGGACAACAGCTCATTGTTTTGTCTCTGCTGTTACCTTGACTGTATTTGCAGTTTCTGCTCAGTCTGTGTCTGGTTTAAGGCTCCATTCCCCAGCTTTGCTTCATCCACTGGAGATGTTTTCCAGAGCTCTGACCTCCTCCATGTCCTCTCTGGATTCCTTTCATTTCCCTCACAGCTTCACTAACACAGAGAGTGTAGAGCAGATGACATTTCCCAGCAGGACTGGGTGGGACTGACCCCAGCAGAGGGACAGTTCCCCATATTCTGATGGCCACAATTCCTTTTGAGTGATGGCCTCTCATCCCCAGCTCCCTTCCCCCCCTGGAATGACAGCACTGATTATTTCTGCCCAGGCTTTGTCTCTCTTCAATAACAGGTGTTTTTAAAGGTGATTTCTGCAGTGCCAGGACCTTTTTCTGCATTTCAATCCCTTGCTCTCGTGTGCTCCAGTCCCTCCCTGTGCAGTGCCAGCAGCAATTTCACCAGCACACCCCTCCTCTGCCATGCAAGTCATTAATGAAGAAATTAATAATGCTCAGTTCGAGGTAGGTCTCTCAGCAGCTTGATTCCCCTTGTTTTCAGCAGGGCTGTTTCTGGCACAGCCTCTGGTGTCCCAGCAGCTCTGCCAGCACAGGCCAGGGTGGCACAAGGCTAAAGCCAAGCTCTGAACCTGCAGGGTCCCGTGGCAGGAGGTGCCCTGGGAGGCTGCAGTGCTGCTGCCCACACCTTGGGTGTCTTTTTGCTTTTATGGAAAGTCTCTTTTTGTGGGAATGGCTGTCTTGTGAGCTGGGATGTAAAGCAATATCCTTTCATCCTTCTGGAGAGAGGCTGCTAACAAGGGCATGGAGTGCCAGGACAAGGGGGAAGGGCTTCAAAGTGACAGAAGGAGGTTTGGAGCAGAGATTAGGAAGGAATTGCTCCCTGGCAGGGTGGGCAGCCCTGGCACAGGTGCCCAGAGCAGCTGGGGCTGCCCCTGGATCCCAAGAGCAGGCTGGACACTGGGGCTGGAGCACCTGGGGCCGTGGGAGGTGTCCCTGCCATGGCAGGGGAACAAGATGAGCTTTGAGGTCCCTTCCAAGCCCAACCATTTGTGATGCTAAAGCTGTGGTTCCTCTTTCCCAGCCTCTCCCTCTCCAGCCTTCCCCAAGAACAGTTAAAACTCTGATCTTGATTCACACAGTCCTTTAAGCACGCAAAGATAAAGTTCATCAGCATAACCAATTTGCAAACATCTAAATTAGCCAGGCACTCTCGCCGTTGCCTTTGTGGGAGATTATAAACTTGCCTCTTTGTTCCAGCATTATTGTGCCGACCATCTGCTCTCAGTTAGCCTTTTCATGAAGATTGAGGCAAGGAAAGCTTATTAAACACTCAACTTCCTTGGTTAATGGCTTTCCCTCTCCTTTTGCAGTTTCCCTTCATTACTGATGCACTTATGGAATGATCTCCTGTTAATTGCCCCCCGCTTTGTCCCTGACCTCGCTGCCCCGTGGCTGCACAGCTCTGGGGAGGAAATCTTCTCTGGAGGCTGGAAAAGCTGTGCCTGAAATTCCTGCCCAGGAAATCCATGGAGAATCCAGAGCTGGTTTGCAGCCTCCAGTGGCACTGGTGGCTCAGGTCCGCCCTGGGACAGAGCAGGGGTGGCAGGGCCCTGACCCCACTGCCAGCTGGGATCCACACGTGGGAGAAGGCAAAGGAAAGGAAGGGAAGCTGTGGAGATTTAGAAATTCTTTCAATATGCAATTTGTTCCAATTTAATTAACTTTCTTCCCAGGTTCTCCTCTCCTGACTCACCCTGCTCTTGGTGCATCATCTACATTATTTCTTAGTTCTTTACAGTTCCCTGGGGATTCCCCCTTCCTGATCCCCAGGCCACAAATAATTGTTCTCCCTCCCCAATCCTTTTAAAACAGCTGCTGCAGCAACTTTCACCTTTGGATGTGAGTGACCTCGAAGGCACAAGAAAAATCCTTTCCAATTACACTGGACAGCTTGTAAACAGATTTCCAAACGCTTCCAGCCCCGTGTGCACACCCCAGGGCTTGAGAAACCCAGCAGCCCTGGTCCCCGGGCTGTAGATCAAGAGAGGCTTCTGGGCTGGAGCCGCTCGTGGCACAGCAATTTAGATAATAAGATGGGGAACATAATAACACAACAGTTCAGCCTCGCAACTTCATTTTTTCTGCTCTCCCACCAGGGACTGAGGCAATGAAGAGAGCTCTGATTTGCAAAGCTGAATAAAACAAAAGCACAGAGGAACCTGGCTGGGCGTGCTGACCTTCTTTTCAGTTTTCAAGCAACTCCAAACTGAATCTCGCTCAGAGCTGGCCGTGATCCTTGTTTGCTCATGCAGAGCCATTAACCTCTAACTTACTGAAGCAAGCAAACTGTTATTTGCTGGTATAAAATAACACCTCTGGCCTTCCTCATTTTCTCCTGAGACATCTGAAAATGGGTAAGCTTTGGCAGATCCTAGCAGCTCCAACCTGCACAGGTTACTGGGAGAAAACAAAAATGCACACTGGGGGTTGCAGGATGCAAAATGGCTGAAATGCAGCAGAAATTTGGAACCTGTCTAAGTCCTTGGGGGCTGCAATCAGGAGTGCTGCTTGCAGGGTGCTGCCTTTTTGGGGGGTGGTTGTTGGTTCATCCCAGCCCTCAGGTGACAACGTCTGGAGGCAGCTCTGGGCAGTGCTGAGGGGAAAAAACAGGATTGTCATTACTTCCACTAAATTAAAAGGAAATAATTGTCACTTGCAAGCATTTCCCTGGTGTGAGGCAGTTCCTCACTGCCTGTGGTGGTGTTTCCATGGAGTGCAGCACCTTCAGGGTGGGGTTTTGGGGCTGCCCTGTGCAGAGCCCAGGTTGGGCTCAGTCCTTGTGGGTCCCTTCTGCAGCAGGGCAGGGCTGGAGTCCCCATCCCTGCAGGGCTTTAAAGCCCTCTGGAGGTGGCACTTGGGGACAGGGGGCAGTGGTGGCCTCGGCAGGGCTGGGGCAGGGTTGGGCCGATGTCTCTGAGGGGTTTTCCAGCCTGAACCTCCTGTGGTGTCTCATCCCTGCTCTCCAGAGCCCCGTTCCAAGGGAGAACCATCCCAATATCCAGACTGGAGCTGTGCAGGGATGGACAGCAGGAAAGGAGCAGCTGGGCACCAAAGGGAACATTTTTAACTGCAGCTCCCACGAGAAATCTTCCCTTCCAGCTCTGCAGAGCTCCAGCCACTTGTAGCTTTTTCTTTCTTTGTTGCTCTTCGGCGGAGGAGCAGAAATGCAAAGCTGGGTCTGAATCCCTCTTTGTGAGCCAGGTGCAGGCAGAGTGCTGCTGCTCAATGCTGTGGGGATGATTTTGGACATGCCAGGTGCTCCAGAGGGAGAGGTTTAGGTGAGAACTGCAGCCAGTGCACTGCAAACCTCTGCCCAGGGGGAGCAGCATTCAGGGGGCTCTGAGAAAGAGGAATCCAGGGAGAAATCAGGTGGTGTTTTTTCAGCAAGTCTTGTTTTTGACAGAGAACTGAAATATTGAGCCAATTAAAGTGCCAAGGACTCTTCAAAACATAGACTTAACAGAGAAAATAGGACTTCAGCAGTAGATGATGTAAGCAAATAAAAAATCCTGCTCGCTGGCGTTAACTAAGAGTGGTTATAAATGAGCAGGGTTTTTTTCCCTTCTTATCCATTGCTCCTAGCAGTCACTCAATAAAAATGTAACTTCCAGCTCGGTGCTGAAGGGTTTAAGGTCTGTGTGCTGGTGGAGGGAGCAGCTCGGACGCCCCAGCACCTCCTGGTATTTTCTCCTATATAAACTGCAGAGCCAAAAGACAGATGGTGGTCTAAAGGTCAGCCCAATAAAATAGCAGGATTTACTGATTCCCCTCAGAGTTTATGATCCGAGGAAGATCTCTTGTTTCAATTGATAAGAGTTCCAGAGAGCTGCTCTGATCTTTGGGGAAGAGGAACACTGCGGGCTCTGGAGATCATCCACCCAAGCCTGCCAGGGCTCTTCTGCCACAACTCAGCCAGCCTCAGGAGGAAAAGGAGGTTTTCTCCTCCCCACGGTGTGTCACTGGGGATATTTGCAGGCAGTGCAGCTTCCCACCTCCAGCCCAGCCTGGTGGAAATGGCACCGTGGGCTGTGCCGAGCCACGTCCTGTGCCAGACGAGTGGTACGCAGCCTCGCAGCAGCAATGCTGCTGGGCTCCCCTGTGCCCTTCTCACCCCGGGAAAATAAACACCTTGGAGTTATTTCAGTTAGCGAATTGGAAACTGTTAAATTGGGCAGAGGCGCTGCTTGGAGCAGGAGGGAATAAATGGCTGGGAGAGTGGTTTGCTCAGCAGCCACCACAGCCACCAGCCACCCGGAGGGCTGTTCCTCCTGCAGGTCAATAAAAAACCCCTCACCTTTTTTCCAATTTTTAGTTTAATGTGATATCAGGAAAGCTGAATCATGGTTTAGTTCCAAAAAATCTTATTTAACATCTTTTGACAGGCCCTTAAGGCCTCCTTCCACCCTGCTGCTGCAGGCCCTGGGCTTTAATCCCATCTCTGCTGCCTCTGGTAGAGCCTTGTTCTCCAGGTGCAGGGCTGCACAGAAAAGCACAGCGAGGTTTGTTTTCTTGTTTCCCTCGCTGCCAATGTTTTTACAGAGCTGTTGAACTACACTTGCTGGCTTTTACCTTGACACTTTCATTTGGAGGCAATCTAATCTGTTCTGACTGCAGATCTGAAAGTGGAAGTCCCAGTGCACGGCAGAAACAAGGCATAAATTTCATCACTCGTGACCCATTATCAGGTTTTTTTTTTAATCTGCCACTTCAGAAAGCGTGTGTTGTTCCACTCCAGGTGCTTTAACAGCTCATTTTCCTTTGGCTGACACTGCTGTGTCACGGTTCATGTCTTTTCTGACATGAAGCTATCAGGTTCCTCCATTTACTCTTCCATTTTATCCCTGCTTACAAATGAGGTTTAGAGAAGCTAAAACCTCTCTGTGGCTGAGGTCTCTCATTTGAGCAGTGCTGCCCTTTGCATTTTATAATTGCTGCTGTACAGCTTCACTTGAAGGGCTGAACATCCTGTAAAACGCTCAGAAGAATTACTACTTTAGATAAATACTAGAAAGCCAAAGCTGTTTCAGATGCATCAATGGCCCTTTCGTGGGTTTATAAATGCCTGAAAAAGGAAAATATTTCAAAATTTCCCAGCGTTCCTGTTTTCCCCCAGTGCTCTTTGCCAGATTGGCTTCAAAGCTAGACCAGAATTTGGCCAGCCTGTGGTTTTTTGGGTGCTCCTGGTGTTTCCAGCGTGTCCCCTGCCCTTCCCAGCCTCTGCTGCAGCCAGGGCAGGAGCCAGGTGCCCAAAGGCCAGGCTGGCAGCTCTGCTGGTGCCTTCTGCAGGCAGCACAAGAACTGGAGGTGTCACTGTGTGCATTAATATCCCCTCATCCCTGCGCGCAGTCATCTGGTGTTTTTCACCAAACTCCCAGAGATTTTATTTTAAAATGTGGCAGGAGCATGTTTTTCTCTCCCTGCGCCCATAAATAGAGCGGGGGGGCTGGAGCTGTGCCCCCTCTCTGACTGATGCACCGTGCCACGGGCTGCGGAGGAAATGCAGCACTTTGTCACCTCGGCGGTGGCAGCGTGAGTCACCGGGGGCCAGGCTCCCCTCCACGAGGGAGGTGTTGGGCAGCCCACCCACGGCGACAACTGGGACCACTGGGGAGGGCTGACGTCACTGCAGGCAGGGCCCTGCTCCAGGAAATGTTCCAGCATTGCATTTTTCTGAATGTGGCCCTGCCTGTGCCAGGCGCTGGGGGAAGATGAGAGAGAGTGGTGGCTGGGAATGGTCACCCCAGCTGGGCGTGGATGGCAGGGCTGAGCTGGGCCCGGCAGGGCTGAGCTGGGTCCATCATAGCTGAGCTGGGTCCAGCACAGCTGAGCTGGGTCTATCAGAGTTGATCTGTGTCCATCACAGTTGATTTGTGTCCATCACAGCTGAATTGGGTCCAGCCCAGCTGATCTGGGTTTATCAGGACTGATCTGTGTCCATCACAGCTGATCTGGGTCTATCAGGGCTGATTTGTGTCCATCACAGCTGATCTGGGTCCTGCAGAGCTGAGCTGGGTCCAGCCCAGCTGATCTGGGTTTATCAGGACTGATCTGGGTCTATCAGAGCTGATTTGTGTCCATCACAGCAGATCTGGGTCCACCAGAGCTGATCTGGGTCCTGCAGAGCTGATCTGTGTCCTGCAGAGCTGATCTGTGTCCATCACAGCTGATCTGGGTCCTGCAGAGCTGATTTGGGTTTATCAGGACTGATCTGGGTCCAGCCCAGCTGATTTGTGTCCAGCCCAACTGATCTGGGTTTATCAGGACTGATCTGGGTCCCATCAAAGCTGATCTGGGTCTATCAGAGCTGATTTGTGTCCAGCCCAGCTGATCTGGGTCTATCAGAGCTGATCTGGGTCTATCAGAGCTGATTTGTGTCCAGCCCAGCTGATCTGGGTCTATCAGGACTGGTCTGGGTCCAGCCCAGCTGAGCCGTGCCCAGCAGGAGCTGCACTGGCACGCAGGTGAAGCCACGTTGTTATGAATTATGAACACAATGGCCATTGTCTCTTTCCTGTTTCCTTTCCCTCTCCAGCCCTGTGAACAATCCTGTTGCTGGCAGTGTTTGATGGCCCTGTTTGCCTGCAGCTGCCTGTGCTCTCAGTGCTGCTGGGTTTTCCCTGGAATTAGATATCACTGAGATATACAAGTGCTGCCTCTGACAAAGGAACAGCAATGCAATGGAGTTTTTCAGTGTTCTATTAGAACTCTACCATATATTACTTATACAGTACCTACCTGGGGGTAATATATTTATTTTATTCCCTGGCAATTCGAAATTGCCTGGGGGAAAAAGAAAAAAAGAAAAAAAAAAGCTTTGTTAAAAGCACGAATGATAAAAAATTGTTATTTCATCCCAGAATCAACAAGGTAACCAATTTGACCCCACATTAGATATTTCATTTTAGTTGCTAAGTGATTTACTATTTTTTAACATAGCATAACATTCAAAATGAAATATTTGACACAAAGTATTTTGATGAGAAAGAAATGTTAAGGACTAAAAAATTAAGACAAGTTGTGGCAATTGACGGACAGCTGTGCAGGATTTGTCAGCCTGCAGTGGGGTTTTTTTCCAAAAGGAGAAGTTTTTTAACAAACTTTTCCCCAGCTCAAGGTCAGCCCAGCCACACACATATACCATGCTGAGCGTTCAGTCAGACCTGCAGAGATTTATGGGCTTAAGAGAGGAAATTTATCCTCAGTGCCTGCACTCCCTAAAATGTAGTAAATAGTAACCCCTGAGGGAGAGCTGCTGGGTGAAGCTCAGAGGTGGAGACGTGATTTCCATCCCACCTCCACCCCCAGCCAGAGCTGCTCTTTATTTCATTTGTCATCAAAACATTGCTGTGCTTGCTTGGGGTTTTTGTGACCACAGAATCCCAGAATAGTTCGGAGCTTTAATCGCACCCAGGGCCAGCCCTGCCATGGCAGTGGCACTCCCACTGTCCCAGGTGCTCCAGCCCCAGTGCCCAGCCTGGCCTTGGCACTGCCAGGGATCCAGGGCAGCCCCAGCTGCTCTGGGCTCCTTGGATCCCTCTCCAGGTAGATTTGCTCCTTTTCTCTCTTTGCAGCTGAGCCCTGTCCCCACCACGATGCAAACGAACACGTTTGGGTGACCTCATCTGTAGGGAGAGCTGCCCCAAATGAAAACAATCCGTTTTTGTGGCTGGGAATGCTCACCCAAGGTGGCAGGAGGGATGTCCAGCCCCTGGATGGGAAGTTTTGAGAGAGCCATCATTAAAACTGCAGCAAGTTCTGTTTCTCTCGCAGCTGGGAGCTGGGACATGGTGACACCTTTAAAAGGAATTATTTTTCAGTGCGTGGGCATCTTAATCCTTTCTTTACATTTCCTTTTAGAACCATGTTTATCATTTAAAGCCCACCTCTGTGTGCCTTAATCTGAGACTCTCGTTTGATTTTATTTTGTATCTGTGACATAAATCTTTGATCCTTATTTTAGCTTTGTCTGGAATGCAACCACTAAGGAACATGCTAAAGATGTCTCTGATTTTCCGTCAGGATCAGGATTTTCACAGAATTCGGTGTAAGGTAATGCTTCTTCAGTCTAGTTCTCACATTTTAAGAATAAAAGTCAATGAAATGCCACTACAGATATAATTTTTTTGGTGCTGTACATTGCATTTTGATGAATCTTCACTCCTGAACCAGCCCTCCTTCAGCACTGCCAGCAAGCCTCTCTTGTTGCTTCTAGCGAGAATTGTCATGGTGATGCATTCTGTTGACCACATTTTTGAAACACAGATTGTTTCTAATTTTGCTTCTCCAATTGACTCTGGGTACTGCACCATCTCCGTTGCAGTCCTGGCTCTGTTCTCTGGAGGGATTTTGTCACGACACACGGTGACAGTGCACCCAGAGATCTGCCCCGTGCCCTGCCGTGTGCCAGCCTGGGTGCCACGCAGTGGGCAGCACTGAGGGGCTGGCAGGGGGCTCAGCCTGGACAAAAGGGGCTCGGGGGGACCTTGTGGTGGCACAGCTCCTGCCAGGAGGGGACAGCCACGAGGGTCAGGCTGGGGACAGGGACAGGAGGAGAGGACATGGCCTCAAAGTGCACCGGAGTGCTTCAGGTGGGACAGCAGCCGGAATTCCTCCATGGAAAGGCTGCTCAGGCCCTGGCACTGCCCAGGGAGGTTTGCAGCCCATCCCTGCAGGTGTCACCCGGAGGTGGCACTCAGGCTCTGGGATGGGGACAAGGCGGGCACAGCTGGCACGGCCTGGGCTGGGAGGGCTGTGCCAGCCTCAGGGACCCGGGGATGGCAGAGTCCCTGTGAGCTGCCCTGCAGGAGGGTGACTCTGCAGCCCTCCAGAGGTACTCGAGATGCTGAGCTGCTCTCTGAGCGCAGCAGAAGGGCTCAGAGCAGCAGGGCAGGGCTCCTCGGCCGGCTGTGCCTCATGGCAGAGGCCAGGCCGTGCCCTGAGGAGCTCTCAGCCCTCAGAGAGGCTGGCAAGCTGTAAGTGAGCTGAGAGCTCCACGAAGAAATTAAATTTGGCAGTGAAAGTGCAGTACTTAGGTTCCTCTCAAGTAGTCTTGAGATATAAAAGCGTTTCTGTGGGAGTTCTTGGCTGAGCGTGAGGGCTGCGAGAGGAGTCCAGCAGCCTGTGGAGTGCTGCTGCTTGATTCGTGGCATCACTGTGGTGTCCACGGCCCCAGGAGCAAGGGTTGGCCTCAATTTGAGTGTGGGGATTTCGTGTGCAGCCATGCAAGGGCAGAGGCTCTCCTGAGGGGCTGGGAAGGGAGCCTGGAGCTGCCCACACAGCCCTGGGTGCTGAGGCAATGCTGAATCAGCAGCATTCCGGTGCTTCTGCCTTCCTCCTGCACAGCCTGGCTCAGCCCCGAGCTCTGGGATGGAGCATCCCCCTCCTGCCCTGGGGCTGGCACCGAGGGGCACTGTGCCCTGGGGCTGGCACCGAGGGGCACTGTGCCCTGGAATCTGGCACCGAGGGGCACTGTGCCCTGGGGCTGGCACTGAGGGGCACTGTGCCCTGCTGGGCTGGCACTGAGGGCCCTTTGCCCTGGAATCTGGCACCGAGGGGCACTGTGCCCTGGAATCTGGCACCGAGGGGCACTGTGCCCTGGGGCTGGCACCGAGGGGCACTGTGCCCTGGGGGATGGAGAACCCCCTCCTGCCCTGGGGCTGGCACCGAGGGGCACTGTGCCCTGGGGCTGGCACCGAGGGGCACTGTGCCCTGGAATCTGGCACTGAGGGGCACTGTGCCCTGGGGCTGGCACCGAGGGGCACTGTGCCCTGCTGGGCTGGCACTGAGGGGCACTGTGCCCTGGAATCTGGTACTGAGGGGCACTGTGCCCTGGAGTCTGGGCTGGAGGGACCTCAGAGACCAATTCACTGCACCCCTGCCACAGGCAGGGACAGCACAGCAGCTCTTCAAGGAATGGGGAATCAGATCCTGCAGGAATGGGGAATCAGATCCTGCAGGAATAGGGAATCAGATCATCCAGGAACGGGGAATCAGATTATCCAGGAATGAGGGGCACTGTGCCCTGGGGCTGGCACTGAGGGGCACTGTGCCCTGGAATCTGGGCTGGGCTGGGCTGGAGGGACCTCAGAGACCAATTCACTGCACCCCTGCCACAGGCAGGGACAGCACAGCAGCTCTTCAAGGAATGGGGAATCAGATTCCCCAGGAATGGGGGAATCAGATCCTGCAGAATGGGGAATCAGATCATCCAGGAATGGGGAATCAGATCCTGCCAGGAATAGGGAATCAGATCATCCAGGAACGGGGAATCAGATTATCCAGGAATGGGGAAATTCACATCATTCGGAAATGGATAAATCAGATCCCCCAGGAATAGGGAAATCAGATCATCCAGGAATGGGGAAATCAGATCCTGCAGAATGGGGAATCAGATCCTGCAGGAATGGGGAATCAGATCCAGGCTCCAGGACGGAGCTGCTGCGGTTCCCTGGGATGGGAGCAGGGATCAAGGTGAAGTTTGGGCAGCTCCCCATGGGTCTGAACTGCTTCTCACAGCCACGTGGCTGCTGCAGGGATGTGCTGTGTCCAGCCATGGGCAGGGAAACCCCTGGGACAGCATTTGTGGATGTTGCTGAGAAAAACAGCTTTATTTCTGCACAGGGAGTGTTATTTCTGCATAGGGAATGTTATTTCTGCTCTCCCTTATCTCCATAGGCAAAGCTGTCTGAGGTTTTCAAATAATAAACCCAAGCATGTTTTGCATATTATATTCCCAAGAATATTACATTTTCTTCTGTTGTTCAAGAAACAACAAATTGAATTTGAGGAATGCTGTTGGTTTTGGCACAGTTGCAGAGAGAACATTCCAAAGGAAAGGAAATCCTTCAAGGAGAAGTGGAAGAGGATGAAAGCTGCTGGGTCCTTCTCCCCATTTCCACCTCCAGAGTGTCCTTCTCAGGGATCTGCAGGGGACAAACCCCAGGGAGCTGGGAAGGCTGAGCTCCACCTGCACCCCAGGTAACGCCAGGCTGGCTGCAAACATAAATATTTTCTATAGAAACACGACATTCCATGGGGAATCTAAGGACATGTGGGAGTAAAGTCTTCAAAGAAGATGTCTCAGTGGAAACTCAGCTCGTCCCAAGGCTGAGGAACAAGCACAGAACATGAGGAGCAAGGTCCCAGGATATGGAGGCAAATGTGTTTGTTTTCAACAAAAATCCTCATTTCTAAGAGGTGGCAATTCCTTCTAGTTTATACAAATGTCTCCAAATTTATTTTTTTTAAGCTATGAGGACATTTTGGCATAAGCTTGACAGAAATGTGAATTATTCCATCATTAATGCACAGCCTTGTTTGCCAGCCTAGTCTGGAGGAGCTCTGTGTCCCCTGAACTGCTGGAGTGGTGACACAAAGTTCTGTGATTTTATTGCAGAATGATAAATGGCAGGATTCACCTCAATGGGAATCTGTGGATTCCATGGCTGCATCCCTGTTTTCTCCATCCCAGGGACTGCTGTGCCCTTATGTCCCCGTTCTAGAGGAGCAATAAAAATTCCCAAAGCTCCAGAGATGCCAGCAGCGTTGATGCTCTTCTGGATAACTACTACCATTATCATTTCAAGGTACTGCTTGAAAACCTGCTTTGGGAACAATTGTTGTGATTAAAATAATTCTGAAGGACATTTTTTATATCTGGCACTGGTCAAGTGGTGGATGTGACAGCTTTTTTGCAAGAATGACTTTTAAATAGAAAATACTGAAATATCTGAGCAGTCGAATTATGGTTGTAGTTTTCCACATCTGGTTTTTGCTCTGATCTCACATTCTGTCCTTAGTAAAGGGCTTAACATATTTTATTTTCTTTTTAAATCTAAGTTTTTTGATGAAGAGAGCATCTTAAATACATACCAGCAATGTGGTGTGAGGCCTCTGCTGCTGAACGTGACCACCCACACGCCCAAATCCCCAGCCTGGCTTCAGTTCCATCCTTCATGCAGTGCCAGAGTACATTTGGATTTATGTGAGACCCTGGAAAAAATGGGTTTATAGTGAGCACAAACAGAAACTGGCCTGGAATTGATCCTTTCATCCAGAGCAGTCAAATCTAGTCCCCCTCTTTGCCTGTTTTCACACCTTCCTCAGCTCAGAACGGAGGGAACCAATCTAAGCAAGCCCAGATTGCCTCAGAACAAATGGCTTTTCTTGTCTCGGAGTCCTCCAAACCCCATTTCTGAAGCTGCTTTTTAATTTAGTTTGAAGCTATTTTCCAAAAAGAAGAGATGTTTTAGGAAACTCCTGCAGGTATTGACAAAGGGAGATTTTCACATAGTTGGATTTTACGTCTGCATTGGATTTTATTGGATGACCACAGTTTTTCCTAGAAAACATCCCTACCTTCTGCCTGCTCCTTGTTCCCTGTTTGGAGTTCTCACCTGTTGGGGAAGGAGTGGATGAAGAAATGTCAGTATTTAATTGTTAGAAGAGACGAATCTGAGGTTTGTTGGGAGGTATTCAGCACTTGCTGGGATATTTTTCATTTGCTGGGTGTTTCTATTGCTCTGTAAAGAAACTCCTGTTGGAGAGGTAACTCTGCAGAAGTGTGAGGAACTAATTCACACAGTGATAAAATAGTTATGGAAATGAGATGGGGAGGGCTCATTTATCTGAAAGATTGCTCAGGAATAGCATCAATCACCAGCAGTGGATAATGAAAGCCTACTGGAAAGGAACGCTGTGGCCCCTCATACCTGAGCACAGAGAGGGGATTTACCAGCTTCCTGGGGGGATTTTATACCTGCCATAAATAGATGGCACCAATATTATTTTGCAGTTAGCTTTGTCTTTGTGCAGCATGGGCAAATGATTGGGTTTGCTGGCAAAGCTCAGTGCTCTGGAAAGGTCAGGACGACAACAAAAAAAAACCCCCAGAAATGTTGCACTTAATTAAAAATAATATAAAGAGAAGTACTATTTTAAGATTGAACATAATATGTGTAATATGCAGGAAGTAAATTAGGAGCTGTGAGACACAAATAGCACAGAATGCCAGAAGGGTTTGGGTGGGAAGGGACCTTAAGGAGCCTCACGTCGCTGTGCACCTCCACAGCTGGCTGAGCAGCGATTGCAGGGGCAGGGCTGGGTCAGCTTCAGCCCATCCATCTCTGCTGCAAGCACAGCAAACTGCTGCACTGCCTGCCTGCCAAGGACAGCAGCTGCACTGGGGCCAGCACAGCCTTCCTGTGACCTGGGGGAGGCTCCAGTCTGGGGCTGTGCTGCCTCCATCCCTCTGGGCACAGGAACGGATCCCTGGAGGGAAGGGCAGCCAGAGCTGGGGGCACAGCAGGATCCTGCTGGGCTGCAGAGCCCGGGCACCACAAAACTCTGTGGAGCTCCCCTCCTCCTCCAACATGCAAAAAGCACTCGTGGGGAGAGTTAGATGGATATTGGGAATGAGGAGTTGTTCCCTGCAGGGTGGGCAGCCCTGGCACAGGTGCCCAGAGCAGCTGGGGCTGCCCCTGGATCCCTGGCAGTGCCCAAGGCCAGGTTGGACACCGGGGCTGGAGCAGCCTGGGACAGTGGGAGGTGTCCCAGGGTGGGATTTAGGGCCCCTTCCCACCCAAACCATGCTCGGATTCTGAGAAGTCTTTGTCCACCGGGGAAATAACCACCAAGGGATGGGCAGTGAGCCCCAGCAGCCTGTAAAGAATGGTGGGAGGTGCAGGCCAGCCCCAGCTGAGGCACACTGATGCAGTCAGTCCTTACCATCTGCCCAGAGCAGCTCTGCAGCACACCCTTGCTCCAGACTCACACACGAGATTAGCTCAGATTGCCTCTGTCTACTGCTTTTAAGCAAAAAAACCCTTTAAATTCATATTGTTACAGCAAAATAATTGGTTTAATCAGCTAAAGCTTCCCAGCTGTAGAGAGAAGGAGATGTGTGATCTTTCATTTCCCGCCGTGCTCTCAGGACAGTCTGGGCACTGAGGAGAGGCTCCTCAGACACTGCCCTGTGGTTTTGATGGCCAGCTCTGTGCTCAAGCAGCCAGGAGCAGATCCAGAGCTGGCTCTGATCCCCTCTGCCGACGGCGCCGGCTGCAAAACAAGGCAGATGATCTAAATTGGAGGTAATAGGTAGGAATGTGGGATGCAAGAAGATTGCAGATGCACCCTGAACCTGCAAGATTAATGAGTTTGTGCATCTGCAAAATGCTGCCTGGCAGAGCTGCTAGAGCCCCAGGCAGTAACAAGCACAGGCACTCGACCTTTGGCACCCCCTCTGAGGTGGTGGCATGGCCAACAAGAGGGTTAAAAAGGTTTATTTGCAGGATGGGGGTATCTTGGCCTGAGATCTGAGAGACTTTTCCTGTGCCAGCCTTTTCCTTTCTGCCCTCTGCACAGAATCCTTGCTGAAGCTGTTAAATCATAGGCAGCCATACCTTCTTCCTCAGCCCCTTTTAAAGGCAGGTAAAGTTTAAATATCAAACTTTTATCTTGCAAAATGCAGACTTTTTGGTTTTTTTGTTTGTTTTTTAGGGCAGGGGAATCCCAGAATCCAGAGTGTGGCTGGCCACCGAGCAAACCAAGGCAATGTCCTGCCTCAATCCCAAATCCCCCACGTGCCCTGCCTCCTCTGTGCCTGGGAGGCTCTCCGGTGCCTGGGAGGCTCTCCCTGTGCTGTGGGAGGTGGGGATGTCCCTGTCACGTTTCTGCAGGCAGCCCTTATTGCCACCTGGCTGCCTGAGCCCCGTTATTTATGGGCAGCCAAACGCGGCAGCGCCGGCACGCCGCCCGCCATGGCGTGCACACACAGATGGGCTAAGAACAGCCATAAAAGCTTCTGAGGCCTCTTAATTTCTCCCCTTTGAATCATCTGTCATAAAGCCTCGCCGGAGATGGGATGTGCTCACTCAGAGGTAGAGCTAATGTGCTCTTTGATGCTGTTGTTTGCGAAATCTCTGACTTATTAGCAATAAATCCCGGGGCTCTGCTTGGCCTGGAGGAAAGGAGATTTTTGCCAGCCTCTACATTGCAGGTGGCACTTGATAAATGCAGCCCTCAGCTTTGGGAAATGCAGGAATGCTCTAGAAGGGGTTGGGTGCTGAGCTTGAGGAGAGGAATCCCCAAAAACTCGGATTTTGGGAGACAGAGTCTATCAAAACAAAGTGAGGAACGCGCTGCTGGCGTGCAGCTCCTGCCAAGTGTAAGCTGAAACCAAACTGGCAGAAACACCAGGGACAATATTTTTTTCCCAAAAAAGCTCCACTCTTTGGGTGTAAAAACCTAGAAAACGTGTTTTTCTTGCTGTTTCTGCTGATGGGACCTGCCAGGCTGCTCCTAAATGTGTGACACTCGTGCAGATGTGGGCCAGGTGTGAGCCCGAGCTCACCTGGGGCTGTGCAGGGCAAGCAGGGCCACAGGACTTCCCCCCACACAAACCCCCTTGGCCTTTGCTGCTCCTGAGCTTTCCCCAGCAGGATTTAACTGTGCAGCATCCCTGGAACCACAGGGACTGGATGCTAAATGTGGGGGAGTCTTTAGGGGAGGGATGGAAGGGCAAGGAAATGAAGGATTGTCCTCCCTTTGTGCCACCCAGGCAGATCCTGGCAGCTCTCAGCATCCCCTCGGAGCAGGGCAGGGTGGCAGGGGGTCCTGCCCCAGCAGGGGATGTTTCTCCTTGTGCAAAATCCGGGACAATTGCCATTAGAACATCGTGCCTGACATTAAAGGGACACTCATGCTACACTAACTGTGTTCCTGGAGGTCTCATCTGGGAATAAAAAGTTTCAATTGGCTGATAAATAGTGATTCATCCTCAAAAAAAAACCCAAACAAATCATACTTTCCTTAATTCAACTCCTGGAACTTTTGGTTAATATCTGACTCCACGGTCTGATCCATCTGCAATTCATCCTGTCTTGTCTAGCTACTTTTAATAACTGCAACACCCTCAGCTGTTGTTCTGTTTAGGTAATAGAGAACAATTCAGCCTGAAGAAAATTAATTTTCTTGTTTCACGTGGTTTTGGGTTTCTTTTTTTTTCTTTTTTTTGTTACTTGTAGTTTTTAAAATGAATTCTAGAAAATAGCAATGAAACTATGGGAGAGAAGTCTGAAGTAAACATTGATTTTTACAGTGCAATAATTTATGGTACCAACTTAATAAGTGGTGTGACACGAGCAGCTCACCCCCCATTTATCATGCATTGATAGTTTGATTCCAGAACTTTTAACACCACTGCTCGCCGTGACATAATAAAGGACCTGCCAACATTCCCATTAGAACCATGAGATTTTAGGAGTTCTGCTTCGGCTATAAATATCAGTATTTGGAATCTATGAATTATTTTGCAGAGTAACAACCTCGGAATGACGTGTTCCAGCAACGACGAAGAAATAAGACTTTGACATTTCTGAACTTCAGGAGGACATCTCCCTCTTTCCAGAAGAACAGGCTCAGGGATGCTTTGCATTATGTCCACCAACAGAAGTTTACCAGCTTGGAGACAGCTCCTGAGATTAAATAAATCACTTGAATCCCCCGGACGGCAAGGAGGGGACAGCAATGTCCATGAAGAGGTTCTGGTGAGGGCTGGCTGGGCTGCAGGAGCTGGGCAGGGGCTGTGCCAGGGCAGGGCACACGGAGCAGCTGGTTCCAGCTCTGCCCAGCTCCAGACCATCCCCCAGACCATCCTGGCCAGCAGGGCACACAGGATGCCAGTCTGCTGCAGGGGTGCAGCACAGTTCTTTCTGCTTGTCCCATCCCAGGCTGGTGCTGCAGGGATGCTGAGGGGGCAGCAGGGATGCTGAGGGGCAGGAGGGATGCTGAGGGGCTGCAGGGATGCTGAGCCTGGCTGCAGGGATGCTGAGGGGGCTGCAGGGATGCTGAGGGGCTGCAGGGATGCTGAGGGGCTGCAGGAGGGATGCTGAGGGGCAGGAGGGATGCTGAGGGGCAGCAGGGATGCTGAGGGGTACCAGAGCCCCCCGAGGTGCCCATGCTGAGCCTGGCAGCCTGGCTGGCACCCACAGCCCTGCTCCCAGGCTCTGGGCCAGGGAAGCACTCCTGCTTCCTGCTGTGCCCAGGGAAGCCCTCTGCAGTGAGGTGGTGTCAGTTCCAGCCAGGAGCTGGGAATGTGGGGGGCTCCCCCTCTGCAGGGGACACAGAGAGTCCTGGCACGTCAGTGCTCAGTCCCAGGGGGTCACGGAGTTGCCAAGGCTGGAAAAGCCTCTGAGACCAAGCCCTGATCAATGCTGATCATTGATCAATGGCAGCTGTGGCCTCCCTGGTGCCTAGGGGTTGTGTGGGGAAGTGTGAGGAGGTGGGGGGAAGTTCTCACCAAATGCTTTCCCATTAGAACAGTTTGTTTCCATGGAAATTCCTGTGGCAGAAGATGCACTCGTGCCCCAGGTGCCTCCCAAGGTGAGGCTGTGCTGCTTCCTTGGCTCCTCACAGTGTGGCTGTGCCACAAACACTGCCAGCAGAGAGGGGACGTTCCTGGAAACCCACACTGGTTCAGAGGGACGTCTGGACCTAAAGGGATTTTCAGCTCCTCAGCCTGGAATCCACTCCCATTCCTTCTGGAAAATGCAGAAATTCCTCTCACGACTGAGGGCTCAAACGGCTCCACCTTCCAGGTTTGTTGGTTCAGGAACTCCTAAAAAGAGATACATGGTAAAGAGAACTTGTGGGTAATGGGATAACAATGAAAAATAAGTGAAAAATAAGCGAACTGGTCAGCTAAAGCCTATTTATACCCCCAGTGTCTAAAGAACTGTAATAAAAAGGTGTGTGATTATGTTTGTTTTAGCTCGGGTTGCAGGGGTTTGATGTACATTCTGTAAGTCATTAAATAATTTTGTTGGGGCATTGGATCTCCATGTTGGTACTTTATTACCACAGATCACTTGGAAACAGGAAAGAGACCTATGGAATTGGAAAACAATTTACAGTTTGTTGTTTTTTCAGTAACTAGCTCATTTTAAACCCCATTTTTAGCAAGAAATAATGACTTGCTTTATTTAGAGACTATTTAAAATGCTCTCGAGGTATCTACTGAATATCTTGACATCACAGATAAATCAGGAGCAGGCTCAAAATTAGCCCTGCACTGTTCTATATTACAATATGTTCTATATTGCAGTTACATTACCCAGCCTTGTACAGTGCACCTCAGAGAGGGGAGGAGACAGGGTCTGTTCTCTGAGGTGTTTTTGGCATCTGAGTGTCCTCACCCCTGGGAAGCTGCCAGGGTTTGTCCTGACCAGAGCTGGGGTTTGTGTGGGGAGGTCTGAGCAGCCCCAGGTGCTGTTTTCTGGGCTGGTGTCCTCAGTGCATTTGTTTTACATCCAAAAGGGGCCAGCAGAGAGGTGGATGCTCATCTGAAGGGTAAGGAAATTAAACTGACCTAATTCCTGTCCTAAACAATCAGGAGAAAACCTGCACTGTTCCAATGGAAAACTGGGCACCAGGGTCTGGCTGTGGGAGCTGCTCCAGGGGCTGCTCCTGTGACCTGGGGCAGGATTTGCTTTGTGATGCCACAACCACTGAGCTGCTTCCTTAGTTAATTAAAATATGCATCATTAACAGTTAACTCTGTGCCTTCCCAAACTTGGCAGGTCCTTACTGGGATGGGTGGGATGAACTGGAGCTTCCCATCAAAGCCAGCCTCTGCTTCAGCCATCTCTGGTCCCTTTTCCTGCCCGTGATCCCTCATCTCCTCCAGGCTCTGCTGAGATTCCCCAGCCCAAAGGACCCCCAGCCTTTGGGGGGACAGGACCTTTCCAGGGTGGGTTTTTTGCCCTCCCCATTAACAGAGGGGTAAGCATGCACCAGGCTGTCCCTTGCTTTGTGATGCCACAACCACTGAGCTGCTTCCTTAGTTAATTAAAATATGCATCATTAACAGTTAACTCTGTGCCTTCCCAAACTTGGCAGGTCCTTACTGGGATGGGTGGGATGAACTGGAGCTTCCCATCAAAGCCAGCCTCTGCTTCAGCCATCTCTGGTCCCTTTTCCTGCCCGTGATCCCTCATCTCCTCCAGGCTCTGCTGAGATTCCCCAGCCCAAAGGACCCCCAGCCTTTGGGGGGACAGGACCTTTCCAGGGTGGGTTTTTTGCCCTCCCCATTAACACAGGCTGTCCTGGGGCAGTGCTTTTCTGAGTTTGCTTTGCAGCTGGAACACAGCAGCTCCAGCCTGGGAGCAGCTCTGCAGGGCTCGCTGCCCCGGGCAGGGATGCTCAGGGTTCGGAGCAGCTCTGCAGGGCTCGCTGCTCCGGGCAGGGATGCTCCAGGGTGAGAACAGCTCTGCAGGGCTCGCTGCAGCCCAGGCCGGGCAGGGATGCTCCGGGCCGGGAGCAGCTCTGCAGGGCTCGCTGCTCCGGGCAGGGATGCTCCAGGTTCGGAGCAGCTCTGCAGGGCTCGCTGCAGCCCAGCCCGGGCAGGGACACACCAGCCCCTCCTGCCGGCACTAACCCAGCTCCAGGAAGATTTCCTCCCCTTTGCCCTTGGACCTTGTTGTTCAGGAGAACATATAATAACAATAAAGGAGCATTTGGAGTGATTTCGTTAGAAATCCATCAGACTGTCAGACAGTCTGGTGGCATCAATAATTCCCTATTAAGCCCTCTACACCCATTATGGTTTGTGCTTTTCCTCTTTTTTTTTTTTTTCCTCCAAGTTAGTTTCCAGGCAACCAGTAAGAAGTGAATTGCATTAAGCTATTAATTCAGCCTTGCACGCCAGCTCCAGCTTCTGCAGCCCAGCTCTTCCTCTCCTGTGCCAGGTTTCCTCCTAGAACCCCCTTTACTGGTTTGATTTCCAGCAGTGCCCAGCCCAGAGAGCTGGTGGGGAAGTGGCAGGCTCTGGGTTGGGGTTTGGCCTTGTTTGGGTTTCAGTCTGGCTGGTGGGGGTGGTTTTGGGCAGAGTTCTGGGGAAGGTTGGTGTTGGTCACCAGGAAATGCACAGTGATCCCCTGGTGTGTTCTTCATCCCCACGGCAGAGATGGCCTCACTAAGGCCTGCACTAAGAAGATTTTGGGGATTTGAGGGTGGTGGGGTTGGTGATTTGAGGGTGGGCAGCCCTGGCACAGGTGCCCAGAGCAGCTGGGGCTGCCCTGGATCCCTGGCACTGCCAAAGGCCAGGCTGGAGCAGCCTGGGACAGTGGGAGGTGTCCTTGCCATGGCAGGGTGGGGTGGGATGAGCAGAAGCAGAGTCCCATTACTGTAATTTGTAATTTGTAATTTGAACACAGGCAGATGCTGTGTCAGAGATCCTTTCAGGGGAACACATGGATTGGAGAACGTGACTTATTAATGAATCCTTGGATGGGCAGTGCCTGTGCATCAATAATGGAGCAGAGGAGAAGCAGCAGTAATGAGATGGAACCACCCCGAGCATGGCATGGAAATCTTTGCAGGAGCTAAAAAGGAGTAATTTGGGTGTTGTGCTGCAGAGTTAATGACTGGAGTGCCGGAGGAAGGAGCTGCAGGGGCAGCTTGGGAATGCACTTCCCTGCTCGCTGCCTGAAGCAGCCCAGGGAGGCCGAGCCTGCCACTCTTCCTTGCAGGCTCGCTCAGAGGAAGCTGGGCAAGGGGGATGCAGGTCTGGGCTGGGCTCGCAGTTGTGGCTGATAATCACAGTTCTGGGGGGTGAGTCCAGCCTGGCCTGAGCTGTGCTGTGTCTCAGCACTCACAGAGGTCACTCACCAATCCCCAGGCTGTGTTAGAACTCACAATTTATTGTATATACACCTCTATACATTATTTTGTGCTATTATAGGGAAAGGTTGTTGAGCAGAAGCAGAGTCCCATTACTGTAATTTGTAATTTGTAATTTGAACACAGGCAGATGCTGTGTCAGAGATCCTTTCAGGGGAACACATGGATTGGAGAACGTGACTTATTAATGAATCCTTGGATGGGCAGTGCCTGTGCATCAATAATGGAGCAGAGGAGAAGCAGCAGTAATGAGATGGAACCACCCCGAGCATGGCATGGAAATCTTTGCAGGAGCTAAAAAGGAGTAATTTGGGTGTTGTGCTGCAGAGTTAATGACTGGAGTGCCGGAGGAAGGAGCTGCAGGGGCAGCTTGGGAATGCACTTCCCTGCTCGCTGCCTGAAGCAGCCCAGGGAGGCCGAGCCTGCCACTCTTCCTTGCAGGCTCGCTCAGAGGAAGCTGGGCAAGGGGGATGCAGGTCTGGGCTGGGCTCGCAGTTGTGGCTGATAATCACAGTTCTGAGGGGTGAGTCCAGCCTGGCCTGAGCTGTGCTGTGTCTCAGCACTCACAGAGGTCACTCACCAATCCCCAGGCTGTGTTAGAACTCACAATTTATTGTATATACACCTCTATACATTATTTTGTTCTATTATAGGGAAAGGTTCTTCCCAGAGGGTGCTGGCACTGCCCGGACCCCCAATTATAGGGAAAGGTTGTTCCCAGAGGGTGCTGGCACTGCCCAGACCCCCAGGAACGGGCACGGCCCCAGAGCTCCAGGAGCTGCCAGGGATGCCCACGGTGGGATTTGGGGTGTGTGGGCATCCTGGGGCATCCCTTCCATCCCGAGACATCCCACAATATTCACTAAGTCACACTCAGAGATCTCTTCCATGCAGGCACCTGGGTGAGCTTTGAACTGCAGTCAGTGAGCTGTGGAAGTCACTGGAGAAGCTCTGCTGGGCATTTTTGGCGAGACTACAATTAGAAAAAAATCTATCTTAAGTAAAAGAATTTTTCTTTGTCCACTGCCAAAAAACCAACAAAAATTATAATCAAACCAACAAATATTATTATATATAACAATGTATATAATCTTATTATATAAAATTATAATTTATATTAAATTATAATTATATGTAATAAAATTTTATTATTATAAATTTTATCAGTATTAAAAAAACTAAAGTGAAGCACCAAAATAAAGCCATTTCAGATCAAGCTGCCATGGCTTTTGTAGAATGGTTGACTTGGGATAGAATTTTAAAAACTGATTTTAGAAAGTATTAAAAAATAAACTACAGTTTTGAACTCTTTCCAATTTCTGCCATTAGCGATCTATGACATAAGTCTGAATCACAGAGGTGACAAATCCAGGCCCCAAAAGGAAACCATATCTTCATCAAACTTCATTGGAGAACCAGAATTAATGAAGGTCTGCTGATTATCAGCGGAGCTGATCATAAATGCTCGTCTCTGCAGCAGCCATAGAGCCTGGCCAGTTAACGAGGGTTTCCTGCCACACTGGCTGCTCACGTTTCCTGGGACAGTGATAACCACCAGTGACACCAACGATAACCACCAGTGACACCAGCTATAACCACCAGTTACACCAACGATAACCACCAGTTACACCAGTTAGAGCCACCAGTTACACCAGTTACAGCCACCAGTTACACCAGCTATAACCACCAGTGACACCAACGATAACCACCAGTTACACCAGTTAGAGCCACCAGTGACACCAGTTACAACCACCAGTTACACCAGTTAGAGCCACCAGTTACACCAGTTACAACCACCAGTTACACCAGTTACACCAGTTACCAGTTACCAGTTATAACCACCAGTTACACCAGTTATAACCACCAGTTACACCAGTTACCAGTTACCAGTTAGAGCCACCAGTTACACCAGTTATAACCATCAGTTCTGCCAATTACAGACACCAGTTACACCAGTTACAGCCACCAGTTTTACCCATTACAGCCACAATTTTTACCAATGAAAACCACCAGTTTTACCAGTTACAACCACCAGTTTTACCAGTGATGAGCACCCTGATGTTTGGCACCGGGACAGGACGTGTTCCATCCTCAGGGGCTGTGGTTCTGTCAGCAGATCCACAAACCCCCGTGGTCAAGATGCTGAATCTAATCACCTTCTCCATTTCTGGGCCATATTTTATTAAACGTTTTCATCACTTTGAGCTGTGCATTCATACCTCCCCAGATTTATATCTGTAATTAGGGGATCGTTATTTACCAGCTGGTAAAAAGACACCTTTCAGCAACATAATTCAAATGTCAGGAGTTACTGCCAGCTCCAGATTAATAGTACAGTTCTTTCTTTGGCTACAGGTTAGGAGCGTGGCTGCTGTCAGAAACCCTTGGAAACGTTTCAGAAATGCTGGGAAACAACTATTTGTGTTTTTTCCAGCAGAAGAAAATCAGTTGTATGCGAAAGAAAGTGATCCTTCTCCCAGATCTAAGTTCGGTAATGAGTTGTTTTTATTTAACAAAGTCTCTAACAGATGGTGTTGCTAAATTTTGAATATTAGGGCTGGTTTTGCAAGAGGCCTCCACACAGGGGAGGTTTCACATTGCAGCTCCAGCTCGGGGCTGATCCTGTGGTCACTCCTGGGGCTGGAGCCACCCCTGGGTGACCCCCCCATGTCTGCACCCAAAGCACTGCCCCCGGAGGGGACCTGGGTGAGAGTGCTCCAAAAATAATTTATTTATTGTGTGTGCTCTGCAGGGGGAATCGCAGAATGGGCTGGGTTGGGATGGTCTCTAAAGGCTGCCATGGCAGGGACACCTCCCACTGCCCCAGGTGCTCCAGCCCCAGTGCCAGCCTGGCCCTGGGCACTGCCAGGGATCCAGGGCAGCCCCAGCTGCTCTGGGAAATCCCTTCAGGGCCCCTCCACCCCACCGTGGATGATCTTTGAGGATCTCGGCAATTTCTTGGTTATCTGGGATTATTTTGCAGTTGGTTTCTGGAAGGTCTGTGCTCAACACCACCTGTATGGCCAATTCTCTCATCCACCCAAAATCCCATTGAACTGGGGAGCTGTGCTTGCCATAAATCCACGTTTCCTGGGCAATGAGAAGCAGACAGTGGTGCTGCCAACCAAGTCTCACCAACATCCCTCTTGTTCCCTAGGCTGAAATCCTGGAACAGCCAAAGTCTCACCGAGTCCAGCAGCATCGGTGTCACTTCACAGATGTCACCTCTTTGGTCACCTCTTTGGCCACCTCTTTGGTCACCTCTTTGGTCACCTCTTTGGCCACCTCTTTGGTCACCTCTTTGGTCACCTCTTTGGCCACCTGCCTGTGCTCCAGCAGGAAGCTTTGGCTGCTGATGGTGAGGCACTTCCCACACTTCTCCAAACCCAATTCATTCCCTTTTTTCTGGTTGCTGCCACTGCTCGAGCTCTTTGTTGTGCTTTTATAAATGCTCTGCTCCTTTTGAAACAGGAGTCAGACATTTGCTTGGTCTCATTCCTGCAAACCCTCCCCAGTATCACAGGCATCCCTGGCTGTTCATCCCAGGCACTCAGAACTCGCCTGGACAAAACCTTCATCATGGAAATTATTTTCTCCATAAGCAACACGAGATGCTGAGGTTTTTCCAACGTGGGAATGCAGCTGATGGAAATGAAGGCTGACTGTGCACATGTAATTCAAGGGAGTAGCTTTGGGGAAACATCAGCCAGGGGAAGGAGGAAAAGAAATTTGAATTCAATTGGATTTTAGTAACTTCAGCTTAGGTTTGAATCATATTTACGTGCTTCTCTCTCTCTCCTCTGTTTGCAAGTTTTATTGCCATGGCTCTGGTGTCTTGGAGCGATGTGAATTAGTGGGTTTGTTATTGCTGAGAGGGAGGGAAGTGCAGCAGCAAGGAATGAGATCGTTCCCTGGAGCCCTGCACAGGAAAAGTGTGCAAAACCTGGAGCTGAAGCCAGCTCCCAGGAGACACCGAGTGGCCCAGAACGGATGCTGTGCCGGGCCACGAGCTGCCAACAGGAAGCTCAAGTCGGATTTAAAACTCAATTAGCATGAGGGATGTGATGGAAATGGGGACATTTAGGGCAAAATCCTCCCTGCCTCGCACGGGGACCCAGGAGCTTTGCAGCTTTGCTGCTCCTGCTTCCAGCAGTGCCCAAATGTGAGAGTTTTGTGCCGTTTCAGAGCGAGGATGAAAGTGAGAAATCATTTAAGAGCCCAAGCTCCAGCGGGAGCACCAGCAGGAGCTGGATTGATGGAAGTGCCCCAAATTGAGGGTGGTTTCAGGGCGATTGTTTTTATTGTTGGTTGCAAGCTTTCGGTGAAAGCTTCTCTAAGGGAGTATTTTGGGACGAGGCAAAGACTTCTCACAGGGTGAACCAAAGATGAAATTACAGGTCTTTAGCAAGAGCTGCGCCCGTAAATGAAAAATATGATGTGGCACAGTAAAAGTCAGACCGTTGTCCTGAAGTCTTGGGCTATGTCCTTTCAAGTGTACTTTGGGGATTAATCAGCAAATGATTGTGTCACAGCAATTTGGCTCAAGTGGGTTTTTGCTTATATTGCAGCCTTGGATTACACACCCACTGCCAATTAAATAATTTCAAATAATGCAGCTGTTACACTTGCCTGCTGTGGCTCCTGCCTGGCCAGGGTTTGCTTCTTCATGGTCCCGTCCCTCCAGCTCAGCCACGTGCTCGGGAGGCTCTCCTCTGCAGGAGAGGGTGCAGAGTGCTGCTGTCTCTGTCAGCACGTGGAACCCAGCCCGTTTCCACCTGCTGCAGGCTCCAGCCCACACTGCACTGGGGCTGGGCTCTGGAGCTCTCTCAGCACAGCACAAGCACCAGGAAAAGGCACTGACAGAAGGGAGACCCAGCGTGCAGCCTTGGCCACGGGAGGAGCTGGGATGGGGCTGCCTCCCTCAGGGATGTACTCATTGTCTTTTTTCCTTCTGAATTTTCACACCGTGTCCACAGAATCACAGAATGATCACAGCTGAAAAAGAACATCAAGTCCAGCCTTAAGTGTTCCTTAGCTTTGAACGAATCCACAATTTCACTGGTGTAGAAATGGAAAATTAACTCCAAACCACTCCAATTGAAAGAATTCCAGCCTAGTTCTGGTGGGGATTAAGCAGCATTTCAAGTAATTCATGGTTGAAATGCCTTCATCACTTTTGCCTCATGAAACCAGAAGAGGACATAAAGTAACAGTAAAAATTCCTGTTTTGGGAGGGAAGATTCTCCTTCCTGGCAGCGAGGATAAGGAAGTTTGCTGTGTTTCAGGAGGGTTGTCAGTGGTTACTTTGATTTCAAACGTAAACTCAGCACATCCCAATCCTGCCCACTCCTGAGCGTGGCTCTGATGGAAGCTGCTGATTTATGGGACTGGATCTGGATTCCTGTTTGGGATTCAGGCCTTGGGTGGAAGCACTAAAAGCTCCTGCACGCTGCTGTGCTCCCAAAGGCAGGGCAGGGCAGCTGTGCCCTCTGGAAGTGCTGGGCTGCCTCGTGTGACCCCTGCTGCTGGAGGCTCCGGGTGAAAATGGAAAAGTCACGGCGCAAACACCCGAGGCACAGCAGGGCTTTTTCCTCCCTGAGTGCTCTGGGGCTTTGCCTGTCTTTTACTTGTTCCTCTCCTCTCCAAAATGCCTTTTTTTTTCTCTTTTTTCCCCCTGAAAGAGCATGAAAAGGAAAATTGCTAATGAGTCAAACCACCAGAAGAATTAGGGGATGTCTTGAGGACGTGGATTTTCCTCCATGGCTGTGGCAGAGCTGGAGCCCACACAGTGCCCAGCCCTGCACTCATCAGCCACCCCTAATTAAATTAACTGTCTGCAATTAACACACAGCCCAGTATCACTCTTTTGATTCATCTTCTGGTTCTCCAAACTGAATTGCTTTTGGTAAAAACCTTATAAAAAGCAATTTTATTCTTGTCTGCTCACGCCAACCCTGAGCCACCATTGGTGTGTCTTAAATATTCAGTTTGGTTTAGGCAGAGCTGGACCCTGAGCTAATGGAGCAGCCAGAGAGGGAATGTGAGACACCTTCTAAACTTAGAGAGGATGCAGAGCACCTCCAAGGTGGGTAATTAAAGAGCAAGGAGAGAAACTCTCCAAGTTTAATACAAAAATAAATGATGGGTTTAGCACTGCTGCGTGAACGTTGCATTTCCCAGTAGTAAAAGCCTGCTTGTATCTGGGTCAAGAGGAAAAAAAAGCTGCTAAAATTAAGAAACACTTCTAAGTTTTGGGTTATTAGAAGAGAGAGAGGTTTGTGAGAAATTCTGGATTGTCAGTGGTGCAAATGAGGATTTCCTGATGGGCAGGTGAGTTTGTTTGACTTTTTCCTTAAATATTTGCAAGAAAATTAAGGGCAGTGCTTTGGCTCTGCCAATATTGACATCAGCTTTTCCTCTTTCATTAGCAGGACCAATATTTGCTGAAGTGAACCTGTGGCTCCAGGGCCATGGCCAGGGCTCTGCACTGCCCTGAGGGGTCAGGGGGGAGCAGGAGCCAGCACTGGAACTAAATGGGGAAATTGTTTCATTATGGGCCTTTTCAGGCAAAGCACACCAAAGCTGGCGTGAGAGATGTGCTTTTCACCCGGGGATCTTCTGATTGTGGCTTTGTGGGTGACATGGGGCTTGCTTCTCCTTCTGCCTTTGCTTTGGAGCTCCCAAGGGCTCTGTTGCTGTCCAAGCCTGGTGCTGTTCCTCAGCTTTACATTTGGAATTTGATATCCATGGAAATCTGTGAAACCCCTTGGAATTCCTGCAAGCCCTTATTTCCATGACAGGTGATGAATTGTCCCCGTGGCAAAGCTCACATCCCCTCCTGAGGTGCTGCCTGTGCCTCTGGGGGACACGGCTCCCCTGCAGCTCCAGAGCCCTGGGGAAGCCCTGCTCCTGCTCTGGGCCTTGGTTTGCTTGGCCTGGGAGCTCTACATTCCCCCTAGCAGCTGCCCGTGAGGCACAGGCCCGGCTCTTCCAAGAGATCCCACGTTTCCCACCTGCTGGGAAGCAGGGAGAACAATGCAGAGTGATTTTCAAAAGCCCCTGCATGGGCCAGCTCCTGGTCTGGAATGGTTCTCTGTGATTTATAGTCAGAGATTCCATCATATTTGGTGCCATCCCTCACAAATCTCAGCTCCAATTTTTTCCCTTCTCAGAGCTGTCTTGTGAATAACAAACCCCACATTGTTCTTGTGTGTTCTTCTGAATTTATTTCATGTCATCTTCCAGGAAAGGAAGAAAAAAGTGCAGCTCCTCTCCCTGAGCCCCTTTGGGACAGCAGCCACAGATGAAGAGCGAGCAATCAACGTGTCAGGATAAAATTAGATTGCCATGGAGTGCAAGGTTTGATCCAATGTCTGTATCGGATCTGGGCTCAGCTCTGCACATCACCATCAAACACTCCCTGCGGAGGGGCTCGGCCCGCAGCTCCTTTCACACCTGGGGGGAGCAGGGAAGGAGCCACGACTGTCCCTGTGCCTGTGCCTGGATGTTTAATGGTGCTGAGGGGGCTCTCCCTGCCTGCACAAATCCCCCGATCCCTTCCCATGCCCTGCTGTTCCCTGGGTGGCCTTTTGGGGTGAGAGAAATGGGTTTCTGGTGCTGGCTGGGATGGGAGGTGGGGCTGCAGCATCCCCAGCACCATCCCTGGCAGCCAGTCCAGGCAGAGCCAGCCCAAAGCCAAGCCAGGGCTGTGTCCAGCTGGGTGCTGGGCCAGGAGCTGCCTCTGCAGCCCAGCCCTGCCTGGTGACACAGCCCAGCCCTCAGGGACAGCCTTACAGCTTGCACAGCAAACACTGGCACTTTGACATCATTTTTTCAACAAAATTCCCCAATAATATCCAGAAATTATAATATTTGTTTCCATTTAACTGGAAAAAAAATAAGGAACATATTTTGAATATTCATTGCAATGGGTTTGGTTTGGGTCAGACAAAGTGCTTTGGCTCTCTTGAAGGACTCAGGAGAAGCCAGGCTGGACAATGTGAGCTCTGTGCAGGCACAGCCCCCTGCCCTGCTGGATTTCATAAAAGCCTTTTCCTAAATCAAAAATTGCCTCCCAAAGGGACTCGTGAGCGTGGCTGAGGTTGGGACGGGATTTTGGGGAGGGCACTGAGGCAGTTCCCCTCTCTAACCCTCGGGCACTGCAATTTGTACCGTGGTGAATCCTGAGCCATGGGAACACCCCGCTGAGGGCAGGCCTGCATTTGGGCTAATTGAGGATAAAATCCATTTTCTCTGGGTGTGCAAACACTGCTACACACACACAGAGCTGTCTGTAACCCTTGTGCCCCCCTAACCTCCCTGTGAGGGGTTTAACCAGGTTCTGCTCACACCCAGCACCAGGGTCCGTGTGGGAGACTGCCAGGACCTGTCCTGTGCTCCTCCATCCTCCAGACTGCCTCCCCCTGCTCTGCCAAAGGGCTTCAAACTCATGCTCCAGTCTTTGAAATTAATGAGTTTTCATCAACCTGGCTGGAATTGGATCAGCTTCGAGGCTGGCAGCCCACCCTGCCAGTGCCTCACTGAAATGGCTCACCTGCTCCAGGCAGTCAGGCACAATTCCTGCTCTGGAGCTCCTCTGCTCACCTGCTCCACAATTCCTGCCCTGCAGCTCCTCTGCAGCTCCTCTGCTCCCCTTCTCCAGGCACAATTCCTGTCCTGGAGCTCCTCTGCTCCACAATTCCTGCCCTGCAGCTCCTCTGCTCACCTGCTCCACAATTCCTGCTCTGGAGCTCCTCTGCTCCCCTTCTCCAGGCACAATTCCTGCTCTGGAGCTCACCTGCTCCACAATTCCTGCCCTGCAGCTCCTCTGCAGCTCCTCTGCTCCCCAATTCCTGCACAATTCCTGCCCTGCAGCTCCTCTGCTCACCTGCTCCACAATTCCTGCTCTGGAGCTCCTCTGCTTCCCTTCTCCAGGCACAATTCCTGCTCTGGAGCTCACCTGCTCCACAATTCCTGCCCTGCAGCTCCCCTGGAGCTCATTAAGGCTCCACCAGTGCCTGCTGCTCCCAGCAGAGAGGGTAAATACTGACAGGTTTGACTTTGTTCTGTGGTAGCTCCAGGTTATGTTGAGTTCCCTTCTCCACTGCTGCAGCTCAAGCCACCGGTGCAGAAAGCTCTCACCAGCCCAGGCTTTCCTGAGAGAGGAAATTCAACACCTGCATTTCCCAAAGCCCTAAACAGGGCCTGAAAAACTAATTTCATTCATTACAGCAGCGAGGCATCTCCAACCAAACAACGTGATTAGAGCAGCTCACAGGTGATGGAGATGTTCCCAGTCCCTGTAAATTGGTTTTTTTCTGTGGAAAACGCAGTGAGTCTTGAAGAGGAAGAGTCCAAAATTGCTGGGTAGACCCTGAGCTCAACCCTGTGGTGGCAGACCACATTCCCACCCATGGAAGTGCCTTGGAGAGGCTTCTCTACATCCAGCACAGTGTGGCTGGATGGAACAAGACCCAGCAGAGACCCAGCAGATGGGCTGGGCAGGGCTGGGCTGGGCTGGGCTGGGCTGAGCTGGGCTGAGCTGGGTCTGGCTAGGCTGGGCTGGGCTGGGCTGGGCTGAGCTGAGCTGGGTCTGGCTAGGCTAGGCTGGGCTGGGCTGGGTTGGGTTGGGCTGGGCTGGGCTGGGCTGAGCTGAGCTGAGCTGGGATGAGTTAAGCTGGGCCTGGCTAGGCTGGGCTGGGCTGGGTGATGCAGCAGGGCCCAGCAGGACCCAGTGCTGGCTCCCCTGAGATGAACACCAGGATGCAGAGACCAGAAGGTGAGCGCTGAGAGAGGAGGAGCCAGGGGAAAATTCATTCCACGGAGTATGACAGGGCATGAAAGAAAGGCATGGTTAAGTACCAGAAAATGGGGGAAAGGCAGGGTTGTCTGACAGGCAGGCTATCAGAGCAGGAGAAAAAAGGTAAAAATCCATACCTGAGCCCACACCAGCAGGAAGGAGCTGTTAGCATTGCCTGGGGACACAGGCTGTCGATGGTTTTTCCTGGGTTTGCTGTTGATGTGCACAGGGCAAAGCCTTGCACACACCAGGCTTGCTAGAAAATGAATGAAGAAGGGCATTAAGGGAATAAATAAAAGGGATGAGGAAACGATCTCCACTTGTACAAAATGTGCACAGCCATGAAGGGCCCTCAAAGAAAGAAAGTTAAAACTTCATTTACAAAGAGCTCTCCTGACTTGTGTCATAAAATGTTCCAAAACAATCTCATGAGTCAATTCCTGCAGCCATTGAAGTAGGAAGAATTACATAAGATCCTCGCTGTTTGCTTTATTTCATGCTTAACTCATATTCTCAATGATTCATTATCAGGATTTGTCAGGGCTAATTAGCAGGGTGCCAGCAGTGATGGGGCTGGGTACCAGGGCCCCTTCCTGGCTGGGGACTCCGCTGGGATCGCTGGGAGCAGCAGCCAGTGGTGGTGCTTTGGGGCTGACAGGGGATGTGTTTGCTGCCTAAATCACGAGCTGGAGTTGTCTGTAACTCTGTTAACAAAACCTAGGAAGTTCCCAGGATTATTTTATTTTCTCTGCTAAAAGCGACCTCTCTTCAGTTCAACAACAATCATGAAATTCCCAAAGGGACACGTTGGAAAGTCAGGAAGGTGTGAGTGTGAAATCGTGTGGTTGTGGAAGGTGTCCCTGCCACGGCACAGACGTCACTGTTAAAGGTATTTTTCAGAAATATATAAAGCATTTCTGCTGGTGTTCTTTGGGGGAAAAAAAATCTATCAAGTATTTTTAAAGTGTTTTGCTTAAAATTTGGCAAAGCTGTAAAGGACAGAAAAGGGGTGCTGATGGCAGGGAGGGAAAAGGCTCTCAAGAGCATCCTGAGTGATTCCATCAGCTTTAATGCCACTTTGTCCCTTGGAAAAGTCCAGGCAGCACAGCCAGAAGGGGAGGAGGAGACCTGCCTGAGCTGGCTGGGTCCTTTATTGTCTGACATTACAACACTATTATTATTTGGAGAAAGCTGTCTTATTTAATTATCCTGAATGTGCAATTCCATCATTTCTAATTCAGCAGTGGGGGAAGATGTTCCAAGCATTAAGGGAATCAAAATTTTCTTAGTAAATAAGTAACTGAGAGAATAATAAGTGTTTGGAAAGAAGTTATTGTTCCCTGTGAGTGGCAGCCAGTTTAATGATTTGGCTGAAGTGCCCATCTAATAGAGCTGCCTGCTTGAAAGATTTGTGATCTCCAAGGAACCCTTGCAAGGTGTCTCCTGTGCAATTGATTGATCCATTCCTCTGGGAGGCTGGCATGGCTTCCAGAGCCCGGGCAGGGCTGGGTGGGGCTGGATGGGGCTGCAGGGATGGATGGGGCTGCAGGGCTGGATGGGGCTGGATGGGGCTGGATGTGGCTGCAGGGCTGGATGGGGCTGCAGGGATGGATGGGGCTGCAGGGATGGATGGGGCTGGATGGGGCTGCAGGGCTGGATGGGGCTGGATGGGTCTGCGGGGCTGGATGGGGCTGCAGGGCTGGATGGGGCTGCAGGTGGATGGGGCTGGATGGGGCTGGGAGCTTCCCCTGGGCTCTGGGAATCATCACCAGCCTCCCATCCCCGAGGCACAGTGACCTGAGCTCCTGTTCTGAAAGGGAATTGCTGTGAGAGCACCCAGAGCTCTTGGGAAGAGCAGGGCCTTCCTCCCCTGCCCTCTGCTCCTCCCCTGGGCTGGGAATGGTGGCACCTGATCCCTGCTCCTGACTCTAACCACAGAGTCACAAAGTCTCTGAGATCCACCTTCAGATGCTCCATCCAGGGGGGAGCCTGGCCCTGCCAGGTGCAGACTGGATGTCACCAGCAGTGGCAGCAGCCAGGGCACAGGAGGCAGCCTGCAGATGGAAATAACTCTGTGTGTGATGCTGAGGCCTCTGGGAGCAGCGAGGGAAGGGAAATGGTTCTCCCCACGGCATGGCTGAGCTTGGCTCTCAGAGCTGCTTTGCTTTCCACAGGGTCACAGCAGCGCTGCAAGAGAGAATTAGGCCCAGATACTTCATTTAGCACAACGTGTTCGTGGCGGTTCTTTCTTGGAAACAATCCATAATGTCTTGTAGATTTAATAACTTCATATATTTTATAAATTACAATCTATTTATAATTTTAATATATTTTAATATTTTATAATTCAATAAGCTACAATTGTAAAAGTAATGTTTCCCTTACATAAATAAGGATCTAGCAAGGTATCTAAGCGACCATATCCTTGAGGAGAATTTGCTGTCCCCTGTCCTCCCTGGAAACCAGAGCCTCACTGACACCTTCTCTTTGTAAACAGCAGCAACAAAGCCCTGAGTTAAGGATCTGAGCTTTTCACTGGCCTCTGCTCCAAAAATCCATTATTTTCTGAACAGCAGATAAGCAGGAGCTCTGGCTGCTTTCCCGAGCCTGACTTCACCAACAAATTAATTGCTTGTACCACGTCCATTACAGTTGTCCAAGCTGACCTCTGCCTGCATGGCAGCCTCTGCCACATCCCCAATATTTGAAGGATTGTTTTATTCCTCCTTCCTGCTGCTCCATCACTCCTTGGGCTGCTTCCACTGGCTGGGATTTTGTGTCTGCTCTGCCAGCTGCCCAGATAAAGGCAATGTTTAATTGCACAGCAGCTCTGACAGCAGATCCTCCTGTGATGGGGATCACACCACACCCTGAAGGGTGCCAGCGATGAGCCCCTTCCCTCCTGGCAAAGTCTTTGCTTATCCAGTAGGAATTTGGCTGAGTCTTATTTGCCAGGCAAGTTAAGAAATGGTTTTGAATATTCTCTTGGATGTGTTTAACCAGTGTTTACTTGTAAACAAATTCTCTTGCCAAAAAGATCAGGTTTGGGTTGGGTTTGTGTGTTGGGTTTGGTTTATCTTTCTGGGGAATTTTTGGTTTGTTCTGTGGTTTTGGTGAAGCAAATCTCCCCAGGGGGAGATGGAGCATCCCCAGCCCTGCAAAGCCCCAGGCAATGGGAGGGAGGGGAGACACAGGTGGGATTTTGGTTCTGGGTGCCTGGGCCTACCTGGAGGGGTCCCAGGGCATCAGAGCCCAGTGCTGAGCTCCCTGGCCTGTCAATGTCTGGGGGGAAAAGCACAATTGCTTCACTCTTGCCCCAGGGGTCTCAGGGACAGAGCTGCCAAGGCTGAAGGTGCAGAAGGTGTTCAGGGTCTGGGAGCTCAGGGTTGTGCTGGGAGCTGGGCTGGGCACACCAGTGGGTCACAGTGAAGTGAAACAGACTCACCTTGCAATGGTTTCCCCCGTTTCCATTTGCTCCTGTCAGTGTCCCATTAAAGTGCTGCTTTCCTGCACCACCATCCCCTCCTGAGCCCTGCAGGATTCCCTGCAGCTTTCCTGGGATTGAGCCTAGGGGAAACACTCATGGCTCTGAGGGGGGAATGCCATGACTCTGTTCTCCCCAGGAACTGCTGGTTGAGTGCTGAGGGTGGCTCTGAGTGTGGCTCTGAGTGCTGGATGCTGAGTGTGGAATGCTCTGTGAGGCTCTGAGTGTGGAATGCTCTGAGTGTTGGATGCTGAGTGCTGGATGCTGAGTGAGGCTCTGAGTGCTGGATGCTCTGAGTGCTGAATGCTGAGTGTGGAATGCTCTGAGTGCTGGATGCTGAGTGAGGCTCTGAGTGTGGAATGCTCTGAGTGTTGGATGCTGAGTGCTGGATGCTGAGTGCTGCATGCTGAGCAAGGCTCTCAAGGTGGGCTGGCAGGGAGGGGAGGGATCCAGCTGGGATTTAGCTACAGTGGGACAGGGGATGTTGCTCAGCACAGCTGTGACACACTCTCTGCTGGGTTTAGTCAGTGCTGCCTCACCCCAGGTGTTCAGCAACCCAAGGAGATCACAGGATGACAGAATCTTTTGGTTGGAAAAGGCTTTCACATCACCAAGGCTGACATTTCTCCCAAGGAAACCCAGCAGTGAGGGATGCACAGGCTGCCATTACATTCAGTTTCCTGTGAGGGCCAGACGGGGTGCAGGTAGCTCCGAGCAGAGGGGAGGGGGCTCGGGTACAACGAGAAGGAGAGTAATGCCAATTTGAAGAGTTCAACTTCAAAGGCAGGAGGCTGAAAACTGGTAAACAGGGTTTTCAGGAGATGTCCACTGGTCCTTGTTAGCACAGCAGCCAAGCACTTGGAAAAAGTGGGAGAGGGACTGGGCACTTCCATGGATATCAGGAGTATCCACAGCAGTGATTACTGTATCCATTTTTGTAATGTAATGAGAATATCTTTGATGCTTCAGCGTTTAAACCAATAAAATCAGGAAGAGAATAAAGACTGTAAAACCCTGTCCTTTTCTTCTGGTGCATCTGCTGCTCATCCAAGGTGGGACTTCCATGGATATCAGGAGTATCCACAGCAGTGATTACTGTATCCATTTTTGTAATGTAATTAGAATAATCTTTGATTCTTCAGGGCTTAAACGAATAAAATCAGGAAGAGAATAAAGGTAGCTGCATAGTGTAAAACCCTGTCCTTTTCTTCTGGTACATCTGCTGCTCATCCAAGGTGGACTGGACCCTGGGGCCGCTGGATCAGCTGTGGCAGCCCCCGGCTCCTCAGGGAACCTGCAGGGGAATCTGGACACTCATGCTTTAGCTACACCAGGGTGTGAGAAGAGGAGGATGAAGTGGACAGGAGATGGGTTTTCTGTCATTTTGAGAGGACAGAAGTTTATGTGATTAGATGTGAATAACTGCAGGTTTGCCCAAAGGGAATAAAACCGCAAACCAGGAAAGTTCCAAATTCATGAGGTGACTTCCAGCAAAACAATGGGATTTGTTAGAAGAAGTGATTTATCTCCACATCCTTCCTGAACTGGAGCACTTGAAGCAAACTTGAGGCTCCAATCACAAGAGTCAGAGTCAATAATAATAATAAAATAAAATAATAATAATAATAATCATCATCATCATCATCATCATCATCATCATCATCAAGGTTCTGACTGAGGAGCTTTAAGTGGGCAAGAGGTAAATCAGCACAAAAGAGCTCTCCCTGCGTGGAGATGGAACCGGGGATGGAGCTGGTGGTACAAGGGGGATCTGGGAAGGAAATCCCGCTGTGCAGGGTGAGGTGATGTGAGGAGTCGGGATGTGTGTGCAGGGCATGGGGATGGGGGCTGGTTCAGCTCCACCCCATGGCACACCCCACTGGGAAGGGGCGGGAGTCTGGCAGCACAATGGGAAATCCCTGAGGAACCGGGTGCTCCTTCAGGTCCCTTCCCACCCCACCCATTCCGGGGCTGGCAGTGTAGGAGTCACTTTCCTAAGATGTGGGGGTGATCTGGGGGAGGTGAGGCCCTGGCACAGGGTGCCCAGAGCAGCTGTGGCTGCCCCTGGATCCCTGGCAGTGCCAAGGCCAGGCTGGACACTGGGGCTGGAGCACCTGGGACAGTGGGAGGTGTCCCTGCCATGGCAGGGTGGGATGAGACGATCATTAAGGACCCTCCAATGCAAACCACTCTGTGATCCTGGGCAGGTTCCTACACACGGGTTCAGCTGGTCCAGAGTGTGTTGGAGGCCAGGTGATGAACAGCAGCTACACCTGGTCTGGTGTTTATGAAGGAAGAATTAAAGGTTGTCTCCAAAAAATGTGTTTGGTGTGGTGGGAACATCTGAGAGATGCATTCTGCATTAGCTGGAATTGGGAATGTGCCAGGGCATGGATTTGCAGGTCAGGAGGGAATGGCAACAGGTGCTGTCCCTTTGGGTGTCAGAGTTTTGGAGTGAAGGGAACAAAACCGGCATGTTCCAGCATCCTCGAGATCTGGGTGTGCAGAAGAAAAATGGGTCTGGAGATCTTAAAATAGAACGAGCTCAGCTGCATTACTTCGGGTTTGGGAGTACGGGGTTACATCCAAACTCCTCCTCCTCCTCCTCCTCGCCGCTCCACCTCGGCGGGCGGAGGATCTCGTTCCCATGGCACAATCCGGGTGGATGCTTCGATGCCCTGGGCTGGCCGGCTGCTCCCGCTGTCCCCGGCTGTCCCCGGCGGCACTGCCGGGCCCCGCGAGCGGGAGAGCCGGGCGGAGGCGGAGGATGCTGCTGCTGCTGCTGCTGCTCCGGCGGGGCTGAGCGAGCATCCCCCGCGCAGCGCCTTCGGCGGGCGCTCCCGAGCCGCCTCCCGAGCCCGGCTCCGGCTGCGGGGAGCGGGAGCGGAGAGAGGGGAGCGGGGAAAGGGGAGCGGGAGCGGGGAGAGGGGAGCGGGAGTGGGAACGGGGAGCGAGAGCGAGAGCGGGGCCGCCGCGGTCCCCCCGCTTCCCCCGTCCGCAGCGCCGCGGGTCCGGCTATCCCCAAACCGCCATCCCCGGCACGCCAAGCTCCATGGCCGTGCCCGGCTCCATGCCGTGCCCACGCTGTGTCCGTGCCCAGCTCCATGCCCGTTCCCGGCTCCATGCCCGTGCTCAGCTCCATGCCGTGCCCACGTTATGCCCGTGCCCACGCTGTGCCCGTGCCCAGCTCCATGCCGTGCCCGGCTCATGCCCGTGCCCGTGCCCAGCCCCATGTCCCGCCCAGCCCTACGCCGTGCCCAGCCCCATTCCCGTGCCCAGCCCCATTCCCGTGCCCAGCCCCATTCCTGTGCCCAGCCCCACGCCGTGCCCGGCCCATGCCCGGCCCCATTCAGATGACCAGCCCCACTCCGTGCCCAGCCCCATGCCATGCCCAGCCCAGCCCCATGCCATGCCCGGCCCATGCCCATCGCCGTGCCCGGCCCATGCCCGGCCCCATTCAGGTGCCCAGCCCCATGCCATGCCCATCGCCGTGCCCAGCCCATGCCCAGGCCGTGCCCGGCCGGTGCCCGCGGGGCGGAGCGGAGCGGAGCGCGGCCCATGCCATGCCCAGCCCAGCCCCATGCCATGCCTGGCCCATGCCCATTGCCGTGCTCAGCCCATGCCCGGCCCCATTCGGGTGCCCAGCCCCATGCCATGCCCAGCCCAGCCCCATGCCATGCCCATTGCCGTGCCCGGCCCATGCCCAGCCCCATTCAGGTGACCAGCCCCATGCCATGCCCATCGCCGTGCCCGGCCCATGCCCAGCCCCATTCGGGAGCCCAGCCCCATGCCATGCCCATCGCCGTGCCCAGCCCATGCCCAGGCCGTGCCCGGCCGGTGCCCGCGGGGCGGAGCGGAGCGGAGCGCGGCGCAGGGCTGCGGGCGGAGCGGCGGGCGGAGCGGGGGCCGGGCCGAGCCCGCAGCCCTCCGCGGCCACCCCATCCCGGCCGGCCCCGGGGGGCGCGGGGCAGCAGCACCATGGGCCGGCCGGGCCGGCTGCTGCGGCTGCTGGCGCTGCTCGAGCTGCCCTGCTGCCTGCTGGAGCTGCTGCTCGGCGAGGCGGCCCGCGGGCAGGAGATGTACGCGCCCCACTCCATCCGCCTGGAGGGGGACATCACCCTGGGCGGCCTCTTCCCCGTGCACGCCAAGGGCCCCCCGGGCTCCCCCTGCGGGGACATCAAGAAGGAGAACGGCATCCACAGGCTGGAGGCGATGCTCTACGCCCTGGACCAGATCAACAGCGACCCGGAGCTGCTGCCCAACGTGACGCTGGGCGCCCGCATCCTGGACACCTGCTCCCGGGACACCTACGCGCTGGAGCAGTCCCTCACCTTCGTGCAGGCGCTCATCCAGAAGGACACCTCCGACGTGAGGTGCACCAACGGCGAGCCGCCCGTCTTCGTCAAGCCGGAGAAAGTAGTTGGAGTGATCGGGGCATCGGGAAGTTCCGTGTCCATTATGGTGGCCAACATCCTCCGGCTGTTCCAGGTAGGGCCGTGCCGCGGGGCTGCGCCGCTCCCGGCTCCCCCTGTGCCTCTCCAGGTGCTCCATCCGCCTCCCTCCGGAGCAGCTGCTTCCCCTCCCCGCCGCCCTCTCCCTTCTCCACGGTGCGTGGCGCTTTCTGGATTTATCGCCCCATTTGCACGAAGCAATGCCTGAGGGAGAGGAGGAGAAAAAAAAAAAAAAAAAAAAAAAAAGGAAGAGAAGAGCAGAGGCGCTGGCTGCGCTGGGTTTGCGTTACAGAGAGCCGTGCCTCGGCGGGGATGGATGCGGGCACACGGCATCCCGGCGGGCACACGGCATCCCGGCGGGCACGGCCGGCACCGCTCCGCGCACGGAATCCCGGAGCTGCGGCCGCCCCGGCCCGGGGGTCGCGGGGGGTCGGGACGGGGCCGGGAGAGGGGCAGGAGGGGCTTTGTCCGGCTGAGCCGGGGCTGTGCGGGCAGCCCCAGCACGCAGCGCCTGCCGCTCGGGTCCGGCTCCCTCCCGAGCGCGGAGCGGGGGCAGCGGGGGCGGCTCAGCCCGGGAGAGCCGCCCCGGGCTCCGGGGGAGCGAGGGATGAGCGGAGCCGGCGGATTAGAGCCGTGTGTGAGTGTGTGTGTGTGAGTGTGTGCGGGGGAGATGCGCTGCAGCGCTGCCCGTTCTCCCCCTCCTCGCCTCTCCCCCGTTCTCGCTGCCATCGCGCCCGTCTCGCCCCCGGCGCCGCGCCTCGGTGGGAGTCGGGCCGCGGGGACTTGGCACCCCCTCATCCTCCTGCCCCAGGGCCGTGAGACGCCGTCTGTCCGGCTCTGGCCAGGGCTGGATCCCCCGGGATGGGGGGGTGTCCCCCCGCGATGAGGGGGTGTCCCCCCGAGGCTGGACTGTCCCCCCCGGGAGGAGGGGGTGTCCCCCCGGGATGAGGGGATATCCCCCCCGGAATGAGGGGATATCCCCCCCGGGATGAGGGGATGTCCCCCCGGGGCCGGGGTGTCCCCCCGGGATGAGGGGGTGTCCCCTGGATGAGGGGCTGTCCCCTCGAGGCTGGGATGTCCCCCCGGGGCCGGGGTGTCCCCCCGAGGCTGGACTGTCCCCCCGGGATGAGGGGGTGTCCCCCCGGGGCCGGGGTGTCCCCCCGAGGCTGAGGTGTCCCCCCGGGATGAGGGGGTGTCCCTCCGGGGCCGGGGTGTCCCCCCGAGGCGCCGCTGCAGCCGCCGGGCCCCGCAGCGAGCGCCGGCTGCTCCTCGGCAGCGATCGCGGGTGCGGTGACAGTGACAGAAGCGCCACCAGATGCATCGTGAGCAGCGGAGTTCTTCGCTCCCTGTCCTACGCCTTCGCATGCGGAAGGTGGTGGAGGGATTTTTTTTTATTGTCCCCCCGGGATGAGGGGGTGTCCCCCCGAGGCTGGGATGTCCCCCCGGGGCCGGGATGTCCCCCCGAGGCGCCGCTGCAGCCGCCGGGCCCCGCAGCGAGCGCCGGCTGCTCCTCGGCAGCGATCGCGGGTGCGGTGACAGTGACAGAAGCGCCACCAGATGCATCGTGAGCAGCGGAGTTCTTCGCTCCCTGTCCTACGCCTTCGCATGCGGAAGGTGGTGGAGGGATTTTTTTTTATTTTATTTTTGTGCAGCGGGCGGAGAGATCCCCCGCTTTTCCCAGCTGGGAACTCGCGAGGCTCGCCCGGCAGATCCGTGCTGGGTGCCGCCGAGCCCCATGGCCATCTGCCACCTCCGGCCGCTGCCGCCCTCGCTGCGCTGCCCCGCGCCGTGCCCGGCCGGGCAGTGCCCTGCCCACCCCTGGCACAGCGGCGAGCCGCTGCTTTGCTTTGCTTTGCCTCGCTCGCCTCTCCTGGCAGACCGCGGCTCACGGCTGCCCGGTGTGCCCGCTCTGTGCCCTGCCGTGCCCCGCGCACCCGGCTCTCCCGAGCCCCGCAGAGCCCAGCTGAGGCTGGGCGAGTTCGGGCTCGCAGGCTGCCAGCAGGGTGAGGGGACAGCGCTTCCACTCCAGTGCCCGCCCCATGGCTACTGCCGGGCACTGCCCCCAGATCCGGGTCAGAAGGGAAACTGAGGCACCGGGAGCCTCAGGGTGATGCCACAATACCCGCAGAGCCTCTGGTTGTGGAGCTTGCAGAAAATAAGATATTTGGACAGTTTCTCCACGTAGAGATATTTATATAAACAAAATACTTTAATGTATTGTGACTAAGCATCTGTTCAAAGTTGCAATTTAACCAAATCATCCAGAAAGCAGGAACTGGCCCATGCTGGGGGATTTTACTGAATATCTATTTTACAGCTTGGATGAGCCGCCTTGAAGCTGATCTTTCATGCTGTAAAACGGTTCCCTGTTGTCCTCTCCTTCTTCAAAACACAATTTAGAACATGCTCAGCCAAAGAGAAATAGAAAATAACTATTTTAGGAGGAGAAGTGGACCTGTTCAACAGCTAAGTGTCATTGTGTGTGGGTGGGTGGAAGAGAAGCTCTAAGTTAGTGGAAAGAAGAAAACCAAGTACCAATCACAAAAAATCTTGTTAACCTCAGAACTCTCTGAATTCCTGAGTGTGGCAGCCAGCTTCTTTCTCGGGGGTCGCTGTGGGTTTTGCTGCCTGGGGCAGTGGGTGAGGGGAGGGTGGATGGCTCTTGAACGCTTACCTGCATGCCCAAACTGGCTTTTCCCTCACATCTGGGAGGGAAAAGCTCTGTGGAGGCCCCTGCAAAGAAATCTTAATGGGGTTTCTGCTTCTTCTCTGGCAATATCTCAGAAGATAAGCATTTCTGCTGTGCCTTAGTGCAGGGAGCAAATGGGTGTAAATCTATATATACAGATATACATAACCCATCCAGAGCACAGCAGGGCTTCCTCAGGCTGCCTCCCCAGGAGGGGCCGGCCCCACGCAGGCTGCTCATCTTCCTCTCTGCATGGGAGGCTGTGTTATCTGTGCCTGCTCTCCATCCCAGCGCAGCACAGGGGCTGGGGGCATCCTCAGCTGGAGGCAGCACAGCAGGGACAGCCAGTGCCGGGCTCCTCGGGCTGCAGTTCATCCTGCAATGGCTGCTGCAAGCTTTGTGGGGCTTTTCTGGGGTGAAGAGTGATGGGGAGATCTGCGTGACTCTTGGGGGTGTGCTGTGTGATCAGAGTCCCTCTGTTCCTGTGCCCTCACTCCCCCCTGAGCTGCTCCTTGGATAAAAGAGCCTGGGAGCAGCCGGGGTGGGAGGGTTCCTGCAGGAGCCAGGGGCAGGTCCTGCTGGGGGCCAGGGCAGCTGAAGGCTGGCTGCTGAGGGAGCCAGGCTGAGCCCTGGGGCTGGTCACTGCTCCTGGCCCCACAGGACCTGTGGGTGGGCACAGGAACTGCCAGTGGGGCAGGGTGCCTCATCAGGCCCCTCCAGGAGGAATGCACAATGAGTGAGGAGGGCTGCAAGGGCCCTGTGAGGCAAGCTCAGGGTCTGAGGGAGGGGAGGCTGCATCCCTGGGCTCAGTCTGCCCCTGCCAGGGGCTCGGTGGGACCTGCTGGAGGTGCTTGGGTTGAAATGATGGCTGAGGAGCACCAGCAGGGGCTGGGCAGAGCAGGGAGAGCCCACCCGGGGCAGGGCTGGGTGGCTGAGTGCAGGGGAGCTCCTCCAGCTTGGCCACGGCTTCCCCAGGAAGGGCTTGAGGTGCCTCGGGCTGGGTTCTGTGTGTTCTTTACCTCCAGCCATCCCTCAGCAGTGCCCGGGCAGGAGTGGCAGTGCCCCAGCCCTGTGAGGGCATCCCCTGGGCTGTGTGCCACCCAGCCAGGGAAGGGCTGCCCGGGCAGGGGCTGGGCAGCAGGGCAGCTGTGCCCAGCTCCAGAGGGACCAGCCCGGGCTGCACCAACACCCAGGAGTGTCAGAGGCAGGGACTCCCTTCCAGCACCAGAAAACAGCAGCCCGGTCATAAATTAAATATCTCTCCTAAAAATAACACCAAAATAATTTGGAAAGCTGCTTCCAAATGCGCTGGGGAGTTCAGGCAAGATGATTTTAGGCTGCTGGTTTTGCTTGGGAGAAAATGCTGTTCCTTTGCAGGGTTGTAGCTTTCCCTACAAATGGAGCTCCATGATAAATCCATGCCAGGGTGCTTCATATTTTCTGGGAGTAGAACCGTGCAACATGGGGAATATCAGCACCCTGATTTCTCTTTTACTGCTGGAAAGCTTATTTTTGTGCTCCCTACAGACTTCTCATGACAGGCTTTCATAATGAACAAATTACTGTTCAGCCTTGTGTCCTCGGTGGATGCAATTTGAAAGAGTCAATCAAGAATAATTTTGTTCTTGTCTAAATCCCTGTGGGATTTGATCAGGGGTGGCTCTGGTGGCCCAGAGGGGGCTGTGCCTGAGCCCCTCCAGGGAACTTTGCAGCAAAGGGGGCTAAGGCAGTGCAGGGAGATGGGGAGTGCAAATTGGAACATCCCTGATCTCCCTGGGGGTGTTGGCTGCCTTTCCTTCCTGCCGAAGGAGGGAGATGACAGTTGCAGTCCTGCCTTCTGCTCCAGACACAGTAATCACAAAAATGAGATTATTTGGAAAGGAAGGGAGCTTAAAAGTGCAGCTCTGAGTTGGATGCTGCTCTTTTCTTGCAAAATGCACACGCTGTTGCCAGGCTCTCTGGGGGAGGCTGTCGGGCTGGGATTGCTGGGATTGGGGATGGGATGGGATTGGGCTGGGATTGGGATGGGATGGGATTGGGATGGGATGGGATTGGGATGGGATTGGGATTGGGATTGGGATTGGGATGGGCTGGGATTGGGATGGGATGGGGTTCAGGGGAGCTCTGGAGCCTGCTCCTGCTGGGAATGCCCCTGGGGCACAGGGAGGAAGGGCAGGGCAATGTGAGAATGTACAGAGCCATGTGTGACCCCACGGTTCCATCAGATCCTTGGAAGTGTTTGCTTTCTGAGGAGTTCCACTGACCTGATCCATTTCTAGGATCTCTTTGTAATTCCCAGGAAAATGTCTGCAGACTGGTTGTTCCTCCCTCCCTCCCTCCCTCAGTTCAAGTCTCTTGCAGCAATGTGGGGTTTGGGCCCCTTCCATGGGATGTAATTTCCATTCCCAATCCATGTTTGAGCCCCTCCTGCTGGCCTTGCCCTGGTGAGAGCTGGGGAGCTTTAACTGCTGGGATGTACCTGGGCTCTCCCTGGGCTGGGAAGAGAACTCCCACCTTTCAGCAGTGTTCTTCTTGGATGCTGATTTATTGTGAATTCCTGCCCTGATTGTTGCGTTTTCCTCTCCTCACTTCAAACAGGACAATACTTTTTAGGCAATGGAGTAATGATTCATTTTAGAGACGATATTTCAGGAAACTCCACATTTTTCAGTTTCTCACATAGAGAATGCAACAAAAAGCTGAAAATAGGAAACGGCAACCTTTAATTCTTTGCCTCCTCTCAATAAAAGGGGTTTTTGTGTTCTTTACTGAGCTTTCATTTCAGCAGCCCCTCAGTATTTGTCCTTGTTGGAAGTGAGGCCTGATGTGTGTCAGCACCCTGGGCCATGCAGGGCTGTGCCTCAGCTGTGGGGCTGCTCCAGAGATGTGGAATCTGATTTTTCCTGTGTAAATAAAAGGCAGGAAAAGCCTCACTTCAGGAATTCCACGTGGGGAGTCACTAATGAGAGGTTGGAGGTGCTGTGAAGGTATTTTTCTGGAACTGTGTTTTTGAGGCAAAATTCATTTTCTCGACAAGGCAGAATTCAATTTGAGCAATAATCTTGGCTCTTAATCTGTTTTCAAGTGTCTCTCTTGAGGCAGAAGGGACTGCAAAGGGTCATTTGGAAGGAGAGTGGCTCTGCCAGGAGAGGGATGCTCACCCACGGAGAGGGACAGGGAGGGACGCTGGGCAGAGGGTTTGGGCACAATTGGGACTGGCACAGGGGTGCAGGAACAGGGAGAGATTTCCAGCACATTCACTTGTGCAATTCCCCATTTACTCTTTGAAACAAAGTAAGGTGACCTCTCTGGAATGACAAATGGAGGGATCATTTCAAGGCATTAATTTTGATATAAGAATTATTGATCTGCTTTGGAATCTCATAACAGTAATACTACAAAACTACATGTACTCTGTTCCATATTTTATTCTATTAAATGAGTTTTGCTTGGAGGCATTGAAACCATCCAGCACAATACTCTGCCTCATAAGATCAGATGTTGTTATTTCTATTTATAGTTGTCTCCAAATTAATCTCAATGAGTGACAATGCTGAGTGTCCCACACTGTGCTGGACTGTGATGAGTTTTGTCATGGTGCTGGCAGACCCGGAGCATGCAGTGCAGGCTGTTTGCAGAGCATGGGGTGCAGTGCAGCCGGGCACTGGAGTGGTGAGAGGCACCCAGGCACAGAGAGATCTGAGGCAGAGCAAGGATTTGCAGAGCTTTGCTCCTTGCTGATGATTCACGAGCTGCCCCCAAGCCCCAGGCTGTTGTTCTGAGCCATCACCACTGCCATGGCAAGGCAGGGGGGTGGCCCTGTCCCCCCCGAGCCACAGCTCCTCCTGGCAGTCCCCTTGTGCTGCCCAGCCCCCAGAGCCTGCAGGGCTCTCCCCAGGAGCAGAGACTGACAGCTCTGGGTGGCAGGGGGGGCTGGCAGGAGCTCCTGGTGTCCCCAGGGCCACCGTGGGCTGTGTGTGCCCTGTTCCTTTAGGGGGTTCAGGGTGGGAGCAGTGGGGGTGTCCCCTCCATGGGCTGTGTGTGCCCTGTTTTGGCAGCTCAGGGGATGCAGGGTGGAGCAGTGGGTGCTCAGGGATGCAGAATGGGTGCAGTGTGTGCTCAGGGTGTCCCCCTCCATGGGCTGTGTGTGCCCCATCCTTTGGCAGCTCAGGGGGTGCAGGGGGGCTGCTCAGGGCTGTCCCCCTCCATGGGCTGTGTGTGCCCCATCCTTTGGCAGCTCAGGGGATGCAGGGGGGCTGCTCGGGGCTGTCCCCCTCCATGGGCTGTGTTTTTGCAAAGCCTTTCACAGCACAGCCGGTGTCAGGTGCCGGATGGGGCACCCCGGGCACACTGAGCTTCCCACAGGGATCCCACCCCTTCTGGGGGCACAAAGTGCCCCTGGCTGACAGAGGGCAGCCCCAGGGCCCTGTGGCTGAGGCTGTGGTGCTGAGGACACTTTTGCTGTGTCATTTGGGACCTGGAGAGCATTAGGATGCTGTGGGAGTGCTGGGCATTCTCTTATCCCTCAGCTGTCGGGTGATGCTGGCCGGTGCCTCCCTTCCCAGCCCTCATAAATGAGCTTGGCAAACGTTCCCAAAGGCCTGGACGTGCTCCTGGCTGGAGAGCACCTCTGGGCCCTGGGATCAGCGAGGCACTTGGGCTGCCTGAGTGACAGTGGCAAGAGGAGGAAGCCTGGAGCCCTCCCTTCCTAACACCCTGTGCTGCCTGGGGTGCTGCAGGTCCCGCGTTTGCACATGCAGGGCACATCCAACTGCTCTATTTCGGTCTGGGATCTTGGGAAAACGATGGGCTGAGCTGTGGGGGTGGAGGGCAGGGTTTGGAGCACTCACAGGGCACAAGATTCCATCCTGGTGATGGTTCTGCTGAATGCCTCCGAGCATGGCTGTGTATGTGGGAGTTTATATCTATAGATATATTTATACACAAAACTATTATTGCTGTGCATACTTACACTGTAAATGTGAGCTGCTGCTTTAAGGTCTTGCTCAGGGCTCGGGCTGGGAAGGAGAGAGCTGTGCTGGGCTGTGCTGGGTGAGCAGCTCTGGGTGAGCCTGGCACCTGCCTGCTTGGCTTTTTGATCCTGTCTGCCATGAAGGTGATGTTAGGGCCCAGAACAGTCAATCATGGGTGACAAACAGAGAAAATCTGTGGTTTGGGAATCCTGAGCCACCTCAGAGGCCTCAGCAGCACCAGCACAGGCTGTGTTTGGGCTTGGCTGCTCCATGTGGGGAGAGCAAAGGGAGGAGAGGCTGAAGGGAGCCAGGGAACAACGTGGGGAGGTTGTGCTGGCTCTGCAGGGTGAGGGTGCCCTGCAGGAACAGCACAGAGCCACAGCAGCACAGCCCCTGCAGCCACGGCCAGGGGGTGCCAGCAGGGCCAGGGGTGCCAGAGGCACAGGCAGGCACAGCCCAGGCAGCTGGCACACTGCCTTAGCCCAGGGCAGTGCCCTGCTGGGCTGCTGTGCCACTGCCAGCTCACAGACGGGAATCTGGAGCTGCTGGGGTGACACTGGAGCTGCTGGGGTGACCCTGGAGCTGTCCGAGTGTGACCCTGGAGCTGTCTGGGGGTGATCCTGGAGCTGTCTGGGGTGATCCTGGAGCTGTCTGGGGGTGACCCTGGAGCTGCCTGGGGTGATCCTGGAGCTGCCTGGGGTGATCCTGGAGCTGTCTGGGCTGATCCTGGCCATGCTGGGTGTGATTCTGGAGTGCCCTGCTGCCAGCTCTCCCTCAGATCCTGCTCTCACCTCTTGGAGCTGTTGCAGCTCCTCAGCCATGGTGAAGCAGCCGCTGGCACAGCCCAGGGCTGCAGCTGGAGCTGTCCTGAGCTCAGCTGCCCTGGGCTGGGTGACAAAGCTGCTCTCAGCTCCTCTCCCAGAGCTGTCCTGTTCCCGTGCCAGAGCCCAGCAGTGCTGGCTCTGCTGGGGAGCCCAGGGCTGCCACCTTCCCTTGGACAGTTTCAGGCATCCTTGCCCCTGGTGCCATCCCCTGGGGCTCCTCGGCACTGCCAGGGATCCAGGGGCAGCCCCAGCTGCTCTGGGCTCCTGTGCCAGGGCTGCCCACCCTCCAGGGAACAATTCCTGCCCGTTGGGGGGCCCCTGTGGAGCCAGGCTGGTCCTAGCAGGTGCCTGAGCTCTCCTGCAAACTTTTCTGAGGAACGTTCTACAGCCTTCAAGACAGACTGGCTATTTTTCCTCTTAATGCTCAGCTTTTATCCTCTTTGCTGGAAGTTGTCCTGGTTTGCTCTGGCTCTGCTTTCACAGCAGGCTTTGAGGCTGAGTGCAGGAGGGATGTTCCTGCAGCAGGGCTCGTGCTCTCCTTTGGGACTCAAAGACAGCTGAAAGCAGAGGTTTGGGGATGAGTGCTCTGTGGTGGGACTTGGGAGCTCCAGCTCTGCCTGAGCCAGGCCCGGGGTGTCAGCCACACTCCCAGAGCTCTGGGGACCAGAGCTGATTTTACATTGTCTCATCCCCGTGGTGCACTGCCAGTCTGGGCTGTTTGTGTTCAAAACCAATCCAACAGAAATCCCACAAGGGGTTTGCTTCCATGATAGCCTTTCTTTAAAGAACCGAAGATTTTCCAAATTAAGACAATAATAAAGTCCCAGTTCTCCCTACTCAGTATCTTTGATGACAAGGACAGAGGGATCTGTGTCCCTACGTTGTCTCAGGTGGAAATGCCCAGCTTTGGTTCTTTGCAAGTTTGTTTTCTCTCCTGCCATTTTAGGATTTGTGTACAGCAAAGCAAGCCCGTGTGCCACTAATTTCCCAATGAATTTCTTATTTCACAAATATTTTCATACTGGCAGTTATGCATGCAGCAGAATGGGCATTTGTGCCGTGCCATTAAGCTCAGCCCCACGGTGCCACGGGCATTTCTGCACCCAGAGCAGACAGAGTGCCAGGCTTGGGCAGCCCGGGGCACAGGAGGCTCTGTCCCTCCCCAGGGCTGTCCTCGGGAGCTCTGCCGAGGGGAGAGGCACAGCAGGAATTGTGCTGTGCAAATGCAGGCTTTGAGGCTCAGGAGTGCAGCAGGCTGTGTCTGCACTCACAGCCACCCCTGGGCTGACATCTCAGGGCAGCTCTGGGGGCTCTGGGACCCTCTGTGCAGCCCAGGGCACCCCCTGTTTATGGGACCATCAACATCACACCAGTCTACTTCCAAAAGAAGTCTATACATCATAAATTTATATCTATAAGTTATAATTTATATATGTATAAATGATAATATATGTATGTATAAGTTATAATATATATATGTAGAAGTTATAATATATGTATATGTAGAAGTTATAATTTAGAAAATTATAAATACATGTTGTGGTCCATCAGAGCTTTTGAAATACAGATTTATTTTCAGCTGTCTCAAGAGAAACAAAGATGAGTCAATGACAGAAGTCAACGTTTCATGGCCAGAGAAAGCTTGGCCTGACTGACTGCAGGTGTCAGAGCAGAGCCCTTGTCCCCACGGATGTCCTGGGGTCCTGGGACAGCATTTCTGGGTTAGAAACACCTCTGGCTACCCAGAATAAGGAATAATGCCACCCAGGTAATTCTGGCGGGGGGCTGGAACTGAACACTGGGGTTTAATGGCACAGACAGCATCTCCCCAGCAGACACAGCACTGGCTCTGGCTACCCAGAATAAGGAATAATGCCACCCAGGTAATTCTGGCGGGGGGCTGGAACTGAACACTGGGGTTTAATGGCACAGACACAGCACTGAGTGCCTGCACTTGTTTCCCATGTGGGTCCCACCAAACTGAGTCCTAACAGATACGATCAAGGCCAAATTCCATTTAATAAAAAATGGCAGGAATAACTACAAAAATAAAGACAAAGTGTCAGCTCAGATTTGGCAGGAAGTTGTTATTTTTGCAGGAATAAAATTCAGCACTAATAGAGATGGTTTAGTGATTTTTAAAGCAGGTAATTTTGTGGCAGGGCTTGAATGCACAGAAATTATATTGACAATAAAAATTAATTAAACGACTTTTTGTGGGTCTGTAGTTTTTCTATCTGACAGCAGTACAGAAAACCTCCGAGTAACTGGAAGATCCTTAAAGCCCCTTCCATCCCAACCCTTCCATGGGTGATGCTGCAAAGGAAATGATCTTTTGGAGATGTGACTGCTGTGGCTGCAGGGGAGGGTTTCCAAAGGAGGAAAAGATGTTTTGATTCCCCAGCAAACCTTGGACAACTGGAATGGACACCTGGAAGGGGCTGCCCAGGGAGGTTTGGAGAGCCCAGCCCTGCAGGTGTCACCTGGAGGTGGCACTCAGAGCCCTGGGCTGGCGATGAGGTGGGCACTGGGCACAGCTGGCACTGCCTGGGCAGGGAGGGCTGTGCCAGCCTCAGGACTCTGCACTGGAGCTCCTTGCCTGGTTCATCTCCTGCAGCACAACGTTGGTGTCCCTGCTGAAGGGATTTTGGCCTTCACAGGATTTTGGAAGCTGACACAAAAGGAGGAATTTTCCACCTGCCTGCAGTGCCCAGGGTGGCAGCCCTGAGGAGTGACAGCTCGTTTGCTCTTCTTTCCTAAACTGGACCTGTGGAAATGAGCAGTGGCCTGGGTTTTTCCAGCCCCTGGAGATCCCAGGGCAGCTGCACAAGAACACACCAGGATCCCCAGCACCTCGGTGGGAAACAGAAGCACAGCAGAGGCAATGGAGTCCCTGGAAAAGCCACTTTCCTTCTTCAGGAGTATTTCAGTCATGTGGTAAACTGCGAAGAGCATTAAATCCATGAAGAAATGAAATAAATCCCAAATACAATTTCTCCCACCTGTGAAAAATGTATTTTGCTGGGGAATCGAATTGTTGTTAAAAAATGCCTCCCACCCCTGTGCTTATTTTCCCAGGAAGAATCTCCTTGCATTTCAGAAGAGAATAAAATAACTGTGAGCACCATAGCAGTGAGGAATGGAGCTGAGAACTCGTCTGTAAAATGTCCTGCTCGAGCCCAGCCGAGCCTGTGCTGCTCCATCTGGCAGGGAAATGCTGGTGGTGCCTCCTCAGCTGTGCCCCCATGGCTCTGCTCTGGCAACGTGGGCATGGGAACAGCCTGGGGCTTCTGGGTGTGCCCAGGGCTGACCTGGCTCTGGGTTCATTCAGAACAGGAGTGCTCATGAGGTTCTGGGTGTGCCCAGGGCTGACCTGGCTCTGGGCTCAGGTACAGAACAGGAGGGCTCGTGAGGTTCTGGGTGTGCTCAGGGCTGACCTGGCTCTGGGTTCAGGTACAGAACAGAACAGGAGTGCTCGTGAGGTTCTGGGTGTGCCCAGGGCTGACCTGGCTCTGGGCTCAGGTACAGAACAGGAGTGCTCGTGAGGTTCTGGGTGTGCCCAGGGCTGACCTGGCTCTGGGTTCAGGTACAGAACAGAACAGGAGTGCTCATGAGGTTCTGGGTGTGCTCAGGGCTGACCTGGCTCTGGGTTCATTCAGAACAGGAGTGCGACCTGGGTTCTGGGTGTGCTCCTTGGGTCCAGGCCTCAGCCTGGCTCTGGGCTCAGGTACAGAACAGGAGTGCGCGTGAGGATCTGGGTGTGCCCAGGGCTCAGCCTGGCTCTGGGTTCATTCAGAACAGAACAGAAAAGTGCTCGTGAGGTTCTGGGTGTGCTCCTTGGGTCCAGGGCTCAGCCTGGCTCTGGGCTCATGGACAGGAGTGCTCGTGAGGTTCTGGGTGTGCTCCTTGGGTCCAGGGCTCAGCCTGGCTCTGGCTCTGCCCAGCACCATGTGCAGAACAGGAGTGGAGCTGTTCCTTGGGATCATGGAACCAGGAAGGCTGACAAAGACCTGCAGGGTGAAGTGCAGCCCTTGGGGTGGATGTGGGGCCGCTCTGGCCCAGCAAGGGCAGGCTGCAGCAGGAGCTGAGGGCTGCATCCCTCGGGAGGCTCGGGGCAGTCCGTTCAATCCAGCAGCTGCTCGGGCACAGTGGCTGCTCTGTGGCACTGCAGCAGTGATGGCACAGGCTTCAGGCCATGCTTTATTGGTGAACATTGCTCTGGTTTGCCTTTGCTGCTTGCTCTCAGTGAATGTTTTAGCAATGAACGTGTGTGCTGTGTGTGCTTTCCCTCTTCCCAGAGCAGCTGGGGCTGCCCTGGAGCCCTGGCAGTGCCCAAGGCCAGGCTGGCCGTGGGGCTGGGACAGTGGGAGGTGTCCCTGCCATGGCAGGGTGGCACTGGGTGGGCTCCAAGGTCCCTCCCCACCCAAGGCAGCCCATTGCAGGCTGCTGTGGCCCAGGAGCAGTGGGTGCCCTGCAGGGAGCCTGGCAGGGAGGTGTCCAGGTGCTGGCTGCATTCCCTGGCAGGCTGAGCACAGGGAAGGGCCACGCTCGGGGAAGTGACAGCCTGTCACTGCACTGAACAAAACACTCTCAGGAGCTGCGGCAATTTTAAAAATAGAAAGCAGGGAGCAAATGGGCTGGCAGGGAGAGGCAGCACTGGGAGAGGTGGAATTGGCCCTAATGGGCTCAGGCTGTGCGGGGATGGAGGGCTGGGAGCTGCAGGGGGAGCGCAGGGACTGCTCCCCCCGGCCCCTTTAGAAAGCTATTTTTGTTCTTAATTTGGACAGAGATCTTCCCCAGACTTGTCTGGGTGCAGGAGAGGCTGCTGGTGCTGGGCTGGGTGCTGCTTCTCCTGGGGGTGGTGGGGAACAAGGGCAGAGCCAGGGCTGCTCTGGGACCTGCTTCACATTGCAAAATCTAGGAAATCTGGCAGGTCTGGATTAGGCAGTGCCTGGTTTCAAAAAGCAGTGCACGACCTGACTCCTGCCTGCAGCAGGTGGGTGCTGGTGTAAGCCCAGGGAAGCAGAGATGTGATTTTTTAGCTGATTTTTATCCCACTCTGGTCCCGTGAGCTTCCCAAATGAGCCCCAGGGACCCTGCTGGTACCCAGGGATAGCTCAGGGACCTCCCAGTGCCCAGGGAGGTGTGGCAGATCCACAGCAGCAGGGTCTGCTGTGCCTGTGCTCAGCTGTGGGGGAGCTCAAACTTGGCAGGTTCACTGGCTGAACAGCAAAACAAGGTAAAAAAAATTTTTTTTTTTTTTTATTTTACTTTGCAGGTTATTTTTTCCCCCTCATCTTTCTCCCAGTGCTCATATAAATCAAGCAAAATGTGGTACAACTGGAATCTGTTTTCCTTAACAGTTGGCAAAGTGGTGTCTGTGCTATTGAACCTGAATCCTCTGGCAGATGCCAAACCCACAAAGCCCTTCCCGTTTTATTTTAAAGCCATGCTGCTCATCCTCATTTCAGGCGTCACAGATATAACAGATATATTTGGAAGACATTGTTTGGGGGTTTTTGATCTATGAAATACAGCCTGTCATAGCAATGGGTGTGTAACTCAGCAGAACCTGAGTGTGATCTATAAATCCTTCACAGTGAGGACTGCGCTAAGGGTTTGTCCTGGGAAAGGTGACCAGGAAGGGTCTGACCTCAACCAGGGCATCTCCCTGTCCATCTAGCAGTAAAAATACACAAATTCCTGCAGTGACTGAATAAAGAGCTGGTTCTGCCTGGAGGGATTTGTCAGCACAATGGCAGGGCCCTCACCTTGGGGTTTGGCTCTTCCAGGGACAGCCACAAACCTGCCTGGGATAACCAGCCCCCGAGTTTAAGCTAGAAGTTGTTTTTCAGTTTTCTTGCAGTGGAAAATTCTGAGACCTTTTTTCTACTTGCAACATTTGCTGACTTGTTTGCCTGTGCTATCTTTCTGCTTGGTAAAAACATCTTCTTGTTTGAGGTGGGTTTATCCTTTGCTCTAATTCATAAAAACCCCCTTCTAACTCACATACCCTTTGCCTCCTTGGTTATCCAGCAAGACTGGCTCAGCAATTCTTTTCTTCTATATCAAAACTTGCTTTCATTTCTATTCCCTCTTCAGATTCTACATTCAAAAATCGTTCTGCTAAGCATCCATATCTGTGAGACTTTCTTGTCCAACTTTCATCCTTCCCAAGAGGAAGTTCTGCTGGGCTTCTGGCAGTGCTGCTGAGGTGCCTCCTGCTGCCCTTCGGGCATGGCTGGGATGGACCCCAGAGCAGACAAATCCATCCTGCTGCTATTGGTTTGTCCTTCTGCTCGAATAGATTTGTCAGGTTAATGAGCTGGCTTCCCCCCCCGCTTTGCACTTTATCATTCTGTCTCTCCAAATGGGAGTTTGAATTCACACCTTGCTGACAGGAACATGATTCTGGGCCTTGGAGATCACAGCCTGGCTGCTGCCTGTGACCAGCAGCACCCCTGAGGTCCTGTGGGACAGCAGCCAAAAGCCACCAATGGAGAGAGGAGTGGCACCATGTGCTTGGTTCAAGATGTGATCACGCTCTTTGGACTTCATGAACTGGCATTTTTTGGGAAAAAGCCCCCTACCCTAATAGAAAAAATACTTTAAAATACAAATTTCTCAAAGCCTCGCAGACACAGACCTGCCTCAAACCCCAAAACACAAGCCCATGGTTGAACAGTTGTTTTAGTGAGAGTGGAGGCTCTCAGGTAACTCCTGGCTACAGGAGCTGGGATATTCAAAGTCACACAGTGGCTACAGCAGGACAGTGTGCTCTGAGCTGCTCAGGACATTTCCCGTGCCTTCCTCCAGTCCAGGAAGGAACCTAAGCTTGTGACCTGTATATTTTATAGGCAATTTTAAAATTTTAATTCATTCTGGCACTTTGAGAAGTGAAGGGAGACACATTAAAAGTAAAGAGATCTCCTGCTCTCTATGTAAAAATACTCATGGATACAAAAAGCTGCTGAATAAAACCTTGAGTAGTGAGAAGTGATACTGGTGTGCTGTGTGGAGTGTGGAAGGAAAACTGCCTGTGCTGGGCACCCGTGTCCCCTGGGGTGACACCCAAGCTGAGCCCAGCCTGGGAGCCCTTCCTACTTCTCCCACGTTAATGACTCTAATTGCCCTAATGAGACACTGCAGTTAAGTTGTCTCCTCTCTCCCACCCATGATTTTTTCTCTAGCTTTTCTCAAAGTTGATTTTTTTTCCCTCATGTGCTGTTCTCACGTGTGGTTCTGTACATTAACAATTGGGACATGACAATTCTTCTGTATCCTTTTTAAAATGTTCCCTGGGGAATTATGCTTCAACCAGGGAAATTGTATGTTTCATTATCAAAAAGGTTTCAGGCTTTATCAGAGTCTTTTTGTAATAGTTGTCATGGAGGTTTTTATTATTATTGTTAAATTGAATAATGGGGAGGAACCTGTTCTTAAGCCTTTGCACAAGAACTAAAATTTAAATCCAGATAAATCTGCTCTGTTTGTAAAAGTGACTTTTTAAGGTTAACTGCATTTAGTTGCAATCACTGGAAGTGCAGCTTTGTTACTTTATCTGAATTAGATAGCGAGGGGTTTTGCAGCTGTAATAAGGGAAGATTGAACTTGACTTTTAAATGCAGATGGAATGTCTGGGAGTTATTTTTCAGGGTCTGATTTCTTGGTAGTCACAAGAAACCCTCCACGAGGCCTCACAGTGCTGCTCCAGGAGCCCAGTGGGGCTGGAGCCGTTTGGAGGTGACAGGGAAAGAGATCTCAGAGCCATGGGATGGCTCGGGAGGGACCTCAGAGCCCACCCAGTGCCACCCTGGCATGGCAGGGACACCTCCCACCGCCCCAGCCCCAGTGCCCAGCCTGGCCTTGGCACTGCCAGGGGCAGCCCCAGCTGCTCTGGGCTGCTTCCAGCAGGGCTGGAGGTGATTTTGTTCCTGGTGAGCACCAAATGCTGCCATTTGGGTGGCACTGAGCCAGGCTGGGGACAGCCCTTTCCTGGGGGACAGGGTGCTGGTTGTTATTCTGCATTCAACCAGAGCCACCCAGAGCCATCAAAGATCCCTGGATCCAACAGCTCCCGGCTTCTGGGGCTGGGATGGAACCTGAATGAGCAATAAGGGATGAAAAACTTGGCTGTGAGCGAGCTCCTGCAGCTGGGAGTCACCGCAGCAAGGAGTGGAACCTCTTTGAAATGTGGGTCAGACCCAGCAAAGGGGCTTCAAACAGTTTTGTCTGAAGGAGAAGAAAAAAATAAAAAAGGAGAGGAGTAGTTGGAAAATGTCAATAAAGTAATAATTCATCTCAGCATATTCAGGCTGTCAGACTTCAGGGAGCTCCCAGTTCAGAGAAAGCATGAAATGCAAATACTTTATGTAATGTTGACTGTGACCATCGGCCTCATTATGCCTCTGAAATTCATCATTTTTGCCTTTGGATGCTGAAGTTTGTTGACAATCAGGAGGAAGAAGAGTCCCTCTGGATTGTTGTGGTGTGGTGCTGTGGGAACTTTCTCTCTAATTATGGCAGGAAGGCAAATTGCAGGAGGCTTTTTAAAATAACAAGTGAAGATAGTGACCTTTTTTACAAAGGCTTTGATGAAAGATGAGAAAAAATGGAATTCATTAGAATATTTCTAATTTCCTGACATTCAAATAGGAGAGACTTTCTCAGTGTGCATCTTCTCAAACATTTTTCGTTAAATGTCGTCGTTTAACAAAGGTCCCTGGACTCTCTGCATGCCAATGAACCCCACGATTGAATTTAGAAATATAAACTCTAGAGAAGGAAAGAATTTCTTTCTGTGTCTACAATGCTGTCCTACAATTCATTACTGTGGTGTAAATGCCTGAATGAGTTCAGTCCAAAGGTGCATAAATGCATTTCAATGAATTTAAAATTAGGACTATTTAAATAACCGTGCAAATCCCCTAAGAGCATTTGGGGCCAAAATTAAATGCAGGGCCCACCTAGAATATATTTTAAAATAAATATATATAGAAGTGAATGATTGGACATGATTGCAACATGATCAGGTTTGGGGTTTTAGTGAGATTCATAAGGAAGCACAACGATAATTCCTGAGGTGTTTTCCAGGCGTGCAGGGAGGTGAGCAGCAGCATTGAGGGTGCTGGCTCTGCTCTGGGGCCATTGGTGTTGGGCTTGTGGCGGTGTTTGGGGGTTTATTTTGGCTGGAAAACCCCCTGATGGTGGCTTTGTCTGGGGACACAGGGGGTCCTCGCTGCTCTGCAGAACTCCCGAGCAAGCAGGACAAAGAAAGGGACAGGCACGGTGATCTGCTGGGGCAGAGGGACTGAGGGAATGGCTGGGGGATTCCAGAGGGGGAGTCCCTGGGGGATTCCGGAGGGGGAATCCCTGGGGGATTCCAGAGGGGGAAATGCTGCTCCTTTAGGAAAGATGAGGAAGGAAGGGGAGAAGGACCAGGAGAACATGGCCGTGTTCCCAGGTGGCATCCTGAGGGTGCTGGCTCTGCTCTGGGGCCGTTGGTGTTGGGCTTGTGGCGGTGTTTGGGGGTTTATTTTGGCTGGAAAACCCCCTGATGGTGGCTTTGTCTGGGGACACAGTGGGTCCTCGCTGCTCTGCAGAACTCCCGAGCAAGCAGGACAAAGAAAGGGACAGGCACGGTGATCTGCTGGGGCAGAGGGACTCAGGGAATCCCTGGGGGATTCCAGAGGGGGAACGGCTGGGGGATTCCAGAGGGGGAATGGCTGGGGGATTCCAGAGGGGGAGTCCCTGGGGGATTCCAGAGGGGGAGTCCCTGGGGGGGTTCCAGAGGGGGAGTCCCTGGGGGATTCCAGAGGGGGAAATGCTGCTCCTTTAGGAAAGATGAGGAAGGAAGGGGAGAAGGACCAGGAGAACATGGCCGTGTTCCCAGGTGGCATCCCGTGTGCCAGGGAGGGGGCTGGGAAAAGCAGGTGGGCAGATGGGGCTGAGTGGGCAGTCCTGCCAGGGGTGGGGTCAGTTCCCCCAGTTAGAGGGGGCTAATGAGGGAGGGGATAAATGAGAGTGGAGCAGGGTGGGGAGGCTCAGAGGAAGAGCAGCCCAGGAAAGGCACCTTGGTGCAGGTAGGGATGATTCCAGCTGGTTTGGGGTGGTTGTTGCTGGTGCAAAATGGCTTTGCATTTGTTGTAATGTCTGTGCTTTTAGAGTTTGTTCTTTGAATTGAATCTCAGCGTGTTATCTCAAGTAAAAAACCCTCCAGCTTTCCCCTCCCGGGGTATTTCAGTGCTTTTACATGGTTCAGAGTTCCCAAGGAATGTTTCTCTCCTGCTGTGGAGTATCTGAGGCTTGACTTTGTCCCCAGTAATTCCCATCTTCACTCCCTGGCTCCTCAGACCCCACAAATCCATTAAACACCCCTTGGATTGGCAGAAGGAATTTTGAGTCATCTCCTGCTCACTGATGAGAGGCTTTGCCAGGACCTTGCTCGGGGATTTGGGAGCTGAGTGGAACTTTTGCCATTAATGATTCTAAGTTTGTAGGAGCAACAGAAATTCAGGTGCTGCTTCTTTTATTAGTGGAGTATGACGTGTGTCACGCACACACTGGGAAAGGTTTTCACTTCAGAGGAGGGAAAGGAGCTCTTTGGAGTTCATGCTGTGAATTTTCTACAGAGAATGACTCTAAATGCGCATTTTGTAATGCATGACTTTATTTATTTTAAAAAGGGCTGCATTATTAAATTTGGTTTTGTCTGTGCAAACAAATGTGAATTATTTTGCCAGCTCAAGTGTTTTCTCAGTCACCCATAAATAAGCAAGTGACTTGAAATACAATTGATCAGAAATGATGCATTGAGTGTTTCCCTACAAGGAGGGCATTGAGTTGGGAGTTCTGTCATGTTGTGGATTCCTCCCTCACCCACAGAACGCCTTTCTCCTGCAAATCTGCATTTCATGACAGTATCTTTGTTTGCCGTGAATGATGCGATAACTGGGATAAATCTGTGCTGGCAGAGCAGAGGTACAGCTGAATTGTGGCACGGGGGATGTTTGTTCTGAGGGACGGGGTCAGCAGGGGCCAGCTGGAGAAGGGGCTGTGCTGGGCAGGTCACAAAGCTTTCCAGGTGATTAATAATGACCCCAGGTGGTGCTGGGGAGGAGCAGGGGGGATGCTCTTGTGGAGTGTCTGACACGAGCACCTCCCAGCCCTCCTGAGGGGGTGAGGACCTCAGTGAGGACTCCGAGCTGCTCCCACCTCTCCCAGGGAAGCTGCTGGGCTGGATCTGCTGCTCAGCTGTTGCTTGTCCAGGCTGGGAAATGGATGGATGGATGAGGGATGGATGGATGAGGGGTGGGTGGGTTCATGCCCAAGGACAGCCCAGCAGGGGAAGGCAGGGCTGGGCCTCCTTTGGGCCTTTGCCCTCAGAGAGAACTGGACCCAGACTTGGTTGCAAACCACTTGTGTTTAAGCAGTGGGGGTGGGTTGCTGTTTCCCAGAACGTATTTCCTTTCCAAGCATGGCTGGCTGGGCCTGGCAGGGCCTGGCAGCTCCCGGGGTGCCCAGGCCCGCAGGGTGCCCTGCTGCCTGCCAGGCTGCCCTAGGAAACGCTTCAGCTCCGTGCCCTCGGCAGTGATGATCCCAGCATTGCTGTGGATCCATTCCCGTGCTGTCAGGGTGGCATCCATTCCCGCGCTGCCAGGGTGGCATCCATTCCCGTGCTGCCAGTGCCCCCGCTGCCACCATCGGTGCTGCCCTTGCTGAGGGGCTGGGTGCCAGGGAGCTCTGCTGGGGTCAGGTGTGCAGCTCTGAGGAGATTGAGGTGCTGGCAGTGTTACCCAGGTTTCAGAATGTGTTCTGTCAGCATGCCAGCTCAGCTGGGCTGGGCCAGGTGCCCCCGAGGGACGGGGTCTGTGTGCCCCACACACGCCTGGGGTGTAAATGATGAGCAGCAAGGCAGGGGATCAGCCCCATCACAGCAAGTCCTATTTCTGTCCTGTTTCTTCCCTGCCTGGAGAATATTAATGCACGAATCAAAGGAATATACTTAAAAGTGTTTTAAATGAGCAGCCGTGTTAGGGACAGGGAGGGGAGGGTTTGTCATTATGCAGTACAGGAGATGGAGGTGATCCTGCCACAGAAGGGGAATAGGAGGAGAAGGTTGTGGTGGCCTCCCCTTTCCCGAAGGAAGAGCAGACTCTGGATGGCTGCTGCACCCCGAGCACTGCAGGGCAATGGGCCAGGCTGGCTTTGGCCCTGGCAGATGTGGTTACCCACCCAGCTGGGTTCCAAAGCGGTGTGAAATGGAGTAGTTATCAGTGGGGGGTGTTAAAACCTGACATCATTCAACGTGAATCGCTGTCCGGGGTCGTTCTGCTCTCCGGGAAGGTCTCCCAGCCTGAAGGACCTCTAGCATCTGATTTACTGCTCTTGCTCTGAGGCAGAAGAGAGTTCAAAATGCAATTTCAGTGTTCACATATGGGTTTGTTTCTCAGCCTGCTGTGGTTCTGGGACTCCTCACGGCAGTTCTGGGATGTGATGAGCTCGCTCCCTGCACCCCTTGGGTTCCCATTCCTGTGCCCAGAGCTGCTCCCTCCCTTTCCCAAGTTTGTGCCACTTTCCCCCCACGCCGGCTCCCCTTCAGTCCCGTGCAGGGAGGAGGAATTCCAAAATGCTGCCCCTCAAGGATCTCTGTTCATCCACTTTGCAGAAGATCAGCATTTCTGCCTTCACCATTTTCTCTGTACATGGAGAAGCTCCACTGCAAGCTCCTTCTAATCTCTCAGGTTTCAAAGCTAATGGCACCAGGCTAAAATTACCCCATTAAATATCAATTAACATAAATCATCACAAGATGCTGCTCAGATTAAATATGCTCCTACTGGGTCTTTCTGTCTGGAAATATAACTGAGTGAAGAAATGTTAAAATGAACTGACTTGAATGCTCCAAGGGGTTTTTTGGGTCTTGGCTGAGTTTGTGACTGTTTGCATTGAAATGAAATAACCCTCCACTGTTGCATGTTCTTGGGCATGGCTGTGGCCTGTTCCAGGGGATGGGCTCAGACTAAAACACAGTTTAAAGGTAATAATTAATCCTGGGGCAGATTATTAAGCCACATTGGCTCTTTGTGTAGGAGAGCTGAGTGAGGTTTGGTGGAGTTTAGCTCACTGTGCAAATGGATGAAGCCTGATCCAGCCTTATCCTGAGTCAGTGCTCATATAAAAGGCTGAATTGAGGCTGTGTCATTTCTTAATTGACTGAATTAGGATTTGAATTTTTGCCATGTGGGCAAGTCCTGATGGTTTTGGTGACTCCAGGAGCACAACAGAAGAATTGTTATTATGTTTGTGCATGTCTTTAATTTTGCAAAACAAGTTCTACTGTCTTAAAATGTGAAAGAAACTCATGTTAGCAGGTGAAGGAGAGCAATGGAGGGAGAAATTAATGTGGGTTTTTTTGTTGTTCACTGGTGGCTGCTTCACCCATGTCTGGCAGCAGAAGCAACGATGAATACATGTCATGTTTTGCAGCTCCTTTCTGGGTCACTTCTCCCATCCTGCTGGAAGTGACTAAGCAGTATTTAATCTGGTTTAACAGATATGCAAAGCAGGGATGCTGCTGTCCCTGGAGCAGGGCTGGGCACACATCCCAGCTCTGCTGGGCTGCTCCTTCTCCACGTGTGTGACCCAGGGGAGCCCAGGGCAGCTGCTGGAGGCTGGGGCAGCTCGGGGGAGGCAGCTGTGCTGGAACTGCAGGAACATCCTATGGCAGTGTGGACACTGGGGGAGGTCTGGGCCGTAATCTTGTCAGAATTTATTGCCACGCTCATGGAATCAGGGAATGGTTTGGGAGGGACCTTGGAGCCCACCCAGTGCCACCCTGCCATGGCAGGGACACCTCCCACTGTCCCAGGGACACCTTCCCTTGTCCCAGGCTGCTCCAGCCCCAGTGTCCAGCCTGGCCTTGGGCACTGCCAGGGATCCAGGGGCAGCCCCAGCTGCTCTGGGCACCTGGGCCAGGGCTGCCCACCCTGCCAGGGAACAATTCCTGCCCTCTGTACAGTGTCTGCTCAGGGAGCTTGGGATGCCCTGCTGTGCCATGGGCTCCTGGCACAGCCCTGGGCTGGCAGCGAGGCCCTGCTCACGTAGTCTGTGCTTTTTGGGGTGCTTTGTGTTCAGATAACAACCAGCAGCTGCAGTGCTGGGGGGGCCTCAGCCACATCTGCCCCTTGGCAGCAGCTCAGCCGGGTGTGCCCATGGTGGGCACAAAGGCTGACTGACCCCACTGCCAGGCTGGGCACAAAGGCTGACTGACCCCACTGCCCCTGCTCTTGTGTCTGACTCATCTCTGAGTGACCTGGGCCAGGCTGGGCATTGTGAGCCCTGGGTATGCCATGGAAACAAACACAGCTGGGACAGGATAACCAGTGCCAGGCTGGCATCATGAGCCCTGGCAGGCCATGGGGCTGGGACAGGATAACCAGTGCCAGGCTGGGCATCATGAGCCCTGGGTATGCCATAGAAACAAACACAGCTGGGACAGGATAGCCAGTGCCAGGCTGGGCATCGTGAGCCCTGGGTATGCCATAGAAACAAACACAGCTGGGACAGGATAGCCAGTGCCAGGCTGGCATTGTGAGCCCTGGCAGGCCATGGGGCTGGGACAGGATAGCCAGTGCCAGGCTGGCATCGTGAGCCCTGGCAGGCTGGGACAGGAGCAGGCCATGAGCTGCTGTTTGCACCCTGCCAGGAGCTCTGTGGCTCTGCAGCTGCCGGGGTACCTCAGCTAAAAGTCACACCTGAGAGAAACGTTAGTGAGTGATACAAAACAACACAAACCCCTAAATAAGGGAAGGCACACGTTGTTTTTACTGTCCATGCATCAATAATGCAGAGGACAGTAAATGGCTCTGAGGTTCAGGTGGCTCCAGTGACAGTGGAACAGACTTGGCACCGAGCAGGATGCAGACTCAGACTTCAGATTGCAAAAAGGAGGGGACTGGACCTCTGTGGCTGGAGTGTCCTCTGCCTGACTGACTATTGTGGGCTTTATCTTTGCATTAGCAGCTTGCTGTGACTGCAGCAAAGCTGCCTGGGGCAGTTCTGCCTGGCAGTGAGGAGCAGGTCAGGTGTTCCCCAGCTGGCATCTGGATCAGCACTGCCTTGGCTCGGGGCAGTCCTGGGACAGGTGCTGAGGGGGAGACGTTTGTAGGGTTGGGTTTCTCCTTGCCTGCAGTCAGTGAGCTGATAGCAGGCTGATGTAAACACGGGTGAAAGCAGGAAATGTCAGAATCCTCTGCTGGCCTTGGGCTCCCTGCCTGCCTGGCTGCTCCAGTAGCAGAGCAGGCACAGTGGCAGCTGCAGAGCTGCACTTTTGGGGATAACAGCTGTTCTCTGGGGTTCTGAGTGAGCCACGGGAGGTTTGGGCTGGAATTAGAGCCTGTCCATCCCAGCCCTGCCATGGCAGGGACACCTCCCACTGTCCCAGGTGCTCCAGCCCAAGTGCCCAGCCTGGCCTTGGGCACTGCCAGGGATCCAGGGCAGCCCCAGCTGCTCTGGGCACCTGTGCCAGGGCCTGTTCCACTATAACACACTTCTAATAGTTGCAGGTAACTGCAAAAGAAAATACAGGGAAAAATACAGGGCAGGTGAATGAGGACACATTGGAGATGATTCACTCCTTCAGGACCTTCAGTCAGAGGCCGGGCTCATCCTGCTGTGGGCAGGCTGGATGAGGGAGAGCTGCTCTCATCTCCATTAGTCGTGTGGTGATGGTTTAGCTCATGGGTCAGTTGTTACAGGATCTGATGTTTCTGGAGGTGATAATTCAGAAAATGAACTGAACCTTGCACCCGTGCCAGGCTCAGGTGGATCCAGGCTGGAGCTGGGAGCTTGGAGCTCAGTTCTTACAGGATCTGATGTTTCTGGAGGTGATAATTCAGAAAATGAACTGAACCTTGTACCCGTGCCAGGCTCAGGTGGTCCAGGCTGGAGCTGGGAGCTTGGAGCAGCTTGCTGTGCAGCTTTAGTGGCTTTGGCTGTGTTTGCACACTCTCTGCTTTGCACATTAGCTCAGATAACCTCAGCTGTCACCTGGGCGTTTTGGGGATGGATTTTTGCCTGTTCCTGCTGTGGGAGGGGGGCAGTGCAGGCGTTGGCAGGTGCAGGCAGGCAGGAGGCTCCTGGTGTGATCACACCAGTGCACGGGGAGCTGTGGGGATGCAGCATTCCTCCTGCTGTTGTCCTGGAAAACAATTCTGCTTTATTTTTCCAAGGCAGAACTCACCACTCAGCTTCTGTTCGGGTCGTTTCACACTCAAACTCCTTTTATTTCAGAGAAGCTGTAACTTTTATGAACTTCTGTGGGTGATGTAGGATATTATCACAGCTCAGTTATTTTCTCTCCTCAGTTACGTGGGAAAGCAGGGTTCAGCTGCTTTGGTGATGCATCCCTGTTATTTTGTGGGTTGGGTTTTTTCCCAAATCCCATGAGATTTATGTTAAAAGACTTATTTGGTGAAATCTGCTGCATCACAGGCGTGATGCTGCTCAGCGGGTCAGGCTGGCTAAGTGTAGCATCTCCTGGAACTCGTTTCCTTTGCCCACAAACCCCTCCAGGCGTGTTTCCCTGCCCTGAGAGCTGCGTGGGCTCAGGCCACGCTCCTGCAGAGGTTTTTTGGGGTGGATTTCTGGTGCCTGATGCCATGGCACGGAGGCACAACTGGGGGCCTTGGCATCCCAGCTTTCCTCCACATCTGAGCGTTCCATTTCACAGGCATGTGAGATTAAGGCTGTCTCAGTAATACCCTTTAATTCTGCCTCATGATCGAGCTCATGCTCTGCTGTGATACAGATGCTGACTAATTTGCAATATTGTCTGAAGGAAAGATGAGGCAGAACAGGATCTGCAGGCATTCAGGAGCGTGCACACACTGATTTTATTTTGGTTCCCTCTTTCACAGTGGTGGAGATGACTTCAGAAAAAAACCCAAAAAACCAAGACATGTATTTTGCTTGCTGTAAATGTAAATATAAATCCTCATCAGCAACTGTGTAATCCGGCAATGATCTCTCTTAAATTGAAACAAATAATAAATTTTGTGAATAGAGCCGAGGATTGATGGTGTCATCCTTGCAGGCAGTTTAGATGTAAAGAGTTTTATATTGACTATGCAAATCAATGTTGAAATAACACCAGAAGGGAGCCAAAGATAAAAGAGCTGTTAAACCTTCCTGTGAATTCTTGCAAATCAGCTCCTGAGCCTGCAGCAGCTCCTCGTGCTCTCCACCTTGGAGGGCTGGCTCTGCACGGCACTTTTCCCTCTGCTGAGGCTCTGGAGCAGCTCCCCGAGGATGGAATATAGGTCAGTGCTGTCCTCAGTGCAGTGCTGATTTATCCAGACGGTCCTGAAGGGCCTTCCCAGCTCCAGAGCAGAGCAGGGCCAGCGAGCTGTGCCCAGCCCCAGCCCTGCCTGCCAGGGACCCTCTCCCGTCAGCCTCCCCTCGCTGCTGTGCCCAGGGAACACCCAGGGCTCCAGCCCAGCCCAGCTTTCCCTGCCCCTGTGTCCCAGGCCAGGCTCTGACAGAAGGATTTCCCCATCCCCTGCGTGTGCAAGAAAAGGACCTGGGGGTCCTGGCTGCTGCCAAGGAGGTGGCAGTGCCCTGGCAGCCAGGGGACATCGCTGTCCTGGGGGCTTAGGGGCAGCATCCAGGGAGGGATGTCCCCCTCTGCTCTGCACTGGGGTGGCCTCAGCCCCAGTCCTGAGGTGGTTTTGTCTGAAAAAAGCCATTAAAGCCATTGGAGAGTAGCCAGAGGAAGCCACGGGCATGGGGAGGGGTCTGGAGGGGTCAGATGAGGGTGGCTGAGGGACCTGGCTGGAGACAGGAGACTGGGGGCAGATTGATCAGGCTGCAGCTCCCATCTCTGCTCTGGGACAGCACCCAGGGAACGGCTGGGGCTGGGCAGGTCAGGCTGGATTTTGGGGAAGGTTCATCCCCAGAGGGTGCTGGCACTGCCCAGGGAATGGGCACAGCCCCAGAGCTCCAGGAGCTTTGGGCAGTGCTCCAGGGATGCCCAGGGTGGGATTTGGGGTGTGTGCAGGCCAGGGGCCGGGCTGGGTGATCCTGGGGGTCCCTTCCCACCAAGGATGTTCCAGGGTTCCAAGAGTAATTGGTGCAGGCTTTGCTTTGCACATCCGTGGTTGACTTGGGATCCAGCCCTTGCCTGCTGCATCTGTTCATGTGGCTCAGCCTAAAAACCCACTCAGTTTTGTTTAAAATCCTGCTTTTGGTTCAAAAGCAAACGATACAGCATGAAATGCACATGTGGGTTGGTCCCCTGATGATCCTTCAAGTAAATCAATCAGAAAAATAAGGAACAAAACTTGAAAAGACCCTTAAAACCTCTACATCCCTGAGCACATTCTAATGAGTCTTGAGCACAAACAACAGAAACCCGGCTCCACCCTCTGCTCCCTTTACAAGAAAAGCAACATCAAAGCAGAGGAGAGCTTGTCCCTGTAATTACGGTGGCAGTGCGGAGGCTGGGGCTGCGTTCGGGAGCTGCAGCCTCGGAGGTTTGTGTGCCGGGCTGCTGTGTTCCTGGGCTGCTGAGTCCCGAGTTAGAGCAGGGGAGGGATGGCTTTGGAGCAGGGGTTTGTCCTTCCCTTCCCTGCCGGCCCGCTGTACCTGAGGGCACCGCTGCCAGGAGCATCCTCCCGTGAGCTGTTCCTTGGGGCAGTGCTGGAAATGAAATCCAGGGGGAGGGCTGGAAATGAAATCCAGGGGGAGTGCTGGAAATGAAATCCAGGGGAATGCTGGAAATGAAATCCGGGAGAATGCTGCAAATGAAATCCAGGGGGAATGCTGGAAATGCCAGCGCTCCCGAGTGCCAGCGTGGGGGTGACTGCCCTCCCAGCGCTGAGGAAGGGGAATGCTGGAAATGAAATCCGGGAGAATGCTGCAAATGAAATCCAGGGGGAATGCTGGAAATGCCAGCGCTCCCGAGTGCCAGCGTGGGGGTGACTGCCCTCCCAGTGCTGGGGCCCTCATGCCAGGGACCCTTCTGGCTGGGCTCAGCATCATCAGGGGATGCCTGCTGGGTGCTCAGGAGGTGTCTGCTGAGTCCTCAGCCTGCTGCCTGGGGTGGAGTCCGGGGCAGTGAGTAGCAGATCCCCAGGGATCTGTTGGGGTGGAGCCCCCATTCCTGGAGGATTTCAAAGCCCTTGGGGACACGGGGCAGTGGTGGCCGTGGCAGGGCTGGGGTAGTAACTGCACTCTGTGATCTGGGAGGGGTTTTCTAGCCTCAAAGATTCCATGACGCTGGAATAAAAGATGGTTTACCCCGGTGCAGCAGGAGGGGGTTGTGAGCTCAGTGCCAGGAGCACATCTGCCTCCTGCACGGCCCTGGCTCTCCTTGATGAGGAAGCAGGGAAGGATTTTGCATCCCCGGTGCTGGAGCAGCCTCTGGCTTTGATGCCCGAGTTGATTTGGGATGGCCAAATTCGTGTGGGGCTCCTGTGGGTGCCTCCTGGTGGGAGGGCAGGACTCAGAGCTGGGGCTGTGTGTGCCAGGCTGGCCCTGGGTCATCAGGGGCTGCCCACGGGCACAGGAGTTGGTGACAAACCCTGGAGGACCAGCTGAGCTGGCAGGCACCTCTGACCCCCAGGCCTGGCCCTGGCACCCATCGTGCACTGGCACAGAGGGAATCCTGGAGCAGCAGGCAGGATTATTTGTGGAGTTAGCTGCTGCTCGGAGTAAATAACTTCTGAAATCTGGCCTGATGTTATCAGAGGATATTCCCCAGTGGTATTTATAGATTGCAGTATTATCTGAGCAAACGTGTCGTCTGCACCCCGCTCCCACCCTGCACCTCTGGCCCTGCCGGCAGGCCAAGTACCAGGCAGAAAATTCCCAGGTAAATGAGGATTTGCTAATGGAAGTGTGGGTTTTCAATAGGTGGGTTTTGTGTGTTGGAAATGCGTGGCTAATGCTGGGATTGAAGTGACCCCCAGGGAGAAAAAGCTGATTTTAATGGGACAGAAATTACACGCTGAAACCTTTTTCTTGCCACATTTGTGCAGTGCCCAGCAGCAGGATTCCTCTCGTTTTGGTGTTCGTGGCCCTGCCCTCCTCTTCCTCGTGTGGAGAGCTCTTAACTGAAGCACAAGTGCCAGCACAGGGGTGGGTCCCTCTCCCCAGAGTGAATAAATCAGGTGTTAGATCTTTGTTTCTCAGATGTTTTCACTAAAGGCGCCTAATTAATCAGCCCAGCAGAATGACTGAAAGGCAATTTCCCAAGCTGGATAACTGAATTTCCGTGGCACAGGCCTCCAAAGGCAAATGCTGACAAACCTGGTGACTTTAAGTGAGACTGTCACACCAAGCACGGTGATATTTTAGCCTCAGTCCCTCTCCTGCCTGCGGAATAGAGATGCTCGTGCATCCTCATCCATCAGCTGACAGCCTCCTGCTTCCAGGAACGGTGATGATTTGACATCAGACCACTTAAATTTCCTTAGTGGCTGGGCTGGGAGCCTCTCACATTTTTCACCACTCTCCTGCATCTTTCTCACTTTTTTTTTCCCTCGACGAGGCTGGTGCTGGATCTCAGTGCAGTGATAAACGTGCTCCAAGCTGGACATCACACAGGAGAAAACATGCACTGCTGTTCCTGAATGGGCTGTGGGTGCAGGAGAAGAGGGAGCTGCCAGCAGGAGTTGGGAATGACTTTCCAGTAATCAGGGAATGACCCAGCTGGGAAGGTCTGGGGTCTCTGTTCGGGATTGCTCAGGGATTTATCCATCCCATCCCAAAACCTGCCGAGGATGGGGCCTGGAGAAAAGGTTTTCCTTGGTGGCTCTGCCCATGAACTGAGCCCCATGCAGCATTTCTGGGCCGTGTTCTGGTGTGGAGCTGCTGCCTCTGGAGAGCTCAGGGGAGGGTTCTTTGGGGCTGAGGTGGAGTTTGGAATCGAGCCTTTGGGTTTGGGCAGGTTCTCTGCTGAGCCTCTCGGTGTGCCAGCACCAGGGGACAGAAGGGCTGCAGGGCCACCAGGCCACCCCGGGAGAGCTGGGAAAGGAGGCTGGCAGTGAAACGCTTCCTGGCAAAGGGCTGAGCTGGGGCAACGCTGGATGGCTGCGGGAGACATAAAACTTAATGGAAAGTAATTTGGCAACTTCATCTGCAGCTTGGCAGGGACCCAAGTGGATCATAATTGGATTTCAGCTGCTTTTGTGTACTCAGTCATTGAGATACCCTGCAGAAAGTCACCCCTGGCTGCCAGGGGGGAGCAGCTCGTGTGTGGGGCTGGGGGCTGGGGGCTGTGGGGCCGGCCCCTGGAGCAGCGAGCAGGGGAGCAAACGAAGGCTGGTGGAACGTGCGGTGGTGTGGGTATAAATCCTGCTTTGCAGGGGTGTTGGGCTTCCTGCCATGCCCTGTGGTGGGAGCTGGGGCAGTGGGGATGGCTCTGCTCCCCTGAGCTGTCTGTAGCAGGGTTTGGGTTTGGCAGAGCCCCGGGCTGGTGCCAGGGCACAGCTCCTCTGAGTGCTGTCCCCGTGAGGATAAAGACAGGTCTGACCCAGCACTGGCCATTTCTGCACAGAACACAAAGTAAATCAAGCTCCCAGCCATGTCCAGCCTTGGGAACGCTCTAAGCTCTCTCACAGTGTAATTAAATTCTGAGTGAATTGTCTGCCCTTGCTTTGAGCTCGTGTCAGCGTCCCTGCCCCAGGGCTCGGTGCCACGGCCCTGCCTTCGTGGTGCTGTTACATTTCCCCAGGGAGGGAGATGGCCTGGTCAGGGTGTGCTCAGGATGTGACCATCACCAGTGGTGGCCATCCCTTGTGGTGAGGTGCTCCTCTTGCCTGTTCAGAAACACCAGCGTGGGGCACTGGCAGGGAAGGAAAACACTAATTTTCGATATAATTTTGTCTTTAAAGGTATTTCTCAAGCACTGTTGTAATTAAGGCTCTTCCCAGGTAATTTCAGGAGGCTCTTTACCATGTGTGGGCAGTTTATGTCTGGATTTCTTTTCCTTGTGTAATTGTTCAGTCGAGTGGGTCCCCTGTGTGTAGCCTGAAGAATCCAGCTAAATAAATAAATGGATGGAGACGACTGTTCAGCTGCTAACACAGGTTTACTGAGTCGGATTTAATTTAGAGATTGGGAAGGAACTCCTGAGGGAGGGTGGCCCTGGCACAGGGTGCCCAGAGCAGCTGGGGCTGGCCCTGGATCCCTGGCAGTGCCCAGGGCCAGGCTGGGCACTGGGCTGGAGCACCTGGGGCAGTTGCACAGACACACTCCACACATTGCTGGGGCCTCCTCGCACAGCACCCCAGACAAATGGCTCCGAGAGGCTCTGGTGCTCCTAATTGTTTATGAGATGTTTCATGGAGCCCTCTGCCTGCCCAATCTAATGTCATTGGCGAGATAAGAAGGAAGGAAATATTAAGAAATAGGCTCTCCCTGCTCCTAATGCGCCTCTCGGTGCTTTATGTGCCTCTCTCTCTCTCCTGATTTCCTTGGCATCAAATTGCTGTTCACTGAGCTGAGTGATGCTGGGTGCTGAGGGAAATGTGGCTGTGGAGAGGGAAAATAAAGTGTCAGGAGTGAAATAGTGTCCTCATGGTAATGGATTATCTAATTAGTGGAACTGGCTGCAAACCTGCCTGTCTGGGCTCCTGAGGAGCCTCCCCTCACTCACCCTTACCTGGGAGTGGAGTCACTGAATGGAGATCCAGCAGCTCAGGAGGGATCAGGCTCCCCTCACTCACCCTTACCTGGGAGTGGAGTCACTGAATGGAGATCCAGCAGCTCAGGAGGGATCAGGCTCCCCTCACTCACCCTTATCTGGGAATGGAGTCACTGAATGGAAATCCAGTAGCCTGGCAGGGATCAGGCTCCTTTGGGATGCTCAGCCCTGGCAGGGATCAGGCTCCCCTGAGCTGTGCAGCCCATCCCTGGCAGCTGTGCCCCCACGCTGGGCACTGGAAGGGCTCTGCCTCCCCCTGGACTTGGGAGGGAAGGTGTGTGCAGCTCAGGGACTGATCACTGCAGCTGGTTAATGACCAGGGCTGGCTAATGAACACTGCTGGGCAGCAGCAGAGGGTGAGGGCTCCCTGCAGCACTGCCAGGGACCCTGCTGGCCCCAGCAGCCAGGATCATGCCAGGATCATGCCATGCTGCTCAGCCAGGATCATGCCAGCCAGGATCATGCCAGCCAGGATCATGCCAGGATCATGCCAGGCTGCTCAGCCAGCTGCTGTGACTCTGTTGAGCAGGTTCCACCTTCTGAAGCGAGGCACAGGGACAGTGGCACTGCCTTTCTCAGTGGGCTGGAGATTAAACCTTTCTGGAAGACCTGAGGCAGCTCTTGCAGAATGCAGGGCAGGGAAAAGCTCCCTGTAAGGAGCTTAGGCTGTAATTCCAGCGGGGCTGATAAGGGAAGCAGTGATCAAAGCACCACCACTCTTTCAGGCCTGTGTTTACCAAGCTCCTCTGGCACCAGGCACAGCTTCCCCTGTATCTTGCATTCCTGTGGAATGACCAAAAAAAGCAGGATTCACCCTTTCATTGTGAGGGTTTAGTGCCCCCCACACCATCAGTGGAAATTAAGATTTTAGAGAGGTTCTTGTCCATCCCAAAAAGGTTTTCAGTGCCCTTCAATGCAGCCACAGCAGCTGTGGGGGCATCCCTGGCACACCAAGGAGGGGCGAGTGAGGCTCCAGCGCTCCTCTGGCTTGGAGCCAACACAAACAATCCAGCAATTCCTGTAAACTGCTTAAATCCATTTCTCCAGGCAACAGAGGCAGCATAATCATTCAGATTAAACTGTTTCCTTCTCTCTTGCAGTCATTAGTGGCAGTGCTACATTGCCAAGGTTAAGTAGAGAAAAAGAAATAAATTTAGTTGTCGAAACTCCTGCAGAGTGAGCGCACTTATTTTTGCATCTTTTATAGCTAAATCCTGGCATCCTAAATCTCTTTCATTAAGAGAATACTGATCATCCATGTAGATTATCATTGCTTTGTTGGCTATAAAGCCTGTGAAAGTTTTGGAGGCAGCAATAGAAATACGGTCTCTGATGTGCTAAAAATAAAGCTGTGAGAGTGTTTGACATCAGTGTTTGAGGTGTTGGTCCTGCAGCCCCGGAGCTGCTGGGACTCAGCTCTGGCAGCAGCACAAGTACCCTGGAGTCACAGCAATTGCTGTGAGGAAAAGCAGCCAAGAGCTCTGGTCAGATGTTGCTGCCAATATTATTTTTATAGATGGAGAAAAAAGAAATCCGTTACACTTAAAAATGAGGGGGAAGTCAGGTGGAGCAGGGCACAAAGCGAGAGTGCAGCTCTTGCAGGCAGGGTTTGTGAGGAAGGCTGTTTGTGATCCAAAATCAAAAAGAATAAGGAGCCATTCTTCCTTTGAAGCGAGGAGCTGCATGGGAGTCAATGAACATCAGAAATCATTGTGCTCTCCCTGCTGCTCCGCTCCTGGAGCGCTGCTGATGAATGGGAGATTATTTTTTGGCCATCCCGAGTTTCTGGCTCTGTGGAATCCATACTGATGATGGAGTGCCACATAACTCTGCCCGCCTCGAGCGCTTGAGGCAACAGCTGTAGATTCACCCAATCCATCAGTGCTGGGAGGGCCGGGGCTGCTCAGCCAGCCCTGGCTGCTGGGTGCCCCGTACCTCCCTCCTGGCCCTGGGGCTCCCATGCCAGTCCCTGCCAGCCCTGGCTGCTGGGTGCCCCGTACCTCCCTCCTGGCCCTGGTGATCCCAGTCCCTGCCAGCCCTGGCTGCTGGGTGCCCTGTACCTCCCTCCTGGCCGTGGGGCTCCCATGCCAGTCCCTGCCAGCCTGGCTGCTGTGTTTTGTTCTAGAGGGCCCCTCTGTGTGCTCAGGTCAGCCCAGAGCTGGCAGGGGTGTGTTTGACTTTGGGAGAGGTGTCTGCCTGTCCCTGTCCCCGGCTGTGCTGCTCACTCCAGCTCTGCACATCCCCTGCCATCCTCCCTGCAGGGCTCTGAAGCCAGGCTGCTTCTGCTGCTTCTGCTGCTTCTGTTGCCCTGTTCAGCCCGGCTGCTGTGGCTGGAGGATGGAAATGTTCCCAGCTCTAGTGCTGGTGACTTCTCAAGTCACATTTCCATGCAGAGAGGCTTTTGAAGGCTAGGCTGTGGCCGTGAGCTCTGCCACCATCCCAGGCCCCTGGGCTGTGAGCTCTGCCACCATCCCAGGCCATGGCTGTGAGCTCTGCCACCATCCCAGGAGTCTCCAAGGCCCCTGGGCTGCTCTCTGAGGAGCAGCAGTGTTTGCTGAGCCTCAGCTCAGCAGGTGAAGCTCTCTGCACAGTTTCCCTCTGGATGCTGTGGCTTTTGGTGTGTGTGGAAGTTGTTCCCTCAGTCTGGGGGAGCTGCCCTGCCTCAGTCTGGGGGCAGGATTGTGTCCCTGGGTGTCTCCTACCACTGCAGCTCTTTAGAGTTGGCAGAGCACTCGGAGGTGCCTCTGCTGGAGAGACTATTAGATCTAAAATGCATTATTGCTCGCTTCTGTAACCAACACAAATCCAAAGTGCTGCTTTGGCAGGAAGAGCACTTGGAAATATTAGATTTATTGAGAATTGTGTCCTCCCAGTCAGTCAGTTGTAGCAATGAAGTCTGTTTGCATTATCCTTCCTGCGGGCTGAGTGCTAAATGGGGCTGAGCTGCCTGGAACAGCAATTCCCTGGTGGCAGGAGCCTGGCCGGGCAGCTCTGAGGAAAGCTTCTGTTGTTGTTGCTGATGATAAACCAAATTCAGGAGCTCTGTCCTGCACTGCGATCTCTCTTCCTGTCCCTCCTCCTTCTGCCTTTTGCTGCTTGCTGTGCCTCCTGTCAGCCTCGCTGGATAAATCTGATTTTTCCAAAGGGGAATTGCAGTCTCTGCTCAGGGGGGCAGCCAGGGATGGGTGGTTGGGTCCTACAGCTGGCTTTGGATCCTGGGAGCAATTCTAACACGTGGAGCAATTTTGCTGTGATGCTGCCAGGATTTTGTGCGCAGGATTTAAGACAAGCAATTTTAATTTCAGTCAGGAAGTTTATCATTTCCATACTGTGCTGGAGTTACATCTAAGAGTCGTGGTATCAGATGCACAAAGCACTTGTGTATTGCATTCATCAGATTTCAGAGCAGACATCATTCAGACTATCCGGTCTGGAAAGATAATTTTTGAGAAGAACTTTATTGATTTAGAGTAACGTTACGGAAAAGTGACTCGTCTCTTTCCAGAGTGACTTACACTCTAACTGACTCCAGCACTGGGTACTCCACAATCTCTTCTTTCCCCACGGAATCAGAGACTGGGAGATGGATCAGGAGAGCTGGGAGAGAGCTCTGCCTGTCCCCAGGAGCCCTGCAGGGTCAGGAGAGCTGGGGACAGAGCTCTGCCTGTGCCCAGGAGCCCTGCAGGGTCAGGAGAGCTGGGAGAGAGCTCTGCCTGTGCCCAGGAGCCCTGCAGGATCAGGAGAGCTCTGGCTGTGCCCCAGGAGCCCTGCAGGGTCAGGAGAGCTCTGGCTGTGCCCAGGAGCCCTGCAGGGTCAGGAGAGCTGGGGACAGAGCTCTGTCTGTCCCCAGGAGCCGTGCAGGATCAGGAGAGCTGGGGAGAGAGCTCTGGCTGTGCCCAGGAGCCCTGCAGGATCAGGAGAGCTCTGCCTGTGCCCAGGAGCCCTGCAGGATCAGGAGAGCTCTGGCTGTGCCCCAGGAGCCCTGCAGGGTCAGGAGAGCTGGGGACAGAGCTCTGTCTGTCCCCAGGAGCCGTGCAGGATCAGGAGAGCTGGGGAGAGAGCTCTGCCTGTCCCCAGGAGCCCTGCAGGTATCAGGCCATGTTAATTCAGTTCTGGTCAGTGAGGAGAGCAGGGGGGCTGCTGCTCCTGGCTTGGGGCTGGCTCTGGGGGGCTGCAGGCAGGGCACAGCTCTTGTGTAACTCGTTCTGAGCTGTCACAGGTCCGCGTGTCAGCCCTGCTCGTTCTCAGGGCTCCTGCTTCCCACGGGGCATTCCCATGCCCAGGGCTTTGGGCTACCTGAAGCACCCCTGCCCTGAGCCCCTGGGCTGGGCTGGGCACGGCTGCTCTGCTCCTTGCAGTGTGCAGCCAGGGGCTGTGGGGGCAGAGCGAGCTGGCTCGGGCTGCTTTGGGCAGCACTTTCAGCCCTGGCAGTGTGTGAGGCTGCAGAGCTGCCCCAGGGCTCCCTCAGCCCCTCCTGGCTCCTGGGAAGTGCTGCTGCTCCTCTGTGCCCAGCTGTGCTGGCTCCTCTGAAAGCCTGGGCTGCAGCTCCAGGTGTCCCCGTGTCCCCAGCACCCACAGGGCATGAGGAGGGCTGTGGGACCCCAGCTGGGGGCAAAAACCTCCTGGGAAACTGCAGGAGTCACTCCAAGCTGTGCCCAGGGGAGGCAGAGGGATGGGTATATTCTGGGACAGTCACTGAAGCTCCTCCTGCTGGGGCTGTCAGTGTCCTTCACGTCACTCCTCTCGTGTTCCTGCTGGGTGCCTGTCCTATATTTCTGTGTGCCTTGTCTGGCAGTGAGCTCCTGCTCAGCATGGCCCTGAGTGCGAGGAGCTTGCTGCTGGAGGGTGCCCATCTCCCTGGGGTGCCCATCTCCCTGGGGTGCCCATCTCCCTGGGGTGCCCCCAGGAAGGGCTGGGGTGGCACTCGGGGCTCTGGGCTGGGGACAGGGTGGCATTTGCTGGCTTTGCCAGATGAACTGACCCCGTGGCTCTGTTCTGGGCTGGCAAAACCCATGGTCACTGTGGCTGAGCAGGACAGGCAGGGCTGGAGCCTGGCTCCGTCTCAGGAGCCCCTTGACGACTCTGGGATTTCTGTGTTTATTGGCTTCAGTGAGAGCAGAGCAGGCCTGATCTCACATGATTTGATTTACTGATGTCATTTCCACATCTGGTAGAGACCTTCCACCCTGGTGCCCATCTTGCTCTGGCCTCCAGGACTTGTGGCAGCTCCTTCTGCTAAAGCTGTGCTGAAGGAGTAAAATGAAATTTACTGCACATTTAATTGGAACTTCACTGCTCCTGTCCACCTGATAATGAATTGGTTTTCAGCACAGGGACAAACAAAAATTAGAGATTCCCTTGCAGAAAGCAGTTATTGCTGGGGGTAATTCCGGGCTGTATATCCAGCTAATGGAGCTGTGCTGGGGTTCACAGCTTCAGAGAAAGAGAAGTGTTTTGCACGCTCAGGGAAATTTCTGAACTTAACGGCTCCTGGGGCTTGAGCCAGAAAATCGTGGTCAGTGCCTGGAGGAGCCAGGGGAGCTGTGGTGTGCAGACACTGAATCCAGAGGCTGAACATCTGGAATGAAAGCTTGGGTGATATGAATGGGGATCCCAGACCCCCCAGCTTGGCAGTGCCAGTGTGTCTCTGCAGCAATGACCTGCCTGTCTCACAGCTTGTGGGGGCTCCTCTGCTGCTGGCCCCTGTCCCCGGGGGCACAGGGACATCCTGGGTGCTCCTGTGCTCCCTGGGTTGAATGGATCGAGCCACACCAAAGGCAGGGCCTGGCCAGTGACACCTGAGGCACTTCAGACCCTTCAGAGTGTGGGTGTCTGTGTGGTGGCACTGCTGCACAGCCTGGGAGTCCCCTCCCAGCAGCAAGGGTGGTAACTTCATGTGTTACAGCAACTCAATTATTTGTAACACTCCTCTGGTCCTGTGAGAGATTTTTCAGGCTAAGCCGGTAGCTTTTCATCATCTCTCCTGAAATTTAGATCCTCTCTAGTCACAAAACAAGGGAAGGAGTCATTATGATCGAGTCAGGGGGTTAGATTTGTTTATCCTTGTGTGAATTATATCAGGCAAATGTCTCTTGGCAAGCAGCTGACCAGCAATAACCCAGAGCAGGAGGAAATCTCTTGGGATTATTTTGACAGAGCAGAGTTGGGAAGTGCTTTCCTTCTGTGTCTGATGCTGAGCTCCTTTCAGCTGCTCACTGGTGGGGTCAGCCTGGAGCTGGAGGAGATGCTCTGTGTGGGCCCTGGGGCTTCCCAGGGGGAGCTCTGTGGGATCTCACAGCTGCACCTTGTCCCTGGAACGTGGGGCAGGCACAGAGTGTCACTGAGGCCAGCACAGAGCCACTGGCACCTGCAGAAGGTGAATTTCTGCCTCTGCCTTCCCTTCTCATCCATCTGAGCAACAGGACAATCGGTGTCAGGACAGCTCAGCTCCACGGAGTGAAATCCCATTTGCTCTGGCAGCCTGGGGAGCTGGGTGTGTGTCAGAGCTGGCAGAGGGATGAGCTGGGCTCGGGGCTGGGTGCTGAGATCACTCCATCGCAGGCACCGGCTGCAGCTTGAAAAACTCACACCCATCGTGCCCTGTGACTCATCAATTTAAATCAATTTCCAGAGGAACATCTATGAGAATTAAAGGATTATAAAAATGAATGAGTAATTTTTCTCAACCTTTTGTTGGTGTGACTGGAAAAGGGGGATGATTTACTCCCTGGCAATCTGTAATTCTGCAGGTTAATAGGCTGGGTGAAATCCTTCATATTTATGACAAGGGATTACAGGACTCTGCCGTGAATTAGCACAAACCCCAAATGAATCTATGGCAGCGCAGATGAGGATTTATAAGGATCTGATCAAGGAATTTTCTGCCGAGCTCTGCAATGACGCACTTGAGTTTGTGCCTGTTCCCCAAACTTCTGTTCAGAATAATGCTGATATCAATGAAGTGGCAGTTGTTGTATTCACAGCAAGGGCGTGCAAACACTGAGGGAGGGGCAGTAAATTCCTAAAACCCATGCATTAATTAAGGGCAGCTTTAACTGTTGTTGTTTGCTAGGCAGACTCAGAGGAGGCAGAATTGGGGAAGAGGGAGCTGTCACCAAGAGTTAATTGTGCACCATGGCAGAGGAGAGCATGAGGGCAGGCCAAGGCAGGCTTTGCTCTGTGGTTAACAACATGAAGGTGTTTGGGGAAATTAGCAGGTGTCCAAGAAGGGAAATAAACAAAAAGCAGAGGGGAGCAAAGGCAGGCTGCTCCGGGGGATCCACAGAGCTGATGTGCTGCCTGTCCCAAAGAGGGTGGATCAAAGTGACCAAAGCTGGCCAGGGCAGTGGGTGGAGGGAGCTGAGCAGGAGCCTGGCAGGGGCATTCACAGTCCTGTGAGGGGAACAGAGCAGTGAGAGAGAAGAGAAGAGAAGAGAAGAGAAGAGAAGAGAAGAGAAGAGAAGAGAAGAGAAGAGAAGAGAAGAGAAGAGAAGAGAAGAGAAGAGAAGAGAAACTGCTCATGAATTATTGCTTGGAGAAGACAAGACTTTGGACGGGTTTGTGTGTGCAAATGAGCTGCACTGCTGGGAGGGGATGGAGCCCCAGCCCTCCCTGCAGCTCCCTGGGTTTGGCTGGCCAGGGCACAGGGGGCACCTGGTAGCTGTGCAGGGCCTGCTGGAGGGGATCTGCTGCTGGAGCTGGGCTGGGGAGAGCATCCACAGACACTGGGCAGTGCAGAGATATCCAGTCCTGGGGTGGTTTGGGTTGGAGGGGACCTCAAATCCCACCCAGTGCCACCCTGCCATGGCAGGGACACTCCCACTGTCCCAGGCTGCTCCAGCCCCATGTCCAGCCTGGCCTTGGGCACTGCCAGGGATCCAGGGGCAGCCCCAGCTGCTCTGGGCACCTGTGCCAGCCCTGCCCACCCTGCCAGGGAACAATTCCTGCCCAGTATCCCAGTGTCTCCTCAGAAATGTGCCTGTAGTTCCTGTGCACGTGGCCTGCAAAGGGTAATTTAATTTTCCAGCTGTAGAACATGGAGGATGGAGAGTCCCTTCATAAAATAACAATGGTTCTGGAAAGCAATTAGAGAATTTGCTGATGTCTTAAACTGCAGCAGCACAATTTAAGTTTTTTTATGAGTTGTAGGAGAAAGGAAAACAGATTAAATTGTACACTGCTCATATTTAATTTGGGACCCTTTAGCTTTAGTTACAATGCACTCAGCTTATTTTGTAGCTTCATTGCCATCTCTGTCATTGGGGGACAGATGAGCAGAATGCAGAGAGCTTTCAGTGCTGGGAGGAGTACAGCAAATGCCACTTAGCTGGTTCAGGTTTGCTCAGAAATTGTTTGCAGCAATTTTCCAGGACGGGGCAATCTCCTGAAGAGAATTTGCTGTGTCTCACACACACTTTGTGAGGACACAGGGAGGAGGTGGTGGCTGCTTGGGGTTTGAACACAGAGTAAATGCAGGGAGCATTGGAACACAGGGAGAATTTAGGTGGGATCGAGGGGAGGATTGCTTCCCTGAGAGGAGGGGAGGCCCTGGCTCCCTGACTGACTCCTTCCTCACCTGACGGAGAGGAGGGAGCAGCACCTGGCTCATCCCTGGGGGGAGCTGCAGCCACCTGGATCCTGGAGAAAAGCTTTTCCCACCTGCAGCGGGGCTTGGCAGCTCGGGGGTGTCAGACCTGGCCCCAGAGGGAGGGGAAGGGCTGGGCAGGGAATTCCTGGGGCTGAGGCAGAGCAGGAGCAGGGTGCATCCCTGGCCAGGCCCTGCACAGCTGGGCTGGGCTTTGCTTTTGGTGTCCAGGTGAAGATGGGAGGGCAGGTCCTTGGGCCGGCCTGCAGTGATGGATAGTGGTGGAAAGCTCTGCTGGCTTAGGCCAGGTGTGAGCACTCCTCTTTCTGCTGGATAAAACACCCCATTTGGGCTTCATGTTACTGCTTTTTATGGAAAAAAAGTGCAGGAATGTTGTGTATTCCTGGAGCAGGCAGCACCCTCACGCTGCCCCTCTGGGTTTGGGTGGTAGGAGAGGAGCTGAGGCTTGAGGGGACAGAGCCACGTCCCTGCAGTCCCCAGGTGAGCCCAGGGATGAGATCCCAGCCGTCCCTGGGGAAGGGAGAGCTCCTACAGGGACACTTCCATGCTGTCACCATGGCTGTCACCGAGGTTTCCTCCCTGCAGGGCACAGAGGGCTCTGCCTGTGGGGTTTGTTCTGTCACACACCTGCAGAGTCCCCCTGGCCCTGCACACTGCCTCCCCTCTCACTGCCACCATGGTTTCTCTCCTTGTAGTGCTAGTTGGGGGTTCAGGATTTGCTGAGCCAAGCTCAGCTCGGGGGTTTTGTAAGGAAATTCAGATTTCTGCAGAAGCTGGGGCTGCCCTGGGTCCCTGGCAGTGCCAAGGCCAGGCTGGACATTGGGGTTGGAGCACCTGGGACAGTGGGAGGTGTCCCTGCCATGGCAGGGTGGGATGGGATGAACTTTGGGCTCCCTTCGCCCCCAAATCAGTTCCTCCATGGCAGGAGGCTCAGGGTCCTCAGAGGGACACCAGGACCTGCACCCACAGCACCAAGTTACTTCCTCCAGTAAAATCCAGGTGCTTGTGCACTTCCCACTGCTCTCAGCCACAGAACAAGTCTGCTGTTGGGTTCCTGGCGTTGTTTTGGGGTTTCTGACCTGATTTTCTTGTCAGCATCTCCAGCCTGGAGCAGCCAGGCCCTGCCAAGGGTTTTAGCTGAAATGAAGTCTAAGGCATTTCATCACCTCTGGACTCTCCCAAATTGATGGAGCATCACTTTCTATCCCGCTGGATGTTCCTGGAGGCTTCAGGATGGTGCAGAGTGCAGTTAATGCTTCCCCAGGCCGGGCAGAGTGGGCTCCTAATCAGCAGAGAGACCCTCAGGGCTGAGGCTGGCTCTGCAGCAGGATGCTCACTTGAGGGGAAGGCAGAAAGCTCTTGTACATCCATTGTGTGAGCTGCCATCCATTAGAAGAATGGGAGGTAATAAAACACCAGTGGTAATCACTGCGTGTAAATTCCCTGCCTTAATTCCGTGCATAATGGGCACTAGCAGGCAGTACCAATTATCCTGTGTTCTCTGTTTGCAGAGGTAGCACTAAAGATAATGGTCCTCATTGCTAGTTCTGGTATCTCGAAAAAGAAACAGTTAATTAACCCCATAAAGCCATTAGGAGATCATTCTTGGTGCTTTAGAGACATCTGGGCTCTGGGAGGAGACTTCTGGCAGTAAAGGCAGGGAGATGAGCTCCAGGTTGCTCAGAGGATGTGGATTCACGAGGACAAATGGCAAATAACAGATAAATAACGTGTTAATGATCAGCATTAAGGGAAGGGAGCTCTGGGAAGGTGCAGATGTGACTGAGAATCTCCAGAATGGAACTTCCCCTGCTGTGACACCGGGTCTGTGCTGCACTATTGCTGGGACACAGAATTTCCATGCAAGTTGGTGCCCCTTTGGAAAAACATTCCTCTGGCAGGAAACCCTCGTGGAGCCAGCAGGAATGGCAGCAGCTCTGGGTGCTGGATGGGTTTTAGTGTGGGGTGGGGAGGCTCCCTGTGCCCTGCAGAGCATTGTCTGTCCTGGGAGCTGCAGTGCTGCACGAACAGGGGCTTGGCCTCGAGGTTAATTCACACCGGGCAGCCAGACAGGATCTCAGTTATTTCTTTTTGCTGGGGGTCTCTGCCAGAGCAGGGCAAGGCAAGCTGTGCAGTAGCACTGGGCAGTGCTCAGAAAACAGAGCACACCTGGTGTTTGCTCTGGATTTACTCCCAGCTCTGCCACAGCACTTGCAGCACCCCAGGGTGGGCCTGGGCTCCCAGACGGGTGCCCTGGATTGTCGCCCTGATTTTTTAAGATTTTCTGAGCCTTCTGATGTTTGCATTCTTGTATGAAACTTTCTCACGCACTTTCTGTAAACAACTTATTGTTTTGCATTCTTTTATGGAGGAGGAGAAACTCGATGGACTGTTGGTTTGTCCAGTGTCCCTGGAGAGGTGGCACTGTCACCCTCCAATCCTCTGTCACCTTTGGAAATCTATAAATGCAGGAGTCAGAAAATGAGCTCCCTCTTTTTCCTGCCCTGAGAGCAACAGTGTGTCTGCGTCGTGTTGTCTTGTGTCCTATAGTGACACTGGATCTCTCTGGATCTGCCACAAAGGTTGGGCTGGTGGTCTTGGAGATCTTTTGCCACTGAAATTATTCCATGAGAGCACCCTCAGCCCATGCTGTGATCCCATTAAGTTCCTCTCCATGGGCAGTGAGGCTTTGAGATGTCAATTCCAACCGATTTTTCTTTTCTTTTTATTTTCTAAAGCTGCCATCAGCTATTTATAAATGATTACAGAGATGCTGGAGGAAATTAATCTGCTAACCAGATAAAGAGAGTAATATGTGCCTCATTTACTCTGCTCTTTCCTGGCTTTCTCCAAAATCAATTGGACTCTGCCTACTGATGCCTGCTTAATTCCCAGACATTTCTGAGTGGATCAGATATGTCACTCAGAAGTTATTACAGTCCAGCCAAAAAAAGATGCAATTTCTCAAGGTTAGATGATCACTAGGGCCTGACTTGACTGAAACTGTCTGCAGCAGAAAGTGATGTTTTTCTAAGGGATGCTAAAAGCGACTGGGTTTAGTGCAGTGTGGGAAGGGTGTTGGATTTCTGTAGAGCGGAGATCTCCGATCTGCCAATGAATCTCCCACCTTGTGTGTGGTGCCTGCTCTCCCAGACATTCCAAACCTGTCTGTCTGTCTGTCCCTGCCCAGAGCAGAGCTCCCTGTCTGTCTGTCTGTCTGTCCCTGCCCAGAGCAGAGCTGTCTGTCTGTCTGTCTGTCTGTCCCTGCCCAGAGCAGAGCTCCCTGTCTGTCTGTCTGTCCCTGCCCAGAGCAGAGCTCCCTGTCTCTCTGTCCCTGCCCAGAGCAGAGCTCCCTGTCTCTCTGTCCCTGCCCAGAGCAGAGCTCCCTGTGCTGGTACAATTATTTATCCCCTTGCCTTTGGCTCCTGGCCCTCCCAGCGCTCAGGTGTGCCCGTGCCCTGTTCCTGGCTGCTCTCCCTCCCATTCCCTCCTTGCCCACCTTCCAGGGTCCCCTCCCGTTCTGGGCGGGCCAGGCCTGCCCAGGTTGGAGGATTTGCAGATGGAGATGTTCAGGTTCATCCGACCCCTGTCCCAAGGGCTGTTAGCCGTGCACAGGCACAGAGACTGAACATCCAGGATTCCAGTCACAGGGAAGGGCTGTGGCCCGGGAGACGAGGGGAGCAGAGGAGGGAGAGGCAGCAGTGAGGAGGAGCAGGAATAGCTGCAGAGAGCAGAACCTGCACAGGCTCATCCCAGGGAGCAGGGCTGGGCAGCAGTGCAGAGCCCACCCAGCTGCTCCAGGCTCTGGTTAAACCCACGCAGGGACAGGGAACAGCCTGCTCAGGGCTGGTGCAGGGAGGAGAAGCTGAGTGTGGGCACCCATGGCTCTGGTGCCACCCATGGGTGCTGCCCCTGGAGGGAGGAGTGCCCCTCTGAGGACAGGGACTGCCCCTGCCAGGAGCTGTGGCACTTACTGATGCTCTGAGTCCCTGGAGTGGCAGGACTGCCTGAGCTGGAGATAGCATCTCGTCTTTATCAGCAATAATAACGTTTATTTAGTGAAAAGCTGCCTGCTGCAGCCAGACTGGGGAGTTCTGCCACTGCGTTGTGGGGAGTGTTTTCACTTTATTTGGGCTTTAATCTATTAACTTTGTCTTCGGGATGCTGGCCTGTATAGTTCATCCAATTTGTGTTGAAAGAGCCCTTGAAAAATTAAAATAACCCTTCAAAGTGAGAATCACAAGCAGTAGGGGAAAAAAGAGAATCTCACCAAAAAAGAAGAACCATCTGGATATTTCTGCTGTGCCACCTGTGTGTGATTTGTGTGGCCTGCTCAGTAGAAAAAGGCCCTGTTTGTGTCTCTTCCCACTTCAAGACGATGGAAAAAACCTGTTTACATCCAGTGTTTACTTTCCTGCAGAAAGTTTAGAAATAAATGACTATTTTAGTGTTTAGTAACATGCTCTGCTGTAGTCCCAGAGCAGAAATATCCCGGCAGGGAATGAGTGAGCTGTGTGGAGCACCTGTTGGAATGTCTCTGATCAGAAAAGCGTTTGGGAAGGCACTGCAGAGACGTTTCCCTCTCTTCGATGTTCCCTGACATCCTCAGGATGAAGGAACCCAAGTGTCCATTTTCATGGGCCAGGTTTTGGGGAAGGGATCCTGTTTGGGGTCAGGAGTCCTGCAGGGAGCTGTGCTGCTCAGGGAGGAGTTTTGGGGAGCAGGGAGGGGATGGGATGGCAGCCGGGAGCCCAGAATGGGGGCAGGCCATGGAGTCACCCCAGCCACTCCTCGTGGGTGTCCATGGACAGGGCTCATGCACACCACTGCCTTCAGCAGAGACAAACCTGTTCAGTCTGCATGTCCCTGGTGGGAATTGATGGTCCTGCTTTGGGTTTAATGGGATTCCTGCAGTCCTGTTGCAATGGAATAGGAAATAATAATATTCTGTAATTGCCAATCAATTCAGGTAATTCCTATTCATAATCAACACTCCTCTCTCAAGGTTGTCTCACATCTATAATTTAGTGCAGGGGGAAGAAGTGCATCTGGCAGGGAGGAGAGGCTCAGCTTTGGGTTTCAGATTTGCTGGGAAAACAGCAGTTTTGGGAGTGGGGCTGGGAGGGAGCAGCTCCTGCTGCAGCCACTGCCTCTGAGCTGTGTTCCTGGCTCTCCTGGAGTTTCAGCCCTGTGACATGGATGAAATCAGGAGTGTTAGGAGGGGATGTGCTGTTCTCCTGGCTCTCCTGGACTTTCAGCCCTCCTTCTCCCTGTGACACAGATCAAATCAGGTGTGTTAGGATGGGATGTGCTGTTTCCCTGGGCTTTGATCCCACTTTCTCCCTGTGACATGGATCAAATCAGGTGTGTTGGGATGGGATGGATGGGATGTGCTGCTCTCCTGGACTTTGATCCCACCTTTTCCCTGTGACAGGGATGAAATCAGGTGTGTTGGGATGGGATGGATAGGATGTGCTGTTCTCCTGGCTCTCGTGGACTTTGATCCCACCTTTTCCCTGTGACACAGATCAGACCAGGTGTGTTAGGATGGGATGGATGGGATGTGCTGTTTCCCTGGACTTTGATCCCACCTTTTCCCTGTGACACAGATCAGACTAGGTGTGTTAGGATGGGATGGATGGGATGTGCTGTTTCCCTGGACTTTGATCCCACCTTTTCCCTGTGACAGGGATGAAATCAGGTGTGTTAGGATGGGATGGAGGGGATGTGCTGTTTCCCTGGACCTTGATCCCACCTTTTCCCTGTGACTAGATAAAATCGGGTGTGTTAGGACGGGATGTGCCCTGGCTGCTGGCTGCAGGGCAGCCCCCTCAGAGCTCGGGGCTCGCTGGCCCTGCAGGAGGGTGGCTCCCAGGGTGGCTCCCAGAGCTGTGTGCCGTGGCCCTGGCTGTGCCAGCCCAGCTCCTGCTGCCCTGCCAGCCCCTCAGCCCCACTGCTGGGCACAGGCTGCCTGGCAGGGCCAGTGGAAGCCCAGCACAAAGCCCAGGGACCTGCTCCCGTGGGAGGAGAGAGCCCAGCAGTTCATGGATCTGGCTCTGGGTTTCCCAGGGGTGCTCCAAAGAGAAGGCAGCACGAAATGCAATTCAGCTGATAAGTGGTGGCCCTGTGTTGTGAGAGATTTAATTGAGAAGCCTTTTTGTTCAGGAGCCTTGTACATTAGTGGCATTTAACAGCACAAGCACCCATTTTCCTTTCATTTTCCAGCTACCAATTCAAAATAATTAAAAAATAATTCCCCTGAATGCAACTTTTCTCTGTTTTTACAATGAGATTATTAAGCAGTGTCACTTCAACAGTAGCTCCCTTCCTCATTATTCATTCAGGTCCACAGAAATCCTCCTTTCTTCTTAATTACTCTTTGACATTTGCTCTACAGAATTTTATAGCTACCAGTCCTGGGTTTTGCTTTTTTTGCCCATTTCCTCCATTAAGCTGAAAGGCTGAATTGCTGCTGTCAGAAACTTCCAGTGCTCTTGACTTTCAGAGTGGCAGGCTCTGTAGCTGCTCTTTGCTGGGAGGGAGGCTCGGGGCCTGGAGAGCTCCTGGCTCTCCTCGGGGTGAAGCTGCTTCCTCCTCTGGGCTGCTCTGTCCGGGGAATCCTGCAGTGCCAGGATGGGCTGGGCTGGCAGGGACTCGGAGATCACCAGTGCCACCCTGCCGTGGCAGAGACACCTTCCCTGTCCCACCTGGCCTTGGGCACCTGCAGGGAGGGGCCAGCCCCAGCCTCTCTGGGGTTTTTGGGTGTTTAGGTCCTCTTTGGTACCTGAAGAGCACAACTTTGTATTTTTAAAGCACTTAAGGTTCCAATTCAAAGGAATTTACCAAGAGTTTTCTGTTGAGCTTGCTGGTGTCAGGGAAGGATTTATGAATCCCAACTCAAATGTTCCTTCTGCATCCCCAGACAGGTATTTCACATTTCCTCCCGTTTCAAGCAGCAAATGGCATTAATTTCATCTGGAGAGCTCAATTTCAGCAGGTACTACTTAGCAGAGTTGGTTGTTTTCAAATAAATAAGGTGCATTATCCGTTTGATCAGCGGGAGGAAGGATGTGATTTTAATCAATGAGATAATTTGAGGTTTCTTGCCCCAGCTGATGGGGATAATTTTGTCAGTCTGAAATGTGTGCCCTGTTTGGAATTGTTTCACCACTTGTTTCTTTCCAAGGCACCCAGACATCACAAGGAACATTTTTGCATGTGTGTGCTTAATATAGTCTGTGTAAGACAGCCTCAAAGTAGGGCAGCATCAAACACTGGGGAGGGTGTGATGAGCCTGCTCCAGACTAGCAGCCCCAGAATATCCCTAAAAGCTTATCTGAAACCATAAAACAAACCGTTCTGAGGAGAAAACTGACATTCCCTGAAAAACAGAGGGGAGAAAAAGAGAATAATTGAAATGAAAGCATAACGTCTGCTTTGAAACGTTCACCGCAGTGCCAGGGAGAGGGAACTTCAGAGGGAGATGACTCAGGAGGAGCTTTCAAAGCCTCGGTGGATGCTGGAGTTCTGAACCCCTTCCCCAGGGGATGCTGCTGAGGTACCAGCCCTGGTTCCCTCTGCTGGGCATGGTGAGTGTGGTTGCCCATGAGCTGTCACCCCGGCGATGTCTCCAGGTGGATGTGGCAGTGCAGCTGCTCTGGGATCCCTCTGCTCTCCGTGCATCACCCCCTCGTGTCGTTCCAGAGCGCTGGGGATGATTTCTGAGCCCCAGGTTCTGCCCTGCCCTGCCTCTCCTGTCACCCTGGGCGCTCACAGGGCAGCACCAGGAGATGGAGCTGGGCTTTACAGCCAGGCCAGGTGGCACCCGCTGCTCTCAGAGCCTTTCCCCACCCTGCTGATCCCTGTGATCCCCTCCCCAGCAGCGCAGGTGGGTGGGGAACCAGGGGGATGTGTCTTACCAGGTGTGCCAGAGGCAGAGGGGACAGCCAGAGGTACAGGGGGGACAGCCAGAGGCAGAGAGAGGGGACAGCCAGAGGCAGAGAGAGGGGACAGCCAGAGGCAGAGAGAGGGGACAGCCAGAGGCAGAGAGAGGGGACAGCCAGAGGCAGAGAGAGGGGACAGCCAGAGGCAGAGAGAGGGGACAGCCAGAGGCAGAGAGAGGGGACAGCCAGAGGCAGAGAGAGGGGACAGCCAGAGGCAGAGAGAGGGGACAGCCAGAGGCAGAGAGAGGGGACAGCCAGAGGCAGAGAGAGGGGACAGCCAGAGGCAGAGAGAGGGGACAGCCAGAGGCAGAGAGAGGGGACAGCCAGAGGCAGAGAGAGGGGACAGCCAGAGGCAGAGAGAGGGGACAGCCAGAGGCAGAGAGAGGGGACAGCCAGAGGCAGAGAGAGGGGACAGCCAGAGGCAGAGAGAGGGGACAGCCAGAGGCAGAGAGAGGGGACAGCCAGAGGCAGAGAGAGGGGACAGCCAGAGGCAGAGAGAGGGGACAGCCAGAGGCAGAGAGAGGGGACAGCCAGAGGCAGAGAGAGGGGACAGCCAGAGGCAGAGAGAGGGGACAGCCAGAGGCAGAGAGAGGGGACAGCCAGAGGCAGAGAGAGGGGACAGCCAGAGGCAGAGAGAGGGGACAGCCAGAGGCAGAGAGAGGGGACAGCCAGAGGCAGAGAGAGGGGACAGCCAGAGGCAGAGAGAGGGGACAGCCAGAGGCAGAGAGAGGGGACAGCCAGAGGCAGAGAGAGGGGACAGCCAGAGGCAGAGAGAGGGGACAGCCAGAGGCAGAGAGAGGGGACAGCCAGAGGCAGAGAGAGGGGACAGCCAGAGGCAGAGAGAGGGGACAGCCAGAGGCAGAGAGAGGGGACAGCCAGAGGCAGAGAGAGGGGACAGCCAGAGGCAGAGAGAGGGGACAGCCAGAGGCAGAGAGAGGGGACAGCCAGAGGCAGAGAGAGGGGACAGCCAGAGGCAGAGAGAGGGGACAGCCAGAGGCAGAGAGAGGGGACAGCCAGAGGCAGAGAGAGGGGACAGCCAGAGGCAGAGAGAGGGGACAGCCAGAGGCAGAGAGAGGGGACAGCCAGAGGCAGAGAGAGGGGACAGCCAGAGGCAGAGAGAGGGGACAGCCAGAGGCAGAGAGAGGGGACAGCCAGAGGCAGAGAGAGGGGACAGCCAGAGGCAGGATCCAGCCAGGATGCAGCCCCCCGTGCAGTGGGGGCAGCTCTGCTCCCCACCAGGGACCTGCTGCTCCCCCAGGGCTGAAGAGCTGCAGAGCACAGACACATCACTGACATGTGCCTGTTCCTGAGCTTGGGCAGCCTCAGCTGAGGGGGAGCTCTGCAGGGGCTGGCTCTCGCTGCTCTGGGGCTGTGAGCCAGGACCCTGTGGTGGCAGGGTGACAGGGACACTGCTGGCTCTGCTTTCAGGCTGTGAAGGAGCTGCACCTTCACCTGGCCAGAGGCTGCAGTCCCAGCTCCCGTGGGGGGGTTCAGGTGAGGTTCAGGTGTCTGGGTGGGATGGGTTCAGGTGGGGTTCAGGTGTCTGGGTACACCCAGGGCACAGCTGAGGGCAGCCCTGGCTCTGCCAGGGGCCTCTGCAGCAGGAATTTGGAAGGAATGGGAATTTGGAGGAGTGCTGTGAGTGCAGCCCTGTGAGCTGCCCTGGCACCGGGGCAGGGCCATCGTGTGCTGTCATCTTCAAAACAAATTAATGCCTTGGGCACTGAGTGGAGTAGGAAGCAACTGATTTGATTTCAAGTGAGCTGTTTTATAGGGGTGTGGAGGACACGTTTCCTGGCAGAACCCTGCTCAGATGGAAAGTGCAGGTTTTGATGCTGCTCTTTCTGAAGTGGGTTCAGGTAAAGAAAAAGCTTCATTATCATGCGAGTTGTAATGAGAGCTCCTCGTTAGGCTGGGCCGAGCTGCAGTGAGGGAATGCTGAGGGGGAGGCAGCTCTGTTCTGATTACAGCAACATTTGCTGTTCCAACACAAAGTGCAGCGAGGGGTCAGTGAGCCCCAGCGAGCTCCTGGTGAGAACACTGACCTGCTTTTGTGGCACCTCAGGACCATTAAGGTGGGAAGAGACCTCCAAGACCCAGCCCAACCTCTGGGCAAGAAGGGAAGGAGGAGCAGCATCTGCCCTGCTCCGGGCTGGAAAACAGGAGAGGGACCAGGGATGGAGGGACAGGACACAGGGAAAGGCTCCCAGTGCCAGAGGGCAGCGATGGATGGGAGATTGGGAATGAGGAATTGTTCCCTGGAGCATGGGCAGCCCTGGCACAGGTGCCCAGAGCAGCTGGGGCTGCCCCTGGATCCCTGGCAGTGCCCAAGGCCAGGCTGGATGGGGCTGGAGCACCTGGGACAGTGGGAGGTGTCCCTGCCACGGCAGGGTGGCACTGGGTGGGATTTCACATCCCTGCCATCCCAAACCAGCCTGGGACACCTTGCCCAGGGGCTCAGCAGGGCGCCAGCCCTCTCCAGCCTTGGCAGGTGCATCCCAAGCCCTCAGGGCACCAGGAGCAGGTGAAGGCAGAGCAGGGTTACCCAGTAACGGTGCCAGCTCACCAGCTCCCACTCCCCTGCCAGGAAAAGCCAGTTAACACAATCAGAGGATCTGTTATTAGAGTCAGCCCCAGTGCCTGTGACTGTGATACTCCTACTGGGAGCGTGCAGGGGGAGGGAATAAATAAATAGCTAATTTTTTACCCACTTAGCTGCCAGCCCTGGCACTGCCTGCCCAGCGAGACAGAGGAGATTGAAATATATGAACCTGTAGCAGAGCTTCTTTAATATTCCCAGAGCCCAGCTCAGGAGCTCTGCTGCTCCTGGGGTGACAGATCCATCACAGGCAGCAAAATGCAATTTAAATACTCCCGTGGCAGGGAAGTTACACGGTCTGAAACTTCAGTGTTTCTGAGTTGCCTTCCCTTAATGGCATTTTTAAAGCTGTGGAGAATATTGGTGGTATTATTTGGGAGCTGAAGGATGCACAGCACAGGAAGGTGTGGGGGAGATGCCTCAGAGGGGAGAATTCCTCCCCAAAATCCCATTCCCTGTGTGCTGGCCCTCCACCTGCAGCCAGTGCCCCTCTTCAGGGAGCAATCCCTAAAGCATCAGTGCAAAATGCTGTGATTTCTCTCGCCATCTGCCATTGCAGCGGGGTGAGAGCGCCCGGGGCAGAGCAGGAGCTGCAGCCAGGGATGCACAGCCCCAGCAGGGAAATGCCCTGCTGGCACCTCCCGCAGGAACGGGACCCTCCCTTCCCTCATCTGCCAGAGCTGCCTGTGGCCCGCATCCCCAAGCATGCAACCTTTCATTTTCCCTTTTAGAATTCAAATTAGTCATTCTTGAGCACCTCCAAGCCGCTGATGACTCACAGCTCCTGCAGGAGCTGCTCCAGCTGAGGCTGAGCTGGGAGCTGCGTTCTCCCCCCACAGTTATCCTCTCGGAGAGGTTCCCCTTTCTCGGGAATGCCGTGCTTCCCAACCCAATCCACTCCTAGCTGAGAGCTGCACACAGCCCCATCCCAACGGGGACAGCCCAAAACCTTGGGTGTCTTCTGACTGGGAAATGCAAAAGCCCTGCAGCCATTTAGCATCTTTCTTATTGGAAAAAAAATTCTTATGGGGAATGAGTCGAGGAGAGGGTGCAAAGTGAGAGGTTTTGCTCAGGTATTTCCATAGGGTGCAAAGTGAGAGGTTTTGCTCAGGTATTTCCATAGGGTGCAAAGTGAGAGGTTTTGCTCAGGTATTTCCATAGGGTGAAAAAGGAGAGATTTTGCTCAGGTATTTCCATAGGGTGCAAATTGAGAGGTTTTGCTCAGGTATTTCCATATCCATGTGTCCTGTTTTTCTTGGCTGGGATGTTTTCTTGCTCTGGGTAAGATTCACCCCGGGGTTAAAGCTTTCCTTTGGGAGCCTTTCCATGTTGCTATTTTTTTCCTTTGCAAGTGCAACTATTGATTTTGGACTGAATAATATTTTTAAAAAGGCTTTGAGGGGCGTAATAAACCAGGCAGGAGCTTTGCTGTGATATATCAAGCTATAATCTGTAAATCAATGAAAAACTTTATTTAACGGTCCGAGAACTAAATGAACTCAATGTAATTAGTGCTGCAAGCTGTAAAAGATATTTATGAGAATTAACTTTTAATATGCATTTCCTGAAGGCCTCATAAAACTTCTCCCTTTCCCAAAGGGGCCCCTCCTGTCTGTGTGTGCCCAGCTGAGGCTGGGACAGGTTTGGCAGGGTTTTTGGGATGCCAGCTGCCCCTGTGCCATCCCAGCTCTGGGCTCTTCTCACAAGGGTGACCCTGCCACTGATGTTCTCCACCACAGACCCTGAGCTTCCAGGGAAATGCATTTTGATCCCGTGCATCAGCTCCTTTCCTGTCTCCACAGCAGCAGGGAAGCTCCTTCCCTGTGCCCCCGGCCCCAGTGCCCACCCCACGGTGCCAGCTTGTCCCAGGCCCCATCCAGCCTGGCATGGGCACGCTCTGGGCAGGGCCAGGGCAGGGAATGTCCCCTGCAGGCTGCTCCTGCTCCTGCTCTCTTGCTGCTCTGGGCTGCTGCTGTTTGGGCTCGTGGGGGCTGGTCCAAAGCCCTTCTTGATGTTGGGAATGCTCTGATGAATTCCTTCAGGGCTTTGAGAGCTGAGTAACGCTTTGAGTAACTGAGGAACGCTGCTCAACAGAATTGTTTTAATGTCTGAGTTTCAGAGGAAAAGCTTCACTAGCAGAAAAATTAAAGCTAGACCACAGGAATTGATGCAGGTCAGTTGTTACTGGAGAATTTGTCCAGAAGAAGATCCCAGCATTTCAGAGGAGTTTTTCCTTCTGGGTGTATGTGCTGCAGAGCAGTGAGGAGGGGGCATCATGGAATAATCAGGGCTGGAAAACACCTCCAGGAACATCGAGTCCAGCCTTTGACTCATACCCGTGTCCTCTAAACCGATCACAGTGTCTGCTCGTTGATTGAGGCTTCCAGGGCTGGTGACTCCAGCACCTCCCAGGGCAGCCTGTGCCAGTGCTGGGCCACTCCTTCAGGGAAGAAATTGCTCCTGAGTTCCCACAGCCAGACTGGGGCAAGCGTTCCCTTCCCGTGGCTCTGCTCTCCTCCTCCCAGGGCTGGTGACTCCAGCACCTCCCAGGGCAGCCTGTGCCAGTGCTGGGCCACTCCTTCAGGGAAGAAATTGCTCCTGAGTTCCCACAGCCAGACTGGGGCAAGCGTTCCCTTCCATGGCTCTGCTCTCCTCCTCTTTTATTTTTATTTTTATTTTTATTTTTATTTTTATTTTTGTTTTTATTTTTATTTTTATTTGCTTGTCTCTGTTGAGCCCGGTGTGCTCTGGAAGCATCCCCCCGAGCTGCTGTTCCCAGCTGGGGAGGCACAGACCCTGCCAGGCTCTGCCAGGGCTCCTTCCCTCCTGACTGCAGGGCTGTGTGGGGTTCGTGTGAAGGGCTCAGGTGGGAGAATCTCAGCCCTGCTCGGGGCTCTCAGGGCTGCATCTCTCATCTCTGCTCCTTGCCTCGTGTTGCTTCCGGGCTTGCTTTGAGTTTAGCAATGAAATATGAATCAAAAGCAGCTGAATCCCTCGGAGTGCTGTGCTGCACATTTTTGCTGTCCCAGGGGTGCAGCCCTGGCTCTGCAGCAGCTCAGCTCTGCTGGGGCTGGGGCTGGGGCACATCAGCTCTGCAGCCCGGGGAGGGACAGGCACAGCCCTGCTCCTGGGGGCTCAGCCTGGAGAAAAGGGGCTCAGGGGGCCCTTGTGGCTTTGCACAGCTCCTGCCAGGAGGGGACAGCCGGGGGGTCGGGCTGTGCTCCAGGGAACAGGGACAGGAGCGGAGGGAACGGCTCAGGCTGGGCTGGGGAGGGCTGAGCTGAATACCAGGAACAATTCCTGCATGGGAAGAACTGCCCAGGAGCAATTTCTGCAGGGAAAGAACTGCCCAGGAGCAATTTCTGCATGGGAAGAACTGCCCAGGAACAATTCCTGCATGGGAAGAACTGCCCAGGAACAATTTCTGCATGGGAAGAACTGCCCAGGAACAATTTCTGCAGGGAAAGAACTGCCCAGCCCTGGCACAGCTGCCGGGGGGTTCCAAACCCTGTGGATGTGGCCCCTGGGGACACGGGGCACTGGTGGCCCTGGCAGTGCTGCTGGGCTGGCAGGCATCTCAGAGATCTCCTTCATCCTCATCAGCTCCATGGTTCTGTTCACAGACCAAAGCTGCTCGCTGTCTCTGGCTTTGCCCAGGAGCACAGGACAGTGGCAGCCCGGGATCTGTGTGCTGGGAACTCTGAAAATTGCATTTCTGCTCCTGCTCAGCCTTCCCCGGGCACGAGGCACTGTGGGAGCTGCTGGTTCTGTGGCATTCACTGGGATGGGGTAACTAAATCCTGGTGTTTGGGTCAGAGCAGCTGGGCTCGTGATTAATTTGGGGTGATTTGTGTCACAGAACCCCAGAGTGGTTTGTTAGAGATGCCCTTGTCCCAAACCCTGCCCCGGGCAGGGACAGCTCCCTCTGGGCACGACCTGCAGGGCTTCCTGTGCTCCTGGTGCTGCAGGTGCTGCAGGTGCAGGAGGCTCTGGGCATTGCTTGTGCTTCTGCTCCTTCAGCATGACTCAAAAGGGAGTTTGGAAAGAGCAACTCGGCCGCCATAGGGACAGAATCGATTCGGTAACATCCCTTTTGTGCACTGGAATTATTTAAAAATTTCTGCTTGATCCAAACCTGGGCTGGCAGTGGCTGAGTGTGAGGTGGGTGCCTGGTGCCTGACACCTGGCTGGGTTTGGAGACTGTGCTGTGAGCCTGCAATAAAAGAGTTTTATTGGCTTATGAAACTCGTGGAGTGGGGAGAATCGGTACCAGAGATTTTTGGCAAGTCACCTTGCAAACTTTGCCTGCTCCTTTGTTTGTGTGAGAGCAAGTGATGTGCTTGCAACTGCAGCAGATTCCCTGCCCTGCAGGGAGCTGAGGGCACAGAGAGCCCGACCCCAGGGCTGCTGGGGTGAGGAGAAAAGCTCTGTAACTCTTTTAAACTCTGTTTAACTGCAGCAGTTTGTGGATTTCCCACGAGCGTGGGGAGCAGATCGCAGCACGTGCAGAACGAAGTCGTGGTGCTCGTGGGCAGCAAAAGCTGACCTGCATTTTGTTTATATTGAACCCGTGAAGCTCCATCGTGCTGAGCCTCAGCTCGGCCCCTCCTGAGCCTGGGACATTGGGCACTGCCAGCCGTGCTCAGTGCCCCCTTTCCCTGGGCTGGACCAGCTCCCGCTCCTGCCTGGGACAGGAGGGACTGGAGGCTCTGGGAGAGGAGCAGGAGGCAGAATGGATTCCCAAGGAGCTCCTGGCCAGGAGGATTGGCTCTGTGCTGCCAGGGAGGGGCTGGCATGTGCCCAGGGCCACAGGGCACCTCTGGGGGCACGGGCTCAGCCCGGGCTGGGCTGGCTCCTGCAGCTGCTGCCCCGCCGGCCCTGCCCACTCCAAGCTGGGGTAAATGCTAATTAACTTAATGAGCCTGGCTCCAGTGGCTGCCAGGGGCCTGTCACCGCTGTGAGGGGGTCAGGAGAGGGGGGATGCTGGGGGAATGAGGGTGTGACCTGCTGGGGCTGCAGAGGGTCCCTGTGGGGGCTGCAGCTCCTGAGCCCGTCCTGGCAGCGAGGGGATGGAGTGCGGGTGAGCAGGGGTGAGCACGGGCCTCTCCCTGCTGCTCATTCTCCCTCTTTGCTCTCCTGCTGTCTTTGTGGTGCTGTGGGACAGAGCAAATGCTCCTGAGTGCCCCCAGCCACGGGGCCCTGGGCTGTGTGAGGAGGGCTCCCCTGGCAGAGCTGCCCTGGGCTCGGTGCTGCAGGAGCCCCCCAGGGCCACAGCTCTGCCTGGGGGGACCTGCAGGGCCCCAGCACTGGGGACTGTCACCTGCCGGGCTCCTGGCCAGCCTGGGTGCCCAGCGGGCAGCTCTGCCCCCGAGGATGCTCGGGTGGAGGTGCAGCACTCCGTCCTCCCAGCTCCTGAGGCCCCTGCACATGGACCTCGCCTCTGGCCCCTCTGGAGGGCAGTCAGGGCTGCTTACAGACGGAGCTGAAGGATCAGCACTCGAAGCTCGGGCTGCCTCTCGGGCAGTGGGTTTGCATCGGAAAGTGGGAAGGATGAATTGATGGATATTTATTGCAGCACGCAGCAAGGCAGATCAATGCTGCAGCACACCCGCGCTGTGCCCAGGAGCCAGGCTGGGAGTCTGGCTGGAATTACTGATGGAGCTCCCCAGGAATGATGGCAATAATGGGGGAGATGACAAGAAAACAGAAGGAACAGAGGTGCTTCAGTAAATCCGAGGTGGATGTGCTGAGTAGGCAGTGGAGCTGCAGTCTGTGATGCCTCTGGTAATTGCACATCCCTGGGTCCCTGTGAGTGCTGCCACTGGGAATGAAACACTCCTGGTGCCGGTGCAGGAGCTCCTCTGCCCTGAGCAGCACCCCTGGGGCAGGCAGGAGGGGCTGGGGCTGGGCTGAGCATCCCAGGGCAGGGGACACCCACCCTGGTGGAGCCCCGAGCTCCTGCCCCTCCCCAGCTCCGGGGGGCTCGAGGGGAGCCAGGGCCTCAGCCATCACTTCGGGGTGCTGGCAGTCCCCAGGGGTCCCGTGGCACCCACGGGAGCTGTGTCAGGGTGGGACACGCTGCTGGTGTCACCTGGGGCTGCTGGCAGGGGTGGGGTGAGGGAGAAAACCAGAGACACGGCAGAGATGGTGGCAGAGCAGATGGGATTGTGCTTGTAGGGGAGGCAGGATGTGTCGTGGAATGGGAATGAGGGAACTGCAGCTGCCCAGGAGCAGCTGGTGGCTGTGCCCAGAGCCCCAGGGAGCCGTGGCAGCCCCAGCCCCAGTGCTGCACCCTGCAGCAGACCTGGGAGCTCCTTGGTGAGGAGGGCAGGAGGCTCTGGCAGCACCCTCCCTCCCCATCAGGGCAGGAGCTGGGAGGGACATTGTTTAAAGCATCTGCTTCAGTATTTCTGAAGCTGTGGCTGGAGACATTCCAGATGAATCTAAATTGGAAGGTGTTGCAAGTGCCAGATGGAGCAGGGATATGTAAGGGAGAAGCATGAAAGGCTTGGAATCACAGGCAGCGTCTTTAAAGAGAGCCAGGAAAAGAAAAGCTTAACAGGCCTTGAGGGGCAGGAGCCAAAGAGCTGCTCCTGGGGGAGAGAGGGACTGAAAGGAGCTGTGGCAGAGGGTCCAGGCAGGTCAGGACCGTTCCAGTGCTGCTCTGGTTGGACGTGCCTGGTGACTGTGCCTGAGCACTCAGCTCCATTCCAGCCAATTAGCCCTGCTGCAGCTTTGATGAGCAGGAGAGAAACAAATTCACCTTCCTGCCTCAGCCCAGCCCGGGAAGCTCTGCTCCTCATCCTCTCCTCCTCCTGCACCAAACCAGGGCATCCTTCAGGCTGGGAACCCCTGAGGTCCAGCCCAGCCATTTCCCCCCCATGAACCACGTCCCTGGTGCCACAGCCTGGTGAGGCTTGACCCCTTCCAGGGATGCTGCTCCCACCACTGCCCTGGGCGGCTGTGCCAGGGCTTGCCAGGCCTTTTGTGAAGTGTTTCCTGGTGTCCAGGGAGCATCCTTGGCACACCCGAGGCTGTGTCCTGTTGATCAGGCACTTTGGGGAGCCCCCAGGCCGTGTTCCACCCGCTGCTCCCCGCGGGGCTGTGGCTGTTGGAGCCCTGGGGTTTGGACACAATTCATCCCCTGGACAGAATTCATTCCCTGGACACAATTCATCCCCTGGACACAATTCATTCCCTGGACAGAATTCATCCCCTGGCAGGAGGTGCAGAGGCTCTGGTGCTGCTGCTTGGCAGGAGGATTGCAGTTTCTGTGCAAACCATCCCTGTCCTTTCCAAGGGTGGGGGTGAGCTGGGGCTGTGGGTGCCCCTCTGATGGAGGGCACATCTCAGCAGAGGTGAGCTCTGAGTCCGTGTTCACCCTGCAGGGAAGCCATTAACAGCAATTGTCTCAAGGAACGAGTTCCACGAGCCTCTTCCAATTTTCAGGCAGTGTCCCTTTGGGAAACATAAATCTGAAATACAATGGGACTGCTTTTCACCCCCAGAATTCTTTGTTAACCTCTTCTTTGCTGGCATTACCACAGAAATGCTGGTGCTGTCACGAGGCTGCGTTTCAGGTTCATTTTGTTCCTGTAATGGGTAACACAGTGCCCAGCACTGCACAGGAACCCAAGGGGTCAGCACCACCCAAGGAAGAAATGGCATCACCAGACAACGGCTGTGGGCCATGGCACTGGGCTCATCACAGCAAGCCAGGAGCTGCTGCATGTCCCACTGTGCTCTCTGGGATTGGCCCAGAGCCCCAGAGCCCTTTGGCCAGCCCAGCCCAGCCCTCCCATGCCAGGTTTGGTTCCCCGCAGTGCTGATCCCGGTGGATTGAGGATGGTCTGACCAGCAGGTGGAAGCAGAGAAAAAACCTCCCAAAGGCTCCCGTGTGTGCAGGCTGCTCCCAGGGAATCTGGTGTTTAGAGCTGCAGACCATGTCAGACCCTTCCTCAGCTTTGCATCTGGTCCAGCACAGCCTCCTCCAGGTGGTTGTACCGTGGTTTTACCATCTCCCTCTGGCACTGATCATCACCGAGGGCGTTTGGGTTTGTTTGGGTTTTCCCTCCTTCTGCACTTCATAAGCAGCAGGATCACCCATCTGTGCTTAGCCCCCGTGGTGGTGCTGCTGTTCGTGACGTTGTGCTGTGTGTCCCTGGGCTGTGGAAGGTCTCTGAGAAGCGCCAGGGCTGGAGCAGGCTCAGGGTTCAGTCAGGGCTGGGGGTAAACCAGGTGCCAGGACTGAGGCCAGGTTTGGCTGTTCCAGGGCTGTCACTGGAAGCTGGGTTTAATTAAAACACAGAGCTCCACCTCAGCCTGGGGCAGAGCTTTCCATGGAGGGGCAGAGCCCTGGAGCAGCTGCCCAGGGAATTGTGGAGACCCCCTCTCTGGGGACATCCCAACCCACCTGGGCGTGTTCTGTGCCACTGCTCCAGGTGGCCCTGCTGGGCAGGGCTTGGGCTGGGTGCTCTGCAGGGGTCCCTAAAAGCCCAAATAATCTGGGAGTTGTCTACTGGAGGGTGCTGTTGCCTTCTCCTGCCTTTCAATTGGGAAGCCAGGTGAGTCTTTGCCTGGGTGTGAGGGCTGGCAGGGGCTGTGGTGCTGGGCTTTGGTCACAGGTTCTGGTCACTCAGCACTGGGAATTCATCTCTGGGACCACCTCATGTGTTTGTTGTCCTGGTGGGAGCTCAGCTCCTCTGCTCTGCTCTGCTCTGGGGGGCTGTGAGCTGTGCCAGGGCTGTGCATGTGCAGGAGTGGGTGATCCAGGCACAGTGCACGCCCAGCACTGGGCACCCCCGGGAGCAGAGTGGTGTTCCACCCTTGTTCTGAATCATGGAACTCAGTCGTGTATCTGAATGTACACAGCGGTTCCTTTTCCTCTGGAAAAGATTTAATTTCTTTGTCATTGCAGAGGTTTAGCTTTATCATTTCCAAGTGTTGGCTGTGTTTGCAGAGGGGTAAAAAAGCATTGCAAAAGGAAATAAATACAAAAATGTAATGCTTTATGCATAATAAAAGTGCATTTAAGCTCTAACATGTCATATAATCATTGAGCCATGGCACAGACTGATGAGTTGCTGAGCACAGACACTTCAGAGGGGAGTAGCAATGTGAAATCTGGAATAAAGATCCCAACCCAGGAGCCAGCTCATTGGTTTAATGGGTCTTTGTCTCTCTCAGTGCTGCACACTTGGGAGTTCAGGAGATCACAAACTTCCCTGGGCTCGGGCTGTGCTGGAGGAACCTCCCTGGGGATTTGACAGCAGAATATTTACACCAGGAGGGAAAGGCTGCTTTTATTCTTAAAATATTTACAGACCTCTGTGCTTTTCTGCAGGGGAAAGATTAACCTTGTTAGTGTCAGCTGAGGCGTGTGGGGCTCTCCAGCAGCTGTTGTCTCTCCCCTGTCAGGGAGATCTTCATTTCAGTCCGGGCTTGTGGGTTGTAATGGAGCTGCTGTAACAGCACTAATTGGGGAAATTAGTTTGGACGGTGGCATTAATATTCATGCATCCCTGCAACGGCTCCCTGCTAATTAGTGTCTCTTCCTGCTCGATTATGGTGGCAAAATGGGATGGGATAAATCTCTGGGGTTAACTGGTGCTCAGCGTGGCCACCAGTGAGCTGCAGGGTGCTGGGGCTGTGCCATGCCCAGGAGGGGCTGCAGGGCTGTGCCAGCCTCAGGAGGGGCTGTGCCAGTGCCAGGAGGGGCTGTGCCATGCCCAGGAGGGGCTGCAGGGCTGTGCCATGCCCAGGAGGGGCTGTGCCAGGGCCAGGAGGGGCTGCGGGGCTGTGCCAGCCCCAGGAGGGGCTGTGCCATGCCCAGGAGGGGCTGCAGGGCTGTGCCATGCCCAGGAGGGGCTGCAGGGCTGTGCCATGCCCAGGAGGGGCTGTGCCAGCCCCATGTGGGTCCCTGGAGCCCCAAAGCCCAGCTGGGGCTGGGCAGGGAGCTGGGGCAGGCTGCAGAGCTGCTGGCTGCCAGTTCTGCAGGAAGCAGCAGAGGCTCTGCCCAGCTCTGTGGCAGTTCTGGGGCTCTGTGGGGACTCTGCTCTGCCCTGGCCCACATCTGGCTGTGCCATGCCCAGGGGGGGTGGTGCCAGCCCGAGGAGGGGCTGTGCCATGCCCAGGAGGGGCTGCAGGGCTGTGCCATGCCCAGGAGGGGCTGTGCCAGCCCCATGTGGGTCCCTGGAGCCCCAAAGCCCAGCTGGGGCTGGGCAGGGAGCTGGGGCAGGCTGCAGAGCCGCTGGCTGCCAGTTCTGCAGGAAGCAGCAGAGGCTCTGCCCGGCTCTGTGGCAGTTCTGGGGCTCTGTGGGGACTCTGCTCTGCCCTGGCCCACATCTGGGAGGTGCTCAGAGTTTGCTCCATCCCATTCCCACCAGAGCACAGTCCTGCCTGCTTTCATGGGCTTTGCTGTGCTGTTCTTGCCCTTCTCACAGAGCTGGAGCATAAACACGGTGGGGATGGTGCCACCAGGCTGGGGACAGCAGAGGGGACAGCTGTCCCTGCCTCGGGGGGTCCCTGCTTTGTCCTGCTGGGATTGGAATGGCTCCCAGGTGTGGCACAGAGGGTTTGGGGCCACGTTTGTGCTCCAGGCCTGGGGGGCTCAGGGTCCCCCCTGCAGACAGCCATGGCCAGTGCTTCACTGAGCCCCAGGGCAGGGCTGGGCTGTCCCCAGGGCATGGCTGTCCCCAGGGCAGGGCCTGGGCTGTCCCCAGGGCAGGGCTGGGCTGTCCCCAGGGCAGGGCTGGGCTGTCCCCAGGGCTGGGCTGTCCCCAGGGCATGGCTGTCCCCAGGGCATGGCTGTCCCCCAGCTCAGCCCCTGCTCACCTCCACCTGCCAGGGGCTGGGCTGGGGTCAGGGACACCTCTGGGGGCTGCAGGCAGGGACAGGAGCTTGGCAGGAGATCTGCACGGCTCCTGCTGTCTTGTGAGACAAAAAGCTTGTTGAGAGGGATGGTACAGGAGCAAATACAGAGAATTCCCACCAGAATTCCCACCAGAATTCCCACCACGGCCTGATCTGTAGCCTGGGAAGCGCAGGGCGTGGAGCAGGGGAGGAAGGGGATCTGAGGACCATTTGTCTCCCTGGCAGAGCCGTGCCAGCCCCTCTCGTGGGTGGTGATGGATTTGCCTTTCCCGTGCCCGGGATCCCAGCAGAGCCCCTGGGCTGGGCTCCCGTGTGCAGGGGATGAGGAAATGCAGCAGCACTGCAGCGCCTGCTCCCCAGCGGGATGTCTGCACTAATTCATGGATCCAGGCTCTCTAGGATCACTCTCAGTTCCACAGAGCTCCTTCCCTTCTGTCCCTGTCCCACCTGTGCAGGCTGGGGCTGGGCTGGGCTGGGGAGCCACCCCTGGGATGTGTGAGCATCACACCAACACAGAAAACCCCTTGAATTCCTCTGCATCCCCTCGTTCTCCTTCCCTCTCTTGGCAGGAAGGGAGGTGAAGTGCTTTGCTCAGCCTCTTCCACAAAGAAAGGAATAAATAAAATAAAGCCATAAGTGATCCCAGCATTTCTCTGCAAAACTCGGAGGGAAGAAATAACGAGAAAATGCTATTAGTTCTATTTTTAAAGAGAGGAGAGCTCCGTGATGCCATGGTGATGGAACTGGTGCCAGCACCTGGTGGATGGAGAGCCCCTGCGTGCCTGGGTGGTGCAGATGGAGCGGGACAGCAGGGAGTGCAGAGGGCTCTGTTCATGGAGTCTCCTGTCAGCTTCCTGCTGCCAAACCTGGTGATTCCCGGGCTGTCAGGAGGGGTGGGGGCATCGCCTGGCATTCCTGCCTGGGGCAGTCTGAGGAGGACAAATCCCACAGGTGATGGGGGGAGTGGGGCAGGGACCCAGCCAGCTGTGCAGCCAGGCCTTGTGGCACCTGTGCCACTCCAGGGGTGTGTGACACCTGTGCCACTCTGGGGCCGTGTGGCACCTGTGCCACTCTGGGGCTGTGTGTGGCACCTGTGCCACTCCGGGGGTGTGTGTGGCACCTGTGCCACTCTGGGGCCGTGTGGCACCTGTGCCACTCCAGGTGTGTGTGGCACCTGTGCCACTCCGGGGGTGTGTGGCACCTGTGCCACTCCGGGGGTGTGTGGCACCTGTGCCACTCCGGGGGTGTGTGTGGCACCTGTGCCACTCTGGGGCTGTGTGGCACCTGTGCCACTCCGGGGGTGTCCTGCCTGTGCCCACAGGTGCCACCACCCCCAAGGGGTACCTGGAGCAGGTGCTGTGCCAGTGCAGAGGGCTCAGAGCTCTCGTGCAGCTCTGGAAGGGCCCCGTGAGCAGCTGGGTGAGGACGTTTGGGGCATTGGCGGAGGTCTGGAGCCAGGGAGGTGGCAGTGCCCGGGCAGGGACAGCGCTGCCCTGCTCTCGGTGCTGGCAGCAGCCTCGGGACACCCCCAGAGCTCGGTTTGGGAGCGGGGGCAGCAGGAGCAAACAGAGAGGCTGGGGGCACTGGGCTGTGACCACAGAATGACTCTGTGTACAAATGAGATGGATTCACAGGGTGCTTATCTAAATGAGGTTGCCATTTTACAGTGCTCATTTTCCTGTTGGTTGCTCGTGGTACCAAAACAGCGTTTCAGAGGCCCAGGGCAGGGCAGGGCAGGGATGGGATGGGATGGGATGGGATGGGATGGGATGGGATGGGCAGGACAGGGCTGGGCAGGGCTGGGATGGGCAGGACAGGGATGGGCAGGGCTGGCACCGCGGGAGCTCCTGCTGCAGCCCGGCGGGGCACAGCTGCCCTGCAGTAATTAGCAGCCGCTCTGCCGATGTTGATGAAGAACGCCCAGGGGCTTTGTTCCTTTGCGCCGTGCTTCTGCCCTCCGGAGGAATGAATAACTGGAGGGAAGGGGATTGCGGGAGAGGGAATGAAGGAGGAGACAACCCCGGCGTGGCGTTCCCAGGGCTGGCAGCGCGGGGTGCGAGAGGCACGGCTGGCAGCCGAGGGCTCGGGTGGCGGTCCCCAAGCGCCACCAGCGTCCCTGAGCTGCTGCTGTGCCTCGGGCTCGGAGCAGGAGCTGCGGGAGCGCCTGGAGCTGTGCCTGGGGTTCCATTCGGCACTCGGGGCTGGGCGCAGGGCAGAGACAGCCCGGCGTGCCTGGCAGAGCTCACAGCGGGTCTGGACACTCTGGGGATGCTGCTTTCCTTGGGATCCTGCACGCATTTCCAAGCGGAGAGCACAGCCCCATTCTCCAGCCCCCTCTCCCGTTCCTGTCCTCTCCCGGCTGGAGGAAGGGGGCTTGAAGGGCCAGTCTGTTCTTGCAGGCAGCTCCAGCCCCTGGGCTGGTGGGGCTTGGCTGATTCCCACGGGCTGGGATGGCCCTGCTGCTCAGGGGCTGACAGGGGACATCCCATTCCCATTCCCAACCCATCCCAGCAGCTCCATTCCCATTCCTATTCCCATCCCATCTCATTCTGGGATGGCCCGGTTGGTCAGGGGCTGACAGGGGACATCCCATTCCCATTCCCATCCCCATCCATCCCGCAGCTCCCTGCATATCCCCATTCCCATCCCCATTCCCGTTCCTGCCCATCCCAATCCCATCCCATCCCATCCCATCCCATCCCATCCCATTCCCATCCCCATCCGCTCCCGGCGCCGCTCGGTTTCTCGGGAATGCCGCTGAGGACCTGTTACAGTCAGCTGTCGGAAACGATCCGACCCCGACATTCCGCACGAGCTTCCTTGCAGAGTCAGCTCTCCGGTGAGAAGTGAAGGAGCGGTGATTTAGGGGCTGACCCGCGCACCCATAAACACGAGGCGGTCCGGGAGCCGCGGCGCTCCCTGCCATGCGATAAGTGCGGATGCAGGAGTGCTCGCAGGGCCGTTCCTGCGTGTCCCCTGGGTGCTGCAGCTCCTCCAGCCCTGCTGGGGCCCTGGCAGCTCGCAGCAGCCAGGACAGGATGCTCCAGGCGCTTTGTCAGGGAGGGAAAGCACAGGATCGCACACCATCCCCCTCCCTGCTGAGCTCCATCCCTGCCGTGCTCCTGAGGGCGAGCAGCTTGTTCAGCACCCTGCGGGATCAGCCCCTCGGGAATGCTGAGCTCTCCCAGCTCCAGCCGCCTTTCCACAGGGCAGGGATGCTGAAATACTGCGTGCTTCCAGAAGTGGCTCCTGGGCCTTCATCCTCAGGGCTTCCCTGGGTCACAGAGATCGCGTTCATCCTCCCAGAGCTCCCCTGCCCTGCGCAGGGATCAGTGGAGAGCTTTGCTTGTTGGTCTGGTTTGTGGTTTAGGATCGGTTTTGTTTGCTGGTCTGGTTTAGGATCAGTTTGTTTGTTAGTGTGCTTTAGGATCAGTTTGTTTGTTAGTGTGGTTTAGGATCAGTTTTGTTTGTAGGTGTGCTGTAGAATCAGTTTTATCAAGGCCACAGGTTGTGGGCCTGGGCTTGTGCTGTTGATGAAAGCAGCACTGGACACTGGTTTTTATTTTTAAGGGAGGCCCTGCTCAGGCTGGGCAGCTCTTCCTGCAGGCTCCTGCTCCCCAGGGCTCGTGGGCTCCTCTGGCTCTGGGCTGGCCCCGGGCAGGGGAAGGAGCTGCTCTGGTGTGGTTTTCATCAGGGGGCTGCAAGGCTGAGCTGTTAGAGACCTCTAAAAAAATAAAAATATTTCTATATCTGGCTGCTCCTGCATGAGTCTAATAACATGGCCCTTAGAAAGTAATTTGGATTAATTAGAATGTCCGGGCACTTTTGTGCATCCCATCCCATCCCATCCCATCCCATCCCATCCCATCCCATCCCATCCCATCCCATCCCATCCCATCCCATCCCATCCCATCCCATCCCATCCCATCCCATCCCATTCCCATCCCCATCCGCTCCCGGCGCCGCTCGGTTTCTCGGGAATGCCGCTGAGGACCTGTTACAGTCAGCTGTCGGAAACGATCCGACCCCGACATTCCGCACGAGCTTCCTTGCAGAGTCAGCTCTCCGGTGAGAAGTGAAGGAGCGGTGATTTAGGGGCTGACCCGCATAAACACGAGGCGGTCCGGGAGCCGCGGCGCTCCCTGCCATGCGATAAGTGCGGATGCAGGAGTGCTCGCAGGGCCGTTCCTGCGTGTCCCCTGGGTGCTGCAGCTCCTGCAGCCCTGCTGGGGCCCTGGCAGCTCGCAGCAGCCAGGACAGGATGCTCCAGGCGCTTTGTCAGGGAGGGAAAGCACAGGATCCCACACCATCCCCTCTCCCTGCTGAGCTCCATCCTTGCCGTGCTCCTGCGGGCGAGCAGCTTGTTCAGCACCCTGCAGGATCAGTCCCTCGGGAATGCTGAGCTCTCCCAGCTCCAGCCGCCTTTCCACAGGGCAGGGATGCTGAAATACTGCGTGCTTCCAGAAGTGGCTCCTGGGCCTTCATCCTCAGGGCTTCCCTGGGTCACAGAGATCGCGTTCATCCTCCCAGAGCTCCCCTGCCTGCGCAGGGATCAGTGGAGAGCTTTGCTTGTTGGTCTGGTTTGTGGTTTAGGATCGGTTTTGTTTGCTGGTCTGGTTTAGGATCAGTTTGTTTGTTAGTGTGCTTTAGGATCAGTTTGTTTGTTAGTGTGGATTTAGGATCAGTTTTGTTTGTAGGTGTGCTGTAGAATCAGTTTTATCAAAGCCACAGGTTGTGGGCCTGGGCTTGTGCTGTTGATGAAAGCAGCACTGGACACTGGTTTTTATTTTTAAGGGAGGCCCTGCTGAGGCTGGGCAGCTCTTCCTGCAGGCTCCTGCTCCCCAGGGCTCGTGGGCTCCTCTGGCTCTGGGCTGGCCCCGGGCAGGGGAAGGAGCTGCTCTGGTGTGGTTTTCATCAGGGGGCTGCAAGGCTGAGCTGTTAGAGACCTCTAAAAAAATGAAAATATTTCTATATCTGGCTGCTCCTGCATGAGTCTAATAACATGGCCCTTAGAAAGTAATTTGGATTAATTAGAATGTCCGGGCACTTTTGTGATAAAGACGTGCAGGGTAATTATCCAGTGTCCAGAATAATCTATTGAGCTTGTGAAGTTTAAGTCTGAAAATTATTCTCCCCTAAGTATTCGTCTTTCTGACTGTATTTCTGTTATTGAATTTGTTTTCCCACAAGTTAGATAAGAAGAAATGTAATTATTTAGCTGGCAAGCTCAATGTTGAGGTGAAGAAAACCAGTGAAGGTAAAAGTGTGATTGCCTTGTGGTTTTTCCTGTAATAATGCAGAAATATTTGGATATCTGTAGAATTACATGGTGATGATGCACTTTGTGAAAGGCCAGAGATGAAATATAAGGGAATAAAAGGTACAGATATTCACTGGAACTTCATTATACCCTATAACTCTTGGATATGTGGTGGGAGAAATGTCAAATGCAGATTTCTCCCATAATTACCATCCATTCTCGCTCCCATCTCTCCTCACTGCATTTTCTCACTCTCCTTTATACCCAGCGTGTGTCCTGAAGGACCTTGTTCTGTTTCTGATGCTCAGAGGACACAACAGGCCTTTTTACTTGGGATAATGTTTATTTTGGATTAAAGAAAACATGAAATCAAAGGCGGGCTAAATATAATCCCTGGTGGAACCATCCACCCCGGCCAGCCGAGCCTCCCACACCCTCTGAAGGAATATTAAATACTTGGGACTCGAGGAGGACGTGTCTGACCTTGCAGATGATGGAACAATTTGTTCTCTCTGAGCCCCTCCCCACTGCTGCTGCCCCAGTGCAGGGGGGCTCTGGAGGGGCTGGGAAGGGAATGGAGAATTCCTGAGGAGCTGGGAAGGGGCTCAGCCTGGAGCAAAGGAGGCTCGGGGGGGCCCTTGTGGCTCTGCACAGCTCCTGCCAGGAGGGGACAGCCGGGGGGTCAGGCTGTGCTCCAGGGAACAGGGACAGGAGCAGAGGGGAGGGCTAAGCTGAATATCAGGAGCAATTTCTGCAGGGAAAGAACTGCCCAGGAACAATTTCTGCATGGCAAGAACTGCCCAGGAACAATTCCTGCATAAAAGAACTGCCCAGGAACAATTCCTGCATGGGAAGAACTGCCCAGGAACAATTTCTGCAGGGAAAGAACTGCCCAGGAACAATTTCTGCAGGGAAAGAACTGCCCAGGAACAATTTCTGCAGGGAAAGAACTGCCCAGGAACAATTTCTGCAGGGAAAGAACTGCCCAGGAACAATTTCTGCAGGAAAGAAACTGCCCAGGAACAATTCCTGCAGGGAAGGAACTGCCCAGGAACAATTCCTGCATAAAAGAACTGCCCAGGAACAATTCCTGCATGGGAAGAACTGCCCAGCCCTGGCACAGCTGCCTGGGGTTGGGGATCCCCATCCCTGGGGGTCTCAAAGCCCTTGGATGTGGCCCCTGGGGACACGGGGCACTGGTGGCCCTGGCAGTGCTGGGGAAGGGCTGGATTTGATCTCGGGGTGTTTCCAGCCCAGCGATGTCTCTCTGGTGGAGTGCTCCTCGCTGAGCAGGCAGTAGGTCTGGCTGGAGCCACAGACAGTGTGCCGGGGTGGTGGAGGAGGGACCTGGCTGCAGCAGCAAGGAGCACCTGGGCTGCAGGCTGCTCTCACCTGGAGCACATCACCCCTCTCTGAGAACACTCGTGCTGCTTGCTGAGGTGGCAGGAGTTTGCTGCTTTGCACCCCTTGGTGTGAGGGTTGGAGGTGAGAGCACCACTGGGCCCTTGCTCTGCCAGGGTTTTCTGTTCCTGGCTGCCCTTGCAGCTTGGCACACCTTGCATGCTCTGGAATGCTGCTCTGGGTTTGAGATGTAGGAGATGATTTGTAGTGGTCTCCACGAGGCCTCTCACACATTTCAATGAGAACAGGCTCCTGCAGACCTGTTCAGTGAGCTGTTCACAGGACCTTGGGTTTGCTCTCTGTGGGATTGAGCTGCCTGCCCACATTCCTTGGTAGAAAAGGGAGAAAGAAGAACGGATGACTGAGGTTTTATCACCCATGCAGTCTCTGGAAGCAGCGTTCAGCAGGAGGTCAGGAGCCTGGCCAGGCAGACCCAGGACAAGGTGCTTTGTCCCCTCCTGCCCCGCACAGCCCCCCAGCTGGCTCATGTCCAGCTGTCCAGCAGCTGTGACAGCTGTCTGGGCCTGTCCCCACGTGTGGCTCTGCCCTGGCACTGAGGGGGGCTGCCAGGAGCCCCTGCCAGGGGATTTATCCCTGCTGTCACTGGGATGTGCTGCTCCCACCAGGGCAGCCTGAGCACGTCTCTGGCTCTGCTCATAAATTGGGATTCATTTTCTAGCTCTGGGTTGGTCACCTCCAGCTGGAGTTCTGTGAGCACATCTCACCCTGGGCTTTGGCTGCAGGTGTGGGGACAGCTGGGGGGAGGAAGAGGAGGAGGAGGAGGAACCTGTTGAGGCTCGTAGGTGTGGGTGAGCAGGGCTGCGGGGAGGTCAGGCAGCAGCTTACACATATTCTCTATAATTCACAGCTCTCCTCTTGCCTCAAGCTTTTCATGCCAATCCAAGGCAGACAGTTTAAGCTCAAGCAGAACGGTTCAGTCAGCCACAGTGTGTGAGCACATTAAAACCCGGGGGTTTTTATTATTTGACACATTTTTAAATTCAGAAATACTTCCAATATTACATGGAGGGAAATGAGCTCCAGAAACCCTGTTTAAAACATCATTTACTGCTTGAAATGCAGCTGGTGCCCTTGGGGTGTCAGAGGACCCGGGGGGCTGGAGCAGATCACATTATCTGAGCTCTGCCTTAACTGAGGCCACTCAACACTTTAATGAGAACAGGCTCCTGCTTCTGCAGTATCTGTTTGGTGGAAGTTGTTCACAGAACTTGGCTTTGCTCGCTGTGGGACTGAGCTGCCTGCCCGAAGCTGAGCTGTGCACTGAAATTAGAAATGACCTCTTGATGCAGCTAAACCTGCATTGCCAGATGTTGGGTGTGTTGCTGTGTCAGGGCACCCCCTTGGCTGTCAGACTCCTGGCTGTATTGACAGGTCAGGAATAAATATTCAAACCAGGAATAAATATTCAAACCACAGCCTCGCTTTCCACGACACAAGCGTGGAGCTCTCCTAGAAATGCAGTTCTGAGCCGTGCTCCCAGCTGAGCTGACAGCTCTCATTCAGCCCAAAACCAGCACCAGGATGAGGGCTTCCCCTTGCACCCCTCTGCACTTTGTTTCACTGGGCTGCCTTTGTGTGCCTGTCTGTGGATTGCTTTCACAGAACTCTGTTCTGCCACCAAGAACAGTTTCTGTCTCAGCCTGGCTGCTGAATAAGTCGTTACTGGTGTTGTCTTTATCGGGCTACTTTCAAAATCAATGAGATTTATGCTTGCAGATTAAAAACCTTTTAAAATATGCATAGACAATATAAGGTTCAATTATCTGTTTGGGATGAATGGAGCAGTGTGTACACATAAATAAAACATAGAAGCTGCTTCACTCTGTTTATATTCTGCTCCTGATTTATTTTCAGAAGAGTTGGAATTGGTGAGTCCGTGTTTGGATTGGGAGCTGCAGTCACTGCAGGGATGTGTGTGCTCGGTGCCCATGCACTGCCTCTGCTCACAGCCTGGCTGCTCAGCCTCTGGGAGTGCAGCAGGGCTGTGGGACTGGTGCACGTGGAAACCAAATCAGCCCGTGCTGCCAGTGCCATCACTGAGGGCAGGCACCCCGAGTGCCTGCTGAGCACTCTGGTGGTGACAGGAGCCCTTCTGGGAATGCCCTGGCTGGTGGAAATGTGAACTCCAGAGGAATGGGAATGTATTCTGGTGTCTGGAAGAGCTTGCAGGGTGTGTTCAGGGCATGGGAGAGGCAGAGAAGCTCTTCCTCTCTCCCCACTGTGCACAGCACTGACACAGAACCCCAGGATGGTTTGGGCTGGAGGGACCCTAAATCCCCCCAGTGCCAGGCTGCTCCAGCCCCATCCAGCCTGGCCTTGGGCACTGCAGGGATGGAAAGTGAAGCATTCCAGTAAATAATTCATCCCCAGGAAAGCATAAACGGCTGAGTCCTGCTCCCCAGTATGTGAACACGCTGAGGCAGGGGTGATGTCCTTGTTTATTCAAGGACAGTTCTACCTACAGCTTTAGAGGGGGTAAGATGTTTATTTTTGTGCTGTGACTCATTTTCATTACAATTTCGGGCCTCCTGGTTTCAAGTCAGGTTCTTCAAGTCCAAGGTTCTTTTAGCATTTAAAAGCTAAGAAATCACTCCCTGTTTTTCTATAAAAAACCAATCTGTGCCATAAGCTCATCACTGTCATGAGCAGACCTTGGTCCAGGCCCAGGTCATCAAGATGAAATACAGGATATCTCATATTTATGGCCACATCTCACTTTACTGGGTGTTTATGATCTTTTCTCCTGCTTTCTGAGCTGATGAAGTGCTCCCCTGAGCCATGTGGACAGTACTAATTGCTGTAATTATTGTCCCTTAATTGCTACAATTATTTGTTTAGGAGCACTTTCTCACTCCAGGAAAGGCAGTAGTCTTCTCTATGCCCTGTATCTCCGTATCTCTGTACCCTGTAGATGTGGAGAAGGCTCCCGGCTCGGTGTCCCTCAGGATGGCCTTCCATGACTTTTCATGGCAGCCGTGGTGGGGATGGGGATTGGTTCGTGTGCCTGGAAATGGGCTCTTTTCAGGTTTGACATGAATTAAACAGAAGTGTGGTCAGTTGGAAGGGCAGTTGTTGGAGAAAGCCAAAGTAGCTTTGGGAGTGTTTGTTCCAGTAATGGCTCCATCCCCAGTAACAATGGTAACGAGGAGTTGGGAATTTTAAAAGTCTTGCTGAGCAGCACCGTGGCTGGGAGTGGGAGATGGAGCTCACCCACCCAGCTGGGAGGGGTGGGGAAAGAGCCACTGCAGGTGGCACCAAAATTCAGGTGCATCGATCGTTTCTGGCTTTATTTCTTAGTGCTCCTTCCACTGCTCAGAAATATTTGCTCTTGCTCCTGAAAAGGGATTTGCATGAAAGCTTTCCTAATTGTTCTGCCTCACTTTCTCACTGGCAACGTTTGATTCTTGGCTGTGAAACCACCTGAAGTGCCCAGAGAGGACGGGTGGTAAGCAGGGATCACCACCCAAGTGCTGTTCTCATCGTGACCTGGGCTGCTGGGAATGCAATTCCAGCTCTTCTGGGAGCCCTGCAGCAAAACCTGCAGTAAGATTTGTTTTCCTGTGTGCCTCCCAGGCACAGAGAGGGCAGGGGCTGCAGGAGGGGGGTCCTGGTGCTGGCAGGGCTGGGCAGGAGGAGGCAGAGCTGCTCCCTGTGCTGTGCCCAGGGCTGGCAGCTCCTGGGGAGCACTGAGCTGGAGTTCCATTCCCTGAGAACAGCAGGGAGGTCTGTGCCTGCTACCTTTACAAGCTCTGACCTCACTTAGTGTACTGGGTGAAATGTCCACAGAATGACAGCATGGTTTGGGCTCCAGGGAGCTCAAAGCTCTGCTCAGCCCCCTGCCAAGGGCAGGGACAGCTTCCCGTGGATATATCTGCATTTCTAGAGCTGCCTGCCAGATTGCCTTCCTGCTCAGAAGGCAAAGTGAGAGTGAGAAGGGTCTGGAGGGGTTTTGCCCAGAGAAAATAGCCAGGGAGAAGCTCCAGCAACCTGAGCTCCAGCCAGGGGAGCAGTGCTGTGCAGGATGCTGGAGCTGCCGTCCTGCACTTGGAGGTGGGGCACACAGAGGAGCTGTGCTAACTCAGGATTAAACTCCAACCTGATGAATTTCCGCAGGAACAGACCCTGAGCCCTGGCAGATCCCAGGCTGTCACCCATCAGTGAGGCTCCAGGCAGCTCGTGTGCAGCCGGGCTCCTGGGGGTTTGCAGGGTTTGCACCCTGACACTGCCCTGCCCCACGGGACGGGCTCGGGGGGCTCTGCCAGGGCAGGCTGAGCTTCCCCAGCGCCAGGGAACCACAGTCAATCAATCAAACTGCACAGGAAACCGAAATTAGACATGCAGAAAGTGCGAACTTCATATTGGCCTGCTAGGAGCTCATTAGTGTCTCAGTAGGGGCACTCCTGCATTGTCTTAATTGCCCAGGTCCTCGGGGAAATTGCCTTTCTGATCTCCTGGCTGCTGTCACTGCCTGAGGTGGGCTCAGGTGCACCTTCCTCATCATCTTCCTCATCATCAGTGGCTGGGGAGGGGCTGAGCTCAGTCCCTGCAGGCAGCACAGCAGCAGGAGCTGCTTGGTTTGGGTGTGTGCAGCTGCTGGGCCAGGCTTTGGCAGGCCGGGCTTTGGCAGGCCAGGCTTTGGCAGGCCAGGCTTTGGCAGGCCAGGCTTTGGCAGGCCGGGCTTTGGCAGCCCTGCAGCCCCGGGGAGGGCTGGTGTGTGCTCTGGCTCTGGGGTCTGTGAGATCCCAGGCTGTCACCCATCAGTGAGGCTCCAGGCAGCTCGTGTGCAGCCGGGCTCCTGGGGGTTTGCAGGGTTTGCACCCTGACACTGCCCTGCCCCACGGGACGGGCTCGGGGGGCTCTGCCAGGGCAGGCTGAGCTTCCCCAGCGCCAGGAAACCACAGTCAATCAATCAAACTGCACAGGAAACCGAAATTAGACATGCAGAAAGTGCGAACTTCATATTGGCCTGCTAGGAGCTCATTAGTGTCTCAGTAGGGGCACTCCTGCATTATCTTAATTGCCCAGGTCCTCAGGGAAATTGCCTTTGTGACATCTCCTGGCTGCTGTCACTGCCTGAGGTGGGCTCAGGTGCACCTTCCTCATCATCTTCCTCATCATCAGTGGCTGGGGAGGGGCTGAGCTCAGTCCCTGCAGGCAGCACAGCAGCAGGAGCTGCTTGGTTTGGGTGTGTGCAGCTGCTGGGCCAGGCTTTGGCAGGCCGGGCTTTGGCAGGCCGGGCTTTGGCAGGCCGGGCTTTGGCAGCCCTGCAGCCCCGGGGAGGGCTGGTGTGTGCTCTGGCTCTGGGGTCTGTGTGTTCCAGGACCAGGCACGTGCCTTTGCTGAGCAACCCAAACGTTCTGCCGTTTTTATTGGAAAAAAGGATCTGTCGAGCAGGGAGAGAAGGAGGATTTGGGATTGGATAACAGCACCCAGAGAGTGTGAAAGGGAAAACTGGAACAGGGAGTTTGGGTTTCAGTGAGGCTTGCTCTGAAGTGAGCTGTTTGTGTTTCAGGGGGTTCCAGGTGAGCTGTTTGTGTTTCAGGGGGTTCCAAGTGAGCTGTTTGTGTTTCAGGGGGTTCCAGGTGAGCTGTTTGTGTTTCAGGGGGTTCCAGGTGAGCTGTTTGTGTTTCAGTGGGGCTCCAAGAGAGCTGTTTGTGTTTCAGGGGGTTCCAGGTGAGCTGTCTGTGTTTCAGGGGGGTTCCAGGTGAGCTGTTTGTGTTTCAGGGGGTTCCAGTGAGCTGTTTGTGTTTCAGGGGGTTCCAGGTGAGCTGTCCCAGGCTCTGGGGCTGGCTGGGGCTGGAAGGAGAGCCTGGGGTGGCTCCCTGTGTGTTTGTGCTGCTGCTCCTGCTGCAGCTGCTCTCCAGCAGGGGCTTGAGCAAGACAACAAGTGTGACCCAGAGACAGCTCTTCATTAGCAGGAGAAAATGAAATAAACGAAGAATAATGGTCAGTGTTAGAAATAAATTAACATCAATTAATCACTGACTAAGGCAGTGTTCCCAGCATTACTCATCCCCTTGCTGCCATCAGAAGACCAGCCAGGCTGAGCACACGTGGAAGCCTGAGCGTGGTGTGTCTGCAAGCTCAGGGACCGAGGAGTTCTGCTTCCCCCATCACTGAATCCCTCGGGGTCCTCCTGAGAGCTCCAGCTCAGCCCCTGCCCTGCTGCTGGGGAAGGGCAGGAGCTCGGGGGCCCTGGGGGTCACAGCCCCTCTGCTGAGGGGCTGGAGCCTTTGGGAAGCACTCTGGGGTTCTCTGGAGCTGTCTGGTGTCAGAGCAGAAAATGGGGAAGGGCGATGGAAGAGGAATCCTGCTTCTTCCAGCTGCAGTTCTGAACTGATGATAACGAACAGAGTTTACCAGAGTGAGAGAAAAATAAAGCAGTGAAGAGACAGAAAATATTTATCTGGATAGCTGGAAAGCCCTCCCCAGAGCAGTGTGGTGTAAAACTCTCTGCTGTCCCTTGGCCCTGCCCAGCGACACCTCAGCAGCATCCCTGGAGCAGAGCACAGGCACTGCCCAGCCTGCCCCGGGGCTCGGTGAGCTGGGCAATCCATTTTTATTCCCAAGTGCACGTCAGTGCTGGCAGGAGCTGGAGGGGCCCGTGTGGAGCTCCCAGGTGGGCAGCACTTGGATTTTAGCTGATTCTGACCTCGTGGGTGCCCACTTTGCCACTGGGATGCTGCTGGTGTGCATGGGGAGCTGGGCAGGAGCAGAAGGTGCCTTTTGCAGGTGTTTACAAGGAGCTCTGACACTCTGGGCAGGGGGATTGTGGTGGCTGCAGTCCCTGGCACACCCACTGAAGGATTTTCCTCCCTGTACTTGAACAAAACGGGAGGAGAATTCTACTTGGCACACATATATAACTCTATGTTGCTTTTAGATATCCTGTTAGAAACACTGGTAAAACACCTCATATCTGCTTTTTATACTCCGAGTGATTGAAGCAGCCAGCAGTAGTTAATATTTTATGAAGAGTGGAAAAAGATTTAAAATCCAAAAGGTCTCCTTAGGAACATAAGCAATGCAGCAAATTCTGTAGAAGCTTTGGTTGCTGTAGAAGTGCAGAATGCACTCCTTTTGATTTTTAGTTGAAAAAGCAGTTGTTGGCAAGTTGGAGTACAAAGAGTTGCCAGATGAAAGCTGGTGTTTCAGCCTCCCTTGGTGCTGGTTGCAGAAAGCAGCCCCTGCTCTCCTCTTGCCCTGGGAGCCAGGGGTGCTGAGCCCTTTGCACGGCTGATCCTGGGGCAGTGCAGAGCAGGGCTGGTTTTTGGGAGGAGGAGAGGCGGTAGGTCCTTGCAGGGTGATAAATCCCTGTGGAGTGCTGTGCAGGGAGCAGAGCTGGGTGCAGGGTGCTGTGCTGGGGCAGCCAGAGCTGCCCCGTGCTCGGGCTGCAGGCTCAGCTGTGCAGTGGATGTTGTGTGCAGGGCAGAGCTCTGCCCTCCCCTCCCTGCTGCCTCCAGAGAGAGCCAGGCCAGGTTCCTTAGCTTGAGGAGCAGTCCCAGACTCTTACAAACCATTGCACAGTGGCCTTGGGGATTCGTGTCAGCTCAGGAACTGCTCAGGGCTTGCTTGGCAAGGGCACAACAGCCCTGAGCACTGCTCTGGGCTCTCTGTCACAAAAGGCACTGTCAGGCTCCCCCACACTGCAGAGAGCAGGGCGAGCAGTGGCTGCTGTGCTGGGACAGAGCTGAGTGTGCCCAGGCTGTGTCTGGGACAGAGGTGTCCCTTCACACTGCCCTTCATCACAGGGAGTGAAAACTGGACCTACTTTACCTTGAGCCTGGAGCCTCCGTCCTCCTAAGGCTGAGGAAGGGTCTTTCAGCCAGTGCTGGCAGTGCAGAGCTCACCTCGCCCTGCCAGGGCCCCAAACCCTGCTCAAGCAGCAGGGAGGGCTCACAGGGTCTGTGTGCTCCTCGAGGGAAGGAGAGCTGGATGTGCAGCAGAGCTGAGTGCAGGGCTGTCACAGCTTTGGGTGCCTGGAGCCATGCAGGGATTGCTCCTTGGATTGCAGGGGCGGCAGAGCTTTGGGTGCCTGGAGCCATGCAGGGATTGCTCCTTGGATTGCAGGGGCGGCAGAGCTTTGGGTGCCTGGAGCCATGCAGGGATTGCTCCTTGGATTGCAGGGGCGGCAGAGCTTTGGGTGCCTGGAGCCATGCAGGGATTGCTCCTTGGATTGCAGGGGCGGCAGAGCTTTGGGTGCCTGGAGCCATGCAGGGATTGCTCCTTGGATTGCAGGGGCGGCAGAGCTTTGGGTGCCTGGAGCCATGCAGGGATTGCTCCTTGGATTGCAGGGGAACGTGGTGGAGCATTGCAGCTGCACACAGCAAAGCCAAAGCTCAGCTGAAGCCAGGGGCTTTAGCTGCTGCTGCAAGAAGTGCCATGAGTATGTGAATGTGTGTATTTATCAGAAATTGTTTTTTTCTACAGATCCCACAAATCAGTTATGCCTCAACTGCACCAGAGTTGAGCGATGACAGGCGCTATGATTTCTTCTCACGGGTGGTTCCTCCAGATTCCTTCCAAGCACAAGCAATGGTGGACATTGTGAAAGCTTTGGGATGGAATTATGTATCCACTTTGGCATCTGAAGGGAATTATGGAGAAAAAGGAGTCGAGTCCTTCATGCAAATTTCCAGAGAGGCAGGTAGGCATCGGCCGTGTCCCTCAGAAAGCGCTGCGGACTCATCCGTGTCGTGTCGTGCCGAGTGTGACCGTGTGTTCATGGGGCCCACCTTTGATTCCAAAGCTGCTGCGGTTCTTTGCAATGCTCTGCAGCGGCTCCTGGGTGTTGTCATTGCTAAACTGCTGGTGGAGGTTCAGGGAGTGGGAGCCCTCAGTGGGTTTCAGTCGCTCCTGGGGGCACAGAGATCCTTGAGTTGTACCCGGCCCCTCCTGCTGCCCTGGCTGAGCTTTCCTGCTGTGGGCACGGGGAGAAGGCAGGCCTGGGAAGGCTGGGCTCTTGTCTGCACAGGCTGGAGCTGTGCTGTGAGCAGCCCTGGCTGCTGTCCCGCTGCTGCCCAGCCTGACCTGAGTTCTTTGCTTTGGCACTTCCCTGCCCAGCTCAGTGCAGGGCATTCAGAACCTCTGCCCTGGAGGCTCAGGGGTTGCTGGTGTGGGGTGAGACTGCCAGACCTTGGGTGTGAGTCCTTGGCAAGCTGATTTGCAGTCCAGGTTCATAAGGGTTTGGAAACTCCAGTGTTGGAGGTGGATTCCTGTGCTGGAAGGAGAAAGCAGCAGCTGATGGAACTCAGTGCTGGTGATGAATGCCAGGGCTGTGTCCAGAGGCTCTGGGGCAGAACCCATCAGCATGGGGCAGGGCAGGCTCTGCTGTGCTCCCCAAGTGGGACTGGCAGGTCCCCACCCTGTACCTGCCTGGCATTGCCTAAATGAGAGCAGCTCGGTGCCCAGCTCGGTGCCCAGCTCAGTGCCCAGGCGGGGCAGGAGCTGCCATGAGGGGTCCCCATGCCCGGGGCTGGTCCCACAGCACTGGCTCTGTCTGCAGGGACAGGCCCCAGCTGGCTCCCAGCCTGTCCCAGACTGATGGAAAGTCACTGGGCTTAAAGCAAAGGGCCTTGGAGGGGGGGAGCTGGGATTGTTTCCTTGTGTTGGTGTCACAGAAGGAACCCGCATTTGCATAAATTCTCCTGTTCCTACAAATGCATATTTATGTGGTATTAAAGCAAATGGGTTTGGATTTAATACAGCAGGAAGTGACAAATGCCCGTGCTCATTGGAATTTAAAATTGGCTTTATTTGCAAATATCCCCTGTCGCAAACTCATGCCCGAAATGTGTTCCCTGTGTGAAGGACAGGCTCTGGCTGCAGAGCGGGATCCCATTTTCTGGAGCCTGTGCAGAATTGCATTTATTCCCTGCGCTGTCCATGCAGCCACACAAAGCTCATGCTCCGCAGAGAAAGCAAAGCCTGGAGGGCAGCAGTGCCTGCAGCTCTGGGTGCAGGGGGATGTGGGTCACGCTGGGGATCAGGGCACCGACAGGGATGGTGCCTAAAGCTCCTCCTCAGAGCTGGGATGGGATGATCCAGCCCCCAGTGCTGCTTAGGGCTGTGCTCAGCTCCTTGTGCCACCACGTACAGCTCAGGTGGAGCTCTGATGGGATTTAACCCTGCCACCGGGCTCCCTGGGCTTTCCACGCCTGGCAGTGCGAGCAGATCCCGTTGTTGGGAGCTTTAGTGGAGCAGGGCCGAGAGGAGCTGCAGCTCCTGCCCTTCCCTGGGGGCAGCGGAGCCTTTCCTGCCTTTGGGGTTGAGCCCGTGATCAGAGAGCCCCAGCTCCTGGTGTTCATGGGCAGGAGCTGTGCCCCTGCCAGGAGCTGTGCCCCTGCCCCTGCCCTCCCTGCCAGGAGCTGTGCCCCTGCCCTTTGTGCCAGGAGCTGTGCCCCTGCCCTCCCTGCCAGGAGCTGTGCCCCTGCCCTTTGTGCCAGGAGCTGTGCTCTCCTGCTGCCCTGGCTGAGCTTTCCTGCTGTGGGCACGGGGAGAAGGCAGGGCTGGGAAGGCTGGGCTCTTGTCTGCACAGGCTGGAGCTGTGCTGGGAGCAGCCCTGGCTGCTGTCCCGCTGCTGCCCAGCCTGACCTGAGTTCTTTGCTTTGGCATTTCCCTGCCCAGCTCAGTGCAGGGCATTCAGAACCTCTGCCCTGGAGGCTCAGGGGTTGCTGGTGTGGGGTGAGACTGCCAGACCTTGGGTGTGAGTCCTTGGCAAGCTGATTTGCAGTCCAGGTTCATAAGGGTTTGGAAACTCCAGTGTTGGAGGTGGATTCCTGTGCTGGAAGGAGAAAGCAGCAGCTGATGGAACTCAGTGCTGGTGATGAATGCCAGGGCTGTGTCCAGAGGCTCTGGGGGCAGAACCCAGCAGCATGGGGCAGGGCAGGCTCTGCTGTGCTCCCCAAGTGGGACTGGCAGGTCCCCACCCTGTACCTGCCTGGCATTGCCTAAATGAGAGCAGCTCGGTGCCCAGCTCGGTGCCCAGCTCAGTGCCCAGGCGGGGCAGGAGCTGCCATGAGGGGTCCCCATGCCCGGGGCTGGTCCCACAGCACTGGCTCTGTCTGCAGGGACAGGCCCCAGCTGGCTCCCAGCCTGTCCCAGACTGATGGAAAGTCACTGGGCTTAAAGCAAAGGGCCTTGGAGGGGGGGAGCTGGGATTGTTTCCTTGTGTTGGTGTCACAGAAGGAACCCGCATTTGCATAAATTCTCCTGTTCCTACAAATGCATATTTATGTGGTATTAAAGCAAATGGGTTTGGATTTAATACAGCAGGAAGTGACAAATGCCCGTGCTCATTGGAATTTAAAATTGGCTTTATTTGCAAATATCCCCTGTCGCAAACTCATGCCCGAAATGTGTTCCCTGTGTGAAGGACAGGCTCTGGCTGCAGAGCGGGATCCCATTTTCTGGAGCCTGTGCAGAATTGCATTTATTCCCTGCGCTGTCCATGCAGCCACACAAAGCTCATGCTCCGCAGAGAAAGCAAAGCCTGGAGGGCAGCAGTGCCTGCAGCTCTGGGTGCAGGGGGATGTGGGTCACGCTGGGGATCAGGGCACCGACAGGGATGGTGCCTAAAGCTCCTCCTCAGAGCTGGGATGGGATGATCCAGCCCCCAGTGCTGCTTAGGGCTGTGCTCAGCTCCTTGTGCCACCACGTACAGCTCAGGTGGAGCTCTGCTGGGATTTAACCCTGCCACCAGGCTCCCTGGGCTTTCCACGCCTGGCAGTGCGAGCCGATCCCGTTGTTGGGAGCTTTAGTGGAGCAGGGCCGAGAGGAGCTGCAGCTCCTGCCCTTCCCTGGGGGCAGCGGAGCCTTTCCTGCCTTTGGGGTTGAGCCCGTGATCAGAGAGCCCCAGCTCCTGGTGTTCATGGGCAGGAGCTGTGCCCCTGCCAGGAGCTGTGCCCCTGCCCTTTGTGCCAGGAGCTGTGCCCCTGCCCCTGCCCCTGCCCTCCCTGCCAGGAGCTGTGCCCCTGTCAGGAGCTGTGCCCCTGCCCTTTGTGCCAGGAGCTGTGCCCCTGCCCCTGCCCTCCCTGGCAGGAGCCTGGAGCTGGATGTGCTCAGGACAGGGACAGGAGGAGAGGACACGGCCTGGAGGTGCCCCAGGGGAGGCTCAGGGTGGGTGTTAATGAAAACTCCTGACAGAACGGGTTGGGCAGCCCTGGAACGGGTCAGGAAAGGGCTGTCCGTCTGTCCCTGTCCGTCTGTCCCTGCCTGTCCGTCTGTCCCTGCCTGTCTGCCTGTCCCTGTCCGTCTGTCCCTGCCTGGCAGTGCCCGTGCAGCCCCGCAGCAGCAGGCAGCTGTGGCACAGCCCAGCCCCGGTCTGAGCCAGCCCATCCTGGAGCAGCTCCCAGAGCCGCTGGCATCTCCCGGTCTCTGCCTGGCACCAGGGAAGGTCTGTGCCCTGGGCACCTGCACCTCTTTTGGGGTTGAGCCCGTGATCAGAGAGCCCCAGCTCCTGGTGTTCATGGGCAGGAGCTGTGCCCCTGCCAGGAGCTGTGCCCCTGCCCCTGCCCTCCCTGCCAGGAGCTGTGCCCCTGTCAGGAGCTGTGCCCCTGCCCTTTGTGCCAGGAGCTGTGCCCCTGCCCCTGCCCTCCCTGGCAGGAGCCTGGAGCTGGATGTGCTCAGGACAGGGACAGGAGGAGAGGACACGGCCTGGAGGTGCCCCAGGGGAGGCTCAGGGTGGGTGTTAATGAAAACTCCTGACAGAACGGGTTGGGCAGCCCTGGAACGGGTTGGAAATGGCACCTGGGGGCACAGCTGGGCAGGGTGGGGGCACAGTCCCTGCCTGCCTGTCCCTGGCTGTCTGTCTGTCCCTGCCTGTCTGTCTGTCCCTGCCTGTCTGTCCCTGCCTGCCTGTCCCTGCCTGCCTGTCTGTCCCTGCCTGCCTGTCTGTCTCTGCCTGGCTGCCTGGCTGTCTGTCCCTGCCTGCCTGTCTGTCTCTGCCTGTCCGTCTGTCCCTGCCTGTCCGTCTGTCCCTGCCTGTCTGTCTCTGCCTGGCTGTCTGTCCCTGCCTGGCTGTCCCTGCCTGTCTGTCTGTCCCTGCCTGGCTGTCTGTCCCTGCCTGTCCGTCTGTCTCTGCCTGGCTGTCCCTGTCTGTCTGTCTGTCTGTCTGTCCCTGCCTGGCTGTCCCTGCAGCTGGGCAGGGTGGGGGCACAGTCCCTGCCTGGCTCCACAGCAGCAGGCAGCTGTGGCACAGCCCAGCCCCGGTCTGAGCCAGCCCATCCTGGAGCAGCTCCCAGAGCCGCTGGCATCTGCCGGTCTCTGCCTGGGCACCAGGGAGGGTCTGGGCCCTGGGCACCTGCACCTCTCCTGCCCCGGGCTGGGATTGCAGCAGGCTGCTTGTCCCAAAGGCAGCGTTCCATCCAAACCAAACTTCTTTCTGATCAGCCGGGATCGCAGGAAATCTGAGGATCAGTAGAAAGTGCTTCCCCTGCTTAGTTTTCAAATATGCTTTGGCACATAAGGACTTTGCTTGATCCTCTGAGTTAATAATTCTTCACAAAGTGACTTTTATTATGAGCACTTCAAGCGAGTTTGAATATGTCATTGTGGCAGGAGATGAAGATTTGAAACATGCTCTGCAGTCTGTGGGATTAATAAATTAGGGGAATGGTCTAATTATGGGAAATCTAAAGGACAATTTCAGATTATTAATGAAACTACTGAATACTTGAATTTCAAAGATTAATTCATCTTTGATTTTTTTTAAAGATTAATCTGTACCAGAAGGTTAATTGCTATCTGTAAGAAATATATATATTGAAGTCGTTAGCAAAAGACCACTTGAATGCCTCCTAACAGATAAATGAAAGATCTGGAGTGCATTTATGAATGTTCTGCTCTCCCCAAATGGCCCATTTTCACAGCTGACTGGGGCTTTGCTCCTGGGCTGGGGGTGAGGAGGGGGCTGGAGCTGCAGGATGTGGGATGTGTGTGCCTGCTTCCCCTGCTGTGCCGCCCAGGGCAGGGTGCCATGGGCAGGGCTGGCAGGGCTGGCTCTGACTGGGCTGAGCCTGGCAGGGCTGGCTCAGGGCTGGTTCTGACTGGGCTGAGCCTGGCAGGGCTGGCCCAGGGCAGGCTCAGGGCTGGTTCTGACTGGGCTGACCCCTCCAGGGCTATTGGGGCTGCCCAGGGAGGAGCAGTGAGGATGGGGTGAGCTCTGGAGGATGGGGTGAGCTCTGGAGGATGGGGTGAGGCTCTGGAGGATGGGGTGAGCTCTGGAGGATGGGGTGAGCTCTGGAGGATGGGGTGAGGCTCTGGAGGATGGGGTGAGCTCTGGAGGATGGGGTGAGGCTCTGGAGGATGGGGTGAGCTCTGGAGGATGGGGTGAGCTCTGGAGGATGGGGTGAGGCTCTGGAGGATGGGTGAGGTGCTGGAGGATGGGGTGAGCTCTGGAGGATGGGGTGATCTGTTGGGGCTGCCCAGGGAGCAGTGACTGCAGGCTGGGCTCAGCCTCTCCCCCTGCAGCCCCTTGGGCAGCCAAACCCAGCCCTGAGCTGGGCTTTGAGGGGCAGCTCAGCAAAGCAGAGCTGTGGGTGTGGGGTGTGGGCTCTTTGCAGGGTCACAAACTGGGTGTTCATGCGTGTGAGGGTGCAGAGCACAGCTGGAGCTGTGGGGAGGGCTCCAGGGAGCTGCTGGTCCTGCAGAGCCCTCCTGGGGACTCAGTGCTGTCCCTCTGTCTTTGGCTGTGTTCAGTCATTCAGCTTTGATGGGAATAGCCTTTACTCATTCTCTTGGGAGCTGTTTTCTGGATCAAACACAGCAAAAACAAATGGATAAAGCACTCATAAAACCGAGTCATTTATATCCAAGCACTTCAAGTGTTTTCCATTTTTCTTCCCACTTTTCCAAGTACTCAGGCACGTGTCCTTTCAGTGTGCAGTGATGTTAAATAACAACATTATGAAATCTATTGTTCTCCCTCCTGTTGTCAAATAACAAATGTTTTGGCATTTCAGAAGAAACAGCCAGGAAAGATTGCTGTCTGAGTTTGTGGTGGCTCGTGCTGTGTGCTGCAGCCTGGCAGGGTTAATGAGATTTCCTGTTAATTGTAGCTGAGCTGGGAGAAGATGCCCTGGCCTTGATCCTCGGGAGTGGCTGGGGTTGCATTGAGAGCTTGGAGGGATTTCTGAGAGCAGGAAAGCAAAATGTGGGAGTGCTCAGAGCCCTGGCAGTGCTGAGAGCTGCTGTGGCTCTTTGGGCACGCGTGAGCAGGGCAGAGGAGGGGCTGTGGGGTCCCTGAGGTGCTGAGCAGCCCTTAGAGCTGCTGCCAGCCCGGGCACCAGCTGTGGGTTCAGATCCCCAACACTCCGTGGCTCTCCAGCAGGGCTCTCCCTGCTGAGCTGCCCGGGTGTCCAAGGGGCTGCTCTGCTCCCTGCCCAGCACAGAGGGGAGGAGGTCTCAGTGCCCCTTGCAGACATCCACTTCTCTTGGCTGCACAGGCCGAGCTGGCACAGCCACAAGCATGTCATTAAAGAGCTGGCATTCAACCCAAAGCCAGTCCTTGGTGCCTGGTGGGAGTCCAGGCTGTCTGTGCTGCTGGGGACCATGGACACGGGGAGGGGAGGTGCTGAGGAATGGACACAGATTTGTTTGGGAAGCCTGGGCCCTTGGTGCCTGGTGGGAGTCCAGGCTGTCTGTGCTGCTGGGGACCATGGACATGGGGAGGGGAGGTGCTGGGAGAGGATCCCCTTGAGGTGCAGAGGCTGCTGTGGGGAGGAGCAGGGGAAGGAGACGGTTTGGGGTTAGAGAACAATAAAAGGAACGAGTCTGGGGAAAGGGCAAGGGAGGAACAGGGCTGAGGAGAGGGAGGATGAAGAGCTGCAGAACCAAGGTGGTCCCAGTGCCTGGGGATGCAAACACTGAGCCACGGCTGGGAAAAATGTCCCTGAGTAAGGAAGCTTTGCCAGGGAGAGTGGGCTGGAAAAGCACATTTGTTTAATCCAAAAAAACCCTGATTTCAGGAGCAGAATTTACTTTGATTGTGAAAACTTAAAACTTGTAGAAGCTAAGGCAGAATTCTTCCAAAGTCTCTAGTTTGTGCCGAGGGCAGGGAAACCAGGCTTCCCAGAGGTTTGTGTGTGGGCTTGGCTCCTCAGCTGGCTGTGCCAGCCTGCCCAGGGTGCCAGTGCTGTCCTGCTGGTTTGGGGCAGGGACAGACCCGGCTGCTCCCCAGCACGGCTGCTCCCAGGGATCGTCATTTATAGGGTTTGTTTTCCCCCAGGTTTGGGGCAGGGACAGGCCCAGCTGCTCCCAGGGATCATCGTTTATAGGGCTGGTTTTCCCCCAGGCTGCTGGGCTGAGCTGCTCAGAGCCCTCCAGGAGAGCTGGGCTCATCTCTAGCAGCAGCCCAGGGGCTCCAGCTGCCTGAGCTTGCCGTGCTCTGAGCCCGAACAAGGAGCTTTTCTGCTTGCAACCTGAAGGATTGCACACCAATGCTCGTGTCTTAAGGAGAGCAGGGTGCAGATGTAGAGCAGCAGGGAGCTTTTTTGGACAGCTCTTCACTGATGTTTCATTGCTGTTTATATATTTCTTTTAAAGCCAATTTTATGTCCAGGCAAAGGCAAGTCTAGACAGATTGTCTAAAAACTTTTATTGGCTAATTAAGATTATACTGCTGGTATATCACTGCTGGATAGCAGGGGCTCTGCTCAAGGAATGGCCTTGATTTTTTGCAGCATGTGCCTTTTGCCAAGTTTTCTGTTGTGCCTTGGGAGGCCTTTTTTCATACCCATTTCAATGTCAAAAGCAAATGCCACGGGAAGTCTCATGTTTGGACACCTGAGCCTGGATCGAGGAGCCGGAGCGCCTTGGTTTGAGCTGTGAGCATTTGTGGGGCTGTGCGGGCAGGAGACCCCTCCAGCCCCCCGAGCTGGGGCTGCCCTGGGGTCTGTGGAGGTGGGAGAGGCTCAGGCCGTGCTGCAGGGCCCAGCAGAGCTCCCGGCTGGGGTTTGCTGCTGCGGAGCCCAGCCCTGCCCTGGCTTAGCCAACCAGCCTTTGGTTGGAGCTTGGGATGAGCCAAGAGGCTTTGGGCACCTGGCTGCCAAAGGTGGCTCTGTTTGCAGCTCATCAGAAAGGTTTGGGCTGCAGGGACCCTAAAGCCCACCCAGTGCCAGCCTGCCATGGCAGGGACCCTCACACTGCCCCCGGGGCTCCAGCCTGGCCTTGGGCACTGCCAGGGATCCAGGGCACCTGTGCCAGGGCCAGCCCCAGCTGGGAGATCAGGACAGTGCCTGCTTGCCCTGAGCCAGGCATTGGAGCTTGGATATTCTTACCCTCTCTGCTGCCCGGGGAAATCCTTCATTCCACCTCCCAGCACACACCCGGGCCATCCTCAGCATCTCCTCAGGTGCCCTGGATCCCTGGCAGTGCCCAGGGCCAGGCTGGATGGGGCTGGAGCACCTGGGGCAGTGGGAGGTGTCCCTGCCATGCCAGGCTGGCACTGGGTGGGATTTAGGTCCCTTCCCACCCAAACCATTCTGGGATTTCACTGCCGAACAGGGGAAAATCACTGGCACTCCAGGATTTAGAAAAACACCCCAAAAACCCCAAAACAACAAAACCCAGTTGCTTGCAGGAGCGTTCATGGCTGGACAGGGACCCCGTGGGCAGCAGTTGGCACCTCCTGCCTGGGGACAGTGGCCAGGGTGGCACTGGCAGCTCCCTCCAGAGCTGCATCTCAGTTTGTTGGTGCTGAGGGGCAGCCCAGGGGCTGGGGAGGCTCTGTGCAGGGGTGGATTCAGTAGTTGGTGCTGGGGAGGCTCTGTGCCAGGGGTGCATTTCAGTTTGTTGGTGCTGGGGAAGGTTTGTGCCAGGGGTGGATCTCAGTAGTTGGTGCTGGGGAAGGTTTGTGCCAGGGGTGGGAGCAGAGCAGTGCAGTGGCTGGAGCAGGGATTATCATCTCTCTTACTTTCAGTGGGGCAGATCTGATGATATTTGATTAATCCCTGCTTGCTGAGCATTCCCAAGCCCTGCAGAGAGCCCAGAGCTCACTGTCACACACCCCCAGCAGCGTTTCCTGGCTGCAGCCCGTGCTGCCCATCAGCACTGGGATAACTCCGTGTTTGCAGCCGCTGTTGCCTTTCCTCAGCAATCTCAGCAGCCTCCCCAGCATGAAAAGTAAAGCACTTTCTTTTTGTGGCTCCTCAGACTGGAGCAGGCCTCAAAGCAAAGCCTGTGCAGTTTTGTCAGCTTCAGAAGGCCTTTCTCGGAGCAGAACGCCATTGATTAAACTCTAAGGACATCCTGCACCCAGAAAGGAGCCGCGAATCAGAAACATCAGGGATGGCAGAGATCTCATCTGGCTGTCATTAGTGCTGAAGCTGCTTTTCTCCTCCCTAGGTGGATGTGCACAGGTGTGCCAGCAGCTGCCTGGGAACGCAGCATTTCTGCTGCAGCCACAAGTGGCTGGCAATGCCTGGTGCTGCTGGCAGCTCTGTGCTCTGCTCGCCCAGCCCTGGGCTCAGGAATCGACCCCAGCCCCAGGAGCTCTCTGTCTGCTCCAGCCAGCCACTCCACGGAGGCTGTGCTGCTTGGGATGGCAAACCCTGGTGGGGAAATCCTCTCCCAGCTCCGCTCTCACTTCTGGCTGGGCGATGGGCTGAGTGCAGGGGCTGCACGTGGGGCTGGAGCTGCCCGAGGGCAGGGGGCTGCTGGGCCCCCACGATGGACTGGGGGCTCCCACACACAGATTTGGGGCTGCTGGGAGCCCCACAATGGATTTGGGGCTGCTGGGGCCCCACAATGGATTTGGGGCTCCCAAACACAGATTTGGGGCTGCTGGGAGCCACACAATGGATTTGGGGGCTCCCAAACAGAGATTTGGGGCTGCCTGGGGTCCCCACGATGGATTGGGGGCTGCTGGGGCCCCCACGATGGATTTGGGGCTCCCAAACACAGATTTGGGGCTGCTAGGGCCCCCACAATGGATTTGAGGCTGCTAGGGCCCCCACAAATGGATTTGGGGCTGCTGGGGCCCCCAGCATGGTTTGGGGGCTGCCTGGGGCCCCCCAACTCTTTAATGCCATTTTCCTTTGCTGCGTGGCCAGCCCTGGCTCAGCCCAGGCAGGGGCACTGGCTGCAAACCCCAATGACCCTCTCGAAGGCTCTGCTCTTGGAGGTGGGGTGAGTCCTGTGGGGGTGCCAGGCTGGCTGTGCCTTGTCACACATTCCTGGAAGTGTTTCGTAGGAGATGAGGAAAGGGAGAAGTGCTGCTCACAGTGGTGCTTGTCTGAGCTGTCCTGCTGTGGAGAGGAGCTGGGCTGCAATTGCTCAGCCCTGGGCAGAGCCAGGCTGCTGCTGGGGCTGTGTAATCCTCCCCAGGGACTCCAGGGTGGTGAGAGCACGCTGCAGTGAAACCTGATTACAGACAGCAGCTCAGTATTGCTGATACAATCATTAATCTAATTCTTGTCTAATTTTTCTACTCTTCATTCACCATTACAACCATCCCACATTACTTTCAGGCTGGTGTTGAGGCTGTGGAGGCTGATTAAATTGCAAAGCAGACTTTTAAATGAAAGGATCCATATCTGGCTACACTCATTATCAGCTCCAAGAAATTAAATCTGCCCTCAGTGATTGACTCTGAGGCAAACCAAGCAGGCACCGGAGGACAAAGGGCACGGTGGCCGTGCAGCTGCAGGTGAGGAGGAGGCAGACAAAGCCAGAGCTGCAGCACAGCCCAGCTGTCCCTGCAGCAGCTGCAGCTCTGCCAGGAGCTGGGGCTGTGCATGCTGGAGCTGCAGCCCCCGAGAAGAGAACCTGTTCTTTCCCTGCTCTGTTACGCAAGGGGCTCGAGCACTTCATTGCCTGTCAGATTGCAGAGGGGGCTGTGGGCGTGCCTCCCCCAGGGATGGCACCCAGAGAGGCCTGCAGCCCACCTGAGCTCTGGCTGAGCCAGCAGAGGAGCCCTGGGTGCCACAGCCCTGCCCTGGGTGCCATAGAACTGTCCTGGGTGCCACAGCCATGCCCTGGGTGCCACAGCCCTGCCCTGGGTGCCACAGCCCTGCCCAGGGTGGCACAGCCCTGCCCTGGGTGCCACAGCCCTGCCCAGGGTGCCACTGCCCTGCCCTGCCCTGGGTGCCATAGAACTGCCCAGGGTGCCACAGCCCTGCCCGGGGGGCCACAGCCCTGCCCTGGGTGCCATAGAACTGCCCTGGGTGCCCCAGCCCTGCCCTGGGTGCCGCTGCCCTGCCCGGGGTGCCACTGCCCTGCCCTGGGTGCCACAGCCCTGCCCTGGGTGCCACTGCCCTGCCCTGGGTGCCATAGAACTGCCCTGGGTGCCCCAGCCCTGCCCTGGGTGCCGCTGCCCTGCCCTGGGTGCCATAGAACTGCCCTGGGTGCCCCAGCCCTGCCCTGGGTGCCGCTGCCCTGCCCTGGGTGCCATAGAACTGCCCAGGGTGCCACAGCTGTACCCTGGGTGCCACAGCCTGCCCAGGGTGCCACAGCCGTGCCCAGGGTGCCACTGCCCTGCCCAGCTGTGCCTGGGTGTCCTGGTGCCCCAGGAGGGCAGGGATGTGTCTGTGAGGATTTATTGGGTGTGTGCTGGTAGCCCTGGTGCCCCGGGAGGGCAGGGATGTGTCTGGGAGCATTGGCTGGCACTGGGGCCGTGCTGGTGGCCCAGGCTGTCAGGAAATCTCGGTGGAACATCCCATGTCACATCCCCTCTGTGGCTGGGAAACCCCTGCAGGGACGGGGAGTGCCCTGCCCTGGGCAGCCCAGCGAGGAGCTGGTGGGTTCTGCTGCCAGAGCCACTGCTGTGATTAGGAACTCCTTGGGAGGGAGCTGCTGAGGCAGGGGCTGTGTGACACCAGGAGTGGCTGTGGTGGGTCAGGGTGTGTTTTACACCAGGAATTGTCTGTGGTGGGTCAGGGTGACAGCAGGAGTGGCTGTGGTGGGTCAGGGTGTGTTTTACACCAGGAATTGTCTGTGGTGGGTCAGGGTGACAGCAGGAATGGCTGTTGTGTGCCAGGGTGTGTGTGACAGCAGGAGTGGGCTGTTGTGGGTCAGTCAGGGTGACACCAGGAATGGGCTGTTGTGTGCCAGGGCGCCAGCCCTGTGCTGCCCACCCTGCCAGGCTGCTGGGCACAGATCCTACTGGGTGTTAAATGGAAATTGAAAGTGGTTTTTAAAAAAGGGCAGCTGCCCCCACTCCTGAGCCACACTGACGTGGTGGGAGGTGTCCAGAAGGTGCCTGGGCTTGCTCCAGGTGCCAGAGGGGTGGTCACTGAGCCAGGCTGGCAGGGGCAGGGCCCTGGCTGCAGCTGAGGAGGGGTTTTGTCACCCAGGGCTGCTGTGCAGTGCTGACTGAGCTCACGAGAAGTTTGCCAGCAGTGTTTGAAGGTCCCTGAGGACAGCATGAGAGCGGTGCAGGCTGCTGCAGGGTCAGGTCTGGGTGTTCCCATGGCCCCATGTGTGGCAGAGGCTGCGGGGCGGGCAGGGCCAGCCCTTAGCAGGGCAGGAGCTGTGCCCACGCCCAGCCACGCTGTGCCCACCCTGCCCTGGCAGGTGTGCTGCTCCTGCACTCCAGGCTGCACCCACAGGGCTGCTTAACCAGCATTTCGTCCTGGGACTGAGGCCTCAGCTGGCCCTAGTTACACATTTGTAACCAGGACATCATTTTCCCTGTAAGTTCATTTTCAGGCAGACACGATGTGAACGTGGAGCTCTGCCTTACCTCAGTGTGAGTTCTTGGGGAAAGTTCAGCTTTGCTCTGGCTGAGCAGGAATTTTAAATGAGCCTGATGGAAAACCCAAGGCAGGAGATTTATAAGATTTTTTATAGGAAAGAAAAGTTGGGATTTGTTCTGGAAACCTTTCATATCCTTAGACTGATGCAGTCAGGGAGAGCCACGTCACCCGTGGAGCCCAGTTTGCCAGGACGGGCTCTGGTTCTGGTTCTGGTTCTGGTTCTGGTTCTGGTTCTGGTTCTGGAGCAGAGGCAGCCAGAGCAGCTGCCCTGCCCCAGCCCAGAGTTCACTTTCATTTCCCTGCTTGGCTGGGTGCATCAATCTCCAGCTCTCGAGTCAAAGGAAAACAGAGGAAGTTGTTTTCTGGCACAAGAACTTTCCGGCTCACAGTTTAATTGTGCTCTGGGTTTGTGAAGTCTTCAGAAAATCCTTTCAAGGGCAATCCTGAATTCTCTCCTTGCATGAGTGATCCACAAGACCAGCTCCTTTCCACTTCCTTGCTTCTCTGGTTTTTTCTTTTCATGAGATTTGTGGAGGTTTTGAATTAGCAGAAAAGAAGAAGAGGGGTGGGGAGTGGTTTGGCACATGTACAGTCACTGAGGGACAGAGACAGCTCTGCCCTAGCATCATCCAGTAATGATTTCAGTAAAGAAAAGGTAATTAAAACCACACACTTCTAAAACTTTATTTTCACATATGTCTGAAAATTTGTAAACGCCTCCCAGAGTCAAACTGGCACTAAAGATATTTATAGCAGTAATTGAAATACAAAATGCAAACCATCCAGCTCGTACCTGTGTTCCTTGACATGTAATTGTTATTTATTCTATACATATATCGATGTATAACTTGGTAGCTTTACATAATCTTCTTCTGGCTGGTGTTAATTGAATTAGTCATGCTCTTGGAATGCTAAAAAGATTTGCCTATGGGAATTTCTCCTCAGTTGTGAGTCAACAGTCAATTCTCTGGATTTTGTTTTAGTCGGTGACTCTTTATTAGAATAAACAAGATTACTGGCAGGGAATGCTCTCTGTGCTGGTGTTGGAAAGGAGGATGGGGATGCCAAGGTGTGAGCAGGTGGGTTGGGCTGGCAGGGAATGCTCTCTGTGCTGGTGTTGGAAAGGAGGATGGGGATGCCAAGGTGTGAGCAGGTGGGTTGGGCTGGCAGGGAATGCTCTCTGTGCTGGTGTTGGAAAGGAGGATGGGGATGCCAAGGTGTGAGCAGGTGGGTTGGGCTGGCAGGGAATGCTCTCTGTGCTGGTGCTGGAAGGGAGGATGGGGATGCCCAGGTGAGCAGTGGGTGAGCAGGTGGGTTGGGCTGGCAGCACACTGCTGTGGCACACGGGCCCTTTGCCCTGTTTGTTCCTGGCTGGCTGGGCCCCTTGGTGCTCCCAGGTGTCACCTCTGTCCTGCCCCCTCTGCCCTGGCTGCTCGCTGTGCCCTGCTGGCTGTGCCAGTTCTGCTCCCCTGATGGAACGCGTTGGTTTCTACACCCCAGGCTGGGAGAGGTGCAGAACTGCAGGTTCTAACTCAGTAATTTCGTTATTGGGACTCATTTTGATGTTGTGTTTGCATCTCCAGTCGTGTGGCCAGCTTGTAGGGCTTGGTTTGCTGAGAACAGCCTTTTCCTTAACACCTACAGGAAGGTAAGCCCAAAATGTCCATGGGCTCGGGAGCTGCTGTCAGTGCCTGGGACAGAGGCAGCTGCTGGGAGCAGCTCCCTGAGGGGCTGGGGAGGATGATGTCCCTGTCCTGAGGGGCTGGGGAGGTGATGTCCCTGTCCTGAGGGGCTGGGGAGGATGATGTGCCTGCCTGAGGGGCTGGGGAGGTGATGTCCCTGCCTGAGGGGCTGGGGAGGATGATGATGTGCCTGCCTGAGGGGCAGTGTCAGTGAGGATGATGATGTCCCTCCCGAGGGGCAGTGGGGAGGATGCTGCAGGACAAAGCTGGGAAATGCCTGTTTGACAAGCACTCCCTGAGGGGCTGGGGAGGATGATGTCCTGTTCTGAGGGGCTGGGGAGGATGATGATGTCCCTCCCTGAGGGGCAGTGTCAGTGAGGATGATGATGTCCCTCCCGAGGGGCAGTGGGGAGGATGCTGCAGGACAAAGCTGGGAAATGCCTGTTTGACAAGCAGAGTTCTGGGGCAGCCAGCGGGGCTGTGTGTGCAGCTTTTGTACCTTTTCAAACCAGATGTGATTCAGGCAGACAGCCCACGGGGGTTTATTTATGGCCTGCTGGGGTCGGGCTGGGCCTGGAGCAGTGCCTGTGTGCAGGTGCCATTGAATCCCAGGGAAAGCAAAGTGAGACAGCCAGAAAGGAAAACAAGAGCTCTGTCTGGGGCAGGTGGATCCAGGACAATTAAAGGGTAACAGAATCAGAGGAAAAAGGCTTGAAATTGCCTTGATGTGTCTGCCATCCTGTCTCCCCATGCTGGGTTCCTCTGCTGAGCTGGTAAACATGGACAGAGAGGGGCAGAGGTTCCAGCTCCTCCTGAGGCCAGCTCTGCCCAGCGCTGGGGACTGAAGCTCCCTGCTGCCATCTGAGTGCAGAGCAGGAAGATTTATGCCTTGACATGAAATGATCAGACCCTTTTCGTTGCTGGGCCCTTCTGTTGAAAAAAGAGCAGATCTGTGAGTTTGCCTGGCGAGTTGGACAAGTCTGGGACATTTGTTCCCATTTGGTTTTTATAGCTCTAGAGGGACACGGTGACCAAGCAAGCCATAGACATTTCCATTTATGTTCTCCAAAAATAGTGGGAGGCAGCATGTGCTTCTGTACTAGAGGATTATGTAGGTCAGCCTGGTTCTGAACCTGTTATTAAAAGTGACACTGCCAAAGAAAAATCAACAGAAAATGCAAGGAGCTTTGAGTAAGAGCATGCCAGGTACCCACTCTGTGTTTCATCCCCAAGGGGTTCCACTGCTCAGCACTGTGCTTCCCTCGCCTCCCCTCCAGACCCTCCACCAAGTGATGGTGGTGAAAATCCCAGCTGCCATTCACCTGAAACAAAGAGATGTGTGAAAGTAGCATACAAATGGATAACTGCCATAATGCCGATCATTTGCGGGAAATTCAGTGTGATTTTTGTCAATTATCTTTCATTTCCCTCCACGGTTGGGCTTGGTAGACCTCTGCAGCGTTCTGCCTGTTCTGAAAGCAGGCAGGGGCTTGGAGGCAGGGCTGGGCTGAGCCCTGGCAGCAGGGATGGCAGGGTGAGCAGGGCAGGGCAGCTCTCCGGGAAGGGACAGCAGCTCCTCTCACCTGGAACCACCCAGGGGCAAGAGGGGCAGCCCGGGGGGAGGCTGGGAGGATGGAAACCATGCAGGAGCTGTCAGCACTTGCTGGGTTTGAGTGCAGCAGTTCTGAGCCCTGGGGGCTGGCACTGCCCGGGCGTTCTGCAGAGCCTCTGCTGGCACAGGGAGCTCTGCCCAGCTGCTGCTGCCTCAGTGCCTTTACAGACAGGGATAACACCTGGCTAGGGCTGAATTTCAAATGCAAATACCCAGGGAATTTCCCACAGGCAGAGGAAGTTTTATCCTTCTGGGGAGCAAGCTGCTGCTGCTGGTTCCACTCCCTGCTAATGCCAGGTCTGGGCTTCTGCAAAGGCACAGCCAGAGCCCCCTTGGTGTTTGTCATTTCAGACCATTTCTGAGTGATTTGCTGGAGTTTGGGGTTTTTCCAACCTGACAGATGCTCCAGCTGCAATCAGGCACCATTTGCAGAAGGCAGGAATGTAGATCTTTAGTGAAGCAACAGAAAACCCTGATTTCTGTCGGGCATGATTGTTTTCTTTTCCTTCTGGGGAATGTAGTGTTGGGACAACTACAGTAAATTCCCAATAAACAGCTTTTGTGTTTGTGAACAGATTAGATCCATTTGGATTTACCACATTTGAAAGCTGCCTGTGGCCTCATCATCCTTTGTCCTGATTATTGTGCTTTGCATTTTATTTGGATTTTGGAAAAACAGTTCTTGGAGTGGATGAAAACTTCCATCAAGTGGCAGTTAGTGAGATGCCATCTGTTGTGTGCCCCAAGTGTGGCTCTGTGTCACCTGCTCGGTGTGGCTGTCACTGCTGCCTGGGTGCTTGGAGACTTTTCCAGGACTGCAATATTCATGTACAGGCTCCTGGTTTTTAACTTCCCAAAAGCTCAGCCTGTGTCTTTAGGGACTTTAGGACTTCAGGGAGAGGTTTCTAAGGAGCCCTGGGTTCCTGTGGAGTGCTGTTAACCCTTTTACTGGTGTTAACCCTTTTACTGGTGTGATCCTTTTACTGGTGTTAACCCTTTTGCCTGTGTGACCCTTTCTTTGCATTTTATTTGGATTTTGGAAAAACAGTTCTTGGAGTGGATGAAAACTTCCATCAAGTGGCAGTTAGTGAGATGCCATCTGTTGTGTGCCCCAAGTGTGGCTCTGTGTCACCTGCTCGGTGTGGCTGTCACTGCTGCCTGGGTGCTTGGAGACTTTTCCAGGACTGCAATATTCATGTACAGGCTCCTGGTTTTTAACTTCCCAAAAGCTCAGCCTGTGTCTTTAGGGACTTTAGGACTTCAGGGAGAGGTTTCTAAGGAGCCCTGGGTTCCTGCGGAGTGCTGTTAACCCTTTTACTGGTGTTAACCCTTTTGCCTGTGTGACCCTTTTATTTGGGTGAGCCTTTTATTTGGGTGACCCTTTCATTGGTGTAAACCCTTTACTGGTGTGACCCTTTTATTGGTGTAAGTAACCCTTTTACTGGTATAACCCTTTAATTGGTGTGACCCTTTAATTGGTGTGACACTTTAATTGGTGTGACCCTTTCATTGGTGTGACCCTTTTATTTGAGTGACCCTTTTATTGGTGTAAACCCTTTACTGGTGTGACCCTTTTATTGGTGTAAGTAACCCTTTTACTGGTATAACCCTTTACTGTGTGACCCTTTCATTGCTGTAACCCCTTTGAGGTTTAACCCTTTCATTGCCCTGCTGGGGCTGTAAAGCTCCGTTGCTGGCTCTGGGAGCTGGGGGTGGCCCTGGCACCCCCCAGGTGCTGGGGGCAGGAGGTGGCTCCTGGAGTGTCACCTGGCATGCAGAACCCAGCTGCCTGACGTTGCAGGTGGCTGCTGGAGGATGGGAGATGTCTCCTGGGTGCAGGGACTGCCTGGCTGTTTGCAGATTGCCCCTGGAATGTCAGGGCAGGATGAGGGGTGGGACAGAGCCCCTGTGCCTGGGAGGGGCTCCTGGCCCCTCGGTGAGCAGCCCGTGACCCTCAGCTGCCTCCTGCACAGCCCCAAACGCTGAGCTGTGCAGCAGAGCATCTCAGAGATCCCAAAATCCCCCCAGTGATTCTGGAGAGGTTCTGCCAAGGCAGCCCCATAATGTCTGAGAACGTGAAGGGATGAAGGCACTGGCGCTGGCCTGGATCAGGAGGGTTCCTTCTCTTGCTCTCTGTGTCTGACACGCTTCTCCAAGAGCTGTGTGACCCTTGAAAGCTGGGGCTGGGCCTGTGCAGAGCCCCAGGACCTTGAGGCAGGAGAAGACCTTCAAGACCAAGGCCAGCCTTAGACCAAGGGCTGCACACCTCTGACCCACGTCCTGCATGGTCTGCCACTGGTGCTGCTCTGTGCTCCCTCCCTGGGCACAGCTGCTGGGCTTGAGCGTGAAGAAGGAATCAGGAAGTTTCCTTTCCTTTCCTGAGGAATCAGGACGTTTGGAGTTGTAATTCCATGATTTACAGGGAGATCACCAGGCCCTGTTGGTGTCCCCAGCTCTCCAAGGAGCCTCTGCTCTGGGTCAGCCCCAGGTGCCACGGAGGGATGGCACCATCCAGCCCCCTGCCCTGCCCCACTGAGGTGGAATTATTGTCACACACATCCACCCCTTAATGAGCCTGATTCTGGGCACTTCCCTTCTGCAGAATGTTGGGTTTTTCCCCCCAGATTTCTCTCTGCTGATTTTGTGTTGTTCATCCTAATTTACCATGGAAACAGGAGAGCTCTGAATTTTACTTCCAGCACATCTCCTGTCCAGACAGGGTTTGAACTGGCTGCATCAACCAGCACTTTTCAGATGATTGGAGAACCTTGATATGAAATTATGGGTGTTTTGCTATTTAAGTTTGAGTTCTGTTTCTGTCAAATGAAGGGAGAGAGAGCCAGAGAGAAAATTGGTCTGCAGAAAATGAACTGCAGCCAAGATGAAATCCTCCCTGAAATAAGGAGGCACAAGGGGCAGCTGCAGTAACATCTCTGGGAATTTCACCCATCCCACCATTCCAGGAGCAGGGGCTGACTCCTGGGGGTCATTTCCAGCTGGTAGCAGCAGGGGAATTCCACTTCAGCTCCTATTCCAGCTGGCAGGCAAAGATCCAGATACAGCCATGAGAATTTGGGAGTTACTGCCACCAAATTCCACCTTTCCACCTTTGACAGTCTCATGAGAAATTGAAGGTGATTCAGGACTTCGCAGGCTCCGAGCTGGTCTGGAGCCTGAGTGCTGCAGGAGGTGGGGGTTTGCTTTTTACTCATTCTAATGGATTTATCTTTTTTTTTTTTAAATATCTTTTAAAGCTTTTGCATTTTTTCCCAAGGAAATAATTTCTGCTGGTGCAGGAACGTGCGAACACTGTGTAGCAGTCAGTTCAGACATGGCAACAAGGAGCAGAGACCTGGCAGGATGAGCTCTCCTTCCATTCCCCATCCACCTGTCCATCCATCCATCCATCCATCCATCCATCCATCCATCCATCATCCATCCATCCATCCATCCATCCATCCATCCATCCATCCATCCATCCATCCCTCCATCCCCAGGAGCTCAGGAGCTGCTCCCTGGGCTGTTCAGAGCAGGCAGCAGAAGCTGTGTGACAGCTCCAGCTCTGTGCCTGCAGGTGCAGCCCAGGGAGGGTGAATGGCTCTGGGTGCTGATCTTTGGGAATTTCCTCTCCCAAATCGCTGCTCCCCAGCCCTGGAAGCACAGGGGGGATGCAGAGGCCCCGCGGTGCTGCAGCCTGCAGCACAGCCCAGTGCAGCCTGCAGCACAGCCCAGTGCAGCCTGCAGCACAGCCCAGTGCAGCCAGCTGCAGCCTGGGAACGCTCTGTGGGCATTGTCCTCAGAGAAGGCAGGGCTGGGAGATGTTGGGAGGAATGGTAGAACAGCAGCAGATGAAGCAGGAGATCCTAATGAGATGTAATGTGTCTCAAAAGTATTGATCAGGACGTGGGTTTGCCTGGCCAACTGCAGAGCAGAGTCACAGCCTCAGGCAAGCCTTGTTTGTGCGTTTGTGCCCCTGGACATTGCTCTCTCCCTCAGCTCCTCTTTTTTTTTTCTCTAGTTATTTTTTCCTCTCTGGTTTACTTTTCCTCTCGATTTTAGTTTCTTTCCCCACCCAGTTTTAGTAGAAATTTCAGGCTGTTCTGGACAAGCAGCGCCTCAGTCAGTGAGTGTGCTGGTTTGAGGCAGACCCTGCATGGCCTGCGCTGGAGCTCTGTGGTGGGGGTGAGCCTCAGACCCGTCCCAAAGCAGAGCTGGTTTAGGGGACTGCTGAGCCCTCAGAGCAGTGGGAGGGGATTGCTCAGGGCAGCATTTCAGCGTCCCCGGGGCCCTCAGGCAGCGGGATGAGCTGTGCTAAAGGACATATTCTCATTTGCTGATCCCACTTCTGAATTTTTCCGTGTCTTTGTTCCTGCCTCTTCCCCTTGTGCCAGAGCAGTCACTGACACCTCCAGGGCTCAGCCCCGAGGGCTCTGTTCCCTGTTCCCCTGCAAATATCTGCCCCACATTTCGTTGTTTGCTGTGGAACAGGGATTTTCCTCGGGCTGGAGTTCTGTGCTTGCTGCTCTGGCAGGAGGGGATGTGACCTGCACTGCCCCTGCCCCTCCCTGTAGACGTTCAATGTGCAAGTGCAGCTCTCTGCTCTGTTTTAGGTGTTAGTGGTGCCTCCAGCTGTGGCAGGGGAAACTCACTACAGTGAACTCCATGTTTTGGTAGGTAAAAAGTGTTTCCATTTCTCTTTCAACCATTGCTGAAATGCTTTCATTTCTTTTTAGAGAAGAATCCCTTGGTTTTCACATGCTGTAGCTCAGATTGCAGCAAACTGTGCATCTCCAAGTTGGTGTGTTGGCTGGCTGCTCAATTAGTAGGAATGTTCCGTGCTAGTAATTATCAAGGATCTACCCAAAAAAGAAATGTCTCCTTGGCAGTGTAACTTTTCTGGAGAAAAATAAAAAATGTTGCATGAGAGGCTGAGGGAACTGCTCCAGATTTGCTTCCAAGATCTGTAAATCAGGCAGAGGATTTACATGTTCTGCTGTTTCAGCTGGAATTCGCCTCCTCCATCAGATTATTTTAGCATTTTGTGGATAGTACTAATTAAAATTTATCATCAAAGTAACTGTCGTTTTAATAGGACTCTTCCCAGTGTTAGAGGAATTGAGTTTATGTGTAAAATCTTCAGTGGGACACTCAGAGGGAGCAGGGCTCCTCCTTTCTGTGTCTTTGAAGGCACAGCAGTCAGGATTCTCCGTGTGTGGAGGGCTGTGCTGTGCTTTGGGAATTCCAGGGAGCTGTGGGGTGGCCCCAGTGGCACCAGTGCCTGCCCACACATCCAGCTGGGTCTGGGTCTGGGCCAGCCCTGGGGCTTTGGGGTGGATGGGAGCTCCCGTCCTGGGGCACGTCACTGCAAACAGGGCAGCTCAGGGGCTCTGTGCTCTTTTCCAGGATTTAATGAATGCCTGGTTTGTGTTGTCCATTGTGTGTCCCCAGGGCTCTCCAGGTGACAGGAACCAACAGCCTGGTGGGGTTTTTTGTGTTTTCTGTGTTTCCAGCATGGAGGAACTTGGGGAGCTGTGTTCCCCTGTGCCATGGGGCTCTCACCTCCGGCTGGCAGAGCTCCTTCCCTCTCCCTGCCTTTGGGAAGGGGCCTTTTCCCAGGTCCTGACCTTGCTTCCCTGCTCGTTTATCCTCGGCGCTGCTCCTCCACACGTGTCCCCTCCCCTCCCACCTCCCCAGGTGTCACCTCCTATCCCCCAGGTGTCATCTCCCATCTCCCCAGGTGGCCCCAGCAGCTGTGCAGCCGGCTTCATTAAAAACACCCATTTCCCCAAAATGAGAGCTTTGCAGAACGACTGAAAGCCAGCGGATTAAACAAGGCTCGCCGGAGTTTTGTGGATATTCTGCTTTCATCCTTTATTTTGTTTTAGTGCAGGGAGCATTGCTTGGCTCTGAGAGAGGCATCAGGAAGGGCAGGAGTCAACTTCATGACTTGTACATGGAGGAGCTTTTTCAGGAGAGCTCCCTGTGGGTGCAGGGTCTGGGCACGGCTCTGAGGGGTGAAACAGGGACAGGGCAGGGAATGGGGCTGGAGAATTCCTGAGGAGCTGGGAAGGGGCTCAGCCTGGAGAAAAGGGGCTCAGGGGCCCTTGTGGCTCTGCACAGCTCCTGCCAGGAGGGCACAGCCAGGGGGTCGGGCTGTGCTCCAGGGACAGGGACAGGAGCAGAGGGGACGGCTCAGGCTGGGCTGGGCAGGCTCAGGGTGGAATTTGGGGACAATTCTTCATGGAAAGGTGCTCAGGCAGTGGAAGGGCTGCTGGAGGGGTCCCCATCCCTGCGGGGTTGGAATGCCCTGTGGATGTGGCTCCTGGGCAGAGCTGGGGAAGGGCTGGATTCTGATCCTGGAGGGCTCTTCCAGCCCAAGCCATGCCCTGATCCTGGTTAACAGAGTTCCCAACCAGCCGTGGTCTGCCAAGCTCTGGGGGTGTCCCAGCCCCAGATCCCAGTGCTGGCATGAGCTCTCTGTCTGTGAGCTCTGAGAAAGAGAATTTTACATCCAAGATTCCACATTTTCTGTTAAAACAGAGGTGGTGGCAGAGCAGCTCCTCCGCAGTGCAAGCTCCCTGAGTAGGTAGACTTGGAAAGCCAGAGAGGAATTGAATCAGTGGTGGCTGAGCTGTCTCTCCACTCTCTGTTTTGGAATCAATCTAATCAAGTTCTTTCAATATGCCATAATATTGGGAAAATGATTAATACAAACCTTGGAAACTCAGATGAAGCTTTGAAATTAATCTCAAATATTAAAAGTGTTAATCAAAGTGTTAATTTCCCTCACTCCCATCGCAGTAGTTTTTTGCAAAGTAAAGATAACTTTGGTCATCTTTTCCAACCACAAAATGAATTAAAGATAAAGGAAGTGGATGTCTTGTGTGAAATAGCAGTTAACATCTGTTTCCTTAGAAGTTACATTGGTTTAATTACTTTTCATTTGTGCAATGCTCAGAACACCATTTAAATCCCTGCATACCAGTCAGGCTGTCTCTAAGGGAAGATGTGTTGGCCCGTGTCACTGGTCCCAGGCTGGAGGTCGGGCAGGGGGCAGTGGGGGAGCCCCTCCTGCAGGAAATCCCCTCCGGGGGTTTCCAGAGCAAGCACAAACCCCTCTGCAGGGCACTGGGCAGCTCTGGAGCTCCTCAGCTCCATGGCATGTGCTCAATGCCCTGGATAATGCACACGGCAGGTGCCTGGCACGGGGTGGAGGCACAGAGTGAAATTTGGTCTGCAAACAACAGAAGGAAATTCACTTTAGTTGGGACTAAATGAGGAGTGCCCCAGAGTAAGGGAAAGGGGCACATTCAGCATGATTAATGTTTCCTTTCTCTCTGGTCTTGTGAATCCCAGACTTCCTGGTTTGATTGCCTTGCCCTGTCAAGATTTCTCAAAAAAACCCCTTTTTTTGGCATAAAAATTGTTTAAAGGTAGATAGATGATAGATAGATAGATAGATAGATAGATAGATAGATAGATAGATAGATAGATAGATTGGAGGCTGTGACCTCGTTTCTGGTGCATTCATGTTTTCATACTCCGAAGTTCTTGCTGTAAGGTGAATTTTCTGGGGTTTATTCTTGGTGTAGCACAGTGCAGCCTCTCCTGCACTGTCACAGGTCTGGGCAGTTCATAAAATCAGGACTGCAGCACCAAGGAAATGGAGGCTTTAAAGATTGATGAGGGTTTTGGAAGCTTTGAGGGCGGTGTGGGCTCTCCTGGAGGATGGCTCCTGCAGCAGTCCCTGTGCAGTTAAACACCCTGGGCACTCTGGATATCGGCAGATGTTTCCTAGGTCTCTCAAGCCCAGCACCAAGTGAAGAAATCCCTCTATTTAATGGCTGTGCATTGAGGAGCTCTTGGGAAGGCAGGCACTGAAGAGCTCTGGGGGTCTCTCAGGAATATCCACATTCCATCTCTTCTGGGGGCTCTGGGAGGGGAGAGCACAGGGGCTGGGGCTGGGACAGACCCTGGAGCCCACCCAGAGCCGTGGCAGGGACACCTGCACTGCCCCGGGGTGCCCCAGCCTGGCCTGGGCTGTGTCCCTGTCCCTGTGCCCAGGGTCCCCAGCTGCTGCCGTGTCTGCCTGGGCTCCAGCAGATGTTCCATGAGAGGAGGCACTGCTGGGTGAATCCTGGGCTGCCTTCCCAGAGCTCGCTCCTGGCTCCTGGGCCTTTTACAGCCTCCATGAAAGTGAGTGGCTCGTGCCCGGGCAGGGCTGGGCTGGGCTTTGCCAGGCTGCAGGAGTGCTTTTATTGAACTGTATTGCATTTTTAGTACTCATTTGAGACAGGGTCATTAAGGCTCAGCCGAGTACATTAAGAACATTACTCCAGTGTGAAGGAGATGGGGATTATGAGAAGGACTAGAAAAGAACAAGGAATTATAGAGTTGTGTTTCTATTTTCCATTTCCCTGAGCGAGGGCTGGGGGCAGAACCTGCTTGAACAGTTCCCAGCTTTGCTGAATGTGCCCATTTTGTGTGCCAGAGGAACAGGGGTCACTGTGTGACCTGCCAGCAACCACCTTGGGCATGAACTGCAGGCAAGATGTGCTGCAGCAAGGGACGAGTGACCCAAAAGCCAGGTGGGACCCCCAAAAGCAGGTTTGGGGCTGCAGTGACCCCAGCTGGCCCCGCAGGTCTGACAGGGCAGGGATGGGGAGCAGTGTGGGGCTGGTTACAGATGGGTCCCACTCTTCAGCCTGTTTTGACCCTTTGGGGCCTTGCTCTGTGTCCCTGATCTCTTGCAGAGCTTTTCTAGGCCTGGCACTGGGCTCCTGAAAGAATTTTGTCATGCTGTAAATGCTGCTCTCTTCTTGGGTGGAAAAAGGAGGAAACATGTTTCCTTCCAAAATTATCTATCAAAGATCCTTCTCCTCCCTGCCCTCCCACGGAGCTGTCTCACAGTGTCCTTGCTGCTCTCTGCATTTGTCACTCTTTGAAGAGGTGACAAGTCTGTGCTCGCCCTGACAGCCAGCAGCCACAGCAGTGCCATTAGCTGGGAGCAGCTGAAATGCCATGTTCCTTCCTGAGAAAAAAGGGACTGGGGACCTGGGAACACTGCAGCCCGGCGTTAGACGAGCTCCATCGTTAGGGATCCTTCTGTGCTCGCAGTTTCTAGTGACTCATTAGCCAGAGGAGGCATCGTTATTGCTGGGGGGAAATGTCCCTGCAGGAGCAGCGCAGCACTGAGCAGCTCCTGATCCACAGCTCCTCATCCCCAGCTCCTGATCCTCAGCTCCTGATCCCCAGCAGCTCCTGATCCCCAGCTCCTGATCCCAGCTCCTCATCCCCAACTCCTGATCCCCAGCTCCTGATCCCCAGCAGCTCCTGATCCACAGCTCCTCATCCCCAGCTCCTGATCCACAGCTCCACAGCTCCACAGCTCCTGATCCTCAGCTCCTCATCCCCAGCTCCTGATCCCAGCTCCTGATCCCCAGCAGCTCCTGATCCCAGCAGCTCCTGATCCCAGCAGCTCCTGATCCCAGCAGCTCCTGATCCCAGCAGCTCCTGATCCCCAGCAGCTCCCGATCCCAGCAGCTCCTGATCCCCAGCTCCTGATCCCCAGGACCAGGATCCCACAGGATCCCAGAGGATCCCCAGATCCCCATTCCCAGCCCTTCTCCCCACCCAGCTCTCTGAAGCTGGCTGTCTCTTTCCTGTGGGTGTTAGGAGCAGCTGAAGGACAGGGCTCACAGCACAGAGCAGGAGGAGCTGCCTGGTCTGGGCCTTCCAGACAGAGCAGGCACTGGTTCATCCTCTCAGGGCTTTTCCCTTGGCTCCCTGCACCCCCTTCTCCTTCCAAGGGGTGACATTCCATTGTCAGTGGGATCCCAGAGCCCTCTGAGCAGGTGCTGGAGCACTCCTGGCACGGGGCTGCACCAACAAAAGGCATTTAAGTGTTCTATCTTCTATTGCTTTTCCTGCATGGCTGCACTGTGTGGCTCCAGTGCACCTCTGCAGCAGATTTTAGGAAGCCAAAGCTCCCAATTCCTTCTGCAGCCACGCCTGTGCTCACTCAGGGTTCCAGGCACAGGCAGCTCCTGCAGCACACCCTCTTTCTCCTTCTAGTCACAAGCAGAGCTTTCCTGCATCTCTCAAAGTCATCTTACACCATTCTTGTAATTTAATTTAGTGTTCCCAAGGAGATCTTAATTTTTTGTATATTACTGGAGTTTAACTGCCATAATAAAGGACAATTTTGAGGTGATAAAACACACCAGGAATGTCATTAAATATGCAGCAAAGGTCTGACACAATGGAATTAAGCATTAATGAATAACATACTAGAAATATTAGTCTTCCATATTAGTTTAGGTGTTCTGTTGTTGGGTTGTGATGAGGGCTAATGGGAAAAAATGGAACAATAAACAAAATTAGTGAAAATGAAATTTCCAAGTGATTCAGTAGCTTCTTCATGTGTAGAAAGTTTCTAAGTTAAAGCTGTTGGGTATCCACAGGGATCCTTTTCCTTGGATAAATTGTTGTCATTCCATGTGTTAATGTAATTTTATTATTGGTGCACTTTCCATTTTTACAATTGAATTACCATAGTATGGAAATGGAATTTAAATCCGAGCCCATCTGCAGATCAGGGCCTTGTAAACTTCTTTTAGTGCCACAAGCGAGGACTTTGCAGCTCTTGGCAAGGCCAGGGTGAGCATTCCTGGGAGCAGGGTAGCAGTTGTTCTAGGGAGGAAACAGCCAGCCAGCCCAGAGCCTCCCCAGCACTCTGCTTTGGGGCACCAGGGCCAGCTGGCGCTTCTGGACCTCTCTGCCAGCCGTGGCTGAGCTGAAGCTCCTTTTCTGGAGGGCCCTGCACACCCTGTGCTGGTCTGGCCTCTGCGTGCATTTCCCCTGCAGGGTGGTGTGCCCTTTCCCAGAGCTGTGGGAGGCAGCAGGATGAGCCAGCCCCACCAGCTCACCTGCCTTGCTCTGCTTTCACCGGGGGGCAGAATAAATCAGTTTATTTCCCTTTCTGGGCTGGCAGGAGCTTTCCTGTCCCTCAGCTCATTTCCACCGACTGGAATTCCTTTGGGGTGCAAGGGGCAGAGCCCTGGGCTCTGCAGCCCTTCCTCACCCCTGGGATAAACCCCTGGGATCTGTGGAGGGCTCGGGGCAGCCCCTGGGAGCTCCCACGCTGCTGGCACCTTGTGGGACAGGGGATCTTGCAGCAGCCCTTCCTCACCCCTGGGATAAACCCCTGGGATCTGTGGAGGGCTCGGGGCAGCCCCTGGCACCTTGTGGGACAGGGGATATTGCACCCAGCCAGGATCACTTTGTTCACTTGTTTTATGGTGGATTTGCAGCTTGGGAATGGGCTGGAAGTGTTGCTACACTCAGGTCTCTTCCTGAAGGTCTGAGTGTTTCCCGTGAGGCTGGAGGCAGGTGCTGGAGCCTGGGACCATTCTGGTTTTTGGTCAAACCTAAAGCAAAGCCTGGCCTGATCCCCTCCCTGGAGGTGCAGCTGTGGCAGAGCCACGTGTGAGTCTGGATGATTCCTGTGAGGGTTTGGTGGGTTTGTGTCAGTTGTTTGAACAGCTCCGACCCTGCTCAGTGTTTGGGGCAGCCCCAGCTGCATTTCAGGGCTGTAAAATGACCTTTTGTCCTTCTGGCTCTTGGGGATGTGATTTGCTGTATCAGGGAGCTCTCCTCACTTGTGCTGTCCAGGTTTTCACGTGGGGAGGATCCTGACTTCTCCAAACTCCGTTTTCAGCGTTGCTGCCACTGGTTTGTCTGCAGAATACAGGAGGTTTCCAAGTCAAATTCATTGCAGCTCCTGAATTGTACGTGCAGGGAATGGCAGGGAATGGCAGAAGCAGCAGTGGGATAGAAATGTACGATGAAATGGAAAAACCTCCTGCGTGCCTTTGAGGTTTATTCCATTTCTTCCCTGGTTAATTCCCCTCCTTTGGCTCCCCCGGACTCCAGTTAAAGAGTTTGACTGATTTATTTCCCCTTGTGTGGTGGGGTCCTGCCTGTTGGGGCATGGTGGGGCCACAGCAGCTCCCTGGCAGGGCCTCTGAGGGATCAGAGCTCTCCTGCACTGGGAGACTTTGAGTTTTTATTGGTTTTCATTTTTATTGTTTGCTTCACAAAGTCTTGGTACCAGCTGTACTTAGCTGAGCTTTTCTCACCCCATGGCTCAGATCTCCATGCTGGGTGTTCGCTGTGCACTGAGGGAGCTCCTGGAGCTGCTGCAGTGAGGAGGAGCTGAGCTCTGCCAGGGGCTTTGTGTTCTTCCCAGAACTCTGATAAACACCCAGGAGGCAGCTCCTGGCAGCTGCTGATGTTAAAGGAACGTATTAATCAAATTAATTGAGAGTTCCTTTTAATAATCATCAGCACCAACATAACTTTGTGACGTGGTGTTTTCAGTGTTGCCAAAAGTGATTCCCCCCAAAAGGATCTCTGCAGATAAATCAGCTGATAAAGTGTTCAATTGTCTCTTTTGCTACCTGATAATCCAATTAAGTGGTGATAAGGAAAACAGCTCCTGGAGAATTTCCGGGAAGCAGGATGAAGCAGTCAGAGTTGCAGGAGCAGCCAGGCACGGGTATCCATGGCTACTGAGCAGCCGGGCACTGCCAGCCCTGGCATCCCCAGGGTGGTGGTGCCTGCAGAGAGCCTGCAAAGAGCCTGCCCGGGCTCTGCCTGCCAGGGCACGGCCCAGGGACAGCCTGGCATGGCTCAGGGAACAGCTCAGGGATGGCAGGAGCAGGCTGGCATGGCCCAGGGATGGCAGGGCATGGCTCAGGGCATGGCCCAGGGATGGCAGGAGCAGGCTGGCATGGCTCAGGGATGGCAGGGCATGGGTCAGGGCACGGCTCAGGGACAGCCTGGCATGGCTCAGGGCACGGCTCAGGGATGGCAGGAGCAGGCTGGCATGGCTCAGGGATGGCAGGGCATGGCTCAGGGCATGGCTCAGGGATGGCAGGAACAGCCTGGCATGGCTCAGGAGCAGGCTGGCATGGCTCAGGAATGGCAGGAGAGGCCAGGGCACGGCTCAGGGATGGCAAGGCATGGCTCAGGAGCAGCCAGGGCACGGCTCAGGGCACAGCTCAGGCTCTGCTGTGTCCCCAGCCCCTGTGCTCCCTGCTGGTTTGGGTCCTGGCTGCCCCCTGACCTCTGTGCCAGGCTGTGACACAGCACTGGCATTGCCAGGGAAAAGCCATCGTGTGCTCATCCCCCCGAGGGTTTGTGCTGTGCCTCTCACCCCACAGTGGGTGAGGGGCCCCGAGCATGGACCCTGAATCCCACAGCCTTTGTGGGATCCACAAATGCCATCCATGGTGGTTTGGGTTGGGAGGCACCTAAAGGATCTTCTTGTTCCACCTTCCTGCCGTGGTGGGACAGCTCCCAGTGTCCCAGGCTGCCCCAAGCCCTGTCCAGCCTGGCCCTGACACCCCAGGAGCTGGACGGGCTCTGGACGTGGCAGAGCAGCCCCTGCTCAGCCCTGGGCTGCCTTTGGCTCCCAGGCTCTCCTCCCCTGCCAGGCACTTGGTGCTGCCTGCAGCATTTGTCACTTCTGCAGGCCACCAGGGGTAATGAATTACTGCAGGAGTCCTGTGACAAGATCCTGAATTTGCAGCTTTCATGTTTTCACCACCTAATTCCCTCGGAGGTTTCTCCCTCAGAAGTGCTGTGAATTAACCTGACACTTTCAATAACTGTGCACATGTTTCCTGTTGTGGTGGAACGTGGGATGAGGATGTGAAAGCTGCACTTACTCCACTGTGCCTTTTGGGCACCAGACACCCAATTCCCCGTGCCCTCTGCCTGCCCAGGGGGACAAAGGGCACGCTGGTACTGCCACTCATCCCTGATTCCTCCCTGCATTTATCCTGAGCTCTGGGCAGAGGTGGTGCCAAGGCTCCAGGGCACCGTGGCATCTGCTGCTTTTGGGAAAGCTCTCCCCTGCCTGTGGGATCCCTGCCAAGTGGGACATTCTGGGAGAGCTGGAGAGCACTGCTCGTGGCCTTGGGTTCACTCTGTCTAATTTTGACTGCGGAAAGTAGAAAGAGCATGTAAAACTGTTCAGATTCCTGAACTCGCTGGCAGTGAGACTTTCAATCTTCATTTAAAATCAGTGGTGTCTGCTTTTAAAGGGGATGTCTGCTTTTAAAGGGGAAAAAAAAGTTGCAGAAAGTCCAGGTTGTGATAATTGCGAAACAAAATGAAATGTTTTATGTGAGTCAGAGAAAAACTTGGGGGTTATTATTCTCCTTTATTCTCTTCCTGTTCACGGTTTCATTTCTCCCCACTGAAGCCGTGGGTTTGTTCCAGTGAGCCTTTGGAGCAGCCGGCCCTGCAGAGCTGCTCTGCCTTCAGGCAGCTGCAGCTCAGCTTCTCTGTCAGAAATCAGGGAGAGCGAGGCTGCCCTGCTTTGTGAGGGGCTCAGATGGGCACAGGAGCTGCATTTCACCATTTCCAAGCAGGAGTTTTGTTTTCCCAGCTGTCCCGTGCTTCTCTGGGGGTTGGTGTGCCCTGGGAGGAGGAGGATGCTCTGGCGCTTGAGCCTCCTCCTCCTCCTCCAGGCCCTTCACCCTCCAGCACCTTCTCCAGTGCTTCAATTGCCAGGACTTTTAAATCTGGGGTTTAAAGCCTATCTGTGAATCTCTCCCTTGTCCTGCTGCCTTTTAATTAACTCATCCCCACTGCTGGTTTTTATTAAGAGCTCTGATACGTTATTAATTAACGCACTGTGCACTATGGTGAGCAGGTTGGTATCAAAGATGCTGTAAAAGATGAAAGTGATTACTACTGAGAAACAAAATAATTAAGGCAAAAGTTGTGTTTTCATCTGCTAGCAACAACCAGAATGTCGGTGGAGATGGGGTTTTTTTTTAATTTTTTTTTTCTAAAACAGACTAGCCAGCTGGAACGGTGCTGGAAGTGGGTGGGTTGGTCTGGCTGAAGGCACCTGTGCCTGTGCTGATGCTCTTTGCTGTGTTCTCTGGGTGTTTATGGGGAGTGCCTTTCACAGACTTTACCTCGAGCTTTCACAGTTGGTGTCTCTCCATCCTGTTTGGTGCTGGGCCCTTGAACAAACAGGGATTTTCTTGCCCAGTCTGGTTTTATCTCAGCTTTGGCTGTTCCTATTCCAGGTAACTCATTCCACTGGAGGCATTTTCCCCAGTAGCCCTCAAGTTGCAAAATCAAAAAGAATCTCAGCCCTTCACTGAGATAAACCTGCCCAATACCCTTCAGTAGCTGCTGCCTCTCAGCCCGTTCTTTTGGGGGTTTGTTCATCAGTTTAGGCTCGTTCAGGTTGCTGACGTTTCCTGGTTTGATTCCTCTCCTTTTCACCCTTCCCCTGCCCATTTCTTTGCTTGTTTTGCTGTTCTGCAGTGGGTTGGGCACAGCCTGGGTAGTCCTGACTCTCCCAGCCCTGCAGGCAGTGCTGTCAGAGCAGGAATTGCATGGGTCCCTCGGGGTCTGGCCATGGATGCTGGAAGGGCAGTGTCCTTGGGAGCCTTCCTCCCCTCCCAGCTCCCTTTGGGCCGTGCATCCCCTGCCTGTGCTGGCTCTCTGGGGTTTCCTGCCCTCCCCTGAAGGTCCCTTTGTGCTCTGCTCCCTGGCACAGGTGGGCTCTGCATCGCCCAGTCCCTGAAGATCCCCCAGGACCGCAAGGACAAGAGCATCGACTTCGACAGGATCATCCGGCAGCTGCTGGAGACCCCCAACGCCAGGGCCATCGTCATCTTCGCCCACGACGAGGACATCAGGTGGGGCTGGGCCCTCCCGGGCCCTGCTGGGGAGGGGGAGCCGGGGAGAGGCTGTGCTGGAGCCACACGGGATGTGTGGAGCTGGGGATGGGTGGGGGGAAGCACGGGCACTGCTGCTGCCTGGCTCAGGGGTGCCCACCTGTGCTGGAGAGTGGGGACCAGGCTCCGGGAGCTTTTCCTGGAGCTTCTCCACGCTCCTGTTGTGTGGCAGAGCTGACCTTTCCTCTCAGAGGAGTTACAAACACGCCCCCCTCTCCAGGCTCCTTCGACTTGGTGTAATTCATTAATTCAGTCCATTTTATGGCAAATGAAAGTTAATAGTGATAAAGTGACTTGGATGCTCAAGGTTAAACCACATGGAATGGGCTCGTAAAATAACACAAAGAATATTTTATATTTCATTATTCACTTGCGTATTCTGGCTCCAGAATTTGAAATTAGCTTAAAATTGTGATGGAATCATCAGTTGCTGAGAGGCCTGTCCCACAAAGGGAGACAGAAAGAATTTAGGGAAAAATTTCAGTAAAGCCAATGGAAAAACGCTAAGTTTTAGTGGAACCAATACTTCAGTCGTGGGATGTAGGGTGAATTTAAAGAGAAGTGCCATTGGTGCTGCATGGGTCATGGGATGGTTTGGGCTGGGAAGGACCTTTGGAGATCATCCAGTCCCACCCTTCCCTGGCCCAGGCTGCCCAGAGCCCTGGTGACAGAGAGTGTCCCAGCCCTGCTGGGTCAGGAATGTGCTGCTCCTCCTCCCCACAGCCTCGGCCAGGCTGGAGGAGAGCTGTGAGCCCACGAGTGCAGCCCTGTGCCAGGGCCGCCCCGTTCCCTGGAGAGCTCCAGGTGTCAGTGAATCCCCTTTGCAAACCCAGCTTTCCTCTCCACAGGCAGATCCTGGCGGCTGCCAAGAGGGCAGACCAGGTGGGACATTTCCTGTGGGTGGGCTCCGACACCTGGGGCTCCAAGGTGAGCCCGCTGCTGCAGCAGGAGGACGTGGCTGAGGGAGCCATCACCATCCTGCCCAAGAGAGCCACCATCGAGGGTAAGAGCCTGTCCCTGCCCGTCCCTGTCCATCCCTGCTGTCCCTGCCATCCCTGATGTCCCTCCTGTCCCTGCCCATCCCTCCTGTCCCTGCCTATCCCTCCTGTCCCTGCCTGTCCCTGCCACCCCTGCTGTCCCTGCTGTCCCTCCTGTCCCTGCCTGTCCTTGCCATCCCTGCCTGTCCCTGCTGTCCCTGCTGTCCCTTCCTGCCTCTTCCTCTCCCTGCTGTCCCTCCTGTCCCTTCCTGTCCCTGCTGTCCCTCCTGCCCCTGCTGTCCCTGCTGTCCCTGCTGTGCTGCCCTCCCGGCTCGGGTGGCCTGTGGCACACACGCTGTCAGCACCTGGAACACGGCTCCTGACGTCTCCCCGAATTCTCAGCTGGGAACTCGAGGCTGTTTCCCAGCTGAGGAGCTGCCAGCAGCTGCTTGTCACAGCCCTGGTCTCAGAGCGTGGGGGTGTGACAGGGCTCTGTCCCCGGGAGGAAAACCCAAAACCTCCCGGGTGCCCACAGTGCCTCTCGGGCAGTGCGGGTCCCTCTCTGAAACAGGGCAGAAGTTTTCTACTGAAGGACTAAAACTTCCTTTTTCCGTCAGTGGTTTCCATTTAAACTCAGCTTTATTTCAGATCAAGCCCTCTGTGTGTCCATATTGCTTGTGTGCTTCAGAAATACCCACACCTGTGCAGATGTGTGTGCATGGCAAATTTAGGGAAGCTCGTTTTGCTGAACCCCTTTGTTCCTCAGCTTTCCTTTGTGCTCTCAAGTGTTTCTTGTCTGATCTCACCCCAGTTTGTTGATCCTGCTGTGGGTAAAGGTGCTTCAGCATCCCCCTCTGGGCACCAGCGAGGTTGCTCAGACTCTGTGCTCTCTGGGACAGGGAGGAAAAGTTGTTTCCAGGGGAGGCACTGAGCAGAGAAACCCAACTCCTGTGGTGGCCCAGTCCTCAAACACGCTGCCCACTTTAAAATGGGTTCTGCTCCCTTCACTCCCTGGAAAACCAAATATTTGCATTTTTCCTGTGCCTGCACTCCCTGCTCATCAGTTATTCCTCTCAGGTAGATCATCTGCTTCATTCTTTTACATTTCTAGCCCCCCGAGGCACTCTTGGATGTTATTTCTCCGTAAATACAGAAAGTTGACAGACAATGAAGTGGTTTGTTTCTGAAAAGCAGGATATTTTAATAAGCTTTTCACACTGTCTGTATTCATCCCTGAGGGTTTCTGACACGCAAACAAAAATTCTGTCAACAGTACACAGAAACAAAAACTTCCCGCGTTTGTTTGTTTTAAAATATTTTCCTTTTATGTTCCACATTAAACCCCTCACGGGAGGCACGAGGGGGTTTTGGACGCAGTGAGTGAGGATGGCAGAGTGGGAGACTTCAGGTGTAGAAAGTCAGTTAAGGTAGAGGTATAAATATCAGTATATTTGGTGTATCTGCAAAAAAAATGTGTTTATTGAGCCTGCAAGTCTCTCCTCGTTCAGTGGAGAAGTGCCTGGCGTAGCCTGGGTGCCTTTTGCACTCGTGGCCACACGGGCTGGGGGATTCCTGTGGTGCCTGAATCACATCTTGCCTGCAAATCCCTGTGCCTGAGGTGTCCTCCAGGAGAGACACACGCTTGGGGTCTGTGTGCTCCTTGCAGGGGAGGAAGGGTCTCGGGCAGGGGGGAGCTGTGGGGGCAGGGTGAGGGTCCCTGAGCAGAGCAGAGGGCTCTGCTGCTCCCTGGCCCCTGCAGGGGCTCAGGCTGGCTCCTGCCCTTCCCAGCCCCGTCCAGCTGTCCCCAGATGCCACCTGGATGTGCCCCCTGCTCCTGCTGGCACGGGCTGGGGGGTTCAGGGAGCAGGGCTCATCCCAGGCTGCTGGAGCAGTTCAGCTCCCACATTCCCTTCCAGGCTGATCCCGTTTCTGTCCCTTGCCCCAGGAGAGCAGGCAGTGGATGGGTCAGGAGCCCCAGGCTTTGGTGTTTGCATGCCCAGGGAGGCCCTGAGCCCTCTGGATTGCTGCCTCCCTCCTGCCCAGGCTGTGGAGGTTGTTCTGGTTTCCTTCCTGTCCTTTGAATTGTTGAATTCTGTTGTTTGGCCATGAGAAGAGAGAAAGGAATTGGACATTTTAATGTCATTCTTTCATCATGCACAAATGAACCTCTAAAGTTCCGCAATGCACTGCTTTTGGTGAGGGCACAGAATAAAAAATAAAGCACCTTCAGGTGCTTTATTTCCCTTCCTGAAGGTGTTCCCTGCAGGCTGCAGGAGCAGGCTGAGCTCAGAGCCCTGAGCAGAGCCCAGCTCCTTCCCCTGCAGCACCCAGGGCAGGGCACAGCTCAATTCCCTCTGCACCCCCTGAGAGCTCTGTGTTAGTCCTGAACTCTGTGTTGGAGTCAGAATGAGGGGCTTGCCCTTGTTTTACTCCTCAAAAGCATCCCTTCTCTTTCCCCCTTTCCTTTTATCGCTGTCTGCAGTGGTATTTGGGATATGTTGGAAGGAGGTTCCTAAGAAACCTTGCTGGACAGAAAAAAAATGCATTTTTCAAATTATTCTTCATCCCCAGCGGTGACTTCAGTTCAAAGTGCAGGTGTGAGGTGCAGGTGTGCTGGGGTTTGACAGCTCTGCACACAGGTACCAGCTGATGTTCCTTTCCCTGGCAGTGGGGAGATCCCAGCAGCCTGTGACTCCTGGGGGGGTCTCAAGTGTTTGGCTTTTTGTAGGATCAGGCCCCAGATCCACGGTTATTTGTCGTGGTACTTGATGCCACTCTTGGGACAGAATTTTCTTTGCCACAGTCCCATGGGGGGGATTTAGGAAATCATTAGATGAACTGAATTCATTCATCTTAAGTCAGTCTTAATATAGCCTGATTGTGTTTGATGTAATTATGCTGAAAGGATGAGGTTGCATTTTATTTGCATAATTGCAGTAGACAGTGAGCCAGAGAAGTGCACACGAAAGAGGAATCACTCCTTGGCAAGGTGGGAACACAGTGCCAGCCCAGCCAGGTAAGGGAGCGTGAGAGGCTTGGAGAGGCTGGGGCTGAAGCACAGCCCTGTGTCCCCAGCAGATCCAGATCCATGGCTCCCCAAGCACAGCCCTGTGTCCCCAGCAGATGCAAGGGCGCTGCCAGGGACACCCTGCCCCGTGCAGGGCAGGACAGGGCCTGGCAGCAGAGCTGTGTTTCCATGCCATGGCACTGTCCATGGGTAGGGAATGCCCTTGTTTGTGCTGGCACGGCCCTGGTGGAGCCTCATGCTCTCAGCTCTTGCCCCTGAGCCTCTCCTGCTGCCACACACGAGGGATGAGCTGATTCATCTCACCAGGGGCTTGGCAGAGGAGGGCCAGGTGAGCTGGGGGTTCCAGCCATGCCTATGGAACAGTGCAGCAGGAAAGGGCCAAGGAACCCCTCTGGGAGGGCACTCCCAGCTCCCTGAAGCTCAGCAGGGGCTGCTCCTGGTGTGTGCCACCTTCCCAAGGCAGTTCTGCCAGAGCTGCTGGGAAGGAAGCGACCCAGGGGCCTCAGACTGATCGTTGCTGCTGGAAGGAGGATGGTGCCAATGCCTGTGAATAATGATGAGGCCTAATTAGAGCCCGTGTTGTGCTGCCACAGTGCTCATAGTGCCCGCATGGCTCAGGTACAGCCCCAGCTCCTCTGTGGCTGGGCAGGGGGTGACCCTGGGCTGGTCCCCACAGTGCCACCTCCCCGAGCTCCCTGCAGGCTTGCACTGCTGATTCCCTCTCCACGTTCTTCCCTCTGGGTGCCCACAGTGCCCACCTGTGCCCAGCAGCCCTCAGCCCCTTGGCAAGTCAGAGGATGGAGTCCAGATGTGAAGCAGGAATCCTTCTCCTGCTTTGCACCTTTGGTTTTCTGCTTCTCTGTTTAATTACTGCTTCCCAGAGCATGAATTCCCAAAGCAGAATATTCCAGATCTAATGGGATCAGTCGGTTTTTTGGGGGCTTTGGGCAGGTTTGTTGTCCCAAAGCCATGAGGAGGTGAAGCCACCAGAGCTGGGGCTGCTCTGCTGCCATGGGGGCCTGGCCCAGAGCTTTGGGCTCTGTCACAGCAGCTTGCAGTGGCACACCCTGCTTCAGGAGTTTTTGGTGACACACCCTGCTTCAGGAGTTTTTGGCGACACACCCTGCTTCAGGTGTTTGTCTTTCCCCCTCCTGGCAAGGCTGGCATGGGCACCTCACTCCCCAGGCCCAAGTACAAATGATTTAGTCCAACGCTGCAGTGATTTAATTTTGTGGAATCAAATTGGTTTGCTTTACCTAAAAAACCTGAAATCCAAACCACACCTGAACTGTCTTTGACCTCCTTGGAATTTCAGTGGTATTTTTAGTTGTGGCAGTTATTTGAAATGCTGATGTGTCAGTCCCAAAGAGGGAATACTTGTCTCGAGTATTGCCACTTGAAATTTTGGGAAGCCACACAGATGTTCATCTCCTCATTATGGAAATAATGTATCTGGTTAATGTGTTGGTATGAAAAGAGGGGAATACAAATTATCTTGCAAGTCGAGATCCATTTAAAAGTTTCCTTTGGTTCAGGCAGCCCCAGGATGTCCCCAGCACCTTGGCACTGGTGGCTGTGCCAGGGCAGCTCGGGCTCAGCCTCCCTCAGCAGCTGCTGGCTGCTGATCCTCCTGGAGATCCACGGCTGCTGCTGTGGGACACGAACAACACGGCACACACACAGCTTTCCCGAGGTAAAAATGGGAACTTGAATTCTGACTCTAACGTTTATAGATTTCCAAAGGTCACGGTGGATTGCAGGGTGGCAGTGCCAGCTCTCCAATGACACTGCACACACCAACAGTCTATTACATTTATTCTCCTCTATGAAAGAATGCAACACAAGTTATTCTGTGCAGGTCCTTGGGGTGCTGGGGGTGTTCTGTGCAGGTCCTTGGGGTGCTCTGGGTGTTCTGTGCAGGGTCCTTGGGGTGCTGGGGTGTTCTGTGCAGGTCCTTGGGGTGCTCTGGGTGTTCTGTGCAGGTCCTTGGGGTGCTCTGGGTGTTCTGTGCAGGGTCCTTGGGGTGCTCTGTGGTTTCTGTGCAGGTCCTTGGGGTGCTCTGGGTGCTCTGTGCAGGGCCCGGGGGTGCTCTGGGTGTTCTGTGCAGGTCCTTGGGGTGCTGGGGTGCTCTGTGCAGGTCCTTGAGGTGCTGGGGTGCTCTGTGCAGGGGCACTCTGCACTTGCTGCTGTTGACATGGAAACACTGCAGTGAGGCACAGGCACAGGGACAGGGACAGGGACAGGGACAGGGACAGGGACAGGGACAGGGACAGGGACAGGGATGGGGACAGGGACAGGAGGAATCCAGCTCTGGGTGGGAAGGACTCAGTGCAGCCCCTTGCATTTTCATTCTGTTATAACTCTTTGTTTTAATTTTAACTCTGAAGGGCTCAGTGCAGCCAGGCTGGGCAGAGCAGCCCCTTGCATTTTCGTTTTATTACAATCCTTTATTACAGTTTTAACCTGTTGAGTGTCTCCAGGAGTTGCTGCAGTCTCTGCATCCCAGCAGAGAGGGATTTCTGTATTTTCACCCTGATTTAAATTATGCAGTGAGTGACTGGAGTTTAACTGCTTTTAAGGAGAGGCTCGAGTGTTTTGTCAGTGGCTGCTGAGCAGGGGGAAAAGCACTCTCATGTTCTGCGTTTTGACCTCCTGCATGTCAGCTTCTGCTGCTCTGCATTATTAAAATGGAACAGGCCATCTGTGGAGCAGCTTCTGCTAAAAGACTGGGGAGCTGCAACTTGGGAAACTGGTGGGAAGAAACATCCAGTGGCTTGGGAGGGATCCTAAATCCCAGCCAGTGCCACCCTGCCATGCAGGGACACCTCCCACTGTGCCAGGTGCTCCAGCCCCAGTGCCCAGCCTGGCCTTGGCACTGCCAGGGATCCAGGGCAGCCCCAGCTGCTCTGTTATTTGCTAAACAGCTTTCAGCTCATTTTCAGCTGTGAGGAAAAGGATTTATTCACGGATAAAGGTCCTGGCAAAACAAATTGCCCATTTCCAGTAAGTGGGCAGCAGGAAAGGGAGCATTCCTGGCAGGATTCTGCTGCAGGAGGTGTTGCTAGAGCTGCCTGGCGTGGCTGGGGTGCCCCTGGATGCAGCAGGCAGCCCCTGCTCTGGGCTGGGCAGTGACTGTCCCTTGGCTGGCACTCTGCTCCCTGCAGCTCCCAGGAGCTGTTCATTCCTGATGTTCTCAGGAATTGTTCATTCCTGCAGCTCCCAGGAATTGTTCATTTCTTGTTCATTCCTGCATTTCCCAGGCACTGTTCATTCATGGTTCATTCCTGCAGCTATTCCTGCATTTCCCAGGACTGTTCATTCCTTGTTCATTCCTGCATTTCCCAGGACTGTTCATTCATTGTTCATTCCTGCAGCTCCCAGGAATTGTTCATTTCTTGTTCATTCCTGCATTTCCCAGGCACTGTTCATTCATGGTTCATTCCTGCAGCTCCCAGGAGCTGTTCATTCCTGATGTTCCCAGGCACTGTTCATTCCTGATGTTCTCAGGAATTGTTCATTCCTGCAGCTCCCAGGAACTGTTCATTCCTGATGTTCCCAGGAGCTGTTCATTCCTTGTTCATTCCTGCAGCTCCCAGGAACTGTTCATTCCTGATGTTCCCAGGAGCTGTTCATTCCTTGTTCATTCCTGCAGCTCCCAGGAACTGTTCTTTCCTGCATTTCCCAGGAGCCAGGAACTGTTCATTCCTGATGTTCCCAGGAGCTGTTCATTCCTTGCTGATGTTCCCAGGAGCTGTTCATTCCTTGTTCATTCCTTGTTCATTCCTGCATTTCCCAGGCACTGTTCATTCCTTGTTCATTCCTGCAGCTCTCAGGAGTTGATCATTCCTGCATTTCCCAGGAGCTGTTCATTCCTTGCTCATTCCTGCGTTTCCCAGGACCTGTTCATTCCTTGTTCATTCCTTGTTCATTCCTTGTTCATTCCTGCATTTCCCAGGCACTGTTCATTCCTTGTTCATTCCTGCAGCAGGAGCCCTTGCAGGGAGAGCTGGAGTGTCCAGCAGAGCTGTGCAGCCAGCCCAGGTGATTTCACACCTGTGCCAGCCTGGGAGGTCCCCTGGGCTGGAAATGCAGGATCTGGGTGGTTTGGGGGCCTGGAGCTCTCCGAGCATGTGGCAGCTCTGGGTTTGGGGCTGTCCTCTGGGCTCTGACCAGGAGGCTGCCCAGGAGCAGAGCCAGCTGGGGCTGTGCCCAGGCTGTGCCCAGGCTGTGCCCAGCCCCGCTGAGAGGGGAGCCCCAGCTGAGCTGGGCCACAGGAAATGGACAAAGAGAGACAAAGCCAGGCGTGAGAGGTGAGACCCAGGCTGTGCCCAGGCTGTGCCCAGGCTGTGCCCAGCCCCGCTCAGAGGGGAGCCCCAGCTGAGCTGGGCCACAGGAAATGGACAAAGAGAGACAAAGCCAGGCCTTGTGCTGCACACGGGGTGAGGGGTGCTGTGGGATGTGGAATAATGAATAATAATTCATTCACTGCGAATGAACCTTTCCTGCCAGGGCTGCCCCACCCAGCCCTGGCTGAGGGTCCCCCTGCAGCTGTGCCATTTAAACCATGATAACGAGGACACTCAGCCAATATCTACCTGTTTCCCCAAGAGAACAGCCCAAAATCCCAGCTCTGCCCTGAGTGGAATTCCCTCTGTGCGTGATTGATGTCATGGATCTAAAAAGTCAAATGTGCCACCACCTAAAGACCCCTTTTTGCACAGTTATAATCAGCAATTATTGAAAAAGAAAACAGCTGCAAAGCACTTTCGTGGCATGATGGAAGTTAATGAAATCATTTATTTTATGGCCTTTTTACCGAGCAAAAAGGTCAAAAAAATATCTGCAGACTGTCCTACCACCATTTCATAGTGTGTGGCTGGGCAGCAGCATAAAATCTGCAGAGAGACTTGCAGTCCTAAAATTGATGCTGTCATTCCCCACCTAATGCTTTTATCCCAGATTTAATGCCAGTAAATGAAACTGCTTTGGGTTAAATGCTAGGAAAATTGGAAAAGTGTTTGAGTAGCTGCTTTCAGCTCATTTGGCATCAATAATTATAGCAGGTGATGATTTACTGTGTGGGTAAATAACTGGCTGTCAGTGGTGTGGACATCCTTGGGACTAAACAGAAGAGTAAAAATATCACAAACTGGTCACATCCCTGCTCCAGTGAACCTGGGTCAATATGCTGGGTTTGCTCTCACCTGGCTGACAAGGGGAGCACTCAAGGCACATGGCAAATGCACTGGGTCAGTCATTTTGTGGTTTAATTAGGCGTAATGATTTTCCTTATTAAATAAGCCCTGAGCCCCTAAGTCCCTTGTGACACATGGAGGGGCTGGTTTGCACGTGTGCTGGTGCAGTGGCCACGCAGAGGTGACACAAGTCCCTCTGAACTCGTGCTGTGCTGGTGCTGGTGGCACCTGGGACTCCCAGCCAGCCCTGCTGCTCTTGCTGGGGGTGCTGGGAGCTTCCCTTGCCCGCTGCTGGTGCCAGCCCAGCCCTGGATGCCCGGCTTCACCTTGATTTCACAGGGGAAAATCTGCTTTTCCAGGCTGGCCATGCCTTTTCCTGCAGCCCATCCCTGTCCCTGGTGTGCTGCTGATCCCTGGTGACAAACCCTGCTGCCAGGCTCCCTGTCCCTGTCCCTGGTGACAAACCCTGCTGCCAGGCTCCCTGTCCCTGTCCCTGGTGACAAACCCTGCTGCCAGGCTCCCTGTCCCTGTCCCTGGTGACAAACCCTGCTGCCAGGCTCCCTGTCCCTGTCCCTGCTGTGCCCCTCACTCCTGGTGGGATCCCAGGGGGCAGAGGCAGGGGGCACTCCCAGCTCCCTCCTGGGGCTGTGGGCTGGGCTCAGCAGGGTTCATCTCCTGCCTGGCAGTGGAGAGGCTCTGTGAGCATTGCTGGTGCTGCTGTGCCTGTCCCTGATCCTGCCCCGGGTTTGGGATCCTGTCCCTTTCCCCCCTCCAGCTCCCCCTTTTCTTCCTCTCCCTCATCAAATGGAGTTCGCGTCCGTATTTATCCCGTGGTGGAAAACAAATGAACCCTTTAGGTAGTATCTTCTTTCTATGTGTAAAAATAATGATTTAATCAAATCACAGTGATTTGAAGTAATAAGAGATTCATTGTAATTTGGAAAATCTCATAAAAGAACTATTTATATCTCTTAGAGGTATTTGCTGAAAAAGTAATTTGCTAAAGTATGAAATATGGAGAATGTTGGGGAATCACTAAATCTTGTCACACCAGTGCAGTGCTTGGTCACGAGCAGGGTGAGAAGTGATTTTTCCTGCTTCTGCATTGAAGCATCCAGCGTTTTTTGCTGGGTCATGGAATCCCCAGAGCCCAGCAGTGTCAGCTCAGCCCTGTGTGTGTGAGCTGGCTGCGTGTTTCCAGCTCAGAAAGGCCAAGCACAGGCCCAGGTGTGTGGTTGGAACGTTTGCCTTGTTCACCTGGGGGTTTATGGCTCAGGCTCATTCCAAAAAAGGGTCTGAAACGAGGGAAGTGTTTGAGATTTGCACTGGCACAGATGGACCTGCAGGACAGCCCTGTGGGGTAAAATAATCCCTGGTGGTGTCCCAGGCCAGGCTGGACAGGGCTGGAGCGGCCTGGGACAGTGGGAGGTGTCCCTGCCGTGGCAGGGGTGGCACTGGGTGGGATTTAGGGTCCTAACAGCTCAAACCACCCCACACTCCTGTGCCAGCCTGGAAGGGCAGTGTCCATCCATCCATCCATCCATCCATCCATCCATCCATCATCCATCCATCCATCCATCCATCCATCCATCCATCCATCCATCCCACACTCCTGTTCCAGCTTGGGAAGGGCAGTGTCCATCCATCCATCCATCCATCCATCCATCCATCCATCATCCATCCATCCCACACTCCTGTTCCAGCCTGGGAAGGGCAGTGTCCATCCATCCATCCATCCATCATCCATCCATCCATCCCACACTCCCGTTCCAGCCTGGGAAGGGCAGTGTCCATCCATCCATCCATCCATCATCCATCCATCCATCCCACACTCCCGTTCCAGCCTGGGAAGGGCAGTGTCCAGGGGTGCTCTGTAGGGCTCTCCAGGACCTTTCCCCCAGGAGCAGCATTCCCAGGAGCTGCCCTGCAGGAGGGGTGTGCACAGGGCTGAGCAGGGACTGAGCAGGGCTTTGTCCAGCCCTGTCACCCACCCACTTGTCCCAGTCAATGGGAAAGAATGGTAACAAATGTTCCCTTTTTAATAGGGATCCATATTCCTGCCTGTGAATGCAGAGGGATCATTAAACCAATCAATGGGAATGTTATTATTTGTTATTAAATCTGTAAAGGTTCAGAGTAATTCATATGGAATTCTATTACAGTTTTATCAAGACTCATTGATTTTACATTATTAAGTTATAGAGCACTTTCCCCAGAGGTCAGTGAGCTTGGCACGTGGGAGGGTTTATTGGTGCTCTGTCCCAGCCACAGAGATGTTGTAGATCTCAGGGCTGGCTATCCCCTTTGAAATGCTCTTTTAATTTGGAGGGACACCAAAATGCACAGCGTTACAGGGAAAAGTTTCAGTTGTGTGTCACTAAAACCCGGCTGCTTTCTGAATATTTTCCTTGGGAAATTTAATCCTATAAATGCTGAGCACAGAATTACAGAAGAGTTTGGGTAGAGAAATGGTACTGGCCCTTCCAGAGACTGCACACAAATGTTCCTAAATCACTAATTAGTTACAACAGGCGTCCCAGGAGTTTTAAGCAATTATTTACTCAGTCTGTGGCCGGCCCAGGTGACGTCCCTGAGGACAAACAGAGCAGGAGATGGGGGCTCTGCCAGCCCAGGATCTCTCTTTCCTGCACTTGGATCCATTCCGTTCTGGGCAGGTTTCGTGTCAAGCTGCAGCCCCAGAGAAGGGCTGGGAAGCCAGTGGAGCTCACAGAGTGCCCCCAGGGACTCGCAGGGCTGCAGCCCAGCCCTGGGGGTTTCTCCCAGCCCTCTTTGTGCTTTTCTTGCATCTTCCATGGGCTGCTTGCAGTCCTGCAGGCTGGGGCTGAGCTCTGGGCTTGGCACCCTCCTGCTGCCTCTCCTGGGACGGGGACCCACTTCTGGTTTGATAAACTGCCTCGTTTGCTGGTGAGCTGAGCTGAAATGTGAATTAGCTGTCAGGCTGTTGCTGGGAGGCCTCGGTGCTGATGTTTTTGTGGGTCTTTGGACATGGTGTGGGCTGTGCTGATGTTTTTGTGGGTCTTTGGAGATGGTGCGGGCTGTGCCTTCGGAGCTGGGGTGTGTGGAGAGCAGCAGGCAGCCTGGGACAGGTTAGAGCTGGGTCACTGGCACACAGAGCAGGGAGAGCAGGGCCTGACCCCATTCCCAGCTCCTTTCCAGTTTGAAAACAGCTGCCTTGGTGCTATTTTTATCCCTGGTGGAAGGGTTGTCGTGCTAATTTCACCGTGCCAGATGGTTTTCCTCAGCCTCTGCTCCGTCCTGGCTGTGCCAGCCTGCCTGGCTCTCCCCTACTGCAGCAGGGAAATCCTTGGCTGCAGGGCCAGGCACGTTCCCCTTTCCATGGAAGGTGTTTCTGCAGCCCCTCCTGCCTGCAGACCCCTGCGGTGGCAGTGGAAGCTGGCTGTGGAGGCCTTGGGAACAGCAGGGTTTGGGGTGCCAGGGCTGCAGGGTTTGGGGTGCCAGGGCTGGGGAAGAACAGCAGGGTTTGGGGTGCCAGGGCTGCAGGGTTTGGGGTGCCAGGCTGTGCCAGGGCTGCGGGGTGAGCAGCATCGCCCGTTCCTGGCACTCCAGAGCACAAAGCTGCCCTGCTCTGTGCCAGGAGCTCGTGGCTGTGCCACTGCTCTGCCTGAGCGGGTGAGTGGGCACAGCTGCTGGCAGCTGCACAGGCGGAGGGACACGAGGAGGACAGAAGGCTGGTGTGAGCACACACTGCAGTGCTGTGTCTGTGCTCTGCAGAGCTGGGAACGCCCGGAGGGCAGTGGGACAGGGGAGGGGATGCTGTGGAGGGGGCTGCTGCTCCCCGGGGCTCTGTGTGCACAGGGCTGCTGTGGCACCTGCTGAGATGGACATGCCTCCCCTGGGAGTCTGGGCAGGAACAAAATCAGTGACGAGCTCAGCCCAATATCAGCTGCAGTGTGTCATTTATTTCACTCCTACCTGGTACCTCTCTAATCCAGGCTTTTCCCCTATAACTTCTTTCAATATTGACCTGCTGTGCATTTGTCTTGCCCAGTTCTGTACCTGGCACTTGGGGTCATTTTCCTGCAGGGTGCAGCTGCTGAGGAAACACGATTGTCTCCGTTCCCACAGTGACCTGGCAGGGACAGAGCCGTGTGCTGGGCACTGAGGGGGCACGGGGCAGTGTCTGTGCCAGGCTGCAGCTCCCCGTGCACAGCGGCCAGGACTCAGGCCTGCCCTCTCCTCCTGCAGGCTTTGACACCTATTTCACCTCCCGCACCCTGGAGAACAACAGGAGGAACGTGTGGTTTGCAGAGTACTGGGAGGAGAACTTCAACTGCAAGCTGACCATCACGGGCTCCAAGAAGGAGGACACGGACAGGAAGTGCACAGGTAATGACTGAGCTCATCCTTCCCTCCTCTGCTCCAGAATGGGGGACCAGGGGTGCTTTTGTTTGAGGGAAGGGCGGCTGGAGGTGTTGGTTTGTTTTATGTGGAGGATGGAACAGTTCAGGAAGGAATTGTTCCCTGGCAGGGTGGGCAGCCCTGGCACAGGTGCCCAGAGCAGCTGGGGCTGCCCCTGGATCCCTGGCAGTGCCCAAGGCCAGGCTGGGTGTGACTCTGAGCACCCTGGGACAGTGGGAGGTGTCCCTGCCATGGCAGGGTGGCACTGGATCATCCTGACCCTTCCAACCCAACCCATTCCAGGATTCCATGATTAGAAGAGCCTGGAGAAGGAATGGGCACAATGTGTGTCACTGGTGGCCACCCCAGCCTTCCCCCCAGCCCCTCCAGATGTCCCAGCAGCAGCTGGAGGGGGTCCTGGGGCAGGATTGCCTTCAGTTGTCATCAGGGGAACCAGTTCATGGGAGGATTTGGTTTACTTTGACTGAGAATTGATGAAAACTCACACCCAGAGGAGTGTGGGGGGAGTTTGGGTGCCAGGGAGCAGCTCAGCACTGCTGGGCACACATCCTGGCCCTGGGCACACATCCTGGCCCTGAGGAATGTGGAGAGAGCAGCTCAGCACTGCTGGGCACACATCCTGGCCCTGGGCACACATCCTGGCCCTGAGCAGTGTGGGGGCTTTGGGTTGGAGCATTATCCAATGCTTTGTGGTGAGCACAGAAATGTAAAAGCTCATCTGCTTTCCCCAAGTTTGGGTGCCAGGGAGCAGCTCAGCACTGCTGGGCACACATCCTGGCCCTGGGCACACATCCTGGCCCAGAGCAGTGTGGAGGGTTTGGGTTGGAGCATTATCCAATGCTCTCTGATGAGCAGAGAAATGTAAAAGCTTTCCCCGGGAAGTGCCACGGGATTGCAGGGTGGTGCTGGGATAAAGGCTTTTGTGTCTAAGGAGATCTGCTGGCTGAGGCTGGGCTGGGGGATTCTGTCCCTGCAGAGCTGGTACTGGCTCCTGGAGGGCTTTGTCAGGTGACAGTGCAGGGATTTCACTGCTCAGAGGCCTCCTTGTCACCCTCTGCTCCTCCACATGACAACATTTACCCTGGCATGTTGTGGGTGGCTCTCGAGCCCTGCTTCTCGGCTGTTTTCACATGAAGAGTTTGTATGGGGAAGCCCCCCGAGCCCTCGGGGGCTGTGTGTGCAGGGCCTGTGCTCTCAGGGAGGGTTTGCAGAGCCCTGTGTGCAGGGATGTGTCTGTGAGGTGCCCCGTGGGCTGTCCCTGTCCCCAGGCAGGGCTGTGCCATGGTGCTGGGGCTGGATGAACACTGAGACCTTCCTGCCAGCCCTTCCCCAGCTGCCAATCCCACCTTGTGCAAAGAAGAGCTGTGTGTTTGATACCGTGAGCATTCCGCAATCTTTAAATTAAATCTCTTGTTAATGATGAGTATCACCAGGCTCTCAGCAGCACTATTGTGTGAGACCCTTTGAAAATGTGTTTAATTCTTCAGGAACTGAAGCAGTCTCTGAACTCATCTCGCGCGAGCACCGATGGAGTGGGATTTTGATGTCTGTCTGTGTGAATTATATGCCATAAAAATTGTCCTAGAGATACTATTTATTCCTCCTCACACGTCCCCTCTGTTGTGTGCTGATAACAATGAGTGCAGAGGGATGAGCTGAAGGAGAGGCGCTGGGAACAGGCACGTCTCTCCTCTCCTCTCCTCTCCTCTCCGTGGCTAACGCCGCCTGCGCTGAGATGAAGGAGGGAGAGCAGCAGCTCTCCAACCTGCATCTCACTGCTGGCATCTGAAAGGGATGGAACAAGTGGGATTCTTCCTCTCTGTTCTCCGCACTCTGGGTTTGGAGCTTTTTTCCCTGCCTTTGTTGCAGTCGCTCTCCTGTGAGGATGTGCCTGGAGCCGGCCCGGCTGCTGCGTCTCTCAGGAACCAGGATGATGAGCACTTGAGCCTCGAGTAGGAGGGGGGGTTAAACTGCTTGGCATCACCTTCAAATAGATCCTTTGGAGGCAAGAAATGCTCCTGTCAATAAACTGCTTTTGTGTTTATCCTCCTCCTGACACCCCGAGGTGCTCGTTGCAGAGCCGGGGCACAGAAGTGTGTTCTCCTGAAGTCACGTTGTGTTCGAGTGCCCCAGGTGCCAGCTGCTTCACTGCTGGAGCAAATCATGGGGCTGTGTGGCTCCTGCAGATCCCCACGCTGAAAAAAAAAAAAAAAAAAAAAAAAAAAAACCAAACAAGAAAAAGCACCTTCTTCTCAAAAAGGAGCAGGAATGATGCAGTCCCAAAGAAGAGCAGAAGTGGTGCAGTTCTCAAACAGGAACTGAAATGGTGCAGTTCTCAGAGAAACAGAAATGGTGCAGTTCTCAAACAGGAACTGAAATGGTGCAGTTCTCAGAGAAACAGAAATGGTGCAGTTCTCAATGATCAGAAATGGTGCAGTTCCAAAGAGGAGCAGTGGTGCAGTTCTCAAAGAGGAGCAGAAATGGTGCAGTTCCAAAGAGGAGCAGAAATGGTGCAGTTCTCAATGATCAGAAATGGTGCAGTTCAAAGATGATCGGAAATGGTGCAGATGGGGTTTGTTTTGCTTTCCCTGGTTTTGCTCTGACAGCACAGAGGGGCTCATGGTTTCTTGCTGCCCCCGTTTTTAGGTTGGTTGTGCAGCCTTCCCTCCCTGGGACCCCCAGGATGTCCCGAGGTCTGGGCTGGGGGTTCTCTCCTGCCCCTTCCCCAGAGGCACCCACAGCGCTGCTCCTGCTGCTTTCATCTGGAGGAGCTCGGTGCCTTTTGGGAGCTTCCTTCTCCTGCAGAGTAATTAATAATTGAATTTCTATACTCCCATTATACAGGAGCTGTTCCTGGAGCCTGTGGTAAAATGTTCTGCCTGACTTCTGCAGCCCAGCCTCAGAGGGGGAAATGTTCCCCACAATAATGTTGAAGTTGGAATTAAAATTGTGCCAGTCACCTTTGGTTTATTCCTGCCTGAAAATGGACTTTGGGCCTGATTTGCTGCTCAGTGCAGCAGCAGGAGGGTGACACAAACTGGAGGGAGCACTGTTCAGCCAGGCCTATTAATTTGGATATTTGCTGTTTTCTTTGAAGTCTGAAGAATATTTGGCCCACAACATTTCATAACATTTCATAATCATAACATTTGCTCTGCAGGTTCTTTGCTGCTTCAGATTTGGGCTCAAATTCTAATTGCAGTGGACTCTCTTTAGGAGGTAACTCAGCCTGTGCTTTGGTGAAGGACAGCACACTCCCAGTGTATAAACTGAGACGTGTTTGGGGTGAGCAGTTTGGCTCCACATCTGGATTTTCTGTGCACAGCTGATGTTTAACACCCAGCTGAGTGGCTGTTCCAGCACAGGGAAGCATCCTTGCTCTTGGAAATTCTACTGACATTTGAAAACCTTTACTATTTTTGTGTTTGGACGCTGTTACATTGCTCTCAGGTTTTCCAGGTGCGTTTTGCTTGGGTTGCTCTCCCAGATCTCTTCACTGCTGCAGGTTTTCCTCCTGCTGTGCGTGTGCCCAGCCCTGCTTCTGGAACCTGCTGTGGCTTATCAGTGTTTGTGTGCAGCATTTCAATCCCAGACCCCCTCCCCTGGCATCCATTCCTGCTGCATTGCTCATTTGGTTACAGAGCTGAAACCACTTAAAAGCATTTTCCTTGTCAGGGCTTGAAATCCTGATAAGTTCTGTAATCAATGAGGGAGTGAATAATGAAAAGGATCCTGCCTGCAACTTCACCAGAGGAAACTCACTTTCTCTGCTCACTTGTTTGCAGGATTTCAGGGCTTCCAGAGGAGCTGAGATGTAAAACTGGGGGGTGCCTCAATGCTCATGGAATCCTGGAATGGTTGGGTTGGAAGGGACCTTGGAGCCCACCCAGTGCCACCCTGCCATGGCAGGGACACCTCCCACTGTCCCAGGCTGCTCCAGCCTGGCCTTGGGCACTGCCGAGGAGTTAGTGGGCAGTTTCAGGGGAAAGGAATAAACCAGATTCCTGATTCTCAGCCTGCAGTGCCTCACTCCAGGCTCTGGAAATCCTGCTTGTTTTGCTGCCTCATTGCCGAGCCCCCTGACCTGTCCCGGTGACCAGGTGGCCAGAGCGGGGTTAGGGCAGGAGTGTGCAATTTCAGATGTTTGGATTCACTCTCCCATCCCTCCCAGAGCTCTGTGCCTGCCGGGGTCTCCACCTGCAGCCCCCTCCCCAGGTGCTGGCCCCGTGCCCTGGGTGGGCTCCGGGGCCCTTCCCAGGGATCAGCTCGGGGATTCCAATCGCTCCCTCCTGCTGCAGCATTTTCCAGGCACTCCTGGGCTTCGCAGGACCTCTGCGGGGCTGGGGAGCGGGGCTGACAGTGGCAGGAGCATCCCGAGGTGCCGTTAATTGCCCGTTAATTACCCGTTAATTGCCGGCGCGTTGCTCAGCTCTCCGCACCCCCTTCGGAGGCTTCTCTGAAGTGACTCTTCCTTCCCTTGATCTGGCTTTGACTTTTAATTAGAGACCGGGATTTGCAGCAGAACAAACACCCGGCTTTAGTACCAGCTGTGTCTTTGCTTTGAAGGCTCCTGTGCCCAGAGCCGGCTCTGGGAGCGATTCGTGCCAAGAGCGATCCGTGCCCAGCTCCTGGAACGATCCGTGCCCAGCTCCGGGAGTGCCCCGTGCCCAGCTCCGGGAGTGCCCCGTGCCCAGCTCCGGGAGCGATCCGTGCCCCGTGCCCAGCTCCGGGAGCGATCCATGCCCAGCTCCGGGAGCAATCCATGCCCAGCTCCGGGAGCTCCCCGTGCCCAGCTCCGGGAGCGATCCGTGCCCCGTGCCCAGCTCCGGGAGCTCCCCGCGGGCTCGGCACTCCCCGCGGTGGTCGGGCAGGATTTGTTTCCCGGCTTACGGCGAGAAGAGCCGGTGATGCCGTAGCAGTGACAGCGTTCGGTCCCGTTCTAATGAGTAACTTTGCGGCTCGGAGCGTTCCGCGGACCCGGCTGAAGGCGCGGCCCCTCCGGCAGGCTCCGCTGCTGCCGGGCTGTCCCTGAGTGTCGCGTGTGTCCCCGCAGGGCAGGAGCGCATCGGGAAGGACTCGCACTACGAGCAGGAGGGGAAGGTGCAGTTCGTGATCGATGCCGTGTACGCCATGGCCCACGCCCTGCACCACATGAACCGCGACCTGTGCGCCGACAGCGCCGGGCTGTGCCCCGAGATGGAGCACGCGGGGGGCAAGCGGCTGCTCAAGTACATCCGCAGCGTCAACTTCAACGGTGAGACTCGGCCCCGTGCCCTGCCGACCCCCCTGTCCCTACTGACACCCCCTGTCACCTACTGATCCCTCCCGGTCATCTACTGACAGCCCCCTTGGTCACCTAGTGATCCCCTCTTTGTCATCTACTGACATCCCTCAGTCACCTACTGATACCCCTTGTGACCTACTGGCATCCCTTTGTCACCTACTGTCCCCCCTTGTCATCTACGGATCCCCCTGTGACCCACTGACATCCCCGTCACCTACTGGCACCCCTGTCACCTACTGTCCCCCCTTGGTCACCTGCTGACCCCATAGTCCTGTCATCTACTGACACCCCCTGTCACCTACTGACACACCTCGGTCATCTACTGACCCCATGGTCACCTTCTGTCCCCCCTTGTCACCTACTGACCCCCCTGTGACGCACTGACATCCCCATCACCTACTGACATCCCTGACACTTACTGTCCCCCCTCGGTCACCTGCTGACCCCCCATGGGGCTGGCCAGGGGTGCTCTGGGTGCAGGTCCCTGCTCCCGGGGCTCCAGGGGATTTTCCTGGGTGCCAGGGTGGGGCGGTGGGGTCTGGTGCAGCTGTGTGTGACAGGAACAGCACGGCCTGCTCTGCTGCTGCTCTGTGTCCCCAGCCCCGGAGCTGGGCATCGTCCTGCTGGGGAGCAGCTCACTCGGCCCTGGGCAGCTGGGACCACCCTGCTGTGAGCTGGGACCACCCTGCCCCGAGCTGGGACCACCCTGCCTGAGCTGGGACCACCTTGCCCTGAGCTGGGACCACCCTGGTGTGAGCTGGGACCACCCTTCTGTGAGCTGGGACCATCCTGCTGTGAGCTGGGACCACCCTGGTGTGAGCTGGGACCATCCTGCCTGAGCTGGGACCATCCTGCTGTGAGCTGGGACCACCCTGCCCCGAGCTGGGACCACCCTGCCCTGAGCTGGGACCACCCTGCCTGAGCTGGGACCACCCTGCCTGAGCTGGGACCACCCTGCTGGCCCTGCTTTGGGGCCTTGCCCTCCTTGCAGAGGTGCTGCCATCAGTGCAGCCAGGCTGTGATGGAGAGGCTGGATCTGAGTGAGGAGCTCATTTTGTGTTTGTGTCCTGGAGGACAAAAGGCCCAAAATACGGAAGACTTTAAACCTGAAGTGCTCACGCAGTGAAATTCTGGAAGTTTTGAAGCGCAGCTGTGTTTTGGCAGTGAAAAGCTGGAGATGCTGTTTGTGGGAGCCCCTCGGGTGCCCAAAGTGCCATGAACGTGCCCTGGGTACCAAACAGCCTGGCTGGTGACACCTGTGTGACTCCTGTCCTCCTCTCCATAATTCATTCCTCATCTTGCAGTGATTAAGAGATCGAAACCCTGCAAATTCAGTCAGGTTGTGTCTGGGTTTGAGGGCTTCCTGCAGGTGTCAAGTGCCCCGTGTCTGTGTGGGGAGAGGCAGCTCCTTTGTCGGGAACTGAATTAAATTGTCACAGCTCTGCATGAGCAAGAAGCTGCAGCCTGGAGACTGACACAGGTTCTGAACTGCTTAGTGGGCTCAGCGAAATCTGGGAAATCTTAACAGAAAGAAAATAAATCCTCACTGATCAGGACCCAGTGCAATAACGACACGTTTTAATGATTGGAAGATCAAGGGTTATTTCTGAAACGCCTGCACTGAGGTTTTCATCCATCACTTTTTATTAATTTCATTATTCCGTGAAAGGAGCCTGAGCTGAGGCTGGAACGCTGCAGTGATGCAAACCAGGACTGACAGACCCTGCAGACAGGTGGCACCGAGAGGGCTCCAGAGCCTCACCCAGGGTTAAGGAGGGCTGGCCCTGCTGAGCAGAGCCTTGGCTGGAGCCCAACTACTGCAGCTTCAAAGGCAGGAGAGGGACACTTCTGCCTGCCCCTGCCCCGGGTCAGCAGAGCTTCCCTCTGCCAGCTCCATGGACCCCAACCCTCCCCAACTGGCTGGGCCACTTCACACAGACCCTGCAGGCAGTGTTAGCTCGGGCCTGCCCCGTCCAGGGCTGGGGCTGTGCTTGGGGGTCCCTGCAGGGACCCCACGGGGCTGTGCTTGGGGGTCTCTGCTGGGGCTGTGCTGCCCTGCTGGGGCTATGCCTTGGGGTCTCTGCTGGGGCTGTGCCTTGGGGTCTCTGCAGGGACCCCACAGTGCTGTGCAGCCCTGCTGGAGCCAGGGGCATCCCCGGTCCCTCTCAGTGGCTGTGCTGGGGGTTTGGGGTGCTGCTCCCCTGGGGGTGGCTGCAGTGAGTTCTTGGCTGTGTCCCCCAAGGGTTTGTCCCAGCACTGGCTTTGGGGTGCCCGTGGCAGTGGTGTCCATCCTCCTGCTGGCTCCTGAGCAGCAGCCCTGGACCTTGCTGTGTGTGCCTCTTGCATTTTGGGAGCTCACCTGAGCTCCTGCCGTTCCAGGTGTCCCTTTCCTGTCAGCTGTGACAAAGCTGAGCCTAACCCACCCTAAGCAGCCCTGAGAGTCGTGATCAGCCAAATCCCATTCAGCACTTTGCTGCCTTTCCTGAGGAGCCAGGGAATTACAGCCATTGCTTCTGATTGAGTCTAAGTGTTTCCACTCCAATGTATTCTGGCTGCATGAATCTGTAATGACAATTAAATATCTGCCTGGATCCAGCGAGGAGAGATTTCAGTGGGAGATTTCTGTACCAGCCTTTGAACTGAATTTGTATCTGATCTCAGAGGATTGTAGGAGAGACAGGAAACAATTTACCAGGGCTGGAATGGAGACTATGCTAATTCACTCCTTCAAATCTTTTTTTCACTCCCTGGAATTCAATGAAGAATGGGAATCATGAAGAAACCGATAATCTTAAAGTTCAGTGCTACAACAGGAGAGATTTTTCATTGCTTTAGGGAAAAAAAGTTACGCAGGAGGAGGAAGCTTTGAATATAGATATGCTGGAGGATTGTCATAATCTTCAATCTTGACACAATATTACTCTACCCTCCCGAAACCTATTTTAATATGTCTGGAAATAAATGTCACCCTGGAAGGTTGCTCCTGGAGCTCTGAGGAAATGAGGCACTGCTCTGAGTCCTCCTCTTGGGAAGGTTCCCAGCAGTGCTTGGTGATTAAAATAAATGCAGGTGTCGTGCTGAGAGCTCACCTGAGGTGGGGCTCAGGGCTCAGGGCAGCTCCAGGCTTTGCAGCACGCAGGAAGGGCTGGGGCTCTCCTGCCCTGCACTTGCCAGTTTGTCACTGGAGTACACGGTAAATAAAGTGAATTCAGCGTGGGGTCCTGCTCTGGGACCTCCCAGGACGCTGCTGTGGGAGTGCCACAGAGCCTGGCTAAGGGAGTGCACAGGGAATGTTCTTCTGGCTAAGGGAGTGCACAAGGAGTGCACAAGGAGTGCACAAGGAGTGTTCTTCCCAAAGCTGCTCTGTCCTCTCCCACCTCTCGTAACAGGAATGGAGAAGATTGTGGAGGAGGACACCAGTACCTATTTCTGGATGCCATTTCCTGTTTTAGTACCCATTTCTGGATGCTGTTTCCTATTTTAGCACCTATTTCTGGGTGCTATTTCCTATTTTAGCACCTATTTCTGGGTGCCATTTCCTGTTTTAGCACCTATTTCTGGGTGCTATTTCCTATTTTATTACCTATTTCTGGATGCTATTTCCTGTTTTAGCACCTATTTCTGGGTGCTATTTCCTATTTTAGTACCTATTTCTGGATGCTGGTCAAGGCTCAGCAGACCCGGGCTGGCTTCTGACACACATCTCTGGGAAGCAGCTGGGCTGTTTTCTGGAGGGGGAAGGCAGCATTTGGAGGGCCATTCCCAGCAGTGGTTGCACTGCAGAGCTCCCTGAGGACAGGGAGGTGGGAGGCAGGCTGCAGGCAGCAGGAAAAGCCTCCTGTGTTCCTGGTGCTGGGCAGGGCTGGCTGGGTTTGTTTCCAGGCAGCAGGAGGGCAGGGATGGTGGGGCTGGGGGGTTCCATCCCCATCTGTGGGATGGATCTTGACGGGCTGGCTGGTGGCAGTGTCCTGAGGGTCTGCTTTGGGTGCTGTGGGGTGGATGGCCTCGGCCTGGGGCGTTTCCAGCGTGAAAACTCAGATGATTTGGTAAAGATGTGGTGCTGGGTGGTTGGATTTTGTCTCGTTTCCTTCCCCCAGGCAGTGCTGGCACTCCAGTGATGTTCAACAAGAACGGGGACGCCCCGGGGCGCTACGACATCTTCCAGTTCCACAGCAGCAACACCAGCACGCCCGGCTACCGCCTGGTGGGCCAGTGGACAGACGACCTGCAGCTCAACGTGAGTGCCCCCTGTGCTGGGAGCGCCCCACGCGTGGGGACGCCAGCCTTGACTCCATGTCAGAAGGCTGGTTTATTATATTTTATATTGATTTTATATTTTTATATTTTATATTTTATTATATTTTATTTTATTTTATTTTATTATGATATATACTATATTAAAATACTACATTAAAACGATACTAAAAGAACAGAGAGAAAAGATCAATCAGAAGGCTTGAAAGAACCAGAATAGAATACATAACAAAATCTTGTGACTCTCAGAGGCCGATGCAGCTGCATCTGTGATTGGCCATTAATTAGAGACAGCCAGCATGCACCAATCCCAGCTGCACCTGTTGCATTCCACAGCAGCAGAGAGTTATTGTTCACGTTTCTTTCCTGAGGCTCCTCAGGAGGGAAAAATCCTGGCAAAGGATTTTTTATAAAATATCAAGGCTGCACGCTGCTCCCCTGGCCGTGGGCTCTCAGGGCTCCAGCAGCAGGGATCTCTGCTGCTTCCTCACAGCTCCAGTGTGGGTTTGGCCCTTGTCTCCTCTCCCTGTCCTGCAGCCTTCTCCCCACACCCAGAGCTCCTCAGACCAACAGGGACACGAGGTGCTCATGCAAATTTCATTAATTACTGCTGCGTGTCTGCAGGCCTGCTGGCCAGCTGGGGAAATGGAGCTGGGCTTTGGTGCAGTTTGAAACCGCTGGGCTTTCGCTTGCAGAGGCTTTTGGGTTTTTCTGGTCTTTGGGAAGCTGGAACGAAATGTTTTTGGAGTGAGTCACTCTTCCAGTGGCGCTTTGAATCCGTGTGGGTGAGGTGGTCTTTCGGGGATGATGCCTAAAGGAAAACGGGCACGTAGGAGCAGCTGCTCAAACACGCTTTGATGCTTCCCAGAAAAAATCCCCAGCACTGGTGGGTGGCAGAGCTGGAGACCTCAGGGGGTGTCAGCCCGAGCCCCCCGAGCCCGGCTGGCCCTGGCTGGGCCCAGGATCCCTGCTTTGTGCCCTTTGTCTGGGCTTCCTGCAGCCCCACGGCCCGAGGGGCATGGAGGTGCTCTGGGCGTCTGTGGAAGCAGGGTTTGCTCCCTCCCTCAGCCTTCCCAGCCCAGGGGCATCGGGAATTTCATCGGGAATCATCGGCGTGTGTGGCTCCTCTCTGCCTCTGGAAGGGGGGCAGGACAGGCTGTGTGACAGGGCCCAGCCCTGACAGCCCCCCAGAGGCAGCCAGGACACAGGGGGTGACCCAGGGGGTGACACAGGGTGACCCAGGGGGGACCCCATAGTGAGCCATGGGGTGACACAGGACATGACCCAGAAGGTGACACAGAGGGTGACACAGGAGGTGGCACAGGTGACCCCACAGAGACCCTACAGTGACCCAGGGGTGACCCAGAGGTGACCCCACAGTGACCCAGGGGGTGACACAGAAATGACCTCACAGTGATCCAGGAGCTGACACAGGAGGTGGCACAGGGTGACCCAGGGGTTACTCCATAGTGACCCACGGGGTGACACAGGAGATGGCACAGAAAGTGACCCCACGGTGACATGGGATGACCCCACAGTGACCCAGGAGGTGACCCAGGGGTGACCCCACACTGACCCCACAGTTTACCAGGATGCTCCAGCCCCCCTGGGGGTCTCTCTGGCCCTGCTGTCACACGCTGCACTGGGGGCTGGCCCTGTGGGCACACCTGAGCTCCCCAAGCCCTTTGTGCCCGGGGCACAAGCCCTGGGCTGCCCTCAGGGGTCACAGCCATGCCCTGGCATGGAACCAAAGGCCCCACACTTTGTATTTTTGATGTTCTCATGGGTTTTGTTAAATCAAGGGAATAATGTGGGTCCGCCCTTGGAGGCTGATCACGCACAGTATTTCACTCTCCTTGAATTTTGGCTCATTTTTATTTTCTGTGTTTGATTTGCTCTTTCAGTGCTTTTCGAATTTTGATGTTCTATATAAGGAAACCTATATTAACTTGCAATTTACAGTTCTTTTAGCAAAAAATATTAATATTTTATTAAGCAAATCCTTCTTTATGTAAACTGCACATCCTGACCCATTAAAATTTAAAGCCAAATTAATGGAGCTTGATTTGTATTCCTGTTGTTGTGTTAAATGTTTCCATAAATAGACCTCTTTCCTCACCCTCGTAGCCTCATGGCCACAGGGTCACATCAGTAGTTGAGATTCCCTCCCTAACTTCCCTTCTAATCACTCAAGTGTCCCAGTTTCTCTCACAAATATGTATCTAAGAGAGTCCCTTCTGTATTATTGGATTATTTCTCACAATAATAAGGACAATTGTGGAGTCTAGAGAAGTCAAGGATTCCTGGAAATAACCAAAATAAATTCCATTAAATACATCCCAGGGAAAGCTAGCAGAGGCTGTGATTTGTCTCCAGTAATTATTGTGGCAATAACTCTTCAGGGGATGTTTCCCCAGTTCTTATTTCTCAAATTCATCACAAGAGGGGTGTGGGGTGCTTGGAGGAGGGCAGCTCTGCCGTGGTGCTTTGTGTCCCAGGGCAGTCCTGGCCACTCCTGGGTGTCCCTGGGAACGGGAGAGCTCTGCACAGCCTCAGGTAAGGGCCCTGCAGAGCCAGGGACAGGAGGGCAGCAGTGCAGACCAGCTAGGTGAGTCGATATTTTCTTCTCTGTCGTCATCCTCATTCCAGAAGGAGCAGAGATGTTTCACTGTTGGGTTCCTCTGGCAGGCTGCTGCTGTGCAGTCTCTTGTGGCTGCCTTCAAAAAAGGTCATTTCCCATTCCTGGTACTTTGTGGGCCATGGTGGCCACGGGCTGGATTGATCTGGAGAGCTGAACGTGATCTTTCCAGGTTAGATTGCAGAGTAACTTCTGTTTCAGTTTTCTCTCTCTTCTTGTGTTAGCAGACAGACTGAGGAGAGCTGTAGGAATTCCTTGGGACTCCTCAAATCTGCTCTGTGTTCTTATTGCTGATAAACCTGGCTTTGTGAATTACCTGTCTGGATCTCAGGTCAGATAACAAAACATTTGATGACTTTTCCCTGCAGCAGACCTGGGACATCACAGTTGATGTGAGGGCAGTGCCACCACCCCTTTTCCTTTGCCTGCTTGGCAGCAGCCAGCCCAAGCTTTGCCCAGCACCCAGAGCACAGTTCAGTGCCAGTTTTGGCTGTGTGTCAGGAGTCCATGCAAGGATGAAACGAGCAGATGTCTGATTTTAAAGGCCAGCATTCCATGCCAACTGCAGTGCTGTGTTCTCCCTGCAGCAAGGTGTGGAGCTGAGTGCCCACCCTGCAGGGAAAGCCAGGTCCCACCCTCTCCTTGCTGAGGACTGTGCCAGCTCTGCCCCTCCTCAGTGGCAGGCAGGTTTGGGCTGCAGGGTTTGTGGCTCACATCCTCCTGCCCCGACTTCAGGCTCAGAGCTTGGCCAGCTGCATCCCTGCTGCAGCTCAGCCCCGTGCCCCTGGGAGGGGGAGGAGAGGTACAGCTCATGCACTCAGGCTGGACAGAGATGCTCTGGCACGGGGAGCTGGGCTTTAAGCCAGGCCTGGGGCTCTGGGAGGCTGCACCCCTGCCCCAGGGCAGCTCCAGGCCCTCCAGAGCTGCTTGGATGGCTGAGCTTTGGTGTTTCACACCCAGAGGTGCTGCTGAGGAGGAGCCAGTGTGCCCTGGGCAGGATGAGGAGTGCTGTGGAGCTTTTGGCTGCTTTGCCTTTGCAATGGCTCCTTTCAGTTGTTAGGCTGGGTTTTCCTTTGCACCTGAGCCTTGTGTGGTTCCAGCAGCAGGGAATGGGGAGGGTGGCTGGGGGCAGCGTGGCCAGGAGACAGGTGCTGCCTCCATGGAGCTCCTTGTGCCTCTCTGTGGATCTCAGAGGAGGAACGACCCCTCTGTGCCCTGCTCTGCCCCATCCAGCTCGGGAGGTGTCGTTTGTAGGGCAGCCTCTGGGGCTGCTGGAGAAGGGGCACTGGGGGAATGTGAGGAGCTGCCTGAGCAGCTCCATACATTGCTGCCTCCTAAAAATGCAGCTTCTCGTGCTTGGAGGTGCCTGAGACAAACACAAACACATCTCTCCTGGAGGAGCTGATGTGCCTGAAGGAGGAAGAAATGGATGGCTCCTAGAGGAAGCACAGGTTCTCCTGGGAAATTTGGTGATATTGCTTCTCTTTCTCCAGGCACAGTTAACTCAGCAGGTCCCAGGTTTATTATGTTTCCCCATCTCATTCCCTGTGCAAGTATCCCAGAACTGTCAAAATCAATAGGTAAAGGAAACATTCCCTGTGAAATTGTTGTTTCCAGGTGTTGGCCTTGTGCTGAGGCTGCCCTTTGCCATGGGGAGCAGAGTGTGAAATGAAGTCTTGCAGGGAATCAGGGACATCCCTGTAGCTCAGGGTTTGGGGTGAGCTGGGGGTCAGTGCTGCCCCCGAGCAGGGGGAGCCTTGGCTGGCAGGACAGCAGGGACAGGGACAGGGACACCACAGTCACTGGCACAGGATGGAAATTCCACCCTGCAATCCCGTTTTCCCCACAAACAGAAGCACACTGAGTAACTCTGTAATCCTCTGTGCAATTCGTGTGGAACCTGCTCACTTCAACACCTCCTGAATCTGTTTGGGCTCAGACTAATCAATTTACATGCCATAAACATCTCTGTTAGGGATTTTGGAAATAAATGTTATGAATAGTGAGCTGGTGAAGAGAGTAATTAACTGTCGAACCTGCTGGCAAGAGACCTGGCTGTACCTGCCTTTTTTGATAAACTATTCGAATTGGAATTGGATCCAAGCACCTCTTCAGTGATGTTTGCTGCTCAGGAATATTCTGCCAACAGATGGTATTTGTCTAAAATAACACGTTCAAATTGATTTCTGCTCCCTGTTTTCTTGGGTTTGCTGCTGCGTTTTGGGTTTTCCTTTGGAGCAGGATGTGTCCAGGGTAGATGGAGTTTCTGGTTTTGGCACGGTGAGGGACCCTCTGCATCTCCTGCTGCCCTGCTGTCCCTGCAGGTGCCACGTCAGTGACACGTGGTGACAGTCCCAGTGCCAGGCCGGGTGTGTGCAGGGATGGGATTGTTTCCCAGCAGTGATGCTGCTCAGTGCAGCCCTTGCAGAAGGAATTGCAGCCTGGGCACAGCTCCTGGCCTCTGTAACCCAGGGAGGGGCTGCAAGGTGACTCCATCCCCGGGCTCCAGAACAGCTGCCAGTGCCACGCCATGCCCAGCGTGCCCTCGTGGCAGCAGCCCTGCCGTGTGCTGCAGTAATGGATGTTGTTTGTTTTGTCCCCTCGTTAAATTCCGCAATCTCTCACTGCTCATGTGAGCCGTGACCGGCACAAACACCTTTAATTATCTCAGCTGCAGCAGTAGCTGGCAGCCAGCGGAAGGGGATTTCTCACACCACTGGCCTGCTCCAGGGCCATATGCTGCCTGCTCCAGGAGGGAGGCACTGCTGAAAGCACCCGGTCCTGCAGGGCTGTGGCTGCAGCTGGGCTGGGAGGGCCTTGGGCTGGCACCGGGGGCTGTGGCACTGCCGATGGGCTCGGTGCCCTTGCAAGGGGACTCGGCAGACAGGGGCACAGGCTCAGAGCACCTGAAGGGAACCCCTGGGCCAGGCAGGAGCTGCAGTCCCACAGCCAGGGCACGCTGTCCCTGCAGGTCTGTGCTGTACCACCACAGCAGGGCAATGGTTCAGTGTCACCCCTCGCTCTGCAGAGCAGCTCGGGCTCAGAACTGAGGGTGTGAAATGCCATTTGCTCTGTGGTGCTGCCCCTTGGCCCAGGCAGCAGGAGCAGGGTGAGGGCAGCAGCCGGGCAGGTGAGGAGCTCAGCTCCACCAGCTCTGGCAAGGCTCAGCAGGTCTGGGGTCCTGCTGTACCTCTGGGGATGTCCCAGGGGAAAGGGTTGTGGGTATGAACACTGAAGGAAAGCAGGCTGAGATGGATCCCACACGTCCTAAAGACAGGAGAGAGCTGCACTGTAAGGAGCTCATAGAAGCTATAATGGCCAAAAAAAATTATGTAGCAGAAGACCTGACTTGAGATTTTGTTTTGTCTTGTGTTGTTCCCTCCATGCCCACGAGCTGCAGGCAGGCACACTCTGAGAATGAGTTATGTAAGAAATGGGAGTTAGCAAATAAATCACCTGGTCTTCAAAAGAGGTGCTGGTTCTGTGCCTGCACATCCCTCTGTAAAGCCTCTTTGCCAGGCTGATGTGGTTTTGTCAGCAAATATATTCAAGAGCAAATGCTTTGTGCGATATTTTATGGCTAATGAACATGTTTGGTTGCTTTTGGCAGGAGTAACAATGTCAGTTTGTGCGTTATTGAGGGTGCAATATTCTTTGTTTAATATCTGCACGCGGGAGGAGGCTCTGCAGTGACAGATGTGCTTCGCTGTGTCTGGAGAAGTTCAGCCAGCTGTGGAGGGCAGAGCGGCTCAGCTGTGCCCCCGAGCTGCGGGCTGTCACAGCTCCTCAGTGCCAGGGGAGCGTGGGAGCAGCACCCTCAGCAGCACGGGGCACCCAGTGCCAGCCCAGCAGGCAGCTCAGGCTCCTGGCTCTCAGCTGAGTTCTGCCCAGTTTCCATCCCTGCTGTCCCAGCCCAGCAGGGCCCCCAGCGCTCCCTGGGGTCACCCCTGGGGCAGGCAGCTGGCAGCAGATGGCTCCTTTGTGTCTGTCCTTGCCCTGACAGGGTAGGTTGGATGGAGAGCATTCTGTTTGCTCCCCACTGAAGGTGTGTGGGTCGTGTGGGCAGTGCTGTGGGCAAGGGCCAGGCTCTGCAGGAGGGGAGAGTCCAGGAACGTCAGCACAGTAATGACTGGCTCTGTGCCCCTGGATCAAAGGCACTTCTGTCTGTTCCCTGGCAGGGTGAGGGTGATCTCTGTCTGGGAGTGCTCAGCAGTGTGAGGGTGATCTCTTCTCTCTGGGAGTGCTCAGCAGTGTGAGGGTGATCTCTGTCTGGGAGCAGTGCTCAGCAGTGTGGGGTTTGTGTCTGGAGAGGCCAGGGCACCCCGAGGCAGTTGTGCTGCTCCCTTCTTTGGGGTCTCCTTTCTCACCTCTTGTTTTTCTCCTTGGGAGGAGGTGTCACTGAATATCCCTGTCCCTGTGAGTGCTGAGAGCCTGGCACTCCCTGCCAGGCCTGGGGCACTCAGCAGCACTGCAGCTTTGGGGCTTCAGCTGCCCCAGGCTTTAGTGGCAGATCAGGGCCTGGCACCTGCCAGTGGTGCCAGGAGTCTGGTGACAATTAACAGCAGCCAAAGCTTGCTGCTTTGTCTCCATTTGTGTTGGTCAAATCTGCAAGTGAACTCCTTTAGTAAACTGGATGAACAGCTCTGGGAGCTCTTGGCTTAGAGCTGCTGCTGCAGATCCCAAACATGACCCAGCTGTGTTTTGCAAAATGAGATTTTGGTCCCACAGCGACGCCAGTGCCAAGGGTGGCAGCGCTGCAGTGATGACAGATGTGCCACATCGTGCCTGTTTGCTTGAGGGAGGAGAGAGAAATCCCACAGAGGCTGATGGAAAGCTCTGCTCACTCAGGCCCATGTGAGGAGCAGCCCTCGGAGTTTCCAGCATTTCAGCAGAGCACTGAGGTTCCTGGCAGGCCACATGCACAGCGTAGGTCAGAAATAATCCCTGTTTCCATGCCCTTGATACTGATTGCTGAAAGACCTGCTGTGGCTGGCAGCAGGACTGTAAAATCAGAGGTAGAATGTGGAATTCAAGGTGTCCTCAGCTAATTGTTCACATGATGGACAACAACGGCCCCTAAAAACAGCAGCAAAGGGTCCTCAGTCTGCTCTGGCACAACTTGAGGGGAAGCCTTTATTTGCTTTGTTTTCCTGTTCTATTTGGTTTTCTCCCACTAAACTGAAGATGTACATTGTGTGCAGATGCTGCTGGGGTGATTCCCATGGGAGATCCTTGTTTGCTGGTTAATCCCACCTTTACCTGGCCAGGGGCTCTGGGGGGTTAATCCCACCTTTACCTGGCCAGGGGCTCTGGGGCTGCCTGAGCAGCAGCTGCTCCCCAGTGCTAATGGGAATTTCAGGGATTTCTTTCTGCTTTAGCAGTGCCTGTGTCTGACTGACTGGGGAAGGGCTGTACAGCCTTCAGCTCCCCTTGCAAGAGCAGCTTTTGGCCTTTTCCTCCCCAAGATGCAGCTGGAAGGGTGGGACAGGCTTTTCTCCTCCCTCAGCCCAGGCTGGGAGCTCGGGGGGCCCCTCACCTGCCCCCTCAGGGTTTTTGCAGAGGGATTGCAGCCCTGTGTGTGGGGAGAGAATTCCCTGCCCTGGGAGGCAGCTGCTGCCCTGGCAGTGTGCATTGCCACCAGCCATTCTTAATTTTCTGTGTTCATCTGCAGTTCTTTTAGGGCCCAATTGACTGAGCACAACCTGAGCAGGATAATTTAATATTATTAGTATTATTAATATCACTGCTGCATCTAATTAGGGCCTAAATGAGCTGGGTACTGAATTTCCCTCAGTATTTTGTATTTCTTTCATCCTCCTTCACTGCCCTGTGTTGTTCTGCCTTGCACATGAGATGTGATGAGGAAATCACTGTCCATTGATGATGAGGCTTCAGGAGGGGAAAACCAGCCCCAAATAAAGTGACTGGAAAATGCTGGTCCTTGAACCAGCTGGGGAATTAGGAGGACAAATAAATGCCAGCTTTGCTGGGCTGGCAGGAACTCCAAGAGGAATGCTCTCCAAATGACAAACACGAGCTTGCTTCCCTCTCCTCACTGCCCTTTCCACACTGGGAGCTGTGTGTTGGCTTTGGCAGGAGCAGAACTTTTCCACAATCACAAATAACAGAGAAAATAAGAAGTTATTGGCTCATAAGAGAGATAAACAAAGATAGAGGGCTAATCCTTTCCTCAAACCTTAGGTAAGGTCAGCTCATGGCTGTGCCATGAAAACCAGCTCTGAAAAGGAGTTTTCAGGAGAGAAACCAAATTCCTGGATCTGCTTCTGGATGGAACATTGTCATCCAGGCTTGTTCTCTAGGGCTTGGACTCCCCAGGACTCATCCAGGCTTGTTCCCACTTAGGACAGAAACCAAATTCCTGGATCTGCTTCTGGATGGAACATTGTCATCCAGGCTTGTTCTCCAGGGCTTGGACTCCCCAGCTGTGGGCACTGGGAGCACTTAGGAACAAGTGTCTGACTGCAGCTGCTGAGCTGCTCTGTGCTGAGCTGGGCTCTGTGCCCTGCCTGGGGCTGTCCTGTCACCCACAGAAAAATCCCTGCTGGGGCTGCCCCTGGCAGTGCCAAGGCCAGGCTGGGCACTGGGGCTGGGGCAGTGGGAGGTGTCCCTGCCATGGCAGGGTGGCACTGGGTGGGCTCTGATGTCCAAACAACTTTGGGATTCTGTGGTGATTCAGATTTTCCCTCATTCTAAGGCACTTTAGGATAAAAAGTTGCCTTGGATTAGCTCTGCTTTCAGAAGATAGATTTGCCCTAACCGATCAGTTTAAAGAAACAAGAACTGTGCATTATAAATGCACATTTGGAGGCACATGCTCTTTTTTAATTAGCAAGATATTATGCAGGGGCTGCAGGATGAATACTGAAGATGCATGGTCCACCCCCTTCCATTAGGGAGAAGACAACACAAAGCTGTAGGCAGATATAAAAGCATTAAAATAATTAATTTTCCATTTTATTGTGTGTCAACAGAAATGTATAATAATAAGCATTTTTGCAAAAACTGTGGATTAAGCATTTTTCTCTACATCAGTGGTGTGCTGGAAATGTCCTTGCTTTATTGTAGAACAAATGGCCCTCGGATCTCATTAAAGACGGGGCTCGGAGTGCTCAGAGAACTCTCAGTGCTGCTGGGGCAGAGCAGTAGGGCTGCCAAAAAAGGTGACAAATACTCAACAAAAGACAAAGGAAGAGTAGAAATGAAAGGGAAGTAAAGGAGGGTTAAGAATTGTACTTGTGGGAGCACCAAAGGGCGGGTGGGAGAGAGCTCTGCCTCCTCTGGGCTGGCAGAGCAGGGCTGAGGGCAGCTCTGGGAGGAGCAGGGAGCACCCGGGGCTGGGCTGGGACCGTGGGGGGGACCCCTTGGAGGGGATGGGATGGTGGGATAATGGCAGGGGATAATGGGATGGAGCAGTGTCAGTTCCCACAGCAGGGACAGGGACATGGCCCATCCCAGAGCTCACCGTGATGCTGCTGCTGTAGGAACAATCCTCCTGTTTCAAGAGGGGCTTTGGAGGCTCTGGGAATTCTGTGTTATCCTGCAGAGGTGTTAAGGCTGCTCTGCTCAGTGCAGGATTTGTTTGGCACGAGCCAGAACTGGTTTTTTCCCCACCCCTGGCAGGCTCAGTGCTGGGCAAGGCTTCCCCAGCACTCCCTGCAGGCAGGGAATGAAAAGGAGCTCCAGTGTGAGGTGCAGCACCAGGCTGGGCCAGGCATGCAGCAGCTCTGCAGCCTCTCTGGCACTCTGGCTTATCATCACTGTTATCTCTTGAAGGGATTTCAGTTGATATTTTGCAGAAGACTCTGCTGAGGATGTGTTATTGACATATTCTTAGCTTAAAACCATTATCATGGCAAATCCCTGGATTTAGAAACTAATTACAAGACATTAATAGCTGAGCCTGAAGAGCTAAGTCATGCAAATATTGCTGTCTGGGAAGTGGAATATACACAAATACAGTCTGAAGTGCTGAGTTAGGAGCTGCAGTCTGGAGGTGGCAATAAATCTGAGCCCAGTCCTCGCCGCTGGGTTCTGTGTGTCCGTGAAATTAATGGCACCGTCATTATGAAAGTGGGATCAGGGAACGTGGCTATTTTCTTCCCTGAGTAGGTTAATTACCACTAATGTAATTATTTTTGTACTGATTTTTATTTTAATCAAACATTGCACGAAACAATTAAGTTCAGAACAAATGGCTTATTATGGAAATGTTTGTGGCAGAGGGAAGCAAAGCAGCAATGTTTGAATTATCCACAGATATTGAGTTACTTTATTCATTAAAATGAACAATTACATTAGGCCTTATGAGACAGACTAAGCATTTCTTGTTAATGTTTGTTCTATAGTGAACATAATGAGAATACATATTGTGAGTGGAGCCAGTCCCTCTTCTGGAGGCATTCAGGATGGGAGCAGGAGAACATCCTCCCAGATTGCCAGGCTGCAGTCAGGGGCTCCTGGTGTCCCTGGGCACACACCTGCCAAGGGTGCAGCTCAGCGTGTGACACTGGCTCGCTCTGGGTACAACATCTGGCTGCCTCTGGTGGTGCTCTTGGCTTGGGAAGAATAAATTCCCTTGCCCCTGGACTGAAATTCAAGGTTCTACAATAAAACCCCCAGTTTTTCTGTTAGTTGCCAGAGCACTTTCTCACAACATTTAAGTGACCTAAGGGAAAACAGCTGCAGTGTTGTTTTTAGTGACACTCTCTCACATCTATCCCAGGGGATCAGGTTTGGTGCTGGGAAAGGACACACACACAGAGCAGCTGCTGGAGGTGCTGCTGGGCTGGTAACTGGTGCTGGCAGTGCCAGGGCCTGCCCAGGCTTCCAGTCTGGGCTGTTTCTCTAAATGCTAAACCTTCCTTGCTCTGGGAAGCTGGTGAGTGGCTTTAGTCAGCATAGTTGGAAATGATTTGTGAGCCCAGTTTTCCACAGTACTTGGGAGCCTTTGTTGCCTACCTTGGAGTTGAGGATTCTCCAGACTGCAGAGTAAGTGAGACTTTCCATGTATTTAATATAATCATTTGTCATTTGCATTCCCAGAAGCACATGTGGTATTTCAAAAGCTGAATGTGACTTTGAAATGAAATATTATCTAATTATTGCGTTTTTCAGTGATGACCATTTTCTGTGTCCTTCATATTTCTCACCTGGCTCGTACAGCAGACCTTCCCCTGTTCTCACTGACCCCATGCCCTACAGAAAACACATTCCCCCCTCATTTCAAATCTTCCCCTGGTCAGTAACACTTCCAGGAAGGGAGATCTCTGCTCTGCCTCGGTAAGAAGCCCCAAGGTTTGTGGGAAGCAGCCTTGCAAGTGTAAGTCCTGCCTTCCCTCAAGGTTTGCAGTGTTGTTACAGATTCTCATGAAAGAACAGCTTTTCACTCTCGTGGTTTATCTGGGCTTGGATGTCATTCCACCAGACTTAACAAGAAACAGAAATGAGAAATGGAGGCAGTGAGCACGGTTAGGGACCAGAGCCCCACACAGGCACCAGGGAACTCTGCCCATGGGAATTTTATCTGCTCAGGGTCTGTGCTGGGGCACCCCTGAGACCCCTCCATTCCTTCCCAGCTCACATCTGTGGCTGCCAGCCCTAACCCCGAGCCTGTTTGTGTCCTGTTCCCCAGACTGAGGAGATGCAGTGGGGCAGGGACGTTATTCTGTCCTCCCCTCAGTGTGCAGCCAGGCCTAATCCAGCCCTAAGCCAGCCCTAAGCCAGGCCTAACCCCGAGCCTGTTTGTGTCCCTGTCCCACAGATCCAGGAGATGCAGTGGGGCAGAGACATGTGTTCTGTGCTCCCCTCAGTGTGCAGCCAGCCCTAAGCCAGGCCTAAGCCAGCCCTAAGCCAGGCTTAAATCAGCCCTAAGCCAGCCCTAAGCCAGCCCTAAGCCAGGCCTAACCCCGAGCCTGTTTGTGTCCTGTCCCGCAGATCGAGGAGATGCAGTGGGGAGGGGGTGTGCGTGCCGTGCCCCCCTCGGTGTGCAGCCAGCCGTGCCGGCCGGGCGAGAGGAAGAAGATGGTGAAGGGCATGCCGTGCTGCTGGCACTGCGAGCTGTGTGACGGCTACCAGTACCAGGCCGACGAGGTCACCTGCCTGCTGTGCTCCTACAACGAGCGGCCCAACGAGAACCGCACCGGCTGCCGCTCCATCCCCATCATCAAGCTGGAGTGGCACTCGCCCTGGGCCGTCATTCCCGTCTTCCTGGCCATGCTGGGCATCATCGCCACCATCTTCGTCATGGCCACCTTCATCCGCTACAACGACACGCCCATCGTGCGGGCCTCAGGCCGGGAGCTCAGCTACGTGCTGCTGACCGGCATCTTCCTGTGCTACATCATCACCTTCCTGATGATCGCCAAGCCCGACGTGGCCGTCTGCTCCTTCCGCAGGATCTTCCTGGGGCTGGGCATGTGCATCAGCTACGCGGCGCTGCTGACCAAGACCAACCGCATCTACCGCATCTTCGAGCAGGGCAAGAAGTCGGTGACGGCGCCGCGGCTGATCAGCCCCACCTCGCAGCTGGCCATCACCTCCAGCCTCATCTCCGTGCAGCTGCTGGGGGTCTTCATTTGGTTTGCAGTTGACCCGCCCAACATCATCATAGATTATGATGAGCAGAAAACTATGAACCCCGACCAGGCCAGAGGAGTTCTCAAGTGTGACATTACGGATCTACAAATCATTTGTTCCTTGGGTTATAGCATTCTGCTCATGGTGACGTGCACTGTGTATGCCATCAAGACTCGGGGGGTCCCAGAGAATTTTAATGAAGCCAAACCCATTGGATTCACTATGTACACTACCTGTATAGTATGGCTTGCCTTCATTCCAATATTTTTTGGCACTGCCCAGTCAGCCGAAAAGGTAGGTGAGAGTGCACCCAGGATTCGCTGTGGTCGTAGCCACGTGCTGGTGGTCAGCTGTCCGTGGATTTCCAGCTGGGCTCTCCAGTCAGCTCGTTCCTCACTCACGGGCAATCTGTGGCACTGTTTTCCTTCCCCGTTTAGCTCGTGGGCCATCCATTTCAAAAACTGGCAAGTGATCAATAGCAATCACGTTAGCCATTAGTTTTATTGTTGCATCCATTTCAATTGTTTCTTTACAGTAGGATAAGTGGGAATTAGCTGTCATATTACCCACAAAGAGGCATCTCCTAACTAAATCATTTTCAATACAAGATGTAAGCAAGAGAACCGTCAAAAAAATACTCAGGTGGGCCCCTGTGCCTCTGGACCTGAGCCCTGGGGGCAGCGTGGAGTCTGATGAGTGCTCTGCTCACAGAACAGCCCCAGGACACATTTACACCGCGGTGTAAAGGGCCTGTCCTGAGCTCCTGTGGCTGCAGCTGATGCTCCACGATGCAGATTCACTTTCACTTGTCCCTGCAGAAAAGCTGTCCGTTCAGAGGGATTTGGCAAACACCCCCAAGTCCAGCATTTAGAGAGCAGTGGCGATACCGGGCTGTCCTGAACTGCTGCCAGTCTGTTTTACCCCTCCACCCGAGCCCAGCCTGGAGGGAGCTGCTGCCACACCCTTACCTGTGGTGTGCTCCTGCATCCAGGCATCCTCACCCGCCTCAAATGCTCCCAGCCCCTGCATGGATGTGGCAGCACATCCATCTGCTGTCCCCAGAGCCTGAGCCTGCTCTTCTCTTTGTGGGACCTTTGGCTTCTTGCTCCTTTTTCCTCCTCTGTTTCCATTCTGCATTTGTTCTGGAGCACAGCACTGGGGCAGGCCCAGGGCTGTGGGTGGGTTCCTGTGTTTGGAAGAGGTGAGCAGATTTCAGAGCTGTCCCTTCCAGGACAGGTCACCCCCAGCTGTGGAGGTGCAGCTGCAGGAGCACACCCGGGCCTTGGGACAGCTCCTGCTGAGGCTCCAGGGCTCTTCCCTGCTCAGGGGCTGCTCAGAGCTTCGTTCTCTCCAGCTCAGGGGCTGCAGGGATTTGCAGGTGTTTGGCCTCAGCCTTGGCCTCAGGGGAGGAGGGGATCACCCAGGAGGGACTTTGATGAGAGGGGATCACTCAGGATCAGAGGTTATGGAGAGGTTCCCACGTTCCTCTCACCTCTGCACTGGGCTTTCCAGAGCCACTGCATCCCAGGGGGAATTCACTTCAGCTGGAAAGGAGACCTGCCAAGGCTCACAAACACTTCAAACGCCTCTGCTCTCCCTGCTGAGGTGAGATAAGGAGAGAGCAGCTGGGAGTGCAGCAGGGCTGTTTGTACCTGCTCTGACACCAGGAGGGCTGAGCAGCTCCTGCCTGCCACTGGGGCTGCAGGGGACCGAGGTGAAGTGCTTGGAGCTGTTGTCTGCAGAGATTTAACCGGCTGATATTAAACCACAAAAGGTCCAGAGGCTCCGCCAGCACTCGGGGCTGTGCAGCAGCAAAAGATGAGGTTTCCATGTGCTCCTGGGGCTGAGCTAAACCTGGGCTCTGGGAGCCTGGGCCTTGTACAGCCCATGCAGGACAGCAGAAAGGAGGAGGATGAGGATGAGGATGATGATGATGATGATGATGATGATGATGATGATGTGATGATGAGCTTGATCTCACCCAGAGCACAGAGGGTGGGACAGGGCAGGGCAAGCAGTCCTCAGTGTGCTGTGCCCCAGCCTGGGGACATTGGGGACGTTGGGGACAGGGACAGCAGGGGCTCCTCTCTGCTGCTGGTGGGGCTCATCCCCATTCCTTGGGCTGGAAGCTGCTGTGTCTTGTCCAGCAAAGCCCCCAGTGGGACCCCTGTGCAGGGGCTGTGTGGAGGGCCCCAGGTATGCTGTCCCTGTGTCCCTGTCCCCATGTCCCTGTCCCTGTGTCCCTGTCCCTGTGCCAGTGCTTCTCCTAGGGGCTGTGTGTGGAGGGCCCCAGATGCTGTCCCTGTGTCCCTGTCCCCATGTCCCTGTGTCCCTGTCCCTGTGTCAGTGCAGCTCCTCCCGGGGTTTTCCCCCTCCTGCCCTGCCCAGAGCTGTGCTGCAGGAGCTTTGCTGCTTTTCCTCCTCTCCTGGCACTCCTTTTGGCTGGGGGTGCAGGGACTGTGCTTTTTGGTGCTTGCCACTGATTTCCTGTCAGATATTTCCTCTGGAAAATATCGTGTCTTAGCTTAGCCACACACGTGCTGAATGGAAATTGCACCTGCTGAAAAATCTCATGCAGCACGATCTCTAAACCTGAAGAATGGGGTTATATATAACACTGGGGGCTTCAGTGGATGGATTTATTTTATTTTATCGATAAACACAAGCATAATGTTGTTCGGTGGAAGGCATATTGTAAACACCTGCCTTGTTCAGGGTAGAGAATAACACCTCCAACAAGAAAAAACCAAACCCCTAGCAATGTGCTGCAGGTAATTCATAAAAGGTGAATAATTCAGCAGGAGCTGTTGCAGCAGGTGGAGGGAGGGGGGTGGTGTGAGGAAGGCCAGAATTCCGAGGTTCTCCAGGATGGAGATGAGCCATGAGGAGCGGGAGAGGTGACACGTGGCAAAGCAGATTTCAGACCTTTTAACAGCTTGAGTTCACCCAGCTGTTTGTTTGCCCACATCAGGAATGGAGAGAACGCGTGCCTGGCTGTGGTTTATGGCTCAGCTGGGGTTTATGGCTAGCTGTGGTTTATGGCTCAGCTGGGGTTGATGGCTCAGCTGTGGTTTATGGCCTTTGTGGGGTGCAGCCCGTGGATCCCAGGGCTGTGGGGTGTGCTCGTCCTTCCCCTGGGTTCCATGGCCCTCAGAGCTCCTGCTCCCTGCCCGGCCCTGTGCAGCTCTGGGGGCTGTTCTCCTGTCTCCTGGAAATGCTGGGGCCGCTTGGAGGAGCAGGACAGCCCTGGGGCAGGGCTGGTGCTGGCCCTGCTCACAAAGGTCCTTCCTTTGGTGTGTGCCTGATGCAAAGCCACTGTGGCTTTCAGCTGAAGGAGGGAGATTCAGACTGGATATCTGGAAGGAATCCCCGCTGTGAGGGTGGGGAGGCCCAGGGTGCCCAGAGAAGCTGAATGTTCCCCCAAAATCTCATTTCCTCAGACTGTGTCATTGGGCTGATGGAGACAGAGATGTCATTGTTATGTTTGCATGTTCCATAGAGGTTCTGCTGCCTCAGAGCTCTGACTGCTTTTATTTAGTAATTGTGCTAAGATTAAACAAATACACTGCTGGATGTGTTTACCAGCCAGTGAGAGCTGTCAATGTGCTCCTTCCTGAAATGCATCCTGCCAGTGGGATCCTTCTCTTGAATGATCTTCAGAGCTTTTTTCAGGTTAAAAAGCTCTAATTGTGCCTCTGAGTGAGGGGTGACTATTGTTCAGCCGGTGTGGTTGTCCTGCTTGGGAGCTTTATTCTTCCTGCAGTGATGAGAAACAGGGAAAAGTTGAAATAGGGAAAAGAGCTGTCGCCTTCCACCAGCTTATTTTTGCATAACTTTCAGTTGTAAACTGTTGGGGTTTGTAGCTTTTGTAATGAAATTTGGAGTCCCTAATCCCATCAGCTCTTCCACCTTCCTTCTTGCTTCTCTATTTTTTTTTCAGTGCCCCTTTTATTCAAATCAGTGAGCAGGGCAAGTCAGGCATATTTGGCAGCAACACTTTTACTTATTGTGTTGAGTGTTCCATAAATACTGTAATTTGAAGGCACATGCAAAATGGGTCCTTGTTCAGATTAAATAATGTCACATTAGCACAGGAGCACTTCAGTCTCTGCTCTATTTTTTGGTGGAACTAAGTTACCCTTCAATTCTCTGTAACACAAATACCAATTAGCCAGGTAGGACACACTTTTATTTTCTCCCCTGGGAAGGCTTGGGCTGACAGTTGCCATAGCAACTCTACATATGTGGATTTGGGAGTTATGAGGAATTTAATGCAACATTTGTTGGAGTTTCACACTGTGGGATTGTGGGGGAAACCAGGCTTTGAGGCTCCCAGGGAATGTGCCTGGGTCTGCCATGGTTTGGGGCTCTCACAGGGACACTGTGGATTGCAGCTTTTGTTTCATTTTTTATCATTTTTGTTTAGAGGAGGATTCTGATAGCAGGAATTTCTCATTGATGCACTTTCACTTCACCCATCCCTTCATTATCTTCATGTTCAGATGCTGAAGTTCTTCATTTCGCCCAGCCTGGACTGTATCCCTGAGAACAGCCTGGAATTCAGGGATCTGCCACTAGAATTGTCCTGAGTCAAGCCTGAACTGAAGAGCAGCTTCACCTCATGGCAGCTCAGACCTCCAGGCTGGAGCCACGAGGTCTGGAGAGCCTCAAAGCACAGGCTACTCAAGAAAATCCATTTTTGTGGAGTACTGGAGTTCCACATTTTAATTGAGGAGAAATTAGGTGTTCTCTGAAATCCAGAAGTGAAATACTCAGTGGAATTTTTGGCAGGCTGATGACCTTCACTGCAGAAGTGATCCTGGCCTTGGTTTTTATCAGGTTATATAACAACACTGCTGAAAAGTGTATAAAAACCCTTGTGAAAACCTTTGAGTGTCTGTAGGGTTCCAATTCTAATTTCTGTGGAACTGAACAAAAATGTTAAGCACAGCTCCTGGGTGAAGTTCTCAGTGAGATTTCCTGCATTGCCTCCTGCATTCATTGGCCTCCCCAGCGGGAAGGGAGGCTCTGACCAGTCAGACCCAGCCACATTAAAGGGTTTTTAGGGTGTCACTGCCAATGGTTTAACCCCAAGCAGGAGCTCAGGATTTCCGTCTGTGTGGTTGAAGTGCTGCAGGAGTCCCAGGTCCTGGAGCTGCTATCTCTGTTTTCCTGTTCTCCTCTCCCTGGTGCCCTGGACAGACACAGAGCCAGCAGCCCCTGGCTAGGGCTGGGTTATGGTCCCTGAGGCTCCTGGAGGAGAGAACACCCCAGGAAATGCAGAATATTCCTGGCTGGGCTGGTTCCCAGTGTTCACCAGGAGCTCTGCCACAGCTCCCTCTGCCACCACGGCTGCAAAAGAGAAAGAAAAATGGCAAACTTGGTGCCTGAAGTTGGGATCTGTGGGTCCCACAGCTCTCACTCAGGTGCAGCACAGAGAAGGGGTTTGGCACTGGAGCTGGACGTGGCAGGGATGGCTGGGGAAGGAAGGAGCCTCTGCTCCTCCAGCGGTGTTCTGGAGAAACAAAGGCATTTTGGGAATGAACAGGTCACCCAGAGTGCTGTGTGATGCCAGGGCTCTGCTGGGCAGGGGATTCCTGCCTTTGCTTGGTCCTGGCAGGGGATGTCCCCCCAAGCACCTGCCCCAGGTGCAAGGGGAGGCTGCAGGGCCCTGGGATCAGGCCTGTGTCTGTCTGCAGCCAAGGCAGGTCTTGAAAGGCAGGGAAGAGCACACGTGCACACCCGGAGTGGAATGGGGGCTGATTGGAGTAATTAGATCCTCCTCAGAAGGCCATAAATTAGCGGTGATTATGATTCTTGGAAGAACAGAAGCAGAAGGTGCACGTAACGTGGCTCTGCTTTATCACATTTGCTGCATTGTAATGCTCCTTTCATGTTAATATGTGCTTTTGTAGTAAAACCTCATTGCAAACGCCGAGCAGGCAGAGCCCAAGGCCACGATCGTGTTGCACATCATTCCCTGCCGGGGGGCTCCCCCAGCAGCAGTGCCACCAGCACGGGCAGGCAGAGCGGGCCCGGGAGGGCAGGCAGGGCAGCTGGTGACCCCCAGCCAGGGCTGGCATGTCTGGGCTCTGAGCAGGTCTGTGCCAGGGAGCAGCGGCACCACGCCGGGCTTTGCTGCTGGGCTCAGTCAGGCAGAAGGGGCTTCACTCCTGTCCCCACGGGGCTGCTGTGTCACCGGGGACCCTTTGAAGCCTCTGAGTGGCTGCTTTGATGTCTGATGTTGGCAGTGAGGGATCTCTTTGCTGTGCTAATTCCAGCCTTTTCCATTCCCAGCTGTGCTGAGGAGACAGAAAAAAAAAAGAAATTATTTGGAAGATGGGAACATAAATGGAACCCAGAAAGGAGAGGGCATTACAGAGGTGGAAATCAGAGAATGTCCTGGGCTGGAAGGGACCCCCAGGATCACCCAGCCCAGGCCCTGGCCTGCACACACCCCAAATCCCACCCTGGACATCCCTGGCAGCTCCTGGAGCTCTGGGCTGTGCCCATTCCCTGGGCAGTGCCAGCACCCTCTGGGGATGAACCTTCCCCAAAATCCAGCCCAAACCCCCGTCCCTGACCCCAGAGCAGACACAGGCCAGCATTGTGTCTGAGCAGACACAAGCCTGGAGCTCTGGCAGCCTCGGGGCCGTGCCCATTCCCTGGGCAGTGCCAGCACCCTCTGGGGATGAACCTTTCCCAAAATCCAGCCTGAGCCTCCCTCCATGGCAGCTGGGCCCAGCTCCTGCCCAGGCTTCTCTGTCTCCACTGTGGGCAGTTCACCTCGAGGTCTGGGCAGTCTGTGTTCGACCAGAACAGCAGATTTGGGAACATTTTGGTCCTTCCCACCTGTGAGGCTGGCTGTGGCACAGAGCCCGTGGCTCTCAGCATCACCAGCTCTGGGCAGGCCACAGCTGCCCCCGTCCTGTGCACACCCATTGGGGCAGAAAAGGACAAGTGGGGAGGGAAGGTCTCTTTTTCCCCTGGAATTTCTGGTGCATACTGAACTGCCTCGGGCTAAGAAGCAACACAATTTTTAAAGGGAAAAACGTGTAGGTGTTTAATGCATGGTGTTGACACGTACTTTTTTTGTTCCTTTTTTTTTTTTTTTTTTTTTTTTTTTGGAAAATGTAGCATTGCCAGGAGGGTTTTACATCTGAAAAGCCAACTCTGCACGGGCCCCTGGCAGCCCTATCAACAGTTTTTATCTGCATCACAAGCTGACAGCCCCTCACCGGGAAATAATTGCGGCTCCGTGGAGTCCAGGGCAGTAATTACTGTGGTGATGAAACTTTTCTCCTCGCTTGCCTTGTGATAGCTCTGAATGTCAAGCTCACTGGGCTGACAACATCGTTTCCCCAGCAGAGCTCTGGCACAGAGCACGCCAGGCTGCTGGGCAGGGCTGGGGCGTTCCAGCCTGCTGAATTCTTGAGGCAGCCAAGGCAAAAGCTCAGCCTTGCAAAGCCCTGTCTCGGGATTAACGCTGAGCAGCGCTGGGCTCGGGGCAGGCACCCATGGGAGCTGTGGCTGTGCAGTTACAGAATGGCTCCTCAGAGTTGGTTAGGAGGGAATGCATCACAAAATAATGGCTCCGGACAGGGGAGGGTCCGTTTGTTCGACTGCCTGTGCAGGGAGTGCCAGTTTGTGATGCTGTGTTTCCATGGTGGAACCATCCTTGGAGCCCAGAAAAGTGTGAATGTGGCACTCCAGGAGGTGCTGTGCTGGTGCTGCTGCTGGGTTCATGATGGGATTTGGGGATCCCAGAGGTGTTCTGTGATTTCAATGAATATTTTGCATTTCCTGCCTTTGCAAGGGTTCAGCTAAGTGTATCACAAGGATGAGGTGCTTTCCCAGGGACTGACACATCCCTGCAGTCCTGGTTCCCTTCCAGTGTGCATTTTCGAGGAGAGCCCCCTTTCAGGGGCTCGGGGGGTGCTGTGGGTCGCTCCCTGTGCCAGTCCCTGCAGGCTCGTCCCTGTGGGGCTGGCCAGAGGACAGGGGGCTCTGCTGGGGCTGGGGATGGAGCTCAGGGCGAGTTTTGTGCAGCAAGCCCCGGCTCCCTGTGCTGCTGCTTTGTTTGGAGCAGAGTTCATCCCCCTGCAGAGCACCCCGGAGCACGCCGTGCCAGCCCGGGCACAGCCAGGCTCTGCCCGTGTTGTACAAACACAATCTGCTGTTTGGAGGCACCGAGAATGGCTGCTGATCTGAGCTCAGCAGCAGCAAACCTGGAGGGCTCCTTCAGTACCATGCGAGTTATGCGGATGGTTCTCACTTTCCCTGCTGAAGGTGGATGCTGGAGTCGGGGTTTGCTTTGATCACGGCTTTCAGCAGCAGAATTGGTCCTGGAGCACTTCTGCCACCTCCTGTGAGTGGGTGATGAAAGCAAAGGGCCCCAGATGGAGCGGCCCCTGCAGAAGGAGCATCCTTCATGGCTGCAGTGGAATTTTCCTTCTGTTTGTTTTAGAATAAACAGGAACAGAATGGAAGAGCAAGGAAAACCACCGGGAGAGGAGCAGGAAGGGCCGGGGAAGTCCTGCTTGGAGGGATGGGTGTCACAGAGAGTGATTTCAGGGCACTGCCAGGGCACCATCCTGCCCCAAACCACTGTGGGTGAAGAGAGCACTGAGCCTTGGAGTCAGATATCCATGGAATGGTTGGGTTGGAAGGGCTCAGAGCCCATCCAGTGCTACCCTGCCATGGCAGGGACACCCCCCACTGCCCCAGGGACACCTTCCCCTGTCCCAGGGACACCTTCCCCTGCCCTAGGAACACCCCCCACTGCCCCAGGGACACCTTCCCCTGTCCCAGGGACACCTTCCCCTGCCCTAGGAACACCCCCCACTGCCCCAGGGACACCTTCCCCTGTCCCAGGGACACCTTCCCCTGCCCTAGGAACACCCCCCACTGCCCCAGGGACACCTCCCACTGTCCCAGGCTGCTCCAGCCCCAGTGCCCAGCCTGGCCTTGGGCACTGCCAGGGATCCAGGGGCAGCCACAGCTGCTCTGGGCACCTGTGCCAGGGCTGCCCACCCTCGTGGTAAGAATTTCTTCCTGATATCTAATCTAAACCTACCTCTTTCAGCCCTTTCCTCCAAAACTGAGTAGAAAACCCCGAGCTGCAGGCACTGGAGGGGAATCTCTCTCCACACAGCAGGGCCTCTGTGGATCCTGGAGGGAGATGCTCTGACACCAACATCATCCCCTTTGTGCACAGCACAGCTGGACACAGCTGGGTTTGCAGGGGAGGACAGAGCTGCTCTGCAAAGACCATCTTCAGTCTAGCAAGGCTCCATGCAGAGCAGCAGGTAGGATTCTCTGTACGTAAGAGATGGGTGCAGAAATATCTGCTTGCAGGATTTATTTGTTAACTGGTTTAAGCAGGCATGTAAGAATAACAAAAATAGAAACCATCATGCTCAGTCATAGAAATTGCCTCATGTTTTGTCTTTGAGGCAGAAGCTTAGCAGAAGGTTAAAGAGAAACAACAATGAATTCTTGTAGACTAAAGCAAAAAATTTGCGTCCCAACCCTACCATGTCCAAAGTGATTTGGGGCGTGTTTATATTTCTGCAATAACAGCTTTTCTTGCACTGTTAATTGCTCATTAAACCATCCATTCAGTCTTTAACTGCCTCTGCCACAGCAGGGAAAGCTGAGGTTTAGCCCTGCCCAGGTCCTGAGTTTCATGGTTTCACAGTGAAAAATAATGTGTGTGTTGTAAATGGAATAACTGGAGTGTTCACAAGCTCCGCGTTGGCCTTACCTCTAGAGACACTTATTTAAGAGAGGGAGTAGGAGGACAAAACATGCAGTGAACAATGTGCTCTCATCTTCCTCTTGTTCCCTCTGATTTACATCTCCGGCATCAGAGCAGCCTGTAATGTTTAATGGAGATAATTAAATATCATTTGGAGACAAGATAGCTCTTTTTAGTGGTGGAGCAGATCCTGCTGGAGCTCGGAGCTAGCAGCAGTAATTCACCAGAGAGCTGGAGAGCAGAGGCACTGGAAGCTCAGCAGACTCTCGGAGGTGGCAGGAAGGAAAAGCAATGGAAATCAATTCCTTTAGCCAAGGTGCTTAAACGTGATTAGAGCTGAAGAAAGTCTTGTGAAAACTGGTATTAGGGAGTAGTTAAGATTTATTCTGGTGCCTTAATTGGAGGACCAAGGAAGTCAAGTGATTTGATTCTCCAGAAGTTGAGAATCAATGTTGTTTTAGCAGGTTTTATTGACTGGAAGATGAACTCTGATAACGACTGCAGATAAGGAAGGGAGGTCAGGGCCTGCAGGTGTCCCTGGTGGTGCAGGGTGGATGAGCCCTGCCTGGGCTGGGTCTGACCCGACCGAGCCAGCATTTCCTGGGCACAGCCCAGCCTGGCCTGGGCTCTGGCTCCTTAACTTCTGTCAGGCCAGGGATGAGTTAAACACGTGAGCGGATTTGGGTGTAAAACCCGGGTTTTTCTCCCCGGGTTGCTCTCCGTCTGAGCACCCCAAATGCAGCTGCTGCCAGGGAGCTCTGGAGGAATTGAGGTGCTGTCTGGGGGTCTGACGGACTCACTGACGTGTGGGAGGGAATTTCAGAGTTAACTCGGAGCTGGTGATGAGGAGTCTGGAGAATGGTTTGGGTATTGCTGGAAACCGTCACCGCAGCGCTGCTCTGAGATGGAGATTTGGTTTATCCCTGCCATAAAAAGGCAGTGTTGGATAATTGAGAGAGAAGCACTCCCCATGCTCTGGGTGAGCACTGATGCACACGGGTGCCTCCCAAAGACACGGGGGATCGAGGAACGGCTGGAATTTGGCAGGCCCTGAAACGACAGACTTTTTGTAATTAAATCTCGTTGAAATGAGCACCTAAATGATGTTGTATTTAGTGGGATTACCCATCCCCAGCTCAGAACAATAACGCCCATGTGCGTGTCACAGCCCGAGGATTGCGCAGAGCCGGGGTAGGAGTTATGATGCACTGGGCAGTTGCCATGGCAACGCTGTTCTAATTGTGACACATCAGTAGCAACAAGAATTGGCTGGCTCCAGTCACTGAGTTAATTAAATGCAAACTGGCTCGGCTCTGGAGGAATAATGGAGAGGATGAGCACCCGCGGTGCCCGGAGATGATCCCAAACCCTGCCCTGCTCCCGGCGCCCCTGCCCGCTGTGTCCCGTGGGATGAGGATGAGGAGGGGCCAGGGGAGCCCCTGGGGCCGGGCAGGGCTGGGGAGGGGGCTGGCACAGAGCTGGCTGTGGCACAGAGCCTGGATGGCATTGTCACCGAGGGAGATGCTGCTGATTGCTGGCACAGCTTCAGGCTGAGCTTTGGGGTTCATGGATCTTCAGGGGCTGGAGCTGCTGCCCACACCCCCTGTCTGACCATCTTTTTTATTGTTTTGACATTTAAATTGCTTTTCTTCAGTACAAGGAATTCTTTTCCTTGTGCCAGGGTTTAAACTCTCAGCAATGGCTGGTCAGGAGCAAAGGCTTTGCTGTTTTATCCAGGAATGTTCCATTCTTTCAGCAGCTCGACCACACTCCCTGCTCACTTTCACCTTTCAGAAAATGAAATCATTTTCACAGAATGGTTTGGGTTGGGTTAAATCCCACCCAGTGCCACCCCTGCCATGGCAGGGCCACCTTCCACTGTCCCAGGCTGTTCCCAGCCCCAGTGTCCAACCTGCCCCAGGGGTCCAGGGGCAGCCACAGCTGCTCTGGAAGTGCTAATAAATAAATTAAAAAACAACCCAGTTATAAGAATAAATGATTTTCTGACTGCTCTGGGTACTTGGCTGCAGCCTTTGGTCCCCCAGCACATTCCACAGTCCCTTCCCAGCACTGAGGTGCTACAGGACATGCCCAGCAATAATGAGTTTTTTCTAAGTAGCCACAGCAATTTGTAAATGCTCTGGTTTAACTAATAATTACATTATCATTTCAAAAGTCACTTAAAAATTGGCTTGCTTCATATATGTATATTGGTCATGTTCTTTACTGGCAGTGCTCTGCTGCAAGGTCTTTAAAGAGAAGTAATAAGTGTGGGATGATCCTTTCCCTCTCCACCCCTGCACTGACACTGGCTTGCACTTCACATTCCCCTGAAGGTCTCCAAGCAGAATTAGATCTTACTTTGTATGCAAATATATGGAGTGGGTTCTCAAGATGGGCCTGGTCAGACCTCACTGACACTGAAAGATTGCAGCTGACTTTGGGGATTGGTAGCTCTGAGTGGGCACAGTCAGGGCTGGGCACGGGCAGGGCTGGGGCCATCGGTCACCTCCTGGCCATTGGGGGGGCAAGGAATGGTTTGTGGGGTTGGTTTGAGGTTCTGCACACTGGCTCAGCTGGGATTATACTGGGAATAAAGGGCAGTGTGCCCCTCCCTGGCTGTGGCACTCGGGGCCCTGCTCTGGGTGACAGGGCAGGGATCAGCCCAAGGCTGCCTTGGGTCTGTCCCCTCGGTGATTGTGTGATCCAGCAGCCCCAGGCAGGCTGCATGGAGGCTCCCTGCCCTCAGTCTGCTCCCAGGGAGCCACAGAGCAGGGCCACAGGCTGCACACGGAGTGCCTGCTGCCAGGAATGGGCACCCTGGAGAGGCCAAAGAGCAGAAGCTGGGTGGGTTTGGCAGAAGCCGTCCCCAGCTGGTGCCAGCAGGGACTGCCCAGGGCAGTGCCAGCTCAGCCCCTCAGCAGGGCTCACTGCACACCTCCAGGGCTGTGAGCGAGCCAGCTGAGGGTCGCAGTGCTGGGGTCAGTGGGGATCTGGCACCCAGCTGTGCAGGGGGATCAGTTCTGCTCCTCTGGGAAGGCCAGAGGATTTCATTTCGGGTGGGGGAAGGCTTGGGGTGAGGTTTTGTGAGCCCCGTGTGCCAGGTCATGGAGCATGTTCAGTTGCTGAAGCAAGTGGAGGCAAAGGGAATTTATTAACTGGAGTGTCTCAGCAAAAGAGCAGTTTGATCTCAGGGAAAGCCTTCCAAGTGGGCCAGACTGCCTGGATAGAAATCAAACATATGGCTGGGTCAGAGGAGGCAGCACTGGAGTGAAAGGACAGAAAAAAGGTGTTGGAGCTTGCTCTGCAAGATGAACCCTGGGTGGGGATCTCTGCTCTCGTTAGGGCATGGCCTGGGCTGAGAGAGCTGCTGTTCATGCTGGCAGGGCTGCAGATGGCCGGGTCAGGAGGGCCTGGGCAGGCTGGGCACTCGGTTACAGCTCAGACTGCAGCAGGCAGGGCACGAGGAGCCCCTCCTGGGCTGCCTGCACTGCTGGCCTGGGTCAGCCCCTCTTGTAGGGCTGCCTGGAGCCTTCCCTTGCTCCTTTTGCTTTGTTTTCTCATATTAGCTCACTGTGTGTGACTGGGGAACTCTTAACAGTGCTTGTGTTTATTCTGGAGTATGGATTTAATTTTGCACACCTGAACACCTGAAGTGAGAGGGCTGCTCGCTGTCCTAACGTGTGCCTGTGTGATTTACTGGGCACTAAAACAAAACTGCAGCCCCCAGACTGCTTGAAGAGCCCGAGAGGAGAGAGAAGCATCAGGGCAGCTGTGCCTCCCCTCTCCAGGCCGTGAATAACGTTGGCAGTGCTCTTCAGTGCTGGCAAGGCAGGGCTGCACTCAGAGTTCCCATTGCCATGGCAACCTGGGCACATCCAGGAGCTGCTGTGCTGAGCCTGGCTGGGCACTGAGCCCCCTGTGCCCCCCAGGATCTCACCTGCCCACCCCCATCACAACCTGGGCACATCCAGGAGCTGCTGTGCTGAGCCTGGCCTGGCACTGAGCCCCCTGTGCCAGCCCAGGATCTCACCTGCCCACCCCCATCACAACCTGGGCACATCCAGGAGCTGCTCTGGCTTGGCACTGAGCCCCCTGTGCCCCCCCAGGATCTCACCTGCCCACCCCATCACAACCTGGGCACATCCAGGAGCTGCTCTGCTGAGCCTGGCTGGGCACTGAGCCCCCTGTGCCCCCCAGGATCTCACCTGCCCACCCCCATCACAACCTGGGCACATCCAGGAGCTGCTCTGGCCGGGCACTGAGCCCCCTGTGCCCCCCCAGGATCTCACCTGCCCACCCCATCACAACCTGGGGAGCCACAGGGGCTGCAGGAGCTCCTGCTGCTGGCTGCCATCTTCCATCCTGCTGCTCCTCACAGCACGGGTCCTTGTGCTTGGGGTGCTCCCTGCCTTGCCCTCCTCCTGCAGCTCCCTGAACACATGATCAGCATGAGGTTAAGCATCTCAAGGTGGGATTTTTGAAAAAATACCTTTTGATTCTTCAGGATTTTCTGACTATTTCTTAGCTCCGTGTATCCTGGGTGACTGCAGAGGGAATTTCCAGAGCCCTGGCTGGTTTCTCAGCGGGGACATCCTTCAGAGCTGGCTTATTACACGTGACCATTTCTGGAGGCCATCCCGTTTTGAGCTGCCCATTTCCTTGCCCATCTGTGTGTTACTTACCCACACATTAACTCGCACCCTGTTTGTCTCTTTATGGTCAATACCTTCCACTGGTATTCCTCGTGCTCGTTCCTCCATCTCAGGTACATGGAATTGTCTTAAAATCATTTGACCCGAGTTTATTTTCTGTTCTGGAATGCTTTAATAATTTAAGAAAATTTGGGAGAGAGCTTTGCCTGGTGCTCAGTGTGCAGCTGTTGGTGAGGAAGGAGTGTGGGGGGGGGGGGAGGCTGCCTGGGCTCCGTCCTTAAAAGCAATATTTGATCCTGGGAATATTTCTGGGAAGTTCAGGCCCAGCCAGGACTTCTGCTGTGCAGGATGGCCATGGGCAATGTCATGGAAAGCTTCAGGAGCTTCCACAGCTCCTCTCTTGACCTGGGAGCGGGGAGTTGGCTTTGGCAGATGTTGGTGATTGCAGGGCTTGGAGAAGCCTGCTCCAGTGGGGACATCGTGTGTCCCTGGGGACATCGTGTGCCTTTGGGGACATTGTGCCCCTGGGGACATTGTGGCCCCAGGCCCAGCCCTGTGCCAGTCCCAGCCCTGGGCAGTGCCCATCCTGCACAGACACAGCCCCGGGGTCTCACGTTATTTTCCCCAAAATCTCGAACTGAGGGTTGCAGGGTTGATTTTTTTCTCCTTTTACATTGAATTATTCAATAGCTGAAGTGAGTAAAATTAAAGATTTCTAGACTGGTGACGTTTGGAATATAAGAAGGATAGCAAAATCTGTTTCATTTGAACTCTAATCTCTGGTCATGTATAAAATGAATAAAATGCAATAAGTGTGGAGAAATATGATTTACAACAGCAGCCAGAGTCTGGCTCTGAATACCCGAAAATGCCAAGATTGTGTGTCAGTCAATTTAGCAGTGCAGTGGCGAGGGGAGCAATGAAATGAAGGCTTGCTCTTTTTCCTTTCCTTTTTTTTTTGTTTTTTTGTTTTTTGGAAGGAGTGACAGATGAAGAATTATTTCTAGCTCAAAAAAGCCAAGTGCTCAGCCCGTGAGAGAGGGAAAAGCCATTATTTTAATAATAGATCTGCACACTGGCTCAGCTGGGATTATACTGGGAATAAAGGGCAGTGTGCCCCTCCCTGGCTGTGGCACTCGGGGCCCTGCTCTGGGTGACAGGGCAGGGATCAGCCCAAGGCTGCCTTGGGTCTGTCCCCTCGGTGATTGTGTGATCCAGCAGCCCCAGGCAGGCTGCATGGAGGCTCCCTGCCCTCAGTCTGCTCCCAGGGAGCCACAGAGCAGGGCCACAGGCTGCACACGGAGTGCCTGCTGCCAGGAATGGGCACCCTGGAGAGGCCAAAGAGCAGAAGCTGGGTGGGTTTGGCAGAAGCCGTCCCCAGCTGGTGCCAGCAGGGACTGCCCAGGGCAGTGCCAGCTCAGCCCCTCAGCAGGGCTCACTGCACACCTCCAGGGCTGTGAGCGAGCCAGCTGAGGGTCGCAGTGCTGGGGTCAGTGGGGATCTGGCACCCAGCTGTGCAGGGGGATCAGTTCTGCTCCTCTGGGAAGGCCAGAGGATTTCATTTCGGGTGGGGGAAGGCTTGGGGTGAGGTTTTGTGAGCCCCGTGTGCCAGGTCATGGAGCATGTTCAGTTGCTGAAGCAAGTGGAGGCAAAGGGAATTTATTAACTGGAGTGTCTCAGCAAAAGAGCAGTTTGATCTCAGGGAAAGCCTTCCAAGTGGGCCAGACTGCCTGGATAGAAATCAAACATATGGCTGGGTCAGAGGAGGCAGAACTGGAGTGAAAGGACAGAAAAAAGGTGTTGGAGCTTGCTCTGCAAGATGAACCCTGGGTGGGGATCTCTGCTCTCGTTAGGGCATGAGAGAGCTGCTGTTCATGCTGGCAGGGCTGCAGATGGACGGGTCAGGAGGGCCTGGCTGGGCTGGGCACTTGGTTACAGCTCAGACTGCAGCAGGCAGGGCACGAGGAGCCCCTCCTGGGCTGCCTGCACTGCTGGCCTGGGTCAGCCCCTCTTGTAGGGCTGCCTTCAGCCTTCACTTGTTCCTTTTGCTTTGTTTTCTCATATTGGCTTACTGTGTGTGACTGGGGAACTCTTAACAGTGCTTGTGTTTATTCTGGAGTATGGATTTAATTTTGCACACCTGAACACCTGAAGTGAGAGGGCTGCTCGCTGTCCTAACGTGTGCCTGTGTGATTTACTGGGCACTAAAACAAAACTGCAGCCCCCAGACTGCTTGAAGAGCCCGAGAGGAGAGAGAAGCATCAGGGCAGCTGTGCCTCCCCTCTCCAGGCCGTGAATAACGTTGGCAGTGCTCTTCAGTGCTGGCAAGGCAGGGCTGCACTCAGAGTTCCCATTGCCATGGCAACCTGGGCACATCCAGGAGCTGCTCTGGCCTGGCACTGAGCCCCCTGTGCCCCCCCAGGATCTCACCTGCCCACCCCCCCGGGGTCCCTGGGAGCCACAGGGGCTGCAGGAGCTCCTGCTGCTGGCTGCCATCTTCCATCCTGCTGCTCCTCACAGCACGGGTCCTTGTGCTTGGGGTGCTCCCTGCCTTGCCCTCCTCCTGCAGCTCCCTGAACATATGATCAGCATGAGGTTAAGCATCTCAAGGTGGGATTTTTGAAAAAATACCTTTTGATTCTTCAGGATTTTCTGACTATTTCTTAGCTCCGTGTATCCTGGGTGACTGCAGAGGGAATTTCCAGAGCCCTGGCTGGTTTCTCAGCGGGGACATCCTTCAGAGCTGGCTTATTACACGTGACCATTTCTGGAGGCCATCCCGTTTTGAGCTGCCCATTTCCTTGCCCATCTGTGTGTTACTTACCCACACATTAACTCGCACCCTGTTTGTCTCTTTATGGTCAATACCTTCCACTGGTATTCCTCGTGCTCGTTCCTCCATCTCAGGTACATGGAATTGTCTTAAAATCATTTGACCCGAGTTTATTTTCTGTTCTGGAATGCTTTAATAATTTAAGAAAATTTGGGAGAGAGCTTTGCCTGGTGCTCAGTGTGCAGCTGTTGGTGAGGAAGGAGCGTGTGTGTGGGGGGAGGCTGCCTGGGCTCTGTCCTTAAAAGCAATATTTGATCCTGGGAATATTTCTGGGAAGTTCAGGCCCAGCCAGGACTTCTGCTGTGCAGGATGGCCATGGGCAATGTCATGGAAAGCTTCAGGAGCTTCCACAGCTCCTCTCTTGACCTGGGAGCGGGGAGTTGGCTTTGGCAGATGTTGGTGATTGCAGGGCTTGGAGAAGCCTGCTCCAGTGGGGACATCGTGTGTCCCTGGGGACATTGTGCTTTTGGACATTGTGCCTTTGGGGACATTGTGTGCCCCTGGGGACATCGTGTGCCCCTGGGGACATTGTGCTTTTGGACATTGTGCTTTTGGGGACATTGTGCCCCTGGGGACATTGTGGCCCCAGGCCCAGCCCTGTGCCAGTCCCAGCCCTGGGCAGTGCCCATCCTGCACAGACACAGCCCCGGGGTCTCACGTTATTTTCCCCAAAATCTCGAACTGAGGGTTGCAGGGTTGATTTTTTTCTCCTTTTACATTGAATTATTCAATAGCTGAAGTGAGTAAAATTAAAGATTTCTAGACTGGTGACGTTTGGAATATAAGAAGGATAGCAAAATCTGTTTCATTTGAACTCTAATCTCTGGTCATGTATAAAATGAATAAAATGCAATAAGTGTGGAGAAATATGATTTACAACAGCAGCCAGAGTCTGGCTCTGAATACCCGAAAATGCCAAGATTGTGTGTCAGTCAATTTAGCAGTGCAGTGGCGAGGGGAGCAATGAAATGAAGGCTTGCTCTTTTTCCTTTCCTTTTTTTTTTGTTTTTTTGTTTTTTGGAAGGAGTGACAGATGAAGAATTATTTCTAGCTCAAAAAAGCCAAGTGCTCAGCCCGTGAGAGAGGGAAAAGCCATTATTTTAATAATAGAAGTGGAGGATGTACATTACTCCTGCTGCACTTTGTGTTTGTCTCCTTTAGTGATGTGTAACTTATTTTAGAGCTATGATCACAAACAGCAATGCCAAGCAGGAGATGTTAGACAGTTGTGAGGACTGATAATGGGATTTCTGGAGCTCTTCCCTCTGGCTGTGCCTGAAATGCAGCCAAGCTGTGGCTGGTGAGCCAGCAGGGGTGGGAGGTGTCAGGACCCTCCTGCTCGGGCACCCCTGCACGGGGAGCAGCCCCTGGCTGGGTCTGGGGGGATTTCAGCATTGCAAACTGTGTCCAGCACCTCTGGACCTGAGATCAGAGGGGTCAGCTGTCCCTGTGCTGTCACCAGCAGGCCGGGGGTCACAGCCCATGCCATCCCTGGTGCTGCCTCAGTTCCTCTCTCAGCCATCAGATGCTGCTTGGAAGCAGCACTTGCTTTTTTCCATTGCTGCTCTGTCCAATTATCTGGCTAATTTAATTTCCTTCCAGTTAAGCTGTTAGAGTTTCTCTGGCAGGCTGGAGGGACAAAATTCCTCCTCTCTGCATCTGCATCAGCACCCTCAGAGCAATTCAGCATTCGCTATTTTGAATTATCACACAAGTTATAGATACAACCCATAAATGTTTATTTTTGGTGCATGCAAATGTCTTGCAAAAGGAGGTTCCTAATATAAGGGAACAAGCTGTATAAAATATTTAGCTGGAATAAGTGAGATATTTAAAATACAGACATTCACACAGCTCTCCTCCTGTGAACCACAAGCTGACAAACTCGAAGTGCTGGGTGCTCTTGGGACGTGGAAATGAACGGTGCCTCTGACAAGGTGACAGCAGGAGGAGCAGTTTCAGCCTGCAGGCACTGGGAACTGGGAATTTGTCCTTTCAGTCCTGCTCACTCCGTGCTGGCTGCCTTTGCCTGGGGCCCCTGCAGGTGAGACTCTCTGGGAACGTGGGTGAGTTTTCCTGGGGATGGCTGAGCCTCCTGCTGCCAGCAACGGGCTGGGACAGGATCCTGCCCCCAGCATCCCTGCAGCCCGGGCTGTGGGTGCTGCCCCAGGGGCTGTGGGTGCTGCCCCAGGGGCTGTGGGTGCTGCCCCAGGGGCTGTGGGTGCTGCCAGGCTGGGACAGGATCCTTCCCTCAGCATCCCTGCAGGCCGGGCTGTGGGTGCTGCTCCAGGGGCTGGAATGATCCTGCCCTCAGCAAGCCGGTCCTTTAGATGCTTCTGTTTGAGGAATTCTCATTTTCTTGGCATAAATTGTTATTGGGAAGGAGCTCTTCCCTAGCAGGGTGGGCAGCCCTGGCACAGGTGCCCAGAGCAGCTGGGGCTGCCCTGGATCCCTGGCAGTGCCCAAGGCCAGGCTGGGCACTGGGGCTGGGAGCACCTGGGACAGTGGGAGGTGTCCCGGGGACAGTGGGGGTGTCCCTGCCATGGCAGGGGGGCACTGGCTGGGATTTAGGGTCCCTTCCCCCAGCCCACTCTGGATTCTGGATGTGCAGCCTGAGCCATCCCCCAGGGGCTCTCTGTGCCTGCCTTGCCTTTTCTGCTGTGCTCAGCACAGCTCCTGTGATTCCTGTGTAGATCAGATTTGTTTACAGACCTTGACACTTGCACAGCTTCCTTTAACTCTCCGTTCCCATCTGCAGTCCCACCCGGCCCTGGCTGCGCTCTGAGGATTGTGGCACCTCAGCAGGGGAAGGGTTGTGTTCCATGGGGGAAGTGCACCCTGAGGGGCACAGCAGGGCAGAGATCCCTGAATTCCTCACGGGATTTAAATCTTCATCACGTCAGGGAGCCTCTGCCTTGGGAAGGACCTTAGGGCTGAGCTGGTTCTGAGCTCAGGGCTCTGCCGGGGGCTGCTCCCATGTCCCTGTCAGCCCTGCAAGGACTGAGCTGCCTGAGCCTTCATCCCTCGGCTGCTCTGGGGCAGCAGGAGCTGCTGGGGCAGGAATGGGCAGGCAGGACTCGGCTCCTTCGTGCAGGAAAGCCAGCTCTTCATCCACAGAGCCAGCTCTTCATCCACAGAGCAAGTTCTTCATCCACAGAGCCAGCTCTTCATCCACAGAGCCAGCTCTTCATCCACAGGGCCAGCTCTTCATCCACAGAGCTCATTTTTACAGGAAATACCAGAAGGCACCCTGGTAACCAGGTTGTTAACCCTGGTTACCAACACACTGGAAGTCGGTTTGTTGGTCAGTAAATGGCCTTTGTGCCCGTCCACCAAACCTGTCTGTTCTTGGACAGTTTATCGTGCTCACTGATTGCCATGGGACGCATTTCTTGTTTTCCACGGGTGCAAAGGGTTCTCTCAGCAGGAGGGTTGGTGGTGCTAGCTGCTTTCATGGCTCTGATTTCCACGAGGGAGGTTCTGAGCTGACTGCTGGCCCTAGAGCACATTTAGTCTCTGCCTGTGGGCAGCGGGTGCTGGCCCGTGCGGGTGGGTCTGGGGTCCCCATGGGGCTCAGAGCTGCTGAAGGAGGGGGCAGTGCCCTCTCCCAGCCCTGCACACAGAAATCTCCCAGGGCACCTTGGCACTGGGGGCCTCTCCCCCCCGTGGTTTTGCAAAGGCACAGCGCAGGGGAAGCTAATTTTAATTTTTATTAAAAAGTGTTTCTCATTCTTATGTTTGCACAACATAATGTAGAGAATGAGATAGAATCTTCAGATGACCTGGAAAAGCCTTCTGGGAGATTTAGAAACCGTCTACTTCATCTGTAAGAACATTTGTTTTAATTCCCGTATAAAAGTGAGATAAATTGGCTTGTAATAGCACGAGTCCAAAAATATCTCAAGTCACCACTTTATTTCCATATTGCAACATAACACAATCCAGTGCATAATTAGAAAGCTGAATTAGAGAAGAGGAGCAGTTGCTCCTGATTAGGCTGAAGGCAAAGCTCTGGCCTGCAAAAAGGGTTTCTGACTCCTGAAGGGACTTTGCAAAGCTCTGCAGCTCTGAGTGAAGTTGTTCTGTAAACTGTAAGTTCAGTTCTTCTGGCCCAGCAGCTGGAAATCTCTCCTGGGTTGGCAAAGACAGAGGCCTGATCCTGCAGTGCTTTGCTTCCCAGAGAAATCACAGTTCATGCAAAATTAGCCATTGATGTATTTTGTTCTATAAAAATTGCCCGTTATTAGATGTGTGTATTCCAGACCAGTCCAATTTTCTCTCAAGGTTTTGAAGGCAATTTTTGTGATTTGCATGAATAAAGCCAGAATCTGGAAAACATAAAAATCTAAAATTCAAATGGAAATCACTTATGTAAAAGCAGTGATAAAATCTAGGTGCTTTTGCATGTGAATGATGTCCTCGGGGTTGGGTTTTCTCCAGTGCTTGCTTCAAAGTCCCTGCATTTGCAATGCAGTGTGTGAAGTTAGAATTTGTCAAAAGTCAGAGTGTGCTTGAGAGGGAAGGAGATTTGAGCCAGGGTGACCCTTCAGGAGGGTTTGTCCTTCTGTCAGAGCAGATGTGGCTCCAAACCCTGCGGCGACTGGCCAGGGACACCAACACCACGCTGATTTCAGAAAGCCTGGATTTCCTCTGGGAACACTTCCAGTCATGGGATGGGACCTAAATCCCACCCAGTGCCACCCTGCCATGGCAGGGACACCTTCCCCTGTGCCAGGGACACCTCCCACTGCCCCAGCCCCAGTGCCCAGCCTGGCCTTGGGCACTGCCAGGGATCCAGGGGCAGCCCCAGCTGCTCTGGGCACCTGTGCCAGGGCTGCCCACCCTCACAGGGAACAATTCCTCATTCCCAGTCTCCCACCCAGCCCTGCCCTCTGGCACTGGGAGCCTTTCCTTGAGCCCTGAGTGTCCATCTCTGGGAAATGCTCTCTGCAGGTTCTTGTAGCTCCTTCAGGCCCTGCAAGGCCACAGTGGTGTCACCCCAGAGCTGGATGAGCCCTGGCCCAGTTCTCATTCATGTCAAGTTCGAGCATCTCTCACTAAATCTGCATCTTAATTTCTTAATTTAATCTCAGGATTGGGAGCTGCCAGGTTCAGCAGCCAGCTGTAAAAGGCACGCATGAGTTATTAGAGTCCCATTGTCAGTTAAATCTGATCTTTTGTACTTTAAGTCACCCATTTGCATTCATCTAAAATGCTTCCCGAGAATTTATCAGAAGAAGTGAAATAAGAAATGAAATAGTTTCACGTAAACTGCATTTTTATGTCTGACTGGTAAAACCACAAAGCAGAGATAAAACACATAAAACTGAGGCTCTGCATAATAAGCATATCTATTAGTTTCCCTTATCTTTAGGCTGCTCCCATTTGTCATGAGAAGCTTTGTGTGTCACTCATCCCTCCTTGTTCTACAAACGCTCTTTTCTCCCTCCCTTTTATCTCCCATCAGCATTGCAAGGTGGGAGCTCTGGAGGTGCTGCCAAAGTCCCCTTTGATTAAATAATCATCTCACCTTCAACCCCTTCCCAGGAGCAGTCAGCCCGAGCTCCTGAGCTGCTGCTCTGCGGGGCCGGGGCTGAGGGGAGTGCTGGACCCCCGGGTGAGGCAGCCCCAGGCAGGCCGGTCCCCTCGGGGCAGCCCTGGCACAGCAGCTGCTGCCCGTGCTGGGAACGCTGCAGGGCGCCCCTAATGACAGACAGGGCAATTAAACACGTGGGGGCCACCTCTGTGTGCGGCCGGCTGGGACAGGGACAGGGATAGGGACAGGGATAGGGACAGGGGCTGGGGGCCACCTCTGTGTGCCACCGGCTGGGACAGGGATGGGGATAGGGATGGAGATGGGGACAGGGATGGGGACAGGGGGCCACCTCTGTGTGCCACTGGCTGTGACAGGGACAGGGATGGGGACAGGGATAGGGACAGGGGCTGGGACAGGGGAAGGGATGGGGATGGGACAGAGATGGGGACAGGGACAGGGACAGGGACAGGGACAGGGACAGAGATGGGGACAGGGACAGGGACAGGGACAGGGATGGGGACAGGGGCTGGGACAGGGGAAGGGATGGGGATGGGACAGAGATGGGGACAGGAACAGGAACAGGGATGGGGACAGGGATGGGGATGGGGACAGGGACTGGGGGCCACCTCTGTGTGCCACCGGCTGGGACAGGGATGGGGACAGGGGAAGGGATGGGGACAGGGATGGGGACAGGGATGGAGATGGGGACAGGGGAAGGGGAAGGGGAAGGGATGGGGAAAGGGATGGGGACAGGGGCTGGGGGCAACCTCTGTGTGCCAGCTGCAGGGACGGGGACAGGGGAAGGGACAGGGGTGGGGACAGGGACAAGAACAATGACAGGCGCAGGGGACAGGGATGGGGACAGGGACAGGAACAAAGACAGGGGCAGGGGCAAGGGACAGGGATGGGGACAGGAACAAGGACACGGACACAGCCCAGTGTCCGGGAACATTTGCAGGAGCTGGAGGCTCTGAAGGCTCCCCTGAGGTGGCTGCAGGACACCCTGGGGACAAGGTGGGGACTTTGTGTCGTTGCCAGGGGTTCCCATCAGAAGTTCAGAGTGATGAGCGCTGGGTGGGAGGAGGAGAGCAAGGAGTGTTCTGAATAACCACCTCGGTGTGTGATGCTTCTCCCATCTCTGGATTTCCTGTCTATTTAATTTCTGAGGGGATGCTGCTGCCTCTTCAGCTCCCCCACTCTGTCTGTGCTGTCTCTGTGCCTTTTAATTGTGCTGAATCCTCTGAAGTGGTGGGAATTGTTCTGGTTTATCTGTTACGTGTGTCCTCTGAAGAGACAGTTTTTAAAAAAAGGGGGTAAAAGAGGCTTTTCTACCCTGTATATTCGCAGAGTACATTTTTAATCCCTGTGGTTTCTTTGGATAATCTCAGTACCTGTTCTCTAATTTGAAAATATTTTTTCACAACAAGCACAGCTGGGTACCACAAGCACAGGAATCGTTGTGTGCCCTCTGCAAAGTTATTTCAGAGAATTGTAAAGTATGGTAAAAACAAGAAAATCCCACCTTCCTCAATGTTTTGAAAAGTCAATAATTTCTACTAACCTGTGTTCTTATGGCTTCTGTTCTATGACTTACAGCTCAGTTAAACCCTAATTTATATCAGAATTATTTCAGTCCAAATCTGACCTGCACTCTAAATAAATGAGCCAAAGCCTGTGTTAAGGCCCCTGAAATTCCCAGTCACTGAGGCTGTTGGAGGATCAAGCAGGGAATTTGTGTGGCTGCAGGGCAGAGGTCTCAGCTCACACATCTGCATTGCAAACTGGTTAAAAATCAGTGTAAAATGGGTGTGTGTATGTGAACTGCTGCAGCCTGGCCAGGCCTGTGGTGTGGAACATGTAAACTGGTTAGAAATGACTTTACAGGGGGTATTTGTGTGTGAGGAGCTGCAGACCGACCAGGCCTGGTGGGTAATGTGTGCAGACTGGTTAAAAATTACTTTATAATGGGTATTTGTAAAATGGGTGTGTGTATGTGAACTGCTGCAGCCTGGCCAGGCCTGTGGTGTGGAACATGTAAACTGGTTAAAAATTACTTTACAGTGGGTATTTATGCTTGAACTGCTGCAGGCTGGCCCAGCCCTATGTGAAACACATGCAGACTGGTCAGAAATGACTTTACAGTGGGTATTTGTGCGTGAGGAGCTGCAGCTCCATCCTGGTGTGTAACTCATGGAAACTGGTTACAATCCCTTTCCAGAAGGTGTTTCTGTGTGTGTGAGGATCTGCAGTGCCACCCTGGTGTGTATCACGTGGAAATTGGTTCCAATCCCTTTCCAGTGGGTATTTCTGTGTGTGTGAGGCACTGCAGCCCTGCCCTGGTGTGTGACAGGTTAAATCTCTCTCTCCAGTGGGTATTTCTGTGTGTGTGAGGCACTGCAGCCCTACCCATGGTGTGTAACAGGTTAAAGCTCTCTCTCCAGTGGGTATTTCTGTGTGTGTGAGGTGCTGCAGCCCCACCTTGGTGTATAACACACCCAGACTGGTTAAAGCTCTCTCTCCAGTGGGTATTTCTGTGTGTGTGAGGTGCTGCAGCCCCACCTTGGTGTGTGACACATGGAAACTGGTTACAGTCCCTCTCCAGCAGGTATTTCTGTGTGTGTGAGGTGCCACAGCCCCATCTTGGTGTGTAATTCATGGAAACTGGTTCCAATCCCTTTCCAGGGGGTATTTCTGTGTGTGTGAGGCGCTGCAGCCCTGCCCTGGTGTGTGACACACCCAGACTCGTTACAATCCCTCTCCAGTGGGTATTTCTGTGTGTGTGAGGCACTGCAGCCCTACCCATGGTGTGTAACAGGTTAAAGCTCTCTCTCCAGTGGGTATTTCTGTGTGTGTGAGGTGCTGCAGCCCCACCTTGGTGTATAACACACCCAGACTGGTTAAAGCTCTCTCTCCAGTGGGTATTTCTGTGTGTGTGAGGCGCCGCAGCCCTGCCATGGTGTGTGACACACCCAGACTCGTTACAATCCCTTTCCAGCGGGTATTTCTGTGTGTGTGAGGCGCCGCAGCCCTGCCATGGTGTGTGACACACCCAGACTCGTTACAATCCCTCTCCAGCAGGTGTTTGTGTGTGTGTGAGGTGCTGCAGCCCTGCCACGGTGTGTGACACACCCAGACTGGTTCCAGTCCCTTTCCAGTGGGTATTTCTGTGTGTGTGAGGCGCCGCAGCCCCGTCCCCCGCGTAACCCCTCTCTGTTGTCCGCAGCTCTACATCCAAACCACCACGCTCACCATCTCCATGAACCTGAGCGCGTCGGTGGCGCTGGGGATGCTCTACATGCCCAAGGTTTACATCATCATCTTCCACCCCGAGCTCAACGTGCAGAAGCGCAAGCGCAGCTTCAAGGCGGTGGTGACGGCGGCCACCATGTCCTCGCGCCTGTCCCACAAGCCCAGCGACCGCCCCAACGGCGAGGCCAAGACCGAGCTCTGCGAGAACGTGGACCCCAACAGTGAGTAGGGGGCTCTGCAGCACCTCCCACCCCGGGCTCCACCTGCTTTGCTCCATCGCGGTTTGCAGCTCTCGTGGGGTTTTGGAATTCTCTGCTTTTGGCTCTGATTTTCGAGCCGTGTGGCGGCAGCGCCTCAGGAAGGGTTTGGGAGATGTGAGGAACTCGTGCCCCCCTGCTTTCCCTCCGAGGGTGAGGGAGCAGCACATCCCAGGGCACAGAACCCGGCAGCCCGGCAGGGACGGGTTCCCAGGCAAGCACCAAATTCATCAAGAACTCTGCTAACCCCAGTTTTCATCCTGCTCCTTGCAAAGTTGCTTTGCAAAAATCTCACGGTCCCTGAAGATTCCCATTTAGGGATTTTATCTGGTCTTAATGCAAATCTTGCCACCGATTTAAAAGGAAAATAGATGGCAAAGACACTTCTAGTTTCCTTAATGTGCATAGCAGAGGATAGCACAGCACGAAATTACAGACTGAGGCCATCAAATCTGATTTGCATTTGAATCTGGAAGGAGCTGAGGAAGGAGACAGCTGCACAGCTCCGCAGCACGCTGCAAAGGCTTGGGCACGTCTGCAGTTCTGGTGCAAAACCGGGTCTGAATGTGGAGAAACGCCCTCTCCCTGCCCCTGCTCCACTGATCCGTTAGCTGCTGGAATCCCTGCCACGTCTTGTCCTGTCAATGCTGCTGGAATTCCTGCTTCATTAATACTGCTGGAATTCCTGCCTCTAGTGCTGCTGGAATTCCTGCCTGGAGCAGCAGCTCTGCTGTCAAAGCAGAGTGGGAGCAGGCAGCAGATCCCTGACACAGCACTTTTCCTCCCCCTGCTCACCCCTGCAGGATTTCTCTCTGTCTGATCATGCAGGTGTAAAAAATCCATTCCTGCTGGAAAAACTAAATTCATCCTTGGAAGCTGGACTGGGGTTCAGAACCATGGACAGAGCCATGGTCAGAGCCATGGACAGAGCCGTGGACAGAGCCATGGACAGAGCCATGGACAGAGCCATGGACAGAGCCATGGACAGAGCCGTGGAATGGTTCTCACACATTAAGGACTGGGTGAGGCCTCTTGCAGCTGGACAGAGCCCTGAGTGCAGGAGGAAATAAATGGAATTCCTGCCCTGGGCTGTTCCCCAGGGACACTCAGGGCCCTCTCCAAGGCAAATTTCAGAAAGTGAAGGGAGGAAAAGCAAATTTGAATTCCAGCAGGGCCAGGGCAGGGGAGTGTGTTGCTGGTGCACTTCACTCATCACTGTTTGGGTCAACTAAGCTGAAATTAAAACACAAACCCCAAAATCTAAGAATTGCATGCCAAAACCTGACCAAAGAGAAACGCCCCCAAGCTGTGCTGCTGCAGTGCTCCCTGCGGGAAGCCCACCCAGGGCCCCTCCTGCTCTCATCTCATCCCCTGTGCTGCACCTTACTGCTGCTTTCAGACTGCTGAGAATATTCTCCCCTCCCACCGAAGAACAGACAGATTTTTCTTTGGGAAGGAAATATTTTTACTGGAAAGAAATAGTGCTCACCTAAGCCCCGTGTTTCTGGTCAAACACCCATTTTTAGTCCAGGGCTGTAGACCAAAAGATGTTTTTAAGAGACACAAGGGGCAGAGGCCCCTGCCTTGCCCAGATGTGCCACCTTTGCCTTGAGCCTTCACTGAGTGGGATTTAAAGCTCATAAATGTGTTTGTTAGGAAATGTGCAATCTCTGAGTTTCTGGTTCATAAGCTTTTGCTTCTTTTTTATCACTTGTGAAATAGGTATTTTTAAAAACATTTTCATTATTTATATGGAATTCCATCTGTTCATAGTCTCAGCTGCTCGTTCATTCCCCAGGTCTGTGTGCTCATAACAATTATTAGAAAATCAAGTGATATAAACTTCTGCTGTACTTAAGTTTTGGGGTGCATTAGTCCCAGTGTAACTGCTGCAGTCACTGTCCTATGGCATTGATTAGGTTATTGATCAGCCCCTGATCAGGCAGCGTTCAGGAGTGTGTATAACAGCAGTTCACCTGAACTCAGTTTCGTTCTTTAAAGTCTGAATATTCTGTTGAATAAAAGTTGCTTACAGTTCCATTTCTAGGTAGAAAAAAAATGAATATTTTATTAGTGAACTTAAAAAAAAAGTCATAACATCCAAGCAAAAGTCCTCAAACTTAATTTCAGTGAAATATTGAATATGGTGTCCATACATAAAAATGGGTTTGATGTTTTTATAGAAGTTTCAATTTAAACATATTTTATACTGTGAATAGGAAATTTTGCAGAGTTTTACCAATCAGAAAGTAGGAAATATTAATTACAAATTACCCTGGATGCATCTTGGAGCAATTTTTCTAAAAATCTCAAATATCTTCTCTCGAAAGAAAACCAAAGGATGTTTTTCCAGTATTCCTTTGCGAAATTGGCTTTGCTGTCCTCAGATGGCCCCTGGTGGCCTCTGGTGTGGGGCAGGGCCTGCCTGGCCCCCAGGCTCTGAGCAGGGGCAGGTTTGGCTGTTGGGGCTCAGGGGGCAGGGGATTCCTGCAGAGATCGAAGGCAGCAGTGCCCAGAGCGAGCTGAGGCTGGCCTGGCTCGGCTCTGGGCTCTGCAAGTACAGTGGGGGTTTGCACTTTGATTTTCTGCTCTGGCTGGCGGGGCTGCTGCTGTTGCTTGCTCAGTGCGGGTGCTGGAGGTGCCATTTGTGCTGGAAGTGTCCCATGGGTGTTCCCTCTGTCCCGAGGCAGGAGCACCAGCACAGGACCCGTGTACCTCCAAACACTGCAAACCTGGGGCTGGGCCCAGTTCAGGGCCTGTCCTGCTCACAGTCAAACCACTGGCAGAATGTGGGTGGCTTTACAGAGAAACAGCCTTGAAAAAAATCTCCAGGTTTTAGCAGATCTGTGATAGAACAGGGAGCTGGGGCTGCCCTGGATCCCTGGCAGTGCCAAGGCCAGGCTGGGCACTGGGGCTGGAGCACCTGGGACAGTGGGGGGTGTCCCTGGGGAAGGGGAAGGTGTCCCTGGGACAGTGGGAGGTGTCCCTGCCATGGCAGGGTGGCACTGGGTGGATTTAAGGTCCCTCCCAAGCCAGACCCTCTGTGGCAGTGGGCTGAGGTGTGCACGTCAGGCTGAAGCTCTGTGACCTCCCGAGTGCCTTCCCAGGAGCAGGGGATGCCCATCCCGTGGGACCACACAGCTCAGGGCAGGCTGCTGCAGCCTGGGCTCAGAGAAGGATGGGCAGAGCACTTGGAGAGGGGCTGGCAGTGAGGGCAGAGGGGGGCTCTGATTGCCATGAGAGGAGAACCCCTGGCAGAGCAGTGACCTCATGTCCCAGCGCCAGGGGAACGGGCTGGCTGTGTGAGGTGACCTGGCAATGTCCTCATGTCCCACTGCCTGGGCATGCCTGGCACAGCAGCAGGGCACAGCTGAGCAGGGCACAGCTGAGCAGGGCACAGCCGAGCTGCCCAGCCCACCTTGGGAGGGCTCTCCTGCCGAATGGGATGTGCTAAGGCCAAGCCTGTCGATCCTTTTAGGAGAACTCTGTTAGTCATGCCATCTGGCAGGTGCCTGCTGTCGCTCTGCTGGGCACGGTTGGGACCAGCAGGACGTGGGGCACAGCAGCTCCCGGCCCTCGGATGAGCTTGCTGTGCTCTTGTGTGGCTCTGCTGCAGTTTCCCACTTTGGGAAGATGTTTCTGGTGGAGCAGGGGGAGAGCCCTGCTGGGCTGTCTGCAGCTTCTGCTGCAGGAGCAGGGGCAGACTGGGAGAGAACCCCTGCCTGACTTCTGCTGAGATTTACATGAAATCCTCCCCCTTGCTGAGGAAAGCACTCACATGGCTGCTGATGGTGCCAAGGAACCCCGGGGGGCTCTGGGGCTGAGGAGGGACAGGGGTGTGAAACTGCAGCCACAACATCCCGAGCTGGTCGGGGAGAGGAAGGGAAATCTGCTGAGCCAGCCCTGCCGTGCTTGGAGGTACCTGAGCTCCCTGGCCCGGCTGCCCTGGGGCTCGTGTCCTGTGCTGGTGCCCCCCAACCCCAGAGGAGGGGCAGGGCTGGCAGGGCAGGCTGAGAGCGACCCTGGTGCCCACCTGTCCTACATTCAATGTATTTACTTTCCCTGTAGACTCTATACCACCAGTAAGAAAGAGTGTTCAAAAGTCTGTTACTTGGTACACTCTTCCACCTACTGTATAGCTTTTGCCTGCTTTCCAAAAAGGTAAGGAAAACCGAGCTTTTCTTATTTTATTCTCAAATGATGATGATGATTGTTATGACTATTTTTATTATATACACAATTATATGAGAAATGTTAGTGCAGCTGTGTTAAAAAAGATATCTAACTTAAAAATTGTTCACAAACCCGTTACCAAAAGCTGCCGTGGGGGGTTTGCCTGGGAAAGGGGAGACCCTGCCGTGGGTGCCACCAGCTCTGAGAGGTCTCCTCCTTCCCACCACAGGAGCTGGATCCCAGCAAAGCCTTTGAGGATGGAGATATTTGTTTAAAAACGAACAAACAAGTGATAAAAAGTGAATTCTGGCCCGCAGATCTGACAGCTAAGGCAGAGTCCTCCCCGGCAGCAGAGAGAGAACCTCAGCCCAGGGGTGGTCACCCCTCCCTGCTCCAGAGCTGCTCATGGCTCCAAAAGCTTTGAGAGCTGCTTTTCCAAACACCCCAGGGCAGCCCAGTGAGCACTGGCTCGGTGGAACCACGAGTGAACAATTTTTGAGGGCTGGCTTTTCCTGCGTGTTGTGGTGATCTGGTGATGTGTGAGCTCCTCTGGCATTTGTGGCTGCATCAGCCAGGAATTCCTGAATTCCTGCTCTCCAGGGGCACAGGGGGTCAGGGAGCCTTTGATAGTGGACAGGAATGATTGCCAACCATGAATAAGCATTTCTCAGGGCTCCCTGTGGCTCAGGGGGCTTTGCCCAGGTACAAAGCTTGTACCTGACCTGGTTGTGTGCTGCTGAGCACCGAGGGCTGGAAAATCACTGTATTCAGCCCTCAGAACGTTTAGCTGGGCCCTGATAGGTGAGAACCTCTATCAGCAAAGGTTGGAATGTTGCTTGAATTGAGTCTCTGAGTCACAGGAGAAGAAATTACCAATATCTCTGGCTGGTGTAAATTGCCCCAGCTCCAGCATCAATTCAGTGCTCCCGAGAGCTCAAATTGGATTTTATTGTGCTTGAATCAGGGCCATTATGCCAACTCCCAGCTCGGGCACAGGATGGGAGGCTGAAGCTCTCCCTGAACCCCGGGGTGACCCCGAGCATCCAAGGGCAGGGCTGGGCTGGGGAAATGGGACAAAGCAGCCAGGAGGACAAGGGGCCACTCAAAGCATTACTGCAAATGAAAGAGGAGAGGGAAAGGGCAGCTCTGTGAAGATGAAATTGCTCAAGGAAGGAGATGAGAAAGAAAGAGATGGAAGACACCTAAATCTCACGAGAAATTGTTTTTTAAAGAAAACTTTTTTTTTAAATGACACAAAAATAATTAGGAACTCAGATTCTAAAATTAATTTATTTCCATGTAATAATGGAAATAATATAAGGAAATGCTGTCTGCAAAGGCACACAAATAACTCTCTCATCCAAGTCCTTTAAAAAGCAACTGGCCACCCAGATTCTGTAACCATATTTTAAAATTTGGTCCAGAAAAGCTTTGAAAATGCTTTTCATCCCAAAGCAGGGGTGCTGTGGGCTTGTGCTGGTCCTGCCGTGCTCCTCTGCTCCAGGGTGTTTTCCATCTCTGCCCCAGCGTCGCTGCTCCAGCTCCTGCAGCCCTGGCTGCTGCTGTGATTTGTTCTCCCAGGAATACAAAACAACAAGCAGCATGAAACAATGCAGTGTATTAAAAACAAAGCTGGCTAGCAGGGAAACATCAGCCTGCTTGTAAATTGACACTTGTTTTGCTGGCAAGGTGTTTGTAGTAGGAGCGAACAGAGCTGCGCCTGACGTGGCTGTATCAATTTCTGCTGGTGATGAGCGGGGAGATGGCTTTGAGAGCTCGGAATTGTTTCCTGGCAGTGACAAATAGGGCCTCCCTGCTCTTGAGGCTGAGGGAAACACAGGGCTTGGAAAGCACGTGCTGGGTGTGAGGGAAGGAATGCTCCATCACTGAGCAAGGCAGCTGGGCTGCAGGAGAGCCTGCAGCACTGGGCACTGCCCACCTGGGCTGGGGCTGGGGCTGCCAGGGCCCAGGGGCACCTCCCTGCTTTCCCCTGGGGTCTGCTCTCCCCTGGGGCTCCTGTGGGTGTCCCAGGCTGGCCCCGGGCACTGCTTGGGGCAGGGAGGGCATCCCCAGCATGTCCTGCAGGGATGGGCATGGCCAGGGGCTGTGCCAGGCTGGGGGGCTGGGCATGGGCACCACGGAATGCTGATTGAGCCAGGGGTTTGGGGGTGATGGACACTGGCACCACGGAGTGCTGATCCCAGGGTTTGGGAAGGCTGGCTGGACACTGGCACCAGGCAGTGCCGATCCCAGTGGCATTGGGAGCCTGGGCACTGGCAGGGCTGGCACAGCCCGTGCAGCAGCACGGCGGGTCCCTGCCTGCCGTGGGCACAGCTGCCCTGGAGAGGAGCAGAGCAGTGCTGCATTCCTGTCAGGATCTGTCCTGGCGTGGTCCAGACTGGCCGGGGCTGCTCTCGGAAGGGGAATGGCTCAGGTGCCCCCAGTGCTCTCCTGCTCACAGCCCAGGCTGCCCAGGCCAGGAGCAGCCCAATGGCAGCACCTGGGGACAGGCAGGTGGCCCTGGGGACAATCTGCTCTTTGGAGGCTCTGGGTCCAAGCTGTGAGATGCTCTGTAGCTCATCAGCCTCAGTGTGTGCTATGGAATAATTATTTGCTGGATTGAAGTGTCATTTTTGTTTTAAATCTGGCCAGTTTCAGCCTGAGAAAATACTCCGTGTTTGACCTCACTTAAGGGATTTTCTGTTCAGTGGAGGCTGCTAAGAAATGAGAATTTGCACTCAAAATTGATAACTGAAAGGCTTTGACAGCCCTTCACTGCATCTATTTTGCTTCTGGAACGGCTGACTGGAAAACTAAACATCACCAATTCCTTCCAATGGTGATGTGCTTCTTTTAAAAGTATTGCAGGGAGGTGCAGCCTGGCCCTGGGCACTGCCAGGATCCAGGGGCAGCCCCAGCTGCTCTGGGCACCTGTGCCAGGGCTGCCCACCCTGCCAGGGAACAATTCCTCACTCCCAGTATCCCATCCATTCTGGGAGCCATTCCCTGGCTCCTGTCCCTCCATCCTTGTCCCCAGCCCCTCTCCTGGAGCCCCTTCAGGCCCTGAGGGCTCTGAGCTCTCCCTGGAGCTTCTCCTGTCCAGGTGAGCCCCCCCAGCTCCCCAGCCTGGCTGCAGAGGGGCTCCAGCCCTCAGACAGAACATTCCCTCCTGTCTGAACATCTGGGGATCATGTTACTTGCTTTTTTACATCTAAAAATAATTACTCTTGATGGTACATTCATGTAATTGCCAGCTCCCATATTAATTATCTGCAGACTGTCTCACACCTTTACTCAATACAAGATTGTAACGTGCAGGGAAGTGTCAGACTGTTTCCTTTTTTAAAAATTGAAACTCTGAGTGCACTTAAACCATCACCTTCTTGTCTGATGTGTGAATAAAAACACACTCATGGCTAGAAGTGCCTGGGATATTAAAAGGTGGATGTCTGGGAGCACACACAAGGACTAGTTCTGCCTAAGTATTCATTGTTCATTCCACATCCTCTGTCCTCCTATGTGGCCTTTTTTCCCTGGGAAATCCTGGTGAGGAGTGAGCAGACACAGCTGCACCTCACACACCAGACCCTCTCACTTTTCTGCTTAACAAACTCTCAGTAGCTCTGAGTTCTCCCTTTGATTAATTTATCACTCCTACATCCTCCGAGGGAGACTCTCAAATCTATAAATTGTAATACCAGGGACAGCCCCAGCTTTTGGCTCTCCTGTGTCCCGTGTGTTTAGAGTGCCTCCCTTTCTCCCAGGCAGGGCAAATGTCAGGGCTCAGCCGAGCTCCTGCAGGGCTCTGTCCCTCCCCTCTTGCTCCAGGGCAGGAGCTGGGAGCAGGTCAGAGCCCAGAGCCTCTCCTCCACCCCCTGAACCCCGACACCACTGCAATCCAGGCTTTGGGGGCAGCTCCCAGCTGCAGGGAGCTCCCAGCAGCAGAACCAGTGCCTGGAAGGGCCTTTTCTGTTCATAAATCTACTGAAAATTTGGCAAGTGAGTTCAAAAAGGAAATTCTAATAATGATGGGGTAAAAGGGAGAACAAACCTCAAGCGATATTGCAGCAAAAATAATTTCTCAAACACACAAATCCAGGCAGTTTTTGGTGGGCAGGATTGTGAGTATGGAGAAAGCTGCTCAGGTGTGCAAGAACAGCAAAAAATCTCAGTTCCTGCCCCATTGCGTGCCTTGGTGAAGCTGTGCAAGCCTTGGTGTGTTTGTCACCTTGTGGGGAGCAGGGCAAACCCCCGCAGCTCTGGGAAGGGAGGGAGCAGCCAGAGACAGAGCTGCAGGAGCCACTGGAGTGAGGAGCTGTGCCTGGGCTGCCACGGAGTGCCAAGGCAGTCTGTCTGTGCAGGGACTGCCCTGCTTTGGCTCTCAGGAGCAGCAGCACACCCAAGGCAGCAGGAGCTGGGGCTCTGGGGGCTCCTCTCACAGCACTGCTGTCACAGCCAGCCCCTCTGCACAGCATCACTGCGATTTGTTCCTCTGTGGGGCTTCAGGGCAGCAAACGGAAATGTGAGTTTCCATTCCCACACCCAGAGAGCTGTGGCGTTCACTAGAGGAGAGCATCCTTTGGCCTTCCAGAGAGGTTTCTGACTTTGGGCTGAGGTTCTCTGGGCTCTGACAGCAGGCAGCAAAGGCAGGGGTTCTTTTCCAGCCAGAGGAAATGAAAAAGCAAGGAAGGGAATTAGCCAAACACATGAGAATGCCCGTGAAGCATGCCATGGGGACAGGGAGGAGGGAAGGAAGGCAGCCCAGGCCGGGGGTGAGAGGTTTGGCTGAGTTCCCTCAGTGACCCAGAGCTGGGAGCAGTCTGGCCCTGCACCCACTGGGGTGCCTGTTCTTGCTGCTTGGGGGAAAAGAAACAGGAAAGATAAAGTTGCCATAGTTACACCACTTGTCACGATGCTTATCATGTCCCTGGATAAAGAGCCCTGCATTAAATCTGGCTCTTATTAATATCAGCTGTTAAACATTTCCAGGGTATTTGAAATCAAGACTTTCTGCTAAAAATTAAATGTTGATTGCAGCAAAGTCGGGCAGTTTAAGGGCGAGGCTCAGTGTAATTTTGTCAGACACTGTGTAACAGTGGTACACCAGGAATACATTTCCCAGTGAACTGAGTCTCTCTGCACCTCGTGAACATTCTTGATTTTCCTGTGAAGATGTTTGTTGCTGGCAGCTCTTTGCCAAGGAGCTGGAGCAGGCCAGCTGGCAGGCAGGGAGAGGAGTTCCTGGGGTGAGGAAGGAAGCACTGCTGCGATTGCTGTGTAACATGGAGGGCTGGCAGAGCTGAAGGGAAGCCTCAGGGTGGGCTAGCTGTGGCCTGCTGTGCCTGCAGGGGCTGGCAGGGGACGGGACAGAGAATGTTCCCAGGGCTGAGGGACGGGACGGGACGGGATGGGACGGGATGGGACGGGATGGGAAGGGACAGGACAGGACAGGACAGGGCAGGACAGGGCAGGACAGGACGGGACAGGACAGGATGGGACAGGATGGGACAGGATAGGGCAGGACGGGACAGGACGGGATGGGACGGGACAGGACAGGACAGGACAGGACAGGGCAGGACAGGACAGGGCAGGACAGGACAGGACAGGGGAATGGCTCCCCACTGCAGGAGGGCAGGGCGAGCTGGGACACTGGGAAGGAATTGTTCCCTGGCAGGGGGAAGGAGCCCACAACACCTCCCAGGAGGGCAGCAGAAACAAGGGAGATGTGCTGGAACAGGTCATGGCCGTGCTGGGAGGGCAGGGCAGCCACGGAGCCCTGGCTGTGCCCAGGGGTGGGGACAGGGCGCTGGGGACACCCTGGAAGCAGTTCAGCACCGCAGTCAGGAGGCAGAGGTGAATTGTTTTCCAGCAGCTCTGACTCCAGGCCTCCTCGGGGATGTTTCAGCCATCACTCGGGTCATAATTTTAATTATGTTTCATGCAAACTGTTTTCACACTTGGCTCTAACAGCTCTCTGCAGAGCCTGGCTTTCCAGGTAAGATAACCAAAGTGCTGTTAATGACTTTGTTTTAAGCAGGTGAAAATAATTTGCTTCCATTTGTTATCTTTGCAGTCCACAGCACTCACACAGCAGCAGTAGAAATGGAGTTGGAATTAGCAGGTTTTCTGTACCGCTGGCTCCAATTAAGGAATATGAGTTGGGTTTGTTTCTTCCCTGCCATAATCTCATAAACACTTGAAAGACATTTCCTAAGATCCTGTGCACCTTTCCAGCTCCTCGTGGTGCAGGTGAGGCTCTGGGGAGGGGCTGGTGTGAGGGTTGTGCAGTGGCTCCGTTGTGCCTGGCTCCATCCCCACGTCCTCCTCCACGGGAGCAGGATTTCTGTCCCCACACCCCTGTGGGACACAGCACAGCTCTGCCTGTGCTCCTCTGCAGTCCCTCTCTGCTCAGCCTTCCTGCTGTGCGTCCCTGATCCTGACGGGGCAGATCTCTCAAGCCTCCCTGACACAGTTCTTATCTGCCAAGCAGACAAGGGGGAGATGGAGAGATGCAACCAGACAGGAGATAGGGATCCAGCCAAAGGTGCCCGAGATGATGCTCTTCAGCAGTGCTTTGTTGATTTTCGCTTTTATTTGGAAGGGTACAACTAATCCTTCTCTATCAGTTTTATTTCCTGACTCAAAATCTCAATCCCGTAGTTCTGCCTCTGGCAAAGCCCTGCAGGTTTTTCAGGCCATGAGCAGCCTGGCTCTGTTCTGTGACTCAGGGTCCCTTTTATGTTGGTGGCCCAGGGGGGGAGGTTCATCTCTGCCCCCCGGGAGCCCCTCGAGGCTGGAGGAGCTGATCCCTGATCCCTGATCCCTGATCCCAGGGGCTGGAGCAGGTCAGTGGCTGCAGGCACTGCAGATTGTCCCTGCAGGCAGCAGGAGCAGCTCGTGGAGGTGGCACTGGAGCAGCCCAGGCAGGGATGACAACGTGCTGTGCTCGTGTGGCAGAGCTGGCACTGGCCCTGCTGAGTGCTCCCACGTGGCAGTGCCACCTCTGGCCAGGGATGAACGGGAGCACTGCACACACACAGGGACAGGCCAGCGTGTCCCACCCCTGGTCACAGCTCTGGGGATCACTGCAGGTTCACCTCTGTCCTGCCCAGGGGCAGGTTCAGCCCTGCCCGGGGCCGTGGCAGTGTGGTGACATTCCTCAGGGATGTGTTCTGCCCAGGAAGGGCAGCTGCCCCCAGCTCTGAGCTTCCTGCCAGGGCTGGAACACCACGACAAACCCAAAGTGCTCCCGTGTCCAAGAGGGAAATTGTTTCAGAGGCATCAGAAGCAATCAGGAACTTTCTGGTTTGTACTTTCCTGTAAATTCTCAGGGCTGGCAGCTCTGGCATCCCCAGGTGCTGCCTTGCCCTCGTCTCAAGCTGAGTTCAGTGGGATCTCAGTGGGTTGCAATCCCTCTCCAGGCTGGAGAGCTGGAGTTAACTGCACTCTCCTGAAAATAGGAACTGCACATCTTGTGCTGTGCTCCACAGGATTTTTTCTTGCTTGTCTTTGTAGACAGCTGGAGTTTGCTCCAGTTTGCTGGACAGTTTGCTGTCCACAGAGCAGTGTTAGGGGTGTAAACAGCTCTGCCTGTGCTCCTCTGCAGTCCCTCTCTGCTCAGCCTTCCTGCCGTGCATCCCTGATCCTGACGGGGCAGATCTCTCAAGCCTCCCTGACACAGTTCTTATCTGCCAAGCAGACAAGGGGGAGATGGAGAGATGCAGCCAGACAGGAGATAGGGATCCAGCCAAAGGTGCCCGAGATGATGCTCTTCAGCAGTGCTTTGTTGATTTTCGCTTTTATTTGGAAGGGTACAACTAATCCTTCTCTATCAGTTTTATTTCCTGACTCAAAATCTCAATCCCGTAGTTCTGCCTCTGGCAAAGCCCTGCAGGTTTTTCAGGCCATGAGCAGCCTGGCTCTGTTCTGTGACTCAGGGTCCCTTTTATGTTGGTGGCCCAGGGGGGGAGGTTCATCTCTGCCCCCCGGGAGCCCCTCGAGGCTGGAGGAGCTGATCCCTGATCCCTGATCCCTGATCCCAGGGGCTGGAGCAGGTCAGTGGCTGCAGGCACTGCAGATTGTCCCTGCAGGCAGCAGGAGCAGCTCGTGGAGGTGGCACTGGAGCAGCCCAGGCAGGGATGACAACGTGCTGTGCTCGTGTGGCAGAGCTGGCACTGGCCCTGCTGAGTGCTCCCACGTGGCAGTGCCACCTCTGGCCAGGGACAGACGGGAGCACTGCACAGCACTGCACACACACAGGGACAGGCCAGCGTGTCCCACCCCTGGTCACAGCTCTGGGGATCACTGCAGGTTCACCTCTGTCCTGCCGAGGAGCAGGGTCAGCCCTGCCAGGGGCCGTGGCAGTGTGGTGACATTCCTCAGGGATGTGTTCTGCCCAGGAAGGGCAGCTGCCCCCAGCTCTGAGCTTCCTGCCAGGGCTGGAACACCACGACAAACCCAAAGTGCTCCCGTGTCCAAGAGGGAAATTGTTTCAGAGGCATCAGAAGCAATCAGGAACTTTCTGGTTTGTACTTTCCTGTAAATTCTCAGGGCTGGCAGCTCTGGCATCCCCAGGTGCTGCCTTGCCCTCGTCTCAAGCTGAGTCCAGTGGGATCTCAGTGGGTTGCAATCCCTCTCCAGGCTGGAGAGCTGGAGTTAACTGCACTCTCCTGAAAATAGGAACTGCACATCTTGTGCTGTGCTCCACAGGATTTTTTCTTGCTTGTCTTTGTAGACAGCTGGAGTTTGCTGTCCACAGAGCAGTGTCAGGGGTGTAGGCTTGTCTTTGTAGACAGCTGGAGTTTGCTCCAGTTTGCTGGACAGTTTGCTGTCCACAGAGCAGTGTTAGGGGTGTAATGGTCACCCTGTGGCATGAGGACAGCTTTCCAGCACAGCAGCTCTGTCTGTGCCCCTGTGCCAGAGCTCTGTGCGTGAGCCCAGGTCCATTATTTGTCTGTACACAGAGGAAAGCATGCCCAGCTTTCCAACAGTCCTTTCCTCCTTCTTGCCCCTTTCCAGAGGTGCCCTGTGCACAGGGACTGCACAGAATAACCTCGACATCATCCTGGGGGATGGCATGAGGAGCTTGCCAAGCTTTCTGGGATTCCCTGGGGAATGATCAGGAATTATTCCTCTGGAAACCAAGTCGGTGCAGGCGTGGGTCTGGTGGAGCTGCTGTCCCTGTGGGGTCTGAGCTCAGGGTTCCTTCCCCCTGTGCACAGAGGAGCTCACCAGCAGGCTGGGCTCAGTCCAGCACATTTGCAGGACACCAAAGCCAACATTTACTCAAAGCCTCCCACGCTGTCTTAAGCTCTGAGAGGGTCAGATCGTTGCCACTCTGACCTGAATTGATGCTATTATTATGCCATTATCTTACCCAAGGAGTGCTTTTATTACTCTTCCTCTCAGATGCATTCCCAGCTCTCACACTGGAGCCAAACCTGAGGAATTAAAACCACACACCCCGGGAGCTGCTGCTGCCTGAGAGCTTCCGAGGCTCAAGCAGACTTGTGTAAGAAAAGCCTTCCTCAAACCCAGTGCCCTGGGGAGCTGGCGAGGTCGGCTCTTCCCTCCATTAAATCCTTCTGGAGCTTCAAGCACCGCTCATTAAGGAACCCGGATATTGAATATTTGTACTTGCTCCTCGTCCCCCCGCTCCGTGGGGCTCTGGCAGTCCCCTGGGCTCAGGCTCACCCCAGGGTGCTGTCACTCATCTCTGGGCTCTGCAGGCTCTGTGACAGGCAGGGAAATAGCTGTGCCTAAAAGGGACGATGACAAGGGAGCCTAGAGGTCAAACGGAGCCCTGGACAGAATGTGAGGAGCTGAGGAGTGGAATCTGTGTGAAATGGGACACAGGAGAGGGCTCCTCGGGTGCAAACACACCTGCAGCCTCTGCCCAGCCCTGCTCTGAGCATGGCATTGCACGCAATGCACAAACATCATCATTCCAACGGGCTGAAGCACGGTGCCATTGCTAATTGCACTCTGAGCACCCGAGGTGAGGCAGGCACGCCCAGCTGGGCAGAGTGTGCAGGGCAGGGTGCTCTGCTCCTGCTCCTGCTGCTGCCCTGACAGTCCCAGCCAGCTGTGGGGTGTTCAGAGGTTCCTCAGGACGACCCACCAGTTATCCTGCTGGAGAAGCCAAGGGGCACGTCCACCAGAAGGGATGGAGGGCTGGGCAGGGAGCACTTCTCACAGGACAAGACAAAACGGCCTCGAGATGCACGAGGGGAGGTTTAGGTTGGATCTTAGAGAAAATATCTTCCCTGAAAGTAGAGAAAATCTCTTCCCTGAAAGGGCTGTCCAGGCCTGGCACAGCTGCCCAGGGCAGGGCTGGAGTCCCCATCCCTGGGGGATTTCAGAGCCCTGTGGATGTGGCACTTGGGGACGTGGGGCACTGCTGGGGGAAGGGTTGCACTCGATGGTCTTGGAGGACTTTTCCAGCAATTCACTGACTCTCTGATGGTATCACCTGAGCACTGTGGCACCTAGCACTGTGGCACCTGAGCCTGTGCTGTGGCTGGCACATCCAGCCCTGTCCAGCCCGTCACCAGCTGCCACCTGAGTGGTTGTGTCCCAGAAAATCTGCAATCAGGAACAGCAGGAATGTTTTCAGCACCCTGCCCTGCCTGGTGCTGTCTGGGATGTGCTGGGGAATGTCCCACACCCAGAATTAATGCCCACACCCAGAATGCCCACACCCAGAATTAATGCCCACACCCAGAATGCCACTGCTGTTCCCGCTGTGCTGCTGCACCAGGAGAGGCAGGGGAGCCTACAGCTGAGGACAGAATTTGTGGGAGAAGGCTGCAAAGCAATTAGGGAGGAACACACTTCTCCTAATGCTATATTTGTTATTTAATTTACTTGCATTCTGTTATTCAAACAGGGCGTTCCATTGCTCCTGTGTGTGAAAGCCACAGGGCCAGGCTGGAGGGAAATGGCTTTGTGCACTGAGAGCCGATAAGGTGCCAGAGCACTGTGGCAGCACAACAAGAGAGATGTCAAAATGTGAAAGAACAATCCATTTACATTTAGATACCAAATTTAAAATTATTTTCTCCAAGCTTCATTCCATTTGTTGGGGTTTGGGCAAGCATGTAGAATCATTTAGGCCTGTTGCTTTCATCTCTCTCTCATCTAAATTCCCCAATTGAAAGGCAGCAGAGCATGGGGATAGCTCTGTCTTTCTGGCAGAGATCGAGGAAAAGCCACGGAGCTCCATTTTGCTTTTAGATGGACTGGAAGTAGGATTTAATAATCAGCCTCTGCTCTGCCTGGCACAAATGATATGGGTTGCTAAGCCAGAATTAAGGAAATGAAAGAGAGGAGCTGAGAATTATCTGCCCCAGTGACTGCAGAGGGAATCAGAGCAGGAGCTCCAGGCTCGGAGCCATCCCCATGTCCGTCCCTGCTCGAGCTGGGAATGCTCAGATGATGTTTCATGTGTTTGATAGCTTGAGATGCCTGGGGGCTGCAATAAAATTCATTTCTTGCACTGTAAATCTTTGCTCTTTAAGCATGGAAGAGGTTACAAATGTGCATAAAATTGAAGTGCAAGTGATTACATCTCGCTCTGAGTCAGTATTGACAGCTCTGCCTTGCTCTGGGGGGCTGTGGGAGCTCCTTTCTTTGTGACCTGTGCCCAGGGTAATGAAAACCACTCAAGTGATGAAACTCCTGAGTCCAAAGAGGATTTTTGGCCTCTGTGTGTTTGTTTTTGATGTGGTGCTGGCACGGAGGTGCAGCTGCTCCCCATGCTGGTGCTCAGGCTGGCAGGGGCTGGGTGCTGTGGACAGGAGTGCCTTCCTGGGCTCTGGGGAGCCTTGTTGCTGCTTGGTGCCAGTCAGCATAGGGCTGTCCCCGTGAGGGTGGCGGCTGCAAGGGCACCTCTGCCAGGCAGCCGTGGCACAGCAAGGGGCACCTGGGCACTGCCCCTCCTCAGCTGTGCCGGGGACATTCAGTCGGGAATCAGGAACACTTCCCTGGAAGAGTGGCCAGGCCCCCAGGAGGTGGAGTGCCCGTCCCTGGGGGCTCCAAAAGCGAGCCCAGGTGCCCTGAGTGCCAGGGGTGGTGGCTGTCCCTCAGTGCCAGCTGTGGTGGCTGTGCTGGTGGCTGTCCCTGTGTCCCTCAGTGCCAGCTGTGGTGGCTGTGCTGGTATCAGCTGTGCTGGTGCCAGCTGTGTGGCTGTCCCTGTGTCCCCCAGTGCCAGGGGTGCTGGTGTCACTGAAGGTCAGACTCGCTGATCTCAGGCTTTTCCAGCCCCTGTGGCTCTGTGGGGTCACTGTGCCTTGTCAAGGACCTGTGCCCAGGTCCTGGCTGTGCCCGCCTGTGTCCCGCAGCTGTCCCTCCTCCTCGTTCCTTCCATTGGCATGGTCACTCGTCACCAGTAATTAGCGGGAAATTAGCAGGAAAGGGCGCTGGTCTCTAACTGTGACAGCAAACCTCTTCTTAAGGCGCTAAAGGCTCTTTAGAAAGCTCTCCTTTATTCCCAAGGAAGTTCCACGGTGCAAATGCCTCGGGAGCAGCTTTATTTGCAGCAGGCAAATAAATAAATAAATAGATAAATAAATAAATAAATAAATAGGCAGGAGCCGGGGTTTCTCCTTGCTGCCCCGCTCTGGGGCGCTGGCCCCGAGGGCGAGCCCTGGGAATTGCCGGGGGATGTCCCAGCAGCGCAGGTTGCTCCCGGCTCGCCGCCGGCCCGTCCAGCCCAGCGGGCACCGAGGCTGCCATAATTGGGTGTGTGCTAATTAACATGTGTGTGCTGCTTGCGGGAGGCCGGTCTGTGCTCGCAGCCGGAGCCGTCACCCTCCGCAGAGCAGCAGTGTGAGGTCTGTACCTGCCGAGGGAGGAGCGGGATGCTCCCTGCTGCATCCGAGCAGGGCAGCGCTGCTGCTTCATTGCCTCCCCCGTTTTCATGGGAATTCATTGCTTTGAGGAAACCCGGTCCATAGCTGGCGCTAATTGCCGGCGGTAATGATGAGCTGTGGCTCGGGAGAGGCTCATCAGCGAGGCAGGCTGTGTCTGCCCTGAGCTGCCCGAGCCTGGGACGCGGCTGCAAGGTGCACAGAGCTGCACTCGCTGGGTTAGTGCAGGAGCAGAGCGGGGAAATGCAGCGGAGCCGTCAAACCAAAAATGTCATGGTTTGACCCTGGCACAATGCCAGGGCCCCCATGAAGGGTATATTGCCAAAAGGGTTGCTGTGAGATGTGACCCGGGAACAGATCCCCTGGCCTGGCAGCCTTGCACAGAGCTGCACTCGCTGGGTTAGTGCAGGAGCAGAGCGGGGAAATGCAGCGGAGCCGTCAGGGACGTGATCCCCTGGCCTGGCAGCCCTTAAACAAGGAAGATTGTCTTTCCTCTCTGAAAATAACCCCGCGGCTTTTATTGATCATTTTATCTGAATTATGGATGATGCTTTTGTCAGCGCCATTATCCCGGTGAGGCAGGGCCGTGCCAAGGGTTGTGTCACTGCCTCAGAGCCCCTCCAGGGATCCACAGCGCTCCTTGGCTCCATCCCTTTGGCACCTTTGGTGGTTCCTGGACCTGTTGGAAGTGAGAAAGGAGTACTGGGGCTGCACTGCTGAGAAAACTCGTCAGCAGGATGGCTGGTTTTGCTGGGAGCCCCAGTAATGCCCGGGGACACTGGAGGGGTGCCACGATCTGAACTCACAGGGGAGCATCTAAACCTGTCATAGACACGCTGCTGCTCCTTGAAATTGGAGCATGTAATGGCTAAAGCTGAAGTACATCACAAAATAATGCATGGAATTACTTTGCGACCTGTTCCGTGATGACATTTTTTTTCCCAGGCTCATTTTACCCTTCTTCAGCGTTTAATAGCGTTCCCCAGTTTATTGGATATTTGTGGTGTAGCCTTGAAGGATAATGAGTTTTATCCTGGCAGATGTTGGACACCTTGTGTGCCAGAGAAGTTAATGGGAGCTGAAGATGATCAGCCCTTTGTGGGATCAGTCCTTGATTGAACAGGCAGCACTGACTCCTGCCTGGGGCACGAGCAAAGAGGGCTTCAGAGAAGATTGCAACGGGCTGCAGCTCCACTGGCAGAGATGCAGGGGGTGCTCAGGGCTGGCAGAGATGCAGGGGGTGCAGGGGAGACACACAGAGCCCTGTGGGAGCCGTGTCCTGTCTGGGTCTGGTTTTGCCAAGGGGCTGAGAGGAGCCCCAGGAGGCCCAAACCCAATGAAGTTTGAAAAGCACATCTGCAGAACAAATCCAATTGTTGTTCTCGCCTCTCCTTCCAGTGTCTCTTAAGTCTTCCTGGGAAAGTTTTAAAATGAAACACACAACATTAAAAACATCCAAAGTGTGAGTGGAGTCTCCCCACCTTAGCAGGATGGAAATATTCAGCAAACTGCTGGACTTGTGCCAAATTCTCCCAAAGACTGTGGGATTTAGACTTCAGTGGTTTAGCAAACTGGGATAACTGGAAATCCAGGCTCTTTTTGTGGTCTCTGCAGAGTGTAGGTTGGATCTCAGGGAAAGGTTCATCCCCAGAGGGTGCTGGCACTGCCCAGGGCATGGGCACAGCCCCAGAGCCCCAGGAGCTTTGGGCAGCGCTCCAGGGATGCCCAGGGTGGGGTTTGGGGTGTGTGCAGGGCAGGGGCCGGGCTGGGTGATCCTCGGGGTCCCTTCCAGCTCAGGACATTCCACAATTCTGTGTCCTGGATCTGTCAGTGTTGCCAGAGTACTGCAGAACATTTTGCTTTGTGTTCAGCTGCAAATATTTGCAGTTTTTCCTGAAGGGAGCGTGTAGCAGTGCTCATAATGTTCTGACTGGTTTGATTTCCTTCTGTTTGCAAACAGATTGGATTTGAAGGTCATAATTAGGAAAGCTGGTACCTTCATCCCCATATTGAAAAATTCTCAGAAGTCATAAAACTTGAATAAGAATCACTTTATCCATGAGAAAAGCCAAGTTCAGCCCAGGAGATTTAAGAAGTTGGAGGAAATGTCACTGTTTTTGTAAAAAAGAAATCTTAATAGGATCTGGTTGTGGTGCCTCAGCAGTACAGTCACCCAGACTGCGGGAGCCTGACAAAATCAATCCCTGCTAATTCTGTTTGTAGCCAGAGCTGGAGCTGGAGCTCGGCCTGGCCTGGGAGCCGCCTGCCCGGAGTCGTGTGGGTGGGAGCGGGGTCGGGAGCCACCGGCTGTCCCCATTCCTGGCGTGTCCCCATTCCCAGCACATCCCCATTCCTGGCGTGTCCCCATCCCTGGTGTGTCCCAATTCCTGGTGTGTCCCCATTCCCAGCACATCCCCATTCCTGGCGTGTCCCCATCCCTGGTGTGTCCCCATTCCCGGTGCCCCCAGAGCAGTGCCAGCCCCCCCAAGGGCTCATCCATGGGCTCTGACTCCTGTCTGCTTCTCTTGCAGGCCCTGCTGCAAAAAAGAAGTACGTGAGCTACAACAACCTGGTGATCTAGGCCCAGCTGCCGTGGGCCACGAGCCCACCCGCCTGGCTGAGCTCCCCGCACGGGCTCCGGGGCACCGGGCACAGAGAGGAGCCCCGGCTCCAGGCCGCTCCCGGGATCTCCTCCATCGCTGCCGCTCTGCACGGCGCTGGCCTGGCCTCAGGCCTCAGGGCTGCCGTGGCCTTGGGCCCGCCGTGGCCTTGGAGCTGCCGTGGCCTTGGAGCCACCATGGCCTTGGGGCCTCTCCAGCCTTGGGACCACCATGGCCTTAGGGCTGCCGTGGCCTTGGAGCTGCCATGGCCTTGGAGCCACCATGGCCTTGGGGCCTCTCCAGCTTTGGGACCACCATGGCCTTAGGGCTGCCATGGCCTTGGGGCCTCCATGGCCTTGGGGCCGCCGTGGCCTTGGAGCTGCCATGGCCTTGGGGCCTCTCCGGCCTTGGGGCTGCTCTAGCCTTGGGGCCTCTCCAGCCTTGGGACCACCATGGCCTTGGGGCTGCCGTGGCCTTGGAGCTGCCGTGGCCTTGGAGCCACCACGGCCTTGGGGCCTCTCCAGCCTTGGGACTGCTCCGGCCTTGGAGCTGCCATGGCCTTGGAGCTGCCATGGCCTTGGGGCCTCTCCAGCCTTGGGACTGCTTCGGCCCTGGAGCTGCCATGGCCTTGGGGCCTCCATGGCCTTGGGACCACCGTGGCCTTGGGACCACTGTGGCCTTGGGGCCGCCGTGGCCTTGGGGCCGCCATGGCCTTGGGGCCTCCATGGCCGCGCCTCAGGAGCGGCTCCCTGGGCCGGCCGCACTCGGCTGCTCTGGACTCTAAGGGGCTAATTCTGTCTTTCTATGTACTTCCAGACTGCAAGTTTTTGAACTCTCTGTACAGTTTGTGAGGATTTTTTGCATATTGCCATCCATGTTGTTCCGAGGTCACTGTTTGTTTTTTGGATGCACAGTTTCATTGAGGCCCTGTGCTCTCGGCACCTCTCAAACCACCCGACAACTGAGGATCTGAGACCTGTGTACATGACTTGTATTATTATTCTTGTATCACTGCAATCCATATACCTTATTTTTTTTAACTAAACAAACAAACAAAAAAAAAGAATTTAAAGACCAAAAACTGTGCTGGCGAAGTTTGTCCCCCCCTTCACACCTCCGATGGGCTGCAGAGGAAGCAGGAAGGATTTTTGCTGAGTTTTAGTAGAGGTCTTGATCTTTGGAATGCATGCCAGTAATGTATTTTATGGTACATGTTAATAATTTATGTTTGATATTTGTATTTGTGTTCTACTTTGTTCTTTTCTTTAAGGTATATGACTATTTTGCAATAATTTCAATGATTCTTAGGATATTTGGAGGAAAGATTATGGCTTTTACATGTCTTGAGGTTTTTCTTTGTTGATGCCCCACCATGATTGACCAGTGTGATAAGGACTTACAGAAGCATGTATGTTTTCTACTGTTTGTAATAAGTAATTTCGTTAATCTTGCTGCTTATGTGCCAATTTAGTGAAACCAATCTTTGCCGCAACCTCCTCCCTCCCTCTCCATTCTCTCGATCCTGTGATATTATCCAAGAATGTATCAATAAAGGATTTTGGTTAACTTTTTTTTATTTACTCCAATAAATATATTTTTTCAGTTGTTCCCTCCCCCTTCCCCCTCGTGACTTAACATTTATTTCACAACACTGTCAGACATCCAAAGAGCCGGCACAGAGGGGCTTGTGCACGAGGAGCAGGTCTGGAGAGAGTCCTGGGGAGCTGGCAGCTGATTGCAGGGGGAGAAGTGCTTGGAAGGGGCTGGTAAAGTCTGTAACCACCCCAAAGGCAGGCTGGAGCCCCACAGTGCCAGCCTGCTGCCCGTGTTTGACATCCCCGCGCTGCTGTCACTGCTGACACTCCCGATGCCTTTGAAGGACACTACGTTCAACAGCACGCCAGAAGGTAATTACCTGAGCAATTAATCAGAGTCAATCTGGCAGGCACAGGCTGGGTGAGCTGGGGCAGGAGAAGGGAAAAGCTGAGGCAAGAGGTGAGAGGAAACTCATTCCTTGGCAGCGCAGCACCTGCAGCACCTTCGGCATGGCAACCACGGCTCGGCTGCCACGGAGCCTGGGGAAGGCATTTAGCCTCCCATTTTCTGCAGACAACTTGATCAATTATCCTGATGAAGCTAATCAGCATCAGGAGGAGCTGTGACAGCTGCGGCGGCGCGGGGAGGTGAAGAGCTGGGTGTCACAGCCTGCCTGTCTGCACGGCCATGGCTTGGGGCACCTTCTGCACCAGGCATGGGCTGCAGCTGCCTCCAGATGGAACTCCACCCAGGTAAAGGCTTTCTTAGCAACAAACTAATTACCAGCCAGCTAACAATGCAGGCAGAGGTGCTGCAGCGTTTTCCTTTTCCCACAAACACAGGGACAGAGCCAGCGTTGGGCTAAATACATACATTGCCGTCAAAAAAATGTTTCTTGCTCACAGACTCTCTCTCTTTTTTTTTTTTTTTTCTTCTGAATGGGAAAAGAATGGTTTGTTGGTTTGGTTTTCACTTTGTTTTGGTGAAGGAGGGACTGAGGTGGAAAGAGGGAATGGTGCTGCTGAGAGCTGGTGATGGGGCCCTGTTGGAGCTGTTTTACACCATTCCAGGCAGAGCATCCTGCTGCAACACACACACACAGAAGTGAAAATCATAATCATGCTGGTTCTATTAATTGTTTTAAACATTTAATAATACGAATGCATTAGGATTTTTTTTATCACCTCCACCCCTATTTCTGTGCATTAGACTCTGAAGCAAGTCCCTGAGCCCAGCAAGGCTCTGGTTTAAGAGCTGACACAAGGTGAAGATGTTGCACTCTGCACTGTGGATCAATTTTTATTTTTATTTCACAAACTGCACCACACTATTACACCCACACAGCTCCTTTTCAAACACAGAACCACGAGCCTTTAACTCCATTTAGAGTCTTTTATTTTACAATTGGCTGCACTTAGCATCAGTGCAGTGTTACCATTGTTTCCATAACAGCTTCATCTCATTCCCCACGGAGTACACGCTGGTGTCATGATACTGCTTTGGTCCCTGCAGAGTTTCTGTACTGGTTTGGTCCCTGCAGTTTCTGTACTGCTTTGGTCCCTGCAGAGTCTCTGTACTGGTTTGGTCCCTGCAGAGTCTCTGTACTGGTTTGGTCCCTGCAGTTTCTGTACTGCTTTGGTCCCTGCAGAGTCTCTGTACTGGTTTGGTCCCTGCAGCATTTCTGTACTGGTTTGGTCCCTGCAGCATTTCTGTACTGGTTTGGCGACAGAGATGACTCCCGGGGTGCTGTGGACACCCCTGCTCTGGAGGAGATCAGCCCCAGGGCCAGGGATGGCTCCTGGGTGTCAGGGACACCTCCATGGAGATCAGCCCCAGGTTCAGGGATGGCTCCTGGGTGTCAGGGACAGCTCCATGGAGATCAGCCCCAGGGACAGGGATGGCTCCTGGGTGTCAGGGACAGCTCCATGGAGGAGATCAGCCCCAGGTTCAGGGATGGCTCCTGTGGGGCTGGAGCACCCCCTTGCCCTCGGGCTGGCTGCAGGACCCAGCTGCAGACAGGAAATGTTCCCTTCCCACGGTGATGAACGTGCTCTGAAAAAGCCCCTGTGATCATGAAAGGAGAAAATTCCCCAAGAATGGGAGTGATTTTTTTTTGTTGCCGTTTATTATTGAGACTGAATTACACCAAATTGTTTTGGTATGTAAATGCCAAGTTTATTGTTCATTAAAATCATTGCAGAGCTAAGCTTTCTGGGCATGTTGTATGATAGATAATGACAATTATTTAGCCCGAGTCAGAGCTTAGTCTTAATTTGTGACATTAATTGCCTTTATATATAATTAAATGCACTATAATGCTCCCATATGCAGAATGTGTGCATCCATGAAAGTGCTAATCAAACATATTTATTAATTTCTGAGAGAGCTTTTTGTCAGGGCTTTGATACACTTGAGTGGGTTTTGGTAAATAACATTTTTTAAGATGTTTAGCAAAATATTTTGATAATTGCTTTTTGTGCTGGTGGCATAATTAATATCATTTCTAATAGATTAATAAGAGCTGAGGGGTGAGGTGCCGCTTTGCCTCTGGCTCCCGTGGAGTCACAACCCCACCAGCAGCCTCGGTGTCCCAGGCCTTCCCAAAACCCTTCAAAGGCACACCTGGAGCGTGCTGGGGGTGGCTGAAGGCAGCACACACCTGGAGCCCCCGAGGGCTGTGCCCTGCCTTGGTCTGCTCCTTGTTCCACAGGGATCTGAGCTCCCCTCCCACACCTGGGGCTGCCAGCGTCCATGCCCTGAGCCTGCCATCGGCTGTGCTGAGGGGAGAGCAGACAAGGGGGATGGGGCAGGGGGAGCAGGGCTGCTTTGCAGCCTCTTTTCTGTCCCCTGGCAGCTCCAGGGGGAGCAGGGCTGCCTTTGCAGCCTCTTTTCTGTCCCCTGGCAGCTCCAGGGGGAGCAGGGCTGGCTATTTGCTGGCCTTGGTGCAGCCACAATTATTTAGTATTAATCAACAGTCATTTAATCCATGACTTAATTTTAACAATTGGATTTTATCATTAAATTATAAATTAAAATGAAATTAGTATTTCATTTTAATGATTATTTTGTATTAATAAAATTTTATTCTCTGAAAATTGGCCAAGCACTGGAGCAGGGAAGTGATGGCATCCCCATCCCTGGAAGGGTTCAGCAAATGAGATGTGGCACTTTGCAATTTGGCTGATGGACATGGTCTTGAAAGTTGGACTTGATGATCTTGGAGGCCTTTCTCCAAAAACCCACATATTTATTTCCAACAAATTTTCTTTTCAGCAAATTCTGTTATGTTATACCAACCCAGAAGAATACTCTGTCTTGGGGGGTTTTTTTTGGTGGGTTTTTTTTTTTGTTTGTTTGGGGTTTTGTTTTGTTTTTTGCTTTGTTTTGGGTTTTTTTTTTCCCTTAGGAATGATCTCAGCTTTATTTTTATCTCCAGTTTTTTGGTGCCAGAGGTGGCACTGGGCAGACCCACGGCCCTTTCCCCCAGCCAGTCCCTGGCTGTGCCCAGGGAATGCCAAAGCCTCTCCTCTGACCCCAGGGAGGTTCCAGCAGCCCGGGGACGTGCACAGTCCCAAACCACAATGACAGGACGTCCTTCCTTCCCACCTGCCAGAAGAACTCCAAGCAAGAGGCTTTGTGTGGCTTTATCTCAGGCTCATTGTCCCTGCAGCAGATTTATTAAATCCAGCAGTGCCAGCAGTTCTTTCTCCAGTCACAGCTTTTATCTTGTTGTTCAAAGTTTGGAACAGCACCTCACACAACAATGGACATCACATACATTTCAATGAGCCCTTCAAGGAAGAGCCTCAGCTAAGCTCTGATGAATTATCTCAATCTGGAGCTCTTTAATTTAGAAAATGACTGTCTCCCACCATTAGAACCATAAGATAAGTGAGCCTCGCTCCTAACTTGGCTGGTGCAATCCTGCCTGAGCTCTCTCAGGTGCCTTTGGAGCAGGTCAGTCCTGGCAGGGGCCTTTCCTGGGCCTGGCCAGGAGGCGCAGGGGCTCAGCAGGGGTTTCAAAGGCCAGGCAGCAGAGCATGGCACAGGAGAGGAGCTTCTGGCTCTTGTGGCCCTGGCTGCTGTCCCTGCTCTGCTCTGGGCTCCCAGCAGCCAGAGTGGCCCCTGGCATTCTCCATCACTGCCCATGGCTGGGCTTTATCCCCTCTCAGCACACCTTCCTGGAATGACCCAGAGCTGCATTTCGCCCCCTCAGCCCCAGAGGTGTTTGCCAGCCCCCGGCTGGGGCACAGGCTGCAGACCCCAGGGCAGGCCCTGCACAGCTTCACTGGGGCTGGCACAGCAGGGGGACCAGAGGGGCTCTGAGCCCGTCTGTCCCTGCAGTGACACCGGGCACACCGTCCCTGCTGCCCTCCCTGCAGCCTCTGCCCAGCTCCCACCTCTGCTGAGCCCTCCTTTGTCCCTGGCTGCAGCAGCTCCTGTGGTTCCTCCTCTGCTGCAGCAGCAGCTCCCACGGTCCCTCCCCACGCCCAGCCGGGTTTGTGGGGTTCCCTGAGATCCCCCGGAGCAGGAGCAGCCCCCGAGATGCTCCAGGAACAGCCCCTGAGACCCCCAGGAGCAGGAGCAGCCCCCAAGATGCCCCAGGTGGAGGAGCAGCCCCTGAGATGGAGCAGGAGCAGCCCCCAAGATGCCCCAGGTGGAGGAGCAGCCCCTGAGATGCTCCAGGAACAGCCCCTGAGATGCTCCAGGAGCAGCCCCTGAGACCCCCAGGAGCAGCCCCTGGGACCCTCAGGAGCAGGAGCAGCCCCTGAGATCCCCCAGGAGCAGCCCCTGAGATGCTCCAGGAGCAGGAGCAGCCCCTGGGACCCTCAGGAGCAGGAGCAGCCCCTGAGATCCCCCAGGAGCAGCCCCTGAGATCCCCCAGGAGCAGTCCCTGGGACCCCCAGGAGCAGGAGCAGCCCCCAGTATCCCCCCAGAGCAGGAGCAGCCCAAGACCCCCAGGGATCTGCCCTCAAAGGCTGCCCAGGCTCAGGGACAAGGCAGCACTTGGGAGGACAGAGCATTTTACCCCAGTATGATTCTTCAAGGACTTGGAGCTTGCCTTCTCCATTCTGCCCAGCAAATGTATATAAAATAGGATAGAATAAAATGACATAAAATGAAATAAAGAAGTTATATGGGAAGAGGTGTGTAACCTCGGGTTTTTAAGGCAGCTTCCTTCAGCCATGTGAGTTTCTGGCTTTGTTTGCTTTGCTCTCCTTCAATATTTACACAAGGAAGTTTCAATTGCTTTGTTTTACTTAAACATTGAAGCCCTTGTGTGCTTTACTGACATAAATATTTGTTTTATTTAAAATCTACTTAGCTGAAAGATCAACAGCAGAGGAAGAAATCAGAAATTACACTGGAATTTAAGAGGAAGAACAGCAATTAACTGTGCCAAGGTGTTAACCTTTTTAAAATGCTGCTTTTGATGAGTGATGCACGAGCATGTATGAACTGTTCAAAAGTCATTTGCTCCATTCCAATCCATTTTCCCCTCCCCTTTTCTCATTCCCCTTCATGACCCCTTTCCATCCCCACTGCTGTGAAGGAGGCAGGAACTGGAGGGCAGGGCCAGGGGTGGTCTGGGGCCAGGGCAGCCAGGAAATCCCAGCAGCCCAAGTGGAAAAGAATTGAAATTTATTTAAATATATTTCAAATTTATTGCCTGAACCTTTTCTGGGCAAGGGAGGTGGAACAAGCACCCAATTAACATCACAAGCACACAATGAATGCCAACCTGCAGCAGCTCCTCCAAGCACTCTGGGCCTCCAGCCTCAAACAGGAATTAGCAGGTGGGTGTTCATGTGTTTTTCCCTTCTGTCACAATGATGGATTTTGCACTTTCAAGATAAGACAGTGCCTGGTAGAGCCAAATATTGACAGAGGAGATAAAGAGGCTGTTATGATAATGGGCATAATGAAATGCTGTTTATAAAAGGATACCTGGGAATACATAACTTTCCCCACTGTGGAATATCGATCCCCTCAAGAGGAACACAATTAGCTTTCTTCTGCCTGCTGCACCTGTGTTTTACACCTGCAGCAGAAACACCTTCTAAGGACAAAGATCTCCAGTTTTGTCACCTGCTGACTCGGTGCTGCTGGGCCCCAAGTTCAGAAATGGGCAAATAGAAAACTTCTGGGGAAATGGCACTGCTGGCAGCCCCTCCCCTGCCTGGGCTGAGCAGGGCCAGGTCCCTCCTGCTGGAGCACAGCAGCCACACCAGGGGCTCCCCAAGGCTCTGTGCAGGCTGTCCCACACAGCTCCTGTCTGCAAAATGGTTCTGTAGAAAATAGAAATCAGATATCGTTATAAATGGTTGTATAAAATATAAAACATAACCAGAACTGCCTCCTAACTTCAGAGAAAGAGCCTGCCAGGCTCTGTCAGATGAAACTCCATCATCTCAAACCTCCCTGGAGTTTTCCTGTGTAATCCATCACTAAAATGAAATTATATCAGTTACCATAGAAACATCTTGACCAATAGGCTGATTTTTGTCCCCAGGAAGTGAAATATTGTTCCATTCACACCCAGAGCTGCCCCTGTGCCAGGCCTGGTTTGGGTGAGCTGATGTTCTGCTCGCTCACCCACTTGGCAAAAGGCAATTTTGACTTTCCAGGTTCCTCCCTGTTAGTGCCATTATTGCTGTGCTCTTTTCCCGCTGTGAATAAACTGCTGAGGGACACGGAGCAGTTCAGAGCAGCAGAGAACGGCTGGAACATGCACTGATATCCATGTGGGGCTCCCCATTCCCTTGGAAATTGTCTGGTCTCGGGATCCTGCTCACGTTTTGTAGCAAAGAAATGCCATGCAAGAGCAGAGCTGCTCCTGGGGGGAGGAGGAGGAGGAAGGAGAAGAGCAGGAAGAGGAGGAAGACGAGGAAGAAGAAGAAGAAGAAAGAAGAGGAAAGAAGAAGAAAGAAGAAGAAAGAAAGAAAGAAGAAGATGGAATCTCAGGAGAAGCCCCTGGAATGGATCCCTGGGGCTGGAGGGAGGTCTGAGCCCTGGGCTCCTCCAGGGAACCCAGAACCAGAATTTCAGGGGAAGCTGAAGCACACCGAGGCACTCCCTGCCCCATTTCAGGGCCATCCTGGGGTTGAAGCACACCGAGGCACTCCCTGCCCCTTTTCAGGGCCATCCTGGGGTTGAAGCACACCGAGGCACTCCCTGCCCCTTTTCAGGGCCAGCCTGGGGTTGAAGCACACCGAGGCACTCCCTGCCCCTTTTCAGGGCCAGCCTGGGGTCCCTCAGCTCGTGGCAATGAAGTTCATGTGGACGCGGGTTTATTTACGCCCTGCACCCCGCGGGCCCCGGGCCAGGCTGTCCCTCTGCAGCTGCCAGGGTGGTCCCTGGACACTGGCTGGGACACTCCTCGTGTGCTCCAGCACGTTTCTCATCTGCCCCAAGCGCTCAGATTTATGCTGTGACTGCAGACATAAATCCTCCTCATTCACCAGCCCAGCTCGCAGCCATATGTTATTGCAGGAGGCTGAATTTTTATATACTTGTATTTTTTATGTCCCAAACAGTACAAAACTTCTGTTTGCAATCCAAACAAAGCCTGTTCTGAACCTTCTTTTGCTTGGAGATTGTATTTCAACAGCTTGCTTAAAATTAAAACCTAAAGGAAGAATCATAAGACGCTTGATTTATTATTAATCATGGGGGAAGATAAATGTTTTCAATCTCTTTATGTCTACAAAGCACTGCAGATCCCACTAGGAACTTGGATGGCTCAGGCAGCTTCCTGGGCATTTTAATCTTCCATGTAAATTCATTCTCAAAAAAAAAAAAAAAAAAAAAAAAAAAAAAAAAAAAAATAAAAAAAAAAAAAAAAAAAAAAAAAAAAAAAAAAAAAAAGCAAACAACAACAACAAAAAAAAACCAAACTCAAAACAAAAAAAAAGCCCAGCTAAACAAACAAATAAAAAAGCCTGCAAACACAAAAAAAACATAAAAACCCCACTCAAATAAAAAAAAAAAAAAGGGAAACAAAAAAAAAACTCAAAAAAAAAAAAAGCCTTCAAAACAAAAAAAAGCCCAGCTAAACAAACAAATAAAAAAGCCTGCAAACACAAAAAAAACATAAAAACCCCACTCAAATAAACAAAAAAAAAAGACAAAAGAAAAAACCCACAAAACAAAAAAAACAAAAAAAAAAAAAAAGCAAACAACAACAACAAAAAAAAACCAAACTCAAAACAAAAAAAAAGCCCAGCTAAACAAACAAATAAAAAAGCCTGCAAACACAAAAAAAAAACACAAAAAACCCACCCAAATAAACAAAAAAAAGAGAAAAAAAAAAAAACAACCAAAAAAAAAAAAACCCCAAAAACCCACCCCCATAACCACAAAAAAACCACAAACCAAATAAACTAACAAACAAAAAAACCCCAAAGGGAGCACAGGCTGAGCAGTGGAACAGTGAGGGATCAGCCTGGCCCCTCTCCCAGGCCCTCTCCAGGTGCAGCAGCCCAGCTCTCCAGCCCTCAATTTATTCCCCTTTATTTTTATCCCCCTGTGCCTCTGCTGCCAGCTGTGCCCCTGCCACCCCCAGAGCTCTCAGCAATCCCATTTATTCCCCTGAGCCCTGTCAGGGCTGTGCCCACTGCAGGGCACACAGGATAAACAATTCTGGGAGCTGTGCCCACTCCATGCCCCGCTGCCCAGGGCTGCTGGACCTGTACAGACACAAAACTGAGGTTGCACCTCTGAGATTTGCTCCACCACAGAACAGGCAATTAAAACTGGGCCGCCGTGTTTGATTTTCAATATCTCATTTAAATCTTGTAACAAAGTTCAATTAGTGACCTTGGAAAAGTTTTCTCAGATTTAGTGCTGCTTCACTGCAGCTTTTTATGACTTTTCCTTCTGCACAGCCTTTCTTCTTCCTTTGAATCCAGGCAGTATTAAGGAAATATTATCTTTGTAAAAGCAGGTGATGTTGATGATTTTATTGATTTCAGATAGCTGCCACTTCAAGACAAATTTCCACTTCAGTCTGGAGGCGCAGAACAAAGATTTCCAATGTTCTCAATTATTCAGCACAGTCCTGCCTCCCTGGGGGAGAGATGTCTGTGGGGAGGAGCAGGGTGCTGCCAAGGCATGACCCAGCCAGGGAGAGCAGGGATGTGGAGCCCACGGACACAGCAGGGCCGGGGAACTGCAAATAAATGAATTTCACTTCTTGTTCAGCCTCAGTCCTGCCCCTGCCCCTGCCCCAGCATTCACTGCAGCCTCCAGAACAAACACCATTGGCTTTGAGATCTGATTTGGGCTATCTGTCCCCAAAACCCAAATATCTAAGCACACAACAGCCTGGGGTGCCCTGGGGTGCCCCAGACCCTACACTTGCTGCATGGCAGGGTGCAGGTGCTTTCACTGGGAGCTCTGATCCCCAAATCATTCAAAATCCCCTTTTCAAAGAGATCCATTCCTCAGCGCTGAGACTCTTCCCAGTCTGAAGGCACTTAATGAGATAATTTGCAGGGAGCTCTAACGAGCTCCAGCCATCTCTTGGCTCCATCCCACCACGCCAGTGCTGACTCCCTGCAGCCACTTTCACAGGTACAATTTGGTCCTAGAAATTGGGTAGTTTTTTTAAAAGCACTGCAGTCTAAATCATGTCATATTCTCGGTGAAACATTCGGAGAGTAAATGTAGAGTCCTGGAGAGAAAAATGTTACTCACGATTTTCACATAATGGAGCTGCAGCATAAAAACGCCCTGGGCTGAGTAATTGTGAAAGTGGAGCCAAAAATAAAACCCTGAATTTTTTCCCAAAGTGAATTTCAGGCTCCCATATCCATGGCAAGAATAAAAGTTTAATTTCCATCAATATAAAAGGATTAGAGCTCAGATTTGCATGGGCTGTCACAGTGCTTGGCTCCACCAGCCCCAGTTCCTGGCTCAGGCCTCCGTGGAGGTTGGCCCACACAGTCAGCTGCACGGCAGCAAATGGCACCATCCAAAATCCCATCTTTTTGTCATTTGCTTTGTCCTCTCTGATGTGCATGTTTAGGTAGAAGTTACGTGTTCATTAAAGGGTTTAATTCCTCCTTTTTTCCCGGGCCCTGACAGAGCCCATCCAAGAGCAGAGCCACTGCCCAGGAGCTGCCCGAGGAGAGCAGAAAGCAGGGACAGCTCTAAGAAATCCCAGCACAAACTATTAAACAGAGAATCCGTGTCACAGCCTGAAAGGGCATTTGCCACCAGGTCTGTCCCACACCAGAGCTCTGCTGGGCATCACCAGCTGAGCGTGCAAATCCAAACATCCTCCCAGCTGGAGAAGCCCTGCAGACCTCCACACGCAGCCTGTGCCTGATCCCAGCTTGTGCCCAGCCCAGAGCACGGAGTGCCACACCCAGGAATTCCCCGGGCACCCCAGAGCCTCCCTGGCAGCCCCTTCCCCGGCTGAGCACCCTTTCCATGGGGAAATTGTCCCAGATGTCCAACCTGCCTGTCCCCAGCCCAGCCTGAGGCCGTGTCCTCTCCTCCTGTCCTGCTCCCTGGGGAAGAGGCCAGCTCCAGGCTCCTGCTTTGGCACAGGTGTCTGGGCTAGGGAAGCCTGGGTGGTTCTTCTTCCTCTTTTTTTCCCCTTTGGTTCCTAAGCAAAGCAACGCTCACACACCAGGAAGAGCTTTTGCCATGTTTCAAGCGAGTGCAGAGACTCCAAGCTCAAATTGCTCTAATAATTTATTCTGGTCTTGAAATCCCCGGGGTTATTTCGCAGAAAACGTATTTTAAGTTGTTTGGCTGCACAATGACAAGATAACAGACGATACATATTCATTTGCTCCCCCAAGATGGTGATGAGATGTTACAAAATACAGCAGCGGATCCTCCCACCCCAAGCAGGGACTCGTGGCTTTATCTCGCCGATAGCACCCGAGCTGAGCTGCCATTTATCCCGAGGGGGTGTTTGTGGAAGGGATTGTTTGCAGCTGGAGCTACAAGGCATGAAACAAACTGATAATGGAACTTTCTTTTGAAGCTCATTCTTTTGCGGTGGCATTTTTCTTTTTTCCTTTATGAGCTTCATGACAGGCGAGCAGTAATTTCCTCTCTGTATTTTAGCACAAACAACAGATTAGTGTCACACTGTTTGCTGGGAGCTTTTGCTCGCTGCTTGCATGAGCACTTGTTGGTGTTTGGCGCATTCCAAATAAATAATGTGGTCATTCATAAAGATAAAAAGCAGCACCATCTCCGCGGCACGGCGCAGCGGGCTCAGCACAGCTCCTGAGCAGCCACGGGCACAGTGAGGGATGGCTCTGGCACTCTGACTCACACAGCACGGGCCAGGACTCTGTCTTCTGCAAAGACACAGACAGCCCTCGGCTCTGCAAACACCGCAGCCCAAAGGGCACAGAGATGTAACGCAAATTAACTGCATCGATCACAGAGGGTGAATTATTTATCTGGAGACTTTGCACAACACATCATACAACCTCACAGGAAAAATTACTTTAATTTTTGCTCTTCTTCACACAATAACTAATTATTTTTTCATACTTTTAGTAATATCACTGTGAGGAGCCACAAGGAAACATTGCATGGCTGTTCCTCCTGTTTCTCTGATGTGTTTCTTCAAGGCAGAGTTTTCTGTTCTTCCACTCTTCCTCCACCACTGGAAAATCAACCTCCTGTTCAGTTTTCTGCAGCGCTTCCAAAGCAAATGCCCCTCAGCCACATCTCCATCCCCTGCTCACCAGACTCGGCAAGCTTTGCCTCCTCCCCCCGAGCTGCTCCTGCTGTGACCAGTCTCTGCTGCCAGAGGATTTCCTGGAGCCCAGCCCTGCCCAGGATGGCACAACCTGCCAGAGCCACCCAGCTGGGATGAGCCGTGGCTGGAACGCCACATTCCAGACAAAACCCTGCAGATGGCACGTTCCAGCTCTGAGGCAGAGGGATGGCTTCTCCAGGGCTCAGCAGGAATGGAGCCTCCCTGCCCCCTTCCTGGGAGCACCAGTGAGCTCCACATGCAGCTCCTGGCCAGGGGACACACCTTCCAGGCTGCCCGGGGGAGCCCAAGCCTCCCCTGGCCCACCTGCACTGAGCTCTGCCTCGCCTGCAGTGCCAGGGACCACCAGGGACCAGTGGCTACCACTGGGTACCTCCAGGTGCCACCAGGAACCTCCAGGTGCCACCAGGGACCACTGGGTACCTCCAGGTGCCACCGGGTGCCACCTGCAGCACCAGGGACCACCAGGAACCACTGGGTTCCACCAAGTACCTCCAGGTGCCACCGGGTAGTGCTGGGTACCACCAGGTACCACAGGGTATCACCAGGTACCTCCAGGAACCTTCAGGTACCACCAGGTACCACTGGGTCCCACCAGGAACCTCCAGGTCCCACCAGGTACCAGCAGGTATCACCAGGTCCCTCCAGGAATCTCCAGGTGCCTCCAGGTGCCCCCAGCCCTGCAGGGCCTGTCTCTGCTCCCTGAAGTCCCCGTCACCCAGGGGCACTCGGAGCTGACCCGAAGCCCAGCACTCACACAGCACGGGCCAGGACTCTGTCTTCTGCAAAGACACAGACAGCCCTCGGCTCTGCAAACACCGCAGCCCAAAGGGCACAGAGATGTAACGCAAATTAACTGCATCGATCACAGAGGGTGAATTATTTATCTGGAGACTTTGCACAACACATCATACAACCTCACAGGAAAAATTACTTTAATTTTTGCTCTTCTTCACACAATAACTAATTATTTTTTCATACTTTTAGTAATATCACTGTGAGGAGCCACAAGGAAACATTGCATGGCTGTTCCTCCTGTTTCTCTGATGTGTTTCTTCAAGGCAGAGTTTTCTGTTCTTCCACTCTTCCTCCACCACTGGAAAATCAACCTCCTGTTCAGTTTTCTGCAGCGCTTCCAAAGCAAATGCCCCTCAGCCACATCTCCATCCCCTGCTCACCAGACTCGGCAAGCTTTGCCTCCTCCCCCCGAGCTGCTCCTGCTGTGACCAGTCTCTGCTGCCAGAGGATTTCCTGGAGCCCAGCCCTGCCCAGGATGGCACAACCTGCCAGAGCCACCCAGCTGGGATGAGCCGTGGCTGGAACGCCACATTCCAGACAAAACCCTGCAGATGGCACGTTCCAGCTCTGAGGCAGAGGGATGGCTTCTCCAGGGCTCAGCAGGAATGGAGCCTCCCTGCCCCCTTCCTGGGAGCACCAGTGAGCTCCACATGCAGCTCCTGGCCAGGGGACACACCTTCCAGGCTGCCCGGGGGAGCCCAAGCCTCCCCTGGCCCACCTGCACTGAGCTCTGCCTCGCCTGCAGTGCCAGGGACCACCAGGGACCAGTGGCTACCACTGGGTACCTCCAGGTGCCACCAGGAACCTCCAGGTGCCACCAGGAACCTCCAGGTGCCACCAGGAACCTCCAGGTGCCACCAGGGACCACTGGGTACCTCCAGGTGCCACCAGGGACCTCCAGGTGCCACCAGGGACCACTGGGTACCTCCAGGTGCCACCAGGAACCTCCAGGTGCCACCAGGGATCACTGGGTACCTCCAGGTGCCACCAGGTGCCACCTGCAGCACCAGGTACCTCCAGGAATGTCCAGGTCCCTGCAGGTGCCAGCAGGTCCCTCGAGGTGCCCCCAGCCCTGCAGGGCCTGTCTCTGCTCCCTGAAGTCCCCATCACCCAGGGGCACTCGGAGCTGACCCGAAGCCCAGCTGCTGCAGGGCCCCCGTGTTGCTGACCCTCACTTCCCACCAGGCTCACCCTGCGCTGCATTTCCAGCACCATCCATCAGTCTGCCTTTGATCAAAACAGATCCTCTGCATGAAACTTATCTTTTTAATGTAAAAATGTTTTATAACTATAAATTACAGACCAAGAAAATTACTACAAAGTGGAAAATTACTATTGGGCAATAAAAATAATCTGATTAATTGCTCTCTGATCACTATATACAAAGATCAGGACATGAAAATTGCATTTTATTGAATTTATTCCTTCTAGATTCCCACATAAAAGTTGGGTTTATCTTTTAATTGATCGACAGTGCATTTACATATAAATCTGAAAATTTGGGTGTGGGAAGATGGCTTTAAATGAGCAACAGAGGACATCCACACTGCAGCGAGTTAGGAAAAGGCTTAAAAACACTTTTAAGTCACCCTTAAGGAATGCTGCTGCCTCTGCACTGGGATCTGTTGCCATTTATCCTCTAATTAATCAGGCTTTTGTCTTAATGTCTGTAATCACTTCACAATTTTATGAGAAATCAAAGTATTAGTTAAGAAATATTTCCTGGGAAATATTTCCTCAGAGCACCCATCCCAAAAGGAAATAAAACCCAGCAGAAGGGGCTCTTCTGTTATTTCTGACATTTCAGGCGCTGCTTTTGAAGCATCCCCAGGCCGTGGGACTCGGGGCCTGCCCTGCCCTCGCTGCTGCAGTCGGTGCCAGCACCGAGGACCCCGAGGCAGCTGCAGCGTGCTCTGCAGAGCTCTGGGAACACCCCTGGCCTCAGCACAGGCCCTTTGTTTGCTCATTTTCATTTCAGAGACGCTCAGTGGACCGACAGCCACACGCACCTCCACGGAACACGCTGGAATGTCTGTAACAGCACTGAAACACCCGCAAGGCATTTGGAGAGCTGCTTTGAGCCAGGGGCTGCAGCTGAGGGTGCCCAGGTGTTTGTCAGCCCTGGCCCTGCAGGTGCCCCGGGAGCTCTCTGGGGTCAGGAGGGGTGGGCTGACCCCCCTGCTCCCTCCAGAGCATTTCCCTGGGGAAGGGCACCCCTGCACCCCTCCCAGACCCCAGGGCCAGCCAGCCCTCCAGGCCTGGGGAGGCACCCAGGGCAGCTCCCAGGGCAGCTCCCTGGGTTAGCAGGTGATGCTGCACAGATGTTTTATTCATCACCCCTTCCACGCTGGCACTTGCTTTTCTTTGGGTACTTATTTAACACACGTTTAATTTACCTTATTTGAAAGCACTGAGATATTCCTAATTACCTGAAGTGCTTAAACGCTTTCCACACCGTTAATAATTCCTTTTGTTAGCTGGGAGGGCTCAGCTGCTGCCGGAGCAGCCTGTCCGCAGGGCTGGGCTCCCCCCAGCAGGGCCCTGGGCAGAGGCACAGAAATTCTGGATATTTCCTTGCTGCCACCTCTCCCACCCGTGACATTTTCCTGCAGATGACTTTGTTGTGCTCGGCTTCTTACGAGGATACAAATAATCCTGTCAGGGCTCTCTGTTCTACTCCATTTACCAGCTTTACTCTGAGCATTTCTTCTATAAATGTGGGGTAGAAAATTACCTCTGTGGGGTACAAATTACTTCCAACTCAGGCTTTTTCCAGAGGAACTTTTTTTGAAAAAAGAAGAGGGAAGAATATTTGGAATTATTTTCTGGTTGTGGCCTTACAAATCTGAGCAGGTATAAATAAATATTTGTCCTTCCATGGCCTCACCTCTTGCAGGCCCTGCCCAGAAGGCAGAGCAGGACCATCATGTCTAATTACACAACACATTTTCCTGAATAACGGCCCCATTTTCCATGGTGGGTTTTCCCAGTGCAGCCAAGCATCTGGGATGGGCAGGCCTGGCACAGGTGCCCAGAGCAGCTGGGGCTGCCCTGGATCCCTGGCAGTGCCAAGGCCAGGCTGGACACTGGGGCTGGAGCAGCCTGGGACAGGGGAAGGTGTCCCGGGGACAGGGGAGGTGCCCCTGCCATGGCAGGGCTGGCAGGATGGGCTCCAATCCCTGCCATGGCACCAGATGGGCTCCAATTCCAACCCAAACCATTCCACAAAATCAAGATTAACTGAAATGTCTGCACAACCCAAACAATCTCAAGGTATCACTGTGAAAACAGAACATTTGAAATTTTAATAAAGGGAAAACTGAGGTTGGGAAAAAAAGAAGAAAAAGTGAGAGGCAGGGACTGCCAGCAGCCGTGTTCAGCTGGACAGTCCAGGGATGCCTTGGGTACCCTGGACATGGACATTTCCTTCCTGAGGGGAAGAGATGCTCAAATACTTCCAGAAAGCTGGAGGTAAGCCTTGGACATCATTCACTGCAGACCCTGGAGGTGCTGAAAGGAGGGAGAAGCCCGGGTCCCACCCTGCTGAGGGGATCAGGATGCTCCTGGTGGCACCCCGGGGTTCCCAGCCACCCTCCGGAGCTCAGCTGTGCCAGGCTGTGCCTCTTCCCTGGGCACCTCCTGCTCCTTCCTGAGTGGTTATTCTCACTTAGGCTCGACAAGCTCTGTGCCTGGACAGAAATGCTTTGGTAATTGGGCTTATAAATGGCAAGGACTCAGTGCACTCTTACTCTCATCTCTCCCAGCAACTTAATAACTGCAGATTATGGATGATCAGATCCACCTGGAGATTGCAAGTGCAGCTTCTGTCATTAGAATCAGCCACAGAACATTATTTAATAACCGCCTGCTTCCTGCACTCCAGCTGGCTCTGCAGAGGGCAGGAGTGCTGCGTGCCCTTCCCAAAGTGGGCTGCTGCTCCCGGGGTCCCACCTGGCTGGGGGAGCCTGCAGCAGCAGCAGCAGCCCTGTGCTCTGTGCTATGTGCCAGGCAGGAAGGGCTGGCTGTGCCCTGTGCCCTGTGCCCTGTGCTCTGTGCCAGGCAGGAAGGGCTGGCTGTGCCCTGTGCCCTGTGCCCTGTGCCCTGTGCTCTGTGCCAGGCAGGAAGGGCTGGCTGTGCCCTGTGCCCTGTGCCCTGTGCCAGGCAGGGAGAGCAGCCAGCAGAGCCCAGCCCAGGGCAGGAGCTGGCCCTGGCACCTGGTGGCCTCACTGCCACAGCCACAGGAGGCTGCAGGGCTGCTGCTGCTGCTGCTCTTTGCAGTCACTGACACTCTGAATGCCTCGTTCTGCTCTGCCTGGAGCAGACAGCAGCCCTGCCCTGCTCGGGGAGGTGGGACAGGAGGCACAGCCTGCCCTGCTCGGGGAGGTGGGACAGAAGGCACAGCCCCAGCCCAGCCTGAGCATCTCCTCAGGCCACCCCTGACCCTCACAGCCCTGCTGGGAGTGAAGCCATTCCTCTGCTGGGGAGGAAACAAGAGCTGTCAGCGTGATTCTTTGGGTAAAGGGGGGAAAAACTTAAGCCAAATATGCCAATTTATGTGTGGAAAGGGCAGAATTTAGGAATTCTCACTTCTTACACTGCTACATATCTTAAAATGGAATAAATTTTTAGTGCACCATAAAACTATATTCTTCATCCCATTTAGCATGTAACTGGTGCTCCCCCTCTGCCTGCAGAAAGACAAGCCTTCGGCTCTTTTATTAACATCCATGAGCATAATTTAATGGCTGATCCAGCACTGGAGACACACATTTCATATGTAACAGAAAGGCTGATTTGGAAGGAGCCTGGAAGAACTGTAATGAACAGATTGGTCGCTCAGTCTGCCCAGATCAATACAACATCATTTACTTATTGCAACTTATTGGCCAAGTCATTTTTTGTCATCTTGGTACTTGTGTGTAGCAACCAGAAAAGTGGCAGACAAAAGAACTCGAAATTAATTATGTTCATGTGACTTCAATTCATGTAAAACCCTAAAGCCCTCTGTGCAACAGAGATCAAGCAGTTCTCTCTTTGTTTCCCTACAAACACACTCACACGCAGCACTGAAATAGCACAGAGCAGTCCTAAAGAGCAGGCCAGAGCTGCTTTGTGCACAGGGCCCTGCAAACAGGCAATAAAATGAGATATCTTTATCAACTCCAGCAGCGAAGTAAACCTTGGGAAGGAATGAACATCAGAGAGACACAGAGCAGGCAGCAGAAGCTGCCAGGTGCTCCGGAGGTGATGGGAGGTTATAGCCTGGTGCTGTGGCAGATAAAGCCTGGATGGCCTTTATGGATCACACCTTTTATGTGCTCTCTGCCCGGAGCCCAGCTCTCTTTCCAGTGCATTCCAGCTGGGCTCTGCCTCATGTGTTATTCATGCACCTCAGGATTGAAAAAGTGAACACGTTGCCCGAGCTGCCAGAGCACATTATGGTAACATCACATTTGAAGGCTCTTATTTTCCCCCTATATCCAATTATTTTTCCTCCTAGGTTCCAGAATCAAAAACAGGTGAGGGAAAACACCTACTTAAAGTTCAGGGAGCAGGGCTGTGTGTGTGCCAGGAGAGCTGTCAGCCCCCAGATCCCACAAACTGGGAGGTGCTGAATATGGATCGTGGCCAGGCTCGGCTGCCCTCCCTCACCAGCCCTTCCCTTCCCTCTGAACACAGGAGGAATTTTAACACGAGTCCGCAGTGCCTGGTGCTCTCTGTGCTGTGGGACAATGTGGAATGTCAGTGTCACAGATTTCCTTGTGGCCAGCTCATCCCAGGTGCCACCATCTGCCTGCCCTGGCCTGGCTTTCCTCTGCCCCTTCCCCAGCCCCTCTTGGCTGCTTCCGTCAGCTCCTCTCAGAGGTTGGGTTGTCTCATTTCAGGAGCACAGAACATCCCAGGATAACGCACAGCTCCACGGAATGCACCATGGGACACAGACCCCACCATCCCTGGGGGCCAGCTCCAGCCCCTGAGAGCCCAGAGGGATTTCATGGATCCCCTCGGTGCTGCCTCTCCAAATGGTCCCCCAGCCAGAGGTTTTGGGGCTCCCTCTCCCCCTGCACGTGGAATTTAGAACATGCCCTGGTACCTCTTTCCTCTGGAGATGGAGATGTTTGCACTGAGAAACCCTCAGATCCCCTACCAGCAGCAATAAATATGATTTTGCATCCCATTTCCTGAGGGAATAACACATCAGCTCACACTGCCTGAGCCATTTTAAACGCTTCTCCTTGGAAGTGAAACCTGGAGTCCCCACACATTAGACTCCAGTCAGGTTTCACTCCCCACCTATTCTAATCCTACGCCTCATTATTTGTGGAGATAGACAAATAGATGCAACATGTGAATGTTCTCCCCACTGGTGCTTAATGGTATTTTTTCCTCCCTTTTTAAAATAAACAAATACATAAATAAAGCAGAGTCTCAGACTGCCTCTACTGCAGAGGCTTCTCAGAGCACAGACCCAGCTCCTCATCTGTTTTCTCTGGCCTCAGTCAAGATTGTCAATAAATCAGCCTCCCCCCACTCCAAAGAAATAAAACGCCTGTAAAGTTGTGCTTTTCCTTCTGTTTTTCACCCCCACGTGACGCTCATCACAGAATTCCCCCTCGAAGTGGTTGTTTTTGCTGTTGCAGCCAGCTGTGTCCCAGCAGCTCTGCCCTGTGCAGACAGAGCAGGCTCTGGCTCTCACCATCTCGCTCTTCTCCTGACACGGCTCCTCAGCCCCCAAAGCTCCCAGACACTGCCCTGCCACCTCGGGAGTGGGGAGCTCCTGCTGGCAGCCCTGTGCCCCAGCAGCCCCGAGCACAGCGAGGGATGTGCCAGCCCCATCCTCCTCCTCCTCGCCCAGCACGGGGGGCTGGGGGCTGAGATAAAACAGAGATCGCTGCTCCATGAGCGCCGAGGAGCTGCACACAGCCCAGTGCTACCCAGCACTATTAGGAAAATAAATCTTCAGGAATCAAAGTCCCCAAACAAACAGATTTATTCACGTCTCCAGACCCACTTCTTTGCCCTCCTCAGAGTTAAAAAAGGGCCCTAAACCTTTCATGAAAAGCTTTTAAAAACCCATTCTGGGATTGGCTATTCTGCATTTCATGCAATCTATATGGGCTTGGGAAATTTTACAGAACAAAATGATTACCCTAAATTATTGATCAAAGGAAGCAAATGTATACGGTGGCCTGAAGAACGTCCAGGCTGCTCTGAGAGGAGAGAGCCCTCCGTGGTGCCAGCACTGACAGAGGCACGGATCACACTGAAGGCTCACTCCTAATTACAGGATCTCACTGCACCTTCCTATGAAAGCCATCTTTTCATTTTCATGCAAAATTCAAAAGAGTGCCTCAGAAGTGAACAAAGGAGCACCAGTTTGGGGACAGAAAAAGGAGATGTAAGTACACTCATCCCAGCCAGCAGCCACACACCATCACACGTGTTCAGGGCCTTCAAAGACCTCCCATCCATTAAACTTCCTCACATCTCTCCCAGGGCAGGGATGGATAAAACAAAAGTGATGGAATAAACAGCAGCATGGCACACACCATCCCAGGGATGGCAGAGCCAAACCTGGGCAGCAGCTTCCCAGAGCTTGTTCTTCAGCCAGCCTGCAACAAGAGGAAAACTTCCCCCCTCAACTGAGACAGGTTCAGCAACACGAGAGCAAAGTGTTTCAGCAGCCCTGGGAAGGGCCAGGCTCCTGCTCAGCTGATAAAACTAAAATACAAAGAGCTGGGCAGAGCAGACACCCCTCAGTGCCCCGAGAGCCAGGCTGGGCACACTCACCTCTCTGGAGCTGGCACAGCACCAGCAGGCCTGCCCTGGTACCCTCCTGGTACCCTGCAGAGCCCCCCACAGCCCTCTCTGAGGCACCCCTACCTTTACCAGCAGCAGCTGATTGCTGCTCACCAGAACCAGTCCAGCTGTGAGTGAGAAACGTGTTCCAGGGCCTTCATTAGAGCTGAAACCCAGGTAATTAGTGGCACCAGAGATGCTCATTCGTGGCTAGAAATGAATTTAGCACACTGAGTCCAGCAGCATCTGATTTCCAGGGGTGTTTAAAAGATGTGCTGCTTAGGGACGTGGCTTGGTGGCACTGCCAGGTTTGTGGCTGGACTCGATGATCTTGAGGATCTTTTCCAACCTTCATGATTTTATTCTATTTATTTTCGAAGCAGGCATCTGCAAAGGCAGGAATTTCAATCATTTCGTGGCATTTTATTTTTGCTCCTTATAGAAACCCAGGATTACCTACAAATCATGCAGAACAGGAGTGCTGTGCAGACAGCCCAGCTCCAGCCCTGAAGTGAGAGCCCCGTGCTTCACTCCCATTACCTGCTTTTTTCTTCACCATAATAACCCATCCAGAGCCGAGTGTGAGGTGTCAGCAGGAGGTGTCACGGCACACCGGGAACAGCAGAGCTGGAAGAAAACTGCATTTCTGATGGAAAAAATGCCCCATCTTCCCACTCTCCCACAGATACAGATAATAACCTTCATCCAGCCTGAAAACTGAAACCACAGTGTGTGATTTACAGCGGTCAGAGAGTGGAACAGTGGTGAAATGGCCACCAGCCTGGGAGTTACCCTGGCTAAGGCTGTGTTTAGAGGATGAGAAGATGAACAAGTCAATTACAGAATGTCCTGCTCCTCATCTCCCCAAGTAATTGAAGATTCAGTATAATTTTTACTGAGTTATTTTTAATTGGTGCCATTTGCTGCTGTGAATTAGGTGTAGCATTGTCCCCGGTGTGATGTATGCTTCTGTGCAAATTGGAACCAAAACATGCAAAACATTCCGGCCACTGCCACGGCAGAGCAGCCCCAGTCAGATAAACGCAATTAACTTCCAAGCCTGGCCTTGAAATATTAGGATACTAATCTATTTATTTGGCTGTTAGTGATGGTCTCCATCAAGGTCAGGAGAAATTGCTCAATTAATAAAGGCCACAAGAACAGAGCTGTGCCTGGAGCAGGGCAGCTGGGCTCCTCAGGAGGCACCACAAACCCCTGGCTGTGGGGCCAGTTTGGGGTTTGGGGCTGCCCCGTGCCCCCTGCAGATGCTTTTAGGGGTTCAGGGCCCAGCGTGCAGCCTCTGCAGCTCCTGCCCAGTGCCCACCCTGGCAGGAAGGTGTGAGGAGGAGGAGGAGGGTGTTCAGGACAGGCAGAAGGGGCAGCCCTGGCCTGGAGAATTCAGGGATTTGCTTTTGCTGCCAGAGCCAGCTGCAGGGCCCCTGCAAGAAGAACCCACAGTAATTTTTATTTTATTCCATGACTCCTGCAGAGGCTTGGATTTGAAAGGACCTTAAAGACCATTCTAGCCCCAGCCAGATCTCAGAAATCCACGTGAAGCCTCTTTTTCATTCCCAGCCCCACGGATTTTGCCCCTTTCCTTCCCACACAGTTTCAGCTCAGGCCAAACCCCTTCCACGTGCAGGTGACACAGCTGAGAGCACCTGAGAGCTGCACAGCCAGCAAAGGCTGGCACAATCAGGTTATTGAGGTGCAGTTACTGTACCTGCTTTTATCCCTGGAATTGCTTCCCTCAGGACTGGCCCAATTTGCAGCCCTTTCATCAGAGGCTCTCCTGCCCTGCAGAGATGTGGAGCGTCCTTTCAGGAGCCCAGTGGTGTCTGGAGAACAGGATCATCTGCAGAGGGCAGCTGATTGTCAAACAGCCCTGCCACATCTCCCCATAATTCAGGAAAATAAATCCAAATCAAACAGGATTTCAGCTTCACTCCAAGGCACAGTGAGGGCCAAGTGGGGCAGGCTTTTCTCAGGCAGAGTTTTGCTTTTCTGCTGAAATAAACCATCAATTACCACATGAGAAGCAGAGAATACAGGGGCGGGAGGGTGCCAAGGGCCTCCCAGAATGGGGTCCCAGCAAATTCGCCTTTCCCTGCCTTGGAGCAGTGTGCCTGCCTGGGAGGAGCCCTGGCAGGGATCCCAGTGAGCAGATTTGGATACCAACACCCTCCAGAGGCTGGGCCAGCACCAACCCCTTCCACCCCTCCTCGCTGCTGTTTGCTCATCAAACCCACCTCGTTAATTGATTACCCTGCCAGCACCGCTTTAACTCCTCGGAGAACAGCAAGGAATGTTTTGGACGAGCAAGTTTCAGTTCCTGCTTTTCCCCTGGGGAGAGGGGAGGCAGCTGCAGGGGGACCGTGAGCCTTCAGGAGCACTTCCCACCCAGGCAGTGCAACCGCGGCTGCTGCTGGAGCATCCCTGGCCCTGGCAGTGACAGCACAGCCCAGGCTCCAGACCCCAACTGCTCGGGAGCCCAGGGCAGCAGCCCCAGCTCCCTCTCCAGGCACACCACGAGCTGTGTCAGGTACAGCGGGCTTTAATCATCCCCCACACGCTTTCAGTAAATGTGAATTATTGCAGCTGGGTGTGCCTGCTCCTGCAGGGCCCTTGGGGCTCTTCCACCCAGCATCTCTTGGGGCCTCTGTGCAGTTTTCCCCAGATTAATTAAGGTCTGGATTCAAGATTTTTGTCAATGTCTTGGCAAAGGTTTATGGAGGTCCTTAGGATTAATTTATAATCCCCTCAAGAATAAGTAAATATTTAAACTTCCCCCAGTGGTGTAATTGAATGTTTTAATTCATGCTGGTAGACCGAGTCAGGCAAATGCTTCTATTGCTGGAGTTATTTATTAAATAAATGAAAATAAGAAATCACCCCTGTCACTTTGCTGGAGTTTGGAGGAAAGTGCAGCTCCTGACAGCCCTGCCCCAGATCACGGCTGCTCACAAAGGGCCAGGTGAGGGTGAGTTATTTCATTGCCATTTTAGCCCAACGGCCAGGTGCCAGCAGGCAGTGAGGGAGCTGCACTGCCCGGGGACTGCCCGAGAGCCAGGGCTGCAAACAGAGACACTGGGCAGGGCACGGGGCTGGGCGTGAGCCACCAGAGCCCCTGCAGCCCGGGCACAGGCTGGGCTGGCAGGATGAGGGAGGGAGGGATGGATGGATGGATCGATGGATGGATGGATCGATGGATGGATGGATCGATGGATGGATGGATCGATGGATGGATGGATCGATGGATGGATGGATCGATGGATGGATGGATCGATGGATGGATGGATCGATGGATGGATGGATCGATGGATGGATGGATCGATGGATGGATGGATCGATGGATGGATGGATCGATGGATGGATGGATCGATGGATGGATGGATCGATGGATGGATGGATCGATGGATGGATGGATCGATGGATGGATGGATCGATGGATGGATGGATCGATGGATGGATGGATCGATGGATGGATGGATCGATGGATGGATGGATCGATGGATGGATGGATCGATGGATGGATGGATCGATGGATGGATGGATCGATGGATGGATGGATCGATGGATGGATGGATCGATGGATGGATGGATCGATGGATGGATGGATCGATGGATGGATGGATCGATGGATGGATGGATCGATGGATGGATGGATCGATGGATGGATGGATCGATGGATGGATGGATCGATGGATGGATGGATCGATGGATGGATGGATCGATGGATGGATGGATCGATGGATGGATGGATCGATGGATGGATGGATCGATGGATGGATGGATCGATGGATGGATGGATCGATGGATGGATGGATCGATGGATGGATGGATCGATGGATGGATGGATCGATGGATGGATGGATCGATGGATGGATGGATCGATGGATGGATGGATCGATGGATGGATGGATCGATGGATGGATGGATCGATGGATGGATGGATCGATGGATGGATGGATCGATGGATGGATGGATCGATGGATGGATGGATCGATGGATGGATGGATCGATGGATGGATGGATCGATGGATGGATGGATCGATGGATGGATGGATCGATGGATGGATGGATCGATGGATGGATGGATCGATGGATGGATGGATCGATGGATGGATGGATCGATGGATGGATGGATCGATGGATGGATGGATCGATGGATGGATGGATCGATGGATGGATGGATCGATGGATGGATGGATCGATGGATGGATGGATCGATGGATGGATGGATCGATGGATGGATGGATCGATGGATGGATGGATCGATGGATGGATGGATCGATGGATGGATGGATCGATGGATGGATGGATCGATGGATGGATGGATCGATGGATGGATGGATCGATGGATGGATGGATCGATGGATGGATGGATCGATGGATGGATGGATCGATGGATGGATGGATCGATGGATGGATGGATCGATGGATGGATGGATCGATGGATGGATGGATCGATGGATGGATGGATCGATGGATGGATGGATCGATGGATGGATGGATCGATGGATGGATGGATCGATGGATGGATGGATCCATGGATGCATGGAGAATCCATGGATGGATGGTGGGTCCTCCCCCTGCCCATGCTGCAGCTGCACAGCCACAACAGCCCAGACCCAAACCAACAGCATCAACGGGTGTGTGATAACACAGCTCACAGACACAAAACCTGATGGGAATTTGGCGCCTTGTGCGTGCAGGAGAAACCATGGGTGTTGTTTGAATCTTCATTTGTGTGTCCCAGGCAGCGCAGACCACTGTGGAGCACAGCTCCCTCCACAGCAGTGACTGCACTCGGTAAATACTGCTCATGATTTCTTGCCCCTGGAACCAGCACTGCAGAGTTTTGGTGCTGCAGGAACAGACAGGGATGAATTGAAAATCAAGGCACCTAAATAATTAACCCCACTCCTGAGTCTTGGAGGCAATTTAATAAAGTGCTCTTGGGGCCGTGGCTGATGGTGAATAATTCCCATTGTCACCATGTCCCCACGGGCTGCAGCAGCAGCGCCACGCTGCCCTGCCCAGCACTGCTGGCTCTTGGTGCTCCTGGACAGGGAATGTTGGCCTGACAGCGGGGCCAGGAACCCCTGTGAGCCAGGACACGACAGCAGCAAACCTGGGCTTTGTCCCCCCCGAGGTGGAGCCACAGTTACCAAACCCCAATCACCCACTGCCCTGAATCCCACCCGGCTCCCTCCTTCAGAGTCACTCAGCAATGGCACCTGTCCAGCAGTGACACCTTCCCAGCAGTGACACCTTCCCAGCAGTGACACCTTCCCAGCAATGGCACCTTTCCCCATGTCCCCTCCTGGGCAGGCCCTGGGAGAGCAGCTGGGGTGCCACGGGGGGCTCTGTGGGCAGGGGGTCCCAGTGCTCTGCTGGCACAGCTCTACCAGGGCACCCAGGCCTGGCAATGCCTCACCCTGGCTCTGCTGGCACAGCTCTGCCAGCCCTGCAGGAGGCCTTTGCCAGACAGCTCCACTGTCCTGCAGATTCCCATGTGCTCTGAATTAATTATGCATGGATTTTTGATTGCAAATATGGTATGGAGAGAAGTGCACAAGCTGGGTGAATCAATTTGTCCTAAATAACATCCATCCACAATTCCTGGATTAGGTTTTTTGCCTCCAAATTATGGGGATGGAGAGATAGAAATTTCCTTTTTGTGTTTGTTCTGGGAATTCTTTGTCATCCTGACAGCCTCTGCAGTGTGGGCTGGGCTGGAGGCAGAGTTCACCCAGAGTGAGCAAAGCTGGGGACACTGAGGTGCCAGGGCAGGGCTGGAGGCCAGGATTCAGCAGCTGTGTCCTACCCATCCAAGGGCTGGATGTGATGGGAGCAGCCAGGCCCTGACCACAGCCCGGCTCTCCCTTGGCAGGGTGCAGGGTCCCATGCCCCACCCTGGCTGGCACAGCCCCATCCCCACGGGAGCCTCTGGGGCTCTCCCCTCCTTTGGCACGGCCGGGGATACCACTGCTCGTGATGTGAGGTTGATTGTGGTGGGAAATGGCAGAACATCTCTCCCTGGCAGGTCAATAAACGCCGTGGGTTTGTGCAGTGCCAGCTGTGCCTGCACAGGATCGATGGATGGGCTTTGGAGGATGGGGAGGAGCAGCTCCCCCATGGCCCCTTCCAAAACACCCCTGCAGCTCCGAGGGCTTTGGGCTCCAGAAGCAGCAAACAGAGCTGTTCTGAGCCAGGGAATCCCTCAGGGCCTCTCCCCAGGGAATCCCTGAGAGCCTTCTCCCCAGGGAATCCCTCAGGGCTTCTCCCCAGGGAATCCCTCAGGGCTTCTCCCCAGGGAATCCCTCAGGGCTTCTCCCCAGGGCTTCTCCCCAGGGAATTCCTCAGGGCCTTCTCCCCAGGGAATCCCTCAGGGCCTCTCCCCAGGGAATTCCTCAGGGCTTCTCCCCAGGGAATCCCTCAGGGCCTTCTCCCCAGGGAATCCCTCAGGGCTTCTCCCCAGGGAATCCCTCAGGGCCTTCTCCCCAGGGAATGTGCTCCAGCCCCTGCCCTGCCCACACTGCCCTGGCACGGGTCATGTCCCTCCACGTGTTTCAAACACAGAGACAGCGGGTCCTGGTCTTGTCACCTCCTTCAGCTACCACAGGTGTGTCCCAGCTGAGTGCCAGGCACAAATGCCATCACTGAGCCCACCTGCAAGGACCTGTGGGTACCCGTGAGATCTCAGGGACCACGGGGTCTGTCCCTGCTGGGGACCAGGGCACAGCCACAGTCCTGCGTGTCAGCAGCATCACTGGTGGCACCTCCTCAGCCACGAGGGACTCACTGACCTGCCTGCCAGCCTGGGGGTCCCTTGGTGACTGTTGAACTGCCACACCAGGGGTCCCTTGGTCACCACTGACCTGCCACACCAAGGGTTCCTTGGTCACTGTTGAACTGCCAAACTGGGGGTTCCTTGGTCACCACTGAAATGCCAACCTGGGGGCTCCTTGGTCACAATTTAAATGCCAAACCAGGGGTTTCTTGGTCACAATTTAAATGCCAAATCAGGGGTTCCTTGGTCGTCACTGACCTGCCATACTGGGGGTTGTTCCTTGGTCACCACTGACCTGCCACACCAGGGGTTCCTTGGTCACAATTTAAGTGCCAGCCTGGGGGTTCCCTGCTGGGAATGGCAGCAGAACAGGAGCAGAGAGGCAGGCTGGCTGCTGCCAGGGAAGGCAGCACGCTGCAGCTCCCAGGGAAGGCCTGTCCCAAAGCAGTGCTTTGTATGCTGTGCCTGCAGGAGCTCTCATCTCTTCCCAGGAATCCTGGTGCCCAGCCGGGCCTCAGACAGCTGAGAGCTTCCTTATGTCTAAATCAGGGCAATTATCTAATTGAGACATGTGGTAGGCGCTGGGAGGAAGTGCAGGGGAGGGGAAGGAGGAATAAATCACTGAGCAGAGTTCACCATCTGAGCCTGTGACAAACAGCTCAGACAGCACAGACCAGGCCTGCTGTTCCCCTGGACTGCAGGAAAAGCTGCTCCTTCTCCTCTGAGCGGCATTCTCCAGGAGAACACGGCATCAGGCAAGCCCCTGCTGGCCGTGGCCACCAGCCAGGGCTGCATGGACCGTGTCAGGATTTTGGATTGAACCAGAGCGAGTTTAGTGCGTGCCACACACAGGGCATCCCTTGACGTTATCCCTGCCAAGCTCTGGAATCCCAGAGAGCTGCATGTGGGTTGGTACTTCCTGGGTGGGAGATGCTTCTGTTTCCTTGGGCTGGAGGAACCAACCGCAGCTGGTGCCTGAAGGGACAGCCCTGCTCCAGGGAAGGCTCCCAAACACCCCCTGCCCCTGGCACACCCTTCCTGCAGGTGGGATGGGGCAAGGCAGTGAGCAAGGCCTGGCTGAGGGGCAGTGCCAGTCCCCAGGGCTGGAACATGCCGTTTGCAGAGGTTCCAGCCCTCCCTGGAGGGAGGACAGCATTGCCCCTCAGGCTCACTCAGCTTTGCTCCAGGCTGGCTCAGGACACAGCCAGCTGCCCGCCCTGCCTGCCTCGCTGGAGCTGGGCAGATCAGGGCTGCAGGGCCCTGCCAGCTCCCTGCCCAGCTCCTGGGGATGAAGCACACACAGCACCGGGGTCCTGAGCCCAGAGAAAGCCCCAGCACAGCCAAGGCTTGGCACCACCCACAGAGGAACGGACCCAGTGACAGCCAAAGCCCTCTCTGCCTCATAATGCATTTCCATTTCAGCATTAAGGATCTTTCTGACCCAAATACATCCTGAGAACAAAAATAACTGTAAGGAATACAGTATTTAATCTGCCTGGATTCAGCCCCCAGAAAGATAAAATCTATTACACGTTATCCCTCGCCTGCCTATTAATCCTGAAGGGGCTGGTGATTAAACACCATTTCTAACTCTGCAGTCCCGGTGACTGCCAGGCCCAAATGCTCCTGCTGTGCATCTGGGGACACTGATGGGCAGTGCTGGGCTGCTACAGGGAGCTGTGCTGCCAGCTGGGCTGCAAAGGGGACACTGCATTCAGCACTCCCTGCCTGAATGGAGCACTTCAGCAGCATCCCTGGGCTTGCAGAGGGGTACAGGGAAAGCACAACCCGGCAAAAGAAGGGTACGAGCTGCAGAAGTGAGAGAGGACGAGGAGACACAAGTGGTGAGAGGTGCAGCTGTGGCAGGAGAACAGCGGGACTGAGACTGAGCAAAGCCAGCAAACTCACAGAATCCCACAGAGGTTTGGGCTGGAAGGGACCCCAGGGTCCCTCGGGGTCCCATTGAGTGCAGGGCACTGCTGAGCCCCACGGGGCAGGGAAGTGCTCTCCCCTCCCAGCTCACACCATCCAGTGACAGCCCGTTCCAGGGCCAGGGTTAAGTCTATCAAATTAATTTTAATTACAGTTCCAAGAAAGAAAACCCACTTGAACATTTCTAATCAACAGGCATCTAATGAAGCCTGTTAGTTCCTGTAGTCTGAACACAGTCGGGAATTTTCCAAGATAATTTTCTTCATTAATATTCAGCTAGAAGTGGATCATTCAATACTTTCCATGGTGGCACTGAGATAAAAGATGTCAAAAGAAAAATTTTCTATTTAACACAGACTCTAAGTTTCATAAGTTTTGTTCTACTTAGGGAAAAAAGCGCTTCAGGGTGAAATAAAACATTACAGCCCAGATCAACCAAAATGAGTACTGGGACTCTGAACCAGGAGTGTCCATGTAGGAATACAGCAGAGCCAAGAGGAAAATCACAGGAATCCCCTTCTCGGGGCTTGTGAATGCTGTAGCTGTGTATAATTCTCGATACAAGGAATGTCAACAGCCCTTGAGAAGCTGTCAGCCTTTTTCTAGAACAGCTTTATTACAACAGCTTGCACAGCCTCCAGCGGGACTGGGCTGGTTTGCTTGCTTACAATGGAAATGAAAAACCCAACCAGAGGTGGGTGAAAGAGCCGCAGAGTGACCACTCGGTGTGGTTGGGGAGGGGGGGCTGCAAAAGGCTTCAGCAGCTTCTTGGGCTCCTTTCTGCCCTGTGTGCTGCAGCTAAAGTTTATTTACCTGCAGGGTGAAATAATTCAGGGGGATTTGGTCAGCACAGGTGTATGTACAGAGTACATAAGGAAGCCCAGCTGCACAGAGCATGTGTACATCAAACACAGATACATAAGCTCTCTCCTGTTTCCAGACCTCATCTTAATTTTCTAAGACTGCTCTGCTGAAATGCTGTAAAACTCAATTTTGAGCTCATAAGATGCTTGTTAGTGCCTGTCTCTACGTGACTCGAGGGGATCAAAGTTTGATTTTTTAATGGTGTTTCTTTCTAATTAGGAAACTGGATGTGCTCGTGAGCACCAGCCTCTGTAAGCAACTCCAAATGCAGAGCAGACCCCGTTGCTCTCCATCCTATAGCAATGATGAGCCCTGATCCCAAAAGGGTGTTTGCACATCAGGGAGATCAGATATTGGCCAAAACGTAATTGCTTTTATTCCACTGCTGGTGTCTGTGTAAGTGCTCCTGTGCCACAGCTGCACGGCAGGGAAGCAGCAGCTCCATCCCCTTCTTTCTGCTGGACCGTTCTGCTCCTGCTCCCGTCCCACCCAAGCTCAGCTCCGGGATCAGACTGTGACCCCTGCTCTGGCTTCTCTGGAAACTGCCCAGCACTTCTGCCCCAGCTTTTCTCAACTGGGATGGCAAAAGGGACTCCAAGCCCCCCCAAATGAAATCTTTGGGCAGATATGGTCCCACCTTGGAGCAGGCAGGGCTCTGACAGCACCAGCAGCTCCTCACCACACCACACATTCCATTACCTCCACTACTGAGAATACAAGGGCAAGGAATTCAAGTTTCATATTGTTAATGGATTAATTACATTACATTCTTCTGATTCAAAGACACTTAGGCTAATTTAAGAACATATATTTTACCCCAAACTCACTTAACTGCTGTGTAATTTTTTGCTGTTTCCTTTGCCATTATTGCTGATTAACAAGATCCTTGGGAATAAATAGAAGTGCTCTCTCTGCTGTAATTAGCCTGTCTGTCCCTCTGATTAGCTGATTCCTATTTTGTGGCAGGGAATTTGGAGATCCTAAATACTCTGCTCTGCCATCATCATTGCAGCCAGAGAGCAAAATGGAATTTTTCTGGGAAAGAAAGGCCGTGGCTCTGTTTTAATAGATGTTTGGAAAGGCACCAGGGCCCAGCCTAGCAGCACTGCAACAAATGGATTTCAGTGCACTGGGCCAGGAAAGGGCAGCCCAGAGGGAAGAGGGGAGCCGGGGGAAATTCCTCAGCCAAAGCCCTGCCCCAGGGAGCAGGGTGTGTGTGGGACACCCCCTGTCCCCAGCCTGGGCACACGGGGACAACCCCTCAGTGCGTGCCACCCCAGGGCTGTGGGACACCCCCTGTCCCCACCTTGGGGCGCACGGGGACACCCCCGCAGTGCGTGCCACCCCAGGGCTGTGGGACACCCCCTGTCCCCACCCTGGGGCACCCCCTGTCCCCACCCTGGGCACACGGGGACACCCCTCAGTGCGTGCCACCCCAGGGCTGTGGGGCACACAAATGCACCAGCTGCAGAGTGCTGTGCCAGCCCAGCTTGTGCCCATCAGACCCCAGGGTCACAGTGGTTCATCCCGAGATGCTTCTGCCCCAAACAGAGTGCATTTTGTCAGGACATCAAAAAAGCATTAAGCTTTTTCTGGGCTTCAGTTGCTTGTACACTTATAGATCTGAGGAGGCACAGGGCTTTAAAAAAAATTAGAGTTTTTGAAAGGATTATTTTTCCCAGCTGTCATTAGAGTAAAAGTGTTATTTACCAATTTTTACAGAGTTCTAAACAGTATCATCCTACATTTACAAAGGTTGAGTTATTTAAATTTATTAATATAAAGGCAGAAAGCTCTTTATGGAGGTCAGATCATTTATTCTGCCCTGACAGATTAAATTACACACTGAGATAAAAAGCTGAAATGTCCTTATGAAGAGACCAAAAAACAGAAATTTTGGGAAAGACACATTGGTTTCATTCACCCTGGCCCTTAGTGAATTCCCACTAAGGAGGCTGAGGGTGTTTCAGAGTTGTTTCCATCCAGGGTGCCCAGAGCAGCTGTGGCTGCCCCTGGATCCCTGGCAGTGCCAAGGCCAGGCTGGGCACTGGGGCTGGAGCACCTGGCACAGTGGGAGGTGTCCCTGCCATGGCAGGGTGGCACTGGGTGGGATTGAAGGTCCCTCCCCACCCCAGCCACGCTGTAATCCCATGGTCCTGTGAAATCATTTCTGTGCAAGGAGAGGGCTGTGCCCAGCCCTGCTGCCTGCCCGTCCTGGGCAGGGTGTCACACTGGGGGGCTGGCACACTGTGGGCTGGCACACTGGGGACTGTCACACTGGGGGCTGGCACACTGGGGGACTGGCACACTGGGGACTGGCACACTGGGGGACTGTCACACTGAGGGGCTGTCACACTGGGGGCTGGCACACTGGGGGACTGGCACACTGGGGACTGGCACACTGGGGGACTGTCACACTGAGGGGCTGTCACACTGGGGGCTGGCACACTGGGGGACTGGCACACTGGGGACTGGCACACTGGGGGGCTGGCACACTGGGGGGCTGGCACACTGGGGGGCTGGCACACTGGGGGGCTGGCACACTGGGGGGCTGGCACACTGGGGGGCTGGCACACTGGGGGGCTGGCACACTGGGGGGCTGGCACACTGGGGGGCTGGCACACTGGGGGGCTGGCACACTGGGGGGCTGGCACACTGGGGGGCTGGCACACTGGGGGGCTGGCACACTGGGGACTGGCACACTGTGCACACCTCTGGCCTCAGCCCACTGCCACTCCTGTGCACAAACTGGAGGCAGTTCAGAGCCCAGCAGACAAAGCGAGGAAGGGCCTGGGGTGCTCCTGGAGCAGGGAGGTCAGCAGGAGCCGGTTTGGCACCACAGAGGGGACCAGGGGTTTGGAGAGGTCACTGAGAGGGGCTGGGAATGAGGGAGAGCCAGGTGAAATGTAAAACAGCACTGTGAGACAAGAATTATTCACAGGTCAGGAGGAAGAATTTGGGGTCACGGTGTTTTCATGCCAAATAGAATTTTTCCTGAGACAGAATGACCCCATGCAGTCCCTTTTGTCACCTGGGCATACACAAAATGATTTCCTGAGCAGGGAAAATTGATTGTTGAAGGCAAACTTGCATTGGCAATAGGTAAGAGCCTGAGTGACCTCTGCCCTTCTGCATCTCCCATTTCCATGACGGAGAAGTGCTCACAGAGGTGTCACAGCAGCCTGAGGGGCAGGGGGACATTGAGCACGAGGGTTTGCACCGTGCCCTGTCCCTGCTGGCCGGGCAGCAGCAGGGTGGGCACAGCAGATGGAAGCGGGGAAAGAAGGAAAATGTCAATTAAGTCTGAAAGGAGAGGGAGATTCTCCCGGTCAAGGAATTTATCTCCCTGTCTGGCTGGGCAAAATTCCCACGGGGATTTTGGGAGTTTTGCTGGGTGTGAGCGGGGCCGAGGGAGCCAAAGCAGGAGCCCCATCCCTGGCTGCTCTGGCTGCAGTGGGACCCCGCTGGCACCCGGGCTCCTTGGGAGGGATCCCACCTGCAGGGACCCCAGCTGGATGTCCCCCCCCAGCAGTGCAGCCGCGCCATCGCTGTCCCTGCACATCCCACATCCCACTGGGAGCAGACAGCGCCTGAGACCGCAGGTCCTGCCACCAAGAGGCTCAGAAACAAGCTTTAGATGCTCCCTGTCCTTTGCTTTCCCCTCCCAGGAGGGGCTGGATTAGAGACCTGATCAGGCAGCAAACAAATGCAGATGTACTGGACTAAATAAAACCTGGCTTGTGATCTCCATGTCAACAAATTAGACAACTGTGCTGGCAGCTTGGCAGGCTCCTCTTGTTTGCACTGGTAAATCAAGTCTTTGCAGCCGTACAAGAATTTCCAATTTTTTTCATTTTTAAAATTTTTCATTTGGGTGTTTGGTATTTTGGGGTTTTTTTTGCTGGCATCATTCCAGAAAGCTGATTAAATGGGGGTCTGCCTTTGTGTCCAAATCCTGGTTAGTTCTGATTCTCAGAGAATAGAGTGACTGCCAGGCCTGGGCTGGTTAAAGGTATCTGCTGCACCTCACAGGAACAGAGAGGGGCCCATTCCCTGCTCCCAGTGTCCCATGGACTGCTGGGGCTGTGGGGTCCTGGGGGGGAACAGCCCTGGGCTTCCTGTGGGAAGGGGAACCCCAGGAAAGGGAACCCAGGAAGGGGAACCCAGGAAGGGGAACCCAGGGAAGGGGAACCCCAGGAAAGGGAACAGCTCTGTGGTTCGTGTGGGAAGGGGAACCCCAGGAAAGGGAACCCAGGAAGGGGAACCCAGGGAAGGGGAACCCCAGGAAAGGGAACAGCTCTGCAGTTCGTGTGGGAAGGGGAACCCCAGGAAAGGGAACCCAGGAAGGGGAGCAGCCCTGGGGTTCATGTGGGAAGGGGACCCAGGAAGGGGCTCCCAGGGTGGAGCACCTGCACAGGACGGTCAGGCAGAAGAGTCTGAAACTTCCCGTTTGCTCCTGTCAGCACAGCCCTGTGTATTTGAATTCAAGCTAAAATCCTGAGTAGTTTGTAGTCTTTGTAGTCTAGTTGTATTCTTTAACTCTCATCTCTTGCAAGGGGTGCAGGGCAGGGGCCCCTGTGTGCTGGGCATCCTTGGACAAGGGCAGCCAAGCCCTTCCACGCTGCACCTTCAGCTGCTGCCAGTCTCCAGGGAACGGGGAGCTGGGTGATGGATTTTATCAGATGATTGATCACGGTGGTTTAAAGAGCAGTGCCCACCTCGAGGGCAGGGCTTTGTTCAGCAATTTTCGGTTGTGTTGAGCAATCACTCCCGATTACCCTGCTGTGACCTTGCAGGACCTTTGAGCTCCCCAGGAACTGAGCTGAGCAGGAAATGAGCCCTGTGCAGCAGCTGCTCTGAGGGATGGAGAGCTGTCAGTGTGTGCTGCGGGGGCTTTGCCAGCCCTGCTCTCCTGCAGCGCCCTGGCCTCACTGTGCCAGCACCTCCGTCTGCCCCTGGGCAGGGTCACAGGGTCCTGGCAGTGCCAGCTGCCCCTCCCGGCTGGGGCCAGGCTGTGAGGGCACAGGAGCCGTGTTCTCCAGGGCCCAGGGCTGGGGGGTCACCCTGCCTGTCCCCGAGTGCCTGCTGCAGCCCTGAGCAGTTCCACAGCCTCACACTGCCAGCACTGCCACCACTGCCACTGTCCCTCCCTGCCACCCACACTGCCACCACTGTCACTGTCCCTCCCTGCAGCCCTGAGCAGTTCCACAGCCTCACACTGCCACCACTGCCACCACTGCCATTGTCCCTCACTGCCACCTCACTGCCACCACTGCCACCCCTGCCACTGTCCCTCCCTGCAGCCCTGAGCAGTTCCACAGCCTCACACTGCCACCACTGCCACTGTCCCTCACTGCCACCCCCACTGCCACCACTGCCACTGTCCTGGCCCTGTCCCCCACTGCCACCCACACTGCCACCACTGCCCCCCCTGCCATTGTCCCTCACTGCCACCCCCCTGCCACCACTGCCACCCCTGCCACTGTCCCCCACTGCCACCCACACTGCCACCACTGCCACCACTGCCACTGTCCTGGCCCTGTCCCCCACTGCCACCCCCAGAGCAGCTCCCCAGCCTCCCGCTGCCACCACTGCCACTGTCCCCCACTGCCACCCCCAGAGCAGCTCCCCAGCCTCCCGCTGCCACCACTGCCACTGTCCCCCACTGCCACCCCCAGAGCAGCTCCCCAGCCTCCCGCTACCACCTCTCCCGAATCGCTCGGGAGCCCACAGCAGCTCCCCACAAACACTTCTCCCCTCCAAGGCTCCCCTCACAAAACCTGACGGTGCCTTTTTCCTGATGACAATCCAGCACAAACACGATTTAATGGGCTGGGAGGAAAAGAGGCTCAGCCACAGGACAGCAGGCAGTGATTGCAGTCTCCCATCTCATGGCTTTTTCTGGCCCCCTGCTCGCTCTCTCTGCTGTGGTTTCAGAGTGCATCATTCTGCTCATGCTGTCACTGGCCTATTACATGCTCTCCATTACAGCCTGAAGGTCTTTTGTGCTTACACTTTAAAGGTGGCTTTGTGCCTTTTTTTTTTTCTGCTTGTGAATTTGATTCAACTTTGCTCTGGGTTACTGTTATGGCTGCTACAGCACTTCACCCAATTTGGGAAAAGAAGCTGTGTCCAAAGGAAATGCTGGAGACAACCACGCAAACAATTCCCTTGAGATGTGCCTTTTATCCCTAATCTGAATTTGGCTGAGCTTGCAGAGCAGAAATCCCACAGGTTATTTATCAGGGACAGTTCCTGGGTTTTCCCACACCCAAAGCCATCACAGCTCTCAGCAGCCCGGCCTGGGGTCCCACCCTGCTCTCCTCCCTCCCTCTGGGCAGGGCAGAGCCGTGCCAGGTACCACAGAAGGAATATTGACTCCTTTAATTACATTTACCACCCTTATTACCTACTGGCATGAGGCAAGCTGGGCTGAGCCACAGCCATGAAAAATCAGCAGCTGCACAAACATGGAACAAAATAAGCAAATAAGCAAATAATTCATAACCTTGCTGAACAAAGACTTCCCAGGGCTTGTTTGCTTTCACAAATGCAAACACACAGAAATACGTTTAAGCAAAGAGATTCTGCCAAGATTTTTTTTGTGGGAAACTTGTCCTGGCTGGTGCACAGATGGGAAAAAGGGATTGGGGTGGATGTGAGAGTCCAGCTGAGGAGAACCAAAGGGTGGTTCTGTCCCCTTGTGGGCTCAGAGGAGACTGGGAGGTGAGGGATGTGTCTGAGAGAGAGCAGGCTCTGGTTAATGATCTCCATCCCAGGGAGGTGAGCACTGAATCCCCCTCCGTGGGCTCCTGGAGCATGAGGGCTGCTCTGCTCAGTGATTCCTGGTAAACCCACAGACAGCTGGAGATGGCTCCACTGCTCCCCTCACTGCACCCTGAATGAGACCAAAGCATCCTTCAGGTCCCATAACTCCCTCACAGCAGGGGCCAGTCAGCTCTGGGGCCCCAGGCTGGCACCACTCTCTGCCCAGCAGCCAGAGCTTGTCCTGGCTGCCATGAGGAGGATGCTGCCTCTCTGCTGTGCCTCCTCTGATGGCAGGGATGACAGAACTGAGGAACTGGGGGTCAGAGCATCCGCCTGGGGATCTCCAGCTCCAGGGAATGGATGATTTCTTCAGCTGCAGTTTTTATTTCTGCCTGGGGAGAGCTGGTGCCAGTGCCAAAGCAGAGTCCCTGTTCACCTGTTCAGCACTTATTTAAAGCAAATCAAAAGTAGGAGGATCCAATAGTCTTTTTTCATTATGGAGTAGCAAGTCAGGAGGTTGCAGGAGAATTCACTAAATTTTTGTGATCAGGTAATTTTCATTTTGATTACTGTAACCACAAAACAAGCCATGAGCCTGACATGAGTCTGATTCATAGTGAAGAAAAAAAGGACATTTTTCATGTAACAGGAGTGGGATGAAAAAATGCATCCTTTCCATCAAAACAATGCAAAATCTGATTTTTTTTTAAACCTGAACTTGGTCCAGTGTCTGTACAGTAAACCAAACTAAGCTGATCATATTAGCTGCCAGGTGTTGCTCTGGAGCAGCAGTGACATGATTAATTAAATAGTTACTGGGCCAAAACAGGACTGAAAATTAGTGTGATTCTCTGGCCATTCCAGCACTTCATATTAGAGAGACATGGCTGAAATACTGAACCTTTGGAGAAAAAGGGGCCCCACATCAGGTCAGGGACCTGAGCAGCCCCTGAGGGCACAGAGCAAGGTCAGGGCGAGGGCTGCTGGCATCCAGGGGCTGCAGGTGCCCCATGGCATGCCCTGCCCAGCTCTGCTGCCTCTGAGCTCACACTGGCACCACTCCCTGCTCCTGGAGAGCCCTCTGCACTACTGCAGCAGGACCAAAAGTGACTCAGAGCCAGGGAAATTGTACTTTCCCTTCGTGGTACACTCAGGATATCTCTGCTGGCCTGCAGGATATGATATCAGAATGCTGCCAGGGGATGTCCCATGCAGGGCCCTGGTACAGAGCTGGGTAACTCACAGAACCCCTGAGGGGGCAGCAGCTCCAGGAGCACCAAACCCCACCTTTGGCCCAAAGCCTGCACAGCCACCCTGCCACATCGTGGCCATAAACCCCACAAACCCCAGCTCTTCAGTTCCCTCAGCTTCAGAATACAGACTCTAAATGCAAATTTAAAATAACCCACAGGTGATGGGTTTCTGTGAGCTGCCAGCAGGTTTTTGCCTGTGTAACCTCACTGAATCATCAGGCACTGGCTCCAAGTGCTGTTTGCTCAGATTTAACACCTGCAGGGAGTTTTGTTGTTACCCAGAATCTTATTCCAGGAGTGGGAGGCTCAGCATGGCTCCCAGGGCCTGGCAGGTCTGCGGAGGGGCTGCCAGGTGTGTTGTGTGGGCACAGGAGGGCACCAGCCTGTGCCAGAGCCAGGCCCTGGGCTGGGCACAGAGCACAGAGTGCTTTTGGAGTGAGCAGGACAAATCTGGGATGGCCTGAACCAGAACCAGGGAATGTCCTGAGCTGGGAGGGACCCACAGGATCACCCAGCCCGGCCCCTGGCCTGCACACACCCCAAATCCCACCCTGGGCATCCCTGCAGCGCTGCCCAAAGCTCCTGGAGCTCTGGGGCTGTGCCCATTCCCTGGGCAGTGCCAGCACCCTCTGGGGATGAACCTTCCCCAAAATCCAGCCCAAACCCCCATCCCTGACCCCAGAGCAGACACAGGCCAGCATTGTGTCTGAGCAGACACAAGCCTGGAGCTCTGGCAGCCTCGGGGCTGTGCCCATTCCCTGGGCAGTGCCAGCACCCTCTGGGGATGAACCTTTCCCAAAATCCAGCCCAAACCCCCATCCCTGACAGCAGAGAACCCCTCAGCTCTGAGCAGGCACCAGCCAGCATTCCCACCTGCACTCCAAAGGTAACTTTTTCACTGGAGTGCTCTTCAAATGTCACTGTTTTCATTCTCATTTGCATATGCAAATGACCGCGATCTTTATGCAAGGAGAGGACAAGTCCTGCCACCCCTTTCAGGCAGACCATATTTCCTGCTATTTCTGGCTCTCCCCACTCCACTCCTGGCCTGTGTGTGAGAACAGAGAGGTAAACAAAAATGAAAAATGATGAGAAGGAAGCGAGCCACCTGCTTTCCACCTCGGAGGGCTGGGATCCATCCTGAGCAGGAGCCTGCAGGGTCCCCAGGCCTCCTAATTGCTCCAGGTGGTCCAGTTTGGTGCCGTGGCCATCTGGCTAGTGGGGGCTGGCAATTAAAACCCGTGAGGAGCACCTGAAAATGTTACTCAGTGTACTGAACTTGTTTGCATTAAAGGCTGAGAACAGCACGGGAGGAATCCCCAGTGCAGCTCACACTGCGCTGTGTAGAGGCAGCCATGGCTGCTGAGCCCGTGGGTGCCAAGTCTGGGGCAGGCCTGGGGGTGAGATCTGGGGCAGGCCTGGGGCTGAGAGCTCCTGCCCTGGCACACAGGCACAGCACACGGAGCCATCTGGGCATCGCCTCTGCCCCTGTGGAAAAGCACTGCTGTGCTTTACCTTCATTGCTGCTCTGGGACAGCCCTTAATGGCTGCTGAGCCCGTGGGCACCAAGGCAAGCCTTGCCAAAGGCTCAATTGTGCTGAGCAGAGGCAGCCATGGCTGCTGAGCCCGTGGGCACCAAGGCAGGCCTTGCCAAAGGCTCACACTGTGCTGTGCAGAGGCAGCCATGGCTGCTGAGCCTGTGGGCACCAAGGCAGGCCTTGCCAAAGGCTCAATTGCGCTGTGCAGAGGCAGCCATGGCTGCTGAGCCCGTGGGTGCCAAGTCTGGGGCAGGCCTGGGGGTGAGATCTGGGGCAGGCCTGGGGGTGAGAGCTCCTGCCCTGGCACACAGGCACAGCACACGGAGCCATCTGGGCATCGCCTCTGCCCTTGTGAAAAAACACTGCTGTGCTTTACCTCCATTGCTGCTCTGGGACAGCCCTTGGAGAGGAAGGTGTTCCACACGGACCTTCCCAGGCAGCCCTGAGCCCTGCTCAGCCCCATCACCCAGCTCGGGCCAAGGGCTCAGCCCAAGCCCTGGGGGAGATCTTCCAGTTCCAGAGCCCAGGGCTGGACTCTGCAGCTGGCAAAGCCTTCCCATATTTATGACAGATACCAGGGATTAACTTCATTTACATCCTGCCCTGGCACACAGGCACAGCACACGGAGCCATCTGGGCATCGCCTCTGCCCTTGTGAAAAAACACTGCTGTGCTTTACCTCCATTGCTGCTCTGGGACAGCCCTTGGAGAGGAAGGTGTTCCACACGGACCTTCCCAGGCAGCCCTGAGCCCTGCTCAGCCCCATCACCCAGCTCGGGCCAAGGGCTCAGCCCAAGCCCTGGGGGAGATCTTCCAGTTCCAGAGCCCAGGGCTGGACTCTGCAGCTGGCAAAGCCTTCCCATATTTATGACAGATACCAGGGATTAACTTCATTTACAAGTTTAACAGTGATTACACCTCATTGTCCTGCACACAAACAAATATTGTCAGGAACAATGAACCCCACAGAATGCTCTCTTTGGTCCTTTATTCCCACATCCCAGGCAGGGCCTGTTCCTGGGGTGGAACTGATTGCACTCCTCGCCTTGCAGGATACATGAGCAAGGAATGACTTCCGGCATCCAGGGAGAGTCCATATTTTGTTTAAACCTTTTCCCAGATGCTGCTGAAGACCCCACACCTCCCAGGGCAATGTCTAGCTGTCAGAACAATTGACTTGAGCTTCTTTTGAGGCAGCTAGAAAAGAGCAGGGGATGGGAGAGCTGCACAGAGCCCAGCTGGGAGGAGCTGGCAGGGGTGGCTGTGCCATCACCCAACCCCAGCGGTGACCCTGGTTTGCCAATACTCCTACAAACACCCAGGGACAGGTGCAAAGCCAGCCCAGCCAGACCTGAGCCAGCAGTGAACAAAGTCTGGAACAAACCATGCAGCTGCTGATGAATTAACTCCACGACAGTCTGGAAGGACCTCAAAATAATTCATGTGTGGAGAGCTTCTATAAATCTTTCTAGTGGGGTGTCCTTGGCGAGCAATTAGATGAGTAACTGCTGTTTGTTCGGGGAGATTTTCTTTTGAAGATGTTCTGCTGGCAGGTAAAGATGGAGTAGGCAAACCAAACCCAAGGAAAACTCTGCCAGAGCCCAGTTTGTAACTCAAATTAGGTTCATGAGTGTTATCAATTTTCCCTCTCCTTACTGAAAATCAAGGATTCTTTCACTTTCAGGTCTTTAAATCATGTGCAAAGGTGCAGCAGGATTTAGTGTTTGCAAAGGTGGCTTTTTCCTTTGGGCTGTTACAGAAACAAAGGAGTCCAACAACATTCATTCCGTGGCTTCTCACACACAGATGATAGAGCACTGCTGATGTCTGAACGCCTGACTTATTTGCTAATTTATTATTCATTTACTTCGAGATCACAACGTCTAATTTATTCTCTAATGTATCAATTTCTCCCCCGATTTAGTCCTCTGTCATCCGATCTGGAATTTAAATACAAATAAGTAAATAAATAGCCACGTTCCGTGTGGCAGGTGTGCAATAAGCCATCATCATTTGGCACAGCAAGAGCCAGATGAGGTAGCGAGGAGGAGGAGGGATGGATTTGTGTGCAGAGCCCAGGCTCCAGCAGGCGTGCAGAGGTGTCAGAGCAGGCTGTAGTTATAGCAACCGTGTGCTGGGCTGCAGAAACACCTCCTGGGACAGGCTGGCCCCAGCACGGGCAGCAGCAGCTCCTTCCTCACTGACAGCCAGCACAGGTGAGTGTGCTGGAGACCCCAGAGCCCTGGGTGAGGGAGGCCCAGAGCTGGAAGAGCAACCAGGGACCAGTGTTGCTTTGATTTGTAAAGATTTTTTAGGCCTTCTGATGTTTGCATTTTTGTAGCAAACTTTCTCGCACACTTTCTGTAAACAGCTTATTGTTTTGCATTCTTTTATGCAGGAGGAGAAATTTGATGGACTGTTGGTTTGTCCAGTGTCATTGGAGAGGTGGCACTGTCACCCTCCAATCCACTGCCACCTTTAGAAATCTATAAATATCAGAGTCAGAAAATGAACTTCCCTTTTACCTTGAGAACAGCAGCGTGTTCACGTCGTGTTGTTTTGTGTCCTGTAGTGACAGACCAGCAGTGCTCAGACTGCACAAACCCAGCTGCAGCCATGGGCTTGGTTCCTAAACGTGCCCTGGCAGCTCCCATGAGGCGAACAAACACTTTGCTCATTCTCCTGTGGACTTCTGATTCAGATAATGCCCAGTCCTGCTAATTTCTCATAGGACCACACTCAGTAGGGGGTTTTGAATAGCTCAGTGCTTTTTCAGGGTCACTGAGCTGGGCTGCTGCCCTCGGGCTCACGTGGCAGCAGGTGATCAGTGCTGGGCTTTGGGAGCATCCAGAGAGGGCTTTGAGCAAGGGCCTGACCTGCAAATTGGCTCCAAACACAGAAACAGAGAATTCTGTGGGTGAGAAAGGAGGAGCGGTGCCCAGGCCCTGGTGTCCAGATCCCAAATCCTGCCAAGGCTCCACATCCAGGCTGAGCCAGCGGGAATGAGCCCTTGCAGAGGGAGAGCAGGGAAAAAGGAATGCCAGGAGTGCTGTGGGCAGTGAGCAGTGCCCTGAGCCCAGCTGGGCAGCCCCGGCTCCCACAGCCTCACCAGCACAGCCTGAGCTGCAGCATCTGCACGGGGAGAGCAGCTGGTGGAGGCATCTGCTTGCAAATAGAGAGTGTCCAGGCACTGACCCCGGGATCTGGGTCAAATCAATGGGCAGATGAAATGCTGACTGCAATTACACGGTCACTGTGCCACGCCTGGCACCCCTGGCATGGCTTGGCTGGATGTCAGCCAGCTGGCAGCTGAATGAGAGAGGGACAGGGCACAGGAGGACAGGGCAGCTCCTGACACACAGGGGAAGTGCCCTCATTGTGCTCCTGCTGCTGGGAGCACCCTCACGTGTGTGGAGCCTCCTGCTCCTCTCCCTCAGGGAAGGGCTCCAGTGCCAAACTCTGCTTGTAAACCCAGGACTCAGCTTCACCTCTGCCAGCTCACCAAGAAAGCCTGGCTCAGAAATCCCATTGAGGAGTGACAGGGACAGAAAGGACAGAGGGCCACACTGGAGCTGGGCTTGCCTTGCTTGCTGGCCCAGGAGAATAAAAATTGAAAACCTCATCAAAAGTGATGAGACTTACAACACTTCAAACAAGTCTAGCTTGAGTAAAAAGTAGTGGAACAAAAAATAAATGTGGGCAATTAAATTTAATAAGGAAAGCAGTTTTGCTGTGCTGGAAGAACCGACCCAGCAAACAGGATCCAGAACGAGCAGCCAAAGAGGAACAACGGCTCAGCCAAATTTCAAGGTTGCTAAAATTCAGCCAGGGAAAGTTTCAGTGATCGACAACTGAAAGGAAAATGGATCCAAGCCTAAAAGGAAGAAACAGAGAAAAAGGGAATGCTGAAAAAAATATAATAAAAATAGCAGGAACAGAGAAGAGAATGAGCAAAACCTGCTGTTCCAAACACACAGAACGTGTTGGGAGCTCCAGAGCAGCTCCAGCTGCATCCCCAGCCTGGAGCAGCGCTGCTTCCCCTGCTTCCCTCCTCCCAGCTCCTCTCTGAGCTGATGGGGAGCACAGTCATCCCCACGGCCACCACAGATCTCCCTTGGAGTGTGTCCCAGCCCGTGGTGAGCACAGCTCGGTGCCATCCACCAGCGCTCAGAGCGTGCCAGGAGCCTGCTGCGGGATGCAGGGGAGCAGCCCCCTCCCGAGCTGAGCCCTGCTGCACAGCAGCTGTGATTTCATCCTCTGGGCATTGGCAGTCTGGGCACAGGCAGCCAGAGCTGCAGTCACACGGAGACAGCGAATTCCTGCTTCAAAAAGCAGATGGAGGAAGGAAGAGGAGCTGCCGCAGCCTCGGGAGCTGCTCTCTGCATTCACTCCTTTTCCCCAGCTGCAAAACACAGAATTAATGCTGGCCATCCTTCACCTCCCTGGGCTTGGCCATCACAGGGATTGTCTAAAAAAGGCAAAACCATCTTGGCTGCATCTGTGTTCTCCTGTCCGCTCCATTTCACCCCACTGGGAACAGCCTCTGGGCTCCTGCTCCAATAAAAGCTTGTGCTGGGCACAGCTCCTGTCCCCTGGCACCACTGCCCTGTGACACCCAACAGTGCCCAGGGGCAGCCCCGAGCTGGGATCCAGCACTGGGATCCAGCTCCCAGGATCCAGCACTGGGATCCAGCTCCCAGGATCCAGCACTGGGATCCAGCTCCCAGGATCCAGCTCCCAGGATCCAGCACTGGGATCCAGCACTGGGATCTATCACCCAGGATCCAGCACTGGGATCCAGCTCCCAGGATCCAGCACTGGGATCCAGCGCTGGGATCCAGCTCCACACCAGCTGCTCCCAACCCCAGTGCCCAGCCTGGCCTTGGACCCTTCCAGGGACCCAGGGGCAGCCCCAGCTGCTCTGGACACCCCCTGCCAGGGCTGCCCACCCTCAGTTCTTCCCCATATCTTGCCCAAATCACCCTTTTCAGGATTCTGTGTTAGACACTCGTTTCCCTTGTCCATTTTCATCCCACATGGGGCCACCTTCACCCCTTGCCAAGTGCTGACAGCTCAGGGACAGACACTTGGGGTTTCTCCCATTGGCTTCATGGAATTATTTCTGCTTTTCTCATGCATTTTTAGAAAATAGATAGATTAATTCCCATAAAAATATTTCTGTTATTATTCCCAGGGTATTGTTTGCTTTCCCCTTTCTTTCTTTTTGTACTTTCAGTAGCAGTGAAAAAGGGATGAAGAAAAATAAATGACATTATCAGCCATTTTGAGAACAAAACTGAAAGTTTTCAAAAGTCTCTTTATAGTGTTCATTACTTCCATGACATCAAAGTGGTTTTCTCTTGAGTAAGCAGTTGACTTTTAAACCATGGGACAGATGAAGAAAGCAAATTTCACAGAAAATAATGATAATTTAAAAGTAATTTTTCCAAGTGAAAGTATTTAAAAATGAAATCCATAAAAATAAATCTAAGCACTTCTTAGCTTACCCTAAGATGATTTAAAAGACACAAATGAGGGATGTTCCTACTGCCAGGAAGGGATGGAGGTCACACTAGAAGCTTCCTTCTCCCTTCCCCATTTCTGTATTGGAACATTTCTCCAAGCACCTGCCAGATTTTAAATGAAGTGCAGGTCTGAAGGAATTGGGAAGCATGAATTGAGCATCCCCAGCTGTTGGGATGCTCAAGCCCAGCTGCCCACACCCTCTGCCAGGTGCTGCCAATGACACTTTGGTGTTCACCCCTTGCTCAGGCTGGATTTTGGGGAAGGTTCAACCCCAGAGGGTGCTGGCAGGAGCAGGACACAAGGCACAGCTTCCCGGGGATGGCCCGCCCGTCTCCAGGCTCCTCGGGACCTGTGTGGGTACAGAACACGAGGACTCTGTGCCACTCACAGTTTGTTCCAGCGGCACAAAGTCTGGCTGATGCTCGGCAGGAGCAGCACCCGGCCCGGCCCAACCCAGCCCAGCCTGCCCCTCCAGGGAACCCAAACCTTGCTGCTGATTTACTGTGGTGCAGTCCAGGACGTGGCAAGAACATCACCAGAGCAGAAGACAGTGAGGTCCCCTGTCACCGTCATATTTTCTGGAAAAATCCCTCCACCGGGATGTCCCTCCTGGGAAGCTGAGGGGCCTCAGAATAAAAGGAAAACAATTTTATCTCATTTGCTTCTGCTGCGTTTTGCTGCTTTGGAATGTGTTTGGACATTGTTTACCCAACAGGTGATTGTTTCATTGGTTTCATGTGAATTATTTTAATTACTGGCCAATCACAGCCAAGCTGTGTCGCACTCTGGAGAGAGAGTCACGAGTTTTTCAATAATATTCTCTCTAGCTTTCTGTCTGTATCATTTCTGTATCTTTAGTACAGTTTAGTATAGCATTCTTTAATATAATATAGATCATAAAAGAATAAATTAGCCTTCTAAGAACATGGAGGCAGATTCACCATTTCCTCACCTTCGTCGGGGTCCCAGGAAATAGGAGAGTCCCCACGTGTGGGGCTGGGTGTCCCCCCAGGGACAGACACAGCCATCCTGCTGGGCAGGGCTCGTCCTGCTGGGCCCACTGGCTGAGGCTGCACTTGCTTCATGCCCAACACAAAAAGAAATCGTGTAGCTGCAGTGTTTCAATCAAATAAAACATTTCATTCCACATGAGATGCCTTTTTTCCCTTCATTCTCGGGTCAGTGAACTGTCACCCTGCTCCTGCTACAAAACACGAGGCAGCATTTAGGAAGAAAAGCATCACTTCAGAGCATCGGGGCCAGAAGTTCCCTGCTGCAAATGTCAGCACTCAGGATGTAACGTGCTTTAAAAGTTCTTCCCATCAGTCTTCTGAGCGAAATCCCATTTTTCATGTGCTTCATGAATTGCCAAGTTTCATTGCCCCTTCTCCCACGCTGGCAGAGGAGGGAGAGCTCTGCAGTCAGACAGGAGGAAGGAGAAGTGCAGTGGGCAGCGAGGGCTGCCCGATGGCCCTGGCTGTGCCCAGGCTGTGCCCTGGCTGTGCCCCGTGCAGGAAGGGCTCCCAGGGCTCCTGCCTTTGCCACCCCTGGCTCCAGCTCACTCTGTCACTCCTGACACTTGCAGAAGAAGAGAAGAGGATGTGAGCCCTCTGCCTCTCACCACAACCTCTGCCCACAGATCGGCTGGGGTCAGGGCATCGCCCACAAAGAGGATGTGAGCCCTCTGCCTCTCACCACAACCTCACTGCCCACAGATCGGCTGAGGTCAGGGCATCGCCCACTCCTGAAGCCTGGCACGGTGATCCCTGCCCGCTGCAGCCAGGGATGGGCTCTGGGCACCCTCTGCAGTCAGGGATGGGTGCTGGGCACCCTCTGCAGCCAGCGATGGGCTCTGGGTACCCTCCTCAGTCAGGGATGGGCGCTGGGCACCTTCTGCAGCCAGGGATGGGCACTGGGCCCCCTCTGCAGTCAGGGATGGGTGCTGGGCACCCTCTGCAGCCAGCGATGGGCTCTGGGTACCCTCCTCAGTCAGGGATGGGCGCTGGGCACCTTCTGCAGCCAGGGATGGGCACTGGGCACCCTCTGCAGTCAGGGATGGGTGCTGGGCACCCTCTGCAGCCAGGGATGGGCTCTGGGTACCCTCCTCAGTCAGGGATGGGCGCTGGGTACCCTCCTCAGCCAGGGATGGGCAATGGGCACCCTCCTGAGCCAGGGATGGGCACTGGGCACCCTCCTCACCCCGGGCTCTCTGGCTGGCGGATTGCAGAGCAATTCCTCTCCCTGCTCTGCTGAGTGCTGCGAGCAGCTGCAGTCCATGCACAGGAGTGCAGCCTCCCAGGCTCTGACTCTGAGTTTCCAGCAGTCCGTTTCTCTCCCAGGCTCTAACTCTGAGTTACCAGCAGTCTGTTTCTCTCCCAGGCTCTAACTCTGAGTTACCAGCAGTCTGTTTCTCTCCCAGGCTCTGACTCTGAGTTTCCAGCAGTCTGTTTCTCTCCCAGGTCCTGCACAAGGCCCCCAGGAACCCAAAGGGAACCTCCCAGACGTGGCTCCGGGCCATTTGCTGCTCTTGTCCTCTCACGCTCTGATCGCTTCCCCTCCCTCCCTGTCAAAGCCTCCAGTGCTTCATCTTCTCACATAAAGAGCAATGTACGTGAGAGACATGAAGCAAAAAAGCACCTCGCAATTAAATATTTTAATAGGCGTTTTGAAGACGGTTTTGAAAGGATTTAAAATTAATATTGACATGGTGTGTATCGAGGGGCTCAGGCTGAACAATACCCACCACTTTGTCTGCTAAAGAACAACGTGTAAAAATAAAACCCTGCAATATTTGGTCCCAGCACCCCTTTTGGCTCTCTGGGGCAGATATCCTGGAATTGCTGGGCACAGCAGCTCTAGCCCCCCGTATTCACACAGCTTTGCTGGTTTTTGGGTCTCCAGGCTGCCCTCCCCTGCAGGGTGCCCAGCACAGCCCAGGTTCAGCCCCCAGGACCCTCTGGGCAGTGTGGAACTGGGACACCCCCTGGCCACCAGCTCCTCCCCACAGCTGAGCTGAGCACACTGGCTAACACAACACTGTTCCATTACGTGTGGCTTAAACCCACTTATTTATAATTAAGTTACTGATCCGTGCGTTGGTGTAAAACGACTCTACAACATAAGTGCAGCAATAACCCAGAACTAAATCTTTAAATAACAATTGTCAAGTGAGAAGTTATATATAGAATATATCAAAACTAATAGCGTTCATCCATCTTTCAAAACAAGTTAAATGTGCCTGTTTCTTCTGGAAAATCTGTGTTTGCTCATTGAACATTTTATTTTCATTACATTTGAACCTTTCAGCAGAAATAAAATACACAATCAAAGTAGGATGGTTGTTTTGATTGGTTTGCAGGCATTTCTGCATTAGAAGAAAGGGAAATGCATTAAGATTCCCAGAGACATTTGTGCTGGTGACCACTGGGAAGAACAACATAAACAGGGAAACGTGTAATCAGGGATGACAGCTCCAGCACAGATCTCATTAAGCAGACAGGGTAGAACAGGCTGCTAAGGAAAGAGCTCCAGCGCTGGGGACCTGCCTAGGCATTTTGGGCAGAGAACTCAAACGACGTGCAGGGAGCAGCTGCTGCCACAGGAGGGGAAACGCTGTGACATCCTCAGTGTGGGACTCCCCCTGGAACACCCCACGCCTGCACCAAGCACAGCTGACCTGACATGAAAACCCTCCTCTCTGAGCAGGCCTCTCATGGGCAGGGCTGCTCTTCTCAGAGCAATCAGGAAAGAGCCAAACCCCCCCGAGCTGGCCCTCACAGCTCAGCAGAGCTGACACCCACTGGGTCTGGGCACCTCTGGCTGAGCACCCACAGACACCCTCAGTGCCAGGGACCCTAAGCAGCCCAACTGAACACAACACTGACAACCCAAGTTCTGCAAGGAATTCTTTCCTTTAAAATCCAGGAATTCATCAGAAGGTGACCACTGTACAACTGCTCATCCCACCCCTGGGACCCATTTTGAATAAATAGCTCAGTGACTTACCTCTGGTAAGAAACCTCTGGTCACCACTGGCTCCAGGAGACATGGAAGGGAAATGATTTTGTTGTTCAGAAAGCACATGAAACACTTTGTCCATGAGGAACTCCACAGGAAACTGAACTGGTTTTGTCAGTGCTTACTGCACTCTGCTTGGCATCAGCTTCAAGCCACTACATTATGCACCCAGCTCTGGGGCTAGACAGGAACACAGAGAATCACAGCCATGAGAATTTGAAGAAGTGTTGCTCCTAAAGCAATTAATTATCTTAAATACTTCCAAGCCTTTGTGAACAGATGTAACCCATAAAGAACCCATCATCCTCAAGTTCCTCAACTCACTGTATCTTCACATTCATTGCCGACACTCCTGAATTTCCTTTTGGATCCTTTAAAGACATCTCATTTATCTTTATTGGATTTCCTTTCACTTGGGTTTAAAGTTAAGCCATGCAGGAGAAGTTAAGCTGTAGCAGAGGAGAAGTAATCAGTGCATAAAGTCTGAATCTTAACGAAGGGTGTCCCAACTTGCTGGAAATGCAGAATATTGTGCAAAATGCTGCTCTTAGGGGCTGCCTCAAACAGAGCTGTGCGTGTGTGCTGTCACAGGTGCCAGAGCAGGGACAGGCTCTCTGCACTGCAGGAAGCTGGCTCTGGAACACCTGGAAGTTCCCGACTTCTGCCACACGTCCAGGACCCACACAGACACACAAAGGGTAAAATCAGGAAAGCAGGAGAGCATCAGAACTGATCCCTGGCAGACAGGAGCCAGAGGGCTGGGACAGCAAACACATCAAAGGGTTTGAGCTGGAAGGGACAGCGAACACCACCCACTGTCCCCCTGCCATGGCAGGGACACCTCCCACCACCCCAGGGTGCTCCAAGGCCGTCCAGCCTGGCCCTGACATTGAGTCCTACTTGGCACATGGACACAGGGCTGGGGCCAGTCTGGGGCTGCCAAGCTCGGGAGGAGACTCCAAGGGAAGAGAGATAAATTCAAATGCACTAAAAGAGCCAAGCCATTTTACACCATCACTCTTCTCTTGTGCCTTTGCTCTGCTCAGTCCTGACATGTCCCATATGATTTTGGACAGGACCCTACAATAAGATTCACCTCCCCCTTTGCCTCAGCTCACCACAAGATCTCTGCAGATGTGGCCACAAACCCTTCAGCGGCCAAGTGCAGAAAGCAGATTTATCAAACTCCCCGAGCCCCACGGGAAGCCCTTGTGAATAACACAAAGTGACTGTGCCCGGGAGTTGAGCACAGGAAATAACCACGTTTGGCAGTGCAAAGCAAGGATCAGCACTGCCCGTGCAGCTCGGCTGCAGGAGCAGCCCCAGACTTGCAGGGCAGGGCACAAAGGGCACTGGAGCTGGCCGTGGTGTGCATTCTGACCTGGCAGGGAGCTGCAGCTCCTGGGGGCTGCCAGAGCAGATCCATCAGGGCTCCAGGTGGGCACTGCCAGGCTCCCCTCTCCCTGCTGGAACTCCCTGCTGAGTTATGGCAGGCTTCACAGGGAAGAGAGCCAATTAAGAAATATGGATGCTCAAGGTACACTCGTGCTGTTTGCCTAAAATTGATTAAAGGCTGGAGCAAATAACTCCTCCATCATCTGTCCCAAGGGTGCAAATATAGACACTGCCAAATGTTTGGGTTTACTTCTACACTGCATTAAAACAGCTCAGCTCGTAAATGGCACTTTGAGGAATACGGGCTCAGCTGCAGGGCTTTGAATCTTCCCTGATATACTGACATTATTTGAAGTTTATCTTTATTGAGCTTCGAGTATGATAGGGTAAAAGGAAAAAAACCAGTAAAACTTCCATGAAATGAGTTACAGATGCAGCTGCTTTAACAGAGATTGCAAAATCATGCAGTTATTCCACATGCTGCTGCTTAGAGTGTGCTTCACCCCGCACTACAGCACTCCAAGGAACAAAGGAAATGGAGCAAAATTGGAGATGAAAACATCCCCAAAGGAGACATGTCGTCATCCTGTGCCACAGCTCCTTTTTGGATGCTCTCCACATGACTCACACATTTTAGCAGCTCTTTTGATGCTGTTATAGTCAGTTTTGAAGTCTCCTAATCTCAGTGTTCCTGTAAATCAGAATGGCTGGAATAACTTCACTGGAATTACAGGGTAACTGTACTGCAGTGAGAGCCTGGCTGCGGGTTCCTTTTCCAATTATTTGTCTAATCCACCTGTGATCCCTTTGTGAGCACAAATCCATCCCGTACTACACACACCTGCAATTTCTTATCACTGACACCGGACTTTGTTGCCACAGTTTCCATTTACACTTCAATATCACCAGAAAGAGATGGAGAATGTCTCTTTCCCTGACCAGCATCTCAATGTTCTGGATTACAAAACTGTCTGCCCAGAACAGAAAAACTCACTTATGTTGCCCTGGTTTCCTGTAGAAAGGAAAGGAAAGGAAAAGATATTTTGAATGACTGATCATTCCTGGAAGTGTAAAAAGAAAAAAAAAATTAAACCATGACTAAAATAAATGTCAACGCACTGATGAATCAAAAGGTTCAAATGTCTGGTTTGGGATAAATATATATATTTTTTTCTCTTGGCAGTATTCAATCTTACACCGATCAATGTGATACTAAAGATTTTCAGAAGAAAATGGCAATTAAAAAATTCCGGAGAAGCCATCAATAAATCAAGCAAAATAATACAGTTTTAAAGCCTCCATCTGCTGTATAGCTCATAATTAACATGTTTATCAAATTGTGCAGGGATTACATTTATATTTCTATTGAAAAAGCCTTGTGCAAAAATGTCCTCCAGTCCCAAACTGAAATATTAGAACAAGTACTAACAACTTCTCCTCCAATCCTAATTTCTAACATCCTCCTTGAAATTCATTTTCATTTCCTGGTTTCCTTAGGAATTTCACTTTCACACATTTAAATGGCTGAACTGAGGCTCCTTGAACACAACCTTGATGCAATCTCAGGGGCAGGTGGAGAAAACAGGAACTCTCCATCCTGCCAGGAATTCTCTCCTTCTGTTTCAAAGCCATCTTTGACGTTTCACCCAGCACGTTTCAGAGCTGCAGGTTTCCCTCAGCCCTGGCTCCTCAGCCAGGATTCCTGGGGGATGGGGAGAGCCGGGAGGATGCCCCAGCCCAGAGGCAAAGCTGCAGGCACGGAGCCCCTGGGGTCTGTGGGGTTTGTTCTGCAGGCAGAGCTGCCCCTGGGCTCACTGCTGAGGTGCCAGCCCAGGCTGGCACGAGCATTGCCTCCCTGCCCGGGGAAGTGGAGAGCAGTGAAACCTGAGCAGTGACTGCAGCAGGGCCGGGCACACACAGGTACAGAGCTCCGGGCCACCCGAGTTAATCCGGCTTTCACACCACCATTTAAGCTGTATTTGGAAAATAATCGAGGGGAAATCTGTTTAAAGTCCTGCGCTTTGATTTTATCTAGGAATACAGATAATCAATCCCTGGGCCGAAAGCTGTGCATTACAAAATGGACCAGAGCAAATGGGAATTTCATTGGCTCAGAAATAAACACGAAGGGGCCAACACAGAGATGACCTTGTGCTGGATGGATGGCAGCAGGGGAGGAAAGGCTGCCAGCCTGCTCTTTAATCACCAGAGCATCTTCCCAAGGAGGATCCCAGCTTCCAGAACGCAAACCAGCCCCAGGGGATGCACTGAGCAGCTACTTCAGCTTTGGACAAACTCTCAGTGCACGGTGGGATCCTTGGGCAGTCCTGTGCAGGGCCAGGAGCTGCTCTGGTGACCCTTGGGGGGCCCTCCCAGCTCAGGAGATTCTGAGATCCTGCCAGATGAGTGAGGAGCTTTTTCCCACTGCCCAGCCAGGCTCTGGACCTGCTTTCCTGTTCCCTCTCCACGGCTGCTGGCTCCCACAGCTCCTGCAGCCACAGGCACCCAGAGGAAGGACAGGGGGTCCAGCAGAGCCCATCCCCCCTGTGCCCCAAATCCCCACAGCCCCTGCAGCCATGGGCACCCAGAGGAATCCCAGCAGAGCCCATCCCACCTGTGCTCCCAAATTCCACTGCACACACACCTCAGCATGCGAGAAACTGTTTGGGAACTTCAGTATTCAAAGCTGTCCAGCACTAAAAAAGGCTTTTGAAAATCTCTCCCCTCCTCAAAAAATTTCTAAGCCCCATTGGGCTTTTTTTGTGAAATAGCTTTTTCCTCCCTTTTCAGTAACACAATATGTTATTCAAGAGCCAGAGAGTTGTCAGTTTTTATGTTATGATAATCTTCTCAAGCATCCAGTTCTATTCTGCTTCTTCCCTTCATGCTGTCACTCACATTCCAGCCTGTCACAAAAGAAAATGGCTGAATACATTAATTACAAGTTGTTAGACCTCCATATAGTTAATGCTATTGAGAAAATCAAATCACTTGGAAAATAGCTAAAGAGAAACAGTTGCTGGTATTGCAGAATCTTTATGTGTCGCACTTCAAAGCTGGAGCTTTGCAAGACAACAAAAATGATTATTATAGAGAATGAGAAAATCAAATACAACTTGATCCTCTACCCTTGGAATGTTTTCTGAATGCATTACAATATATATTTTCTATCCTGGCAAGAGCAGTTGAACACTTTTCACATATTACCTTCTTTTATGGACTAATTACAAATACCAGTTTGGAAATTACAGTATAAAAACTTTCTGAAGCTAGGAAGAGATCCAAGTCCCCACGCACACAAACATCCCAGATGACAGTGAGGGCTGCATTAAAGAGAATAAAAGACAATTCTGTTGGGCCTGAGAAGACAAACGGTTGCCCTGGGGTTGGTGAAGGGAGGTGCTGCTCCCGCTCCAGCTCAGCCACCACGAGGGTCAGGAACAGAAGAACGAGCTGGAGGCAAAGGGCTGCTCCTTCCCTGGGGCTGGGAACACCACGGAAGAGCAGAGGCACAGCTGCCCCAGAGCTGGGAGCCTCTGCACCCCAACTGGAGCCCAAAACTCCCCAAAAGCCCTCAGCCAGGGCTGTGGCACGGGGGGGAAGCTCTGGGCTCTCTGGGGAGAAGGGCAATGGAAACTACACACCAAGGGAAGGTGCACTGTGCCAGGGCCTGGGGAGCAGCAGGGGATTCACCAAGGGAAGGTCCCTCCCCGAGCCCTGGGGAGCAGCAGGGGATTCACCAAGGGAAGGTCCCTCCCCGAGCCCTGGCCAAACCTCCCCCAGCTCCAGAGCTGCCCTGGGATGGGGAATCACTGAGGCAACTGGCACCACAATGTATGGCCCAATTTGCCCGAGCAGATGTCAAATGGCCATTAGCATCACAATGATTAGTAAACTGAAATTACGTCTTATGGCTTCAGTGCCTTAGATCAAGCATTAACCTGCCTTAATTAAATTGCGTCTCAGTAATTGATTTCACAAGGCTGAACTGTAAGTAACAAATTGCAGAGGATCTGGGGCTTTATCTGCCAAGACACCATAAATCAGCCTTCACACGTTGTGTTTCCTCCTTGTCTCCATCCCTTCTGAGGGGCTTGTTCACTCAGTGCCTCCACCTGCACACAGCCTCTCTGCCTTCACCCTCACGCCCTCACTGCTGCTGTTCTGCCCCAGCAGAGGCTCCGAGCTGCTACTGCAGGGGAGGCAGCTCTGATCTGATCTCTGTGTGCAGAGCCAGAGTTTGTTCCACTCCCCCAGGCACAGCCAGGGAGTGACTGTGTACAACAGGATGGGGCTGGGGCAGTGAGCCAGCCAGGGCTCAGCAATCCTCACCTGGCTGGGCTTCTCCAGCCCTTCCTGCACCGTGCCTCAGCCATTCAAATAGAACAACAGCAGAATGCTTGTTCACTCAGTGCCTCCACCTGCACAGCCTCTCTGCCTTCACCCCCACGGCCTCGCTGCTGCTGTTCTGCCCCAGCAGAGGCTCCGAGCTGCTACTGCAGGGGAGGCAGCTCTGATCTGATCTCTGTGTGCAGAGCCAGAGTTTGTTCCACTCCCCCAGGCACAGCCAGGGAGTGACTGTGTACAACAGGATGGGGCTGGGGCAGTGAGCCAGCCAGGGCTCAGCAATCCTCACCTGGCTGGGCTCCTCCAGCCCTTCCTGCACCGTGCCTCAGCCATTCAAATAGAACAACAGCAGAATTACAGCAGTTCCACTTGCCTGGCCTGGGCTTCTCCAGCCCTTCCTGCACTGTGTCTCAGCTATTCAAATAGAACAACAGAACTACAGCAGTTCCACTTGCCTGGCCTGGGCTCCTCCAGCCCTTCCTGCACCGTGCCTCAGCTATTTAAATAGAACAGCAGCAGAATTACAGCAGTTCCATTTGCCTAGCCTGGGCTTCTCCAGCCCTTCCTGCACCGTGCCTCAGCTATTCAAATAGAACAACAGAAGTACAGCATTTCCACTTGCCTAGCCTGGGCTTCTCCAGCCCTTCCTGCACTGTGTCTCAGCTATTCAAATAGAACAGCAGCAGAATTACAGCAGTTCCACTTGTTTCTGGCTGCTGTTCAGCATTATCAACTGCGCTGGGTGGGAGCACTCAGAGGGACCAGACACTGATCAGCTCCCTGTGCCAGTGCACAGCCAGGTTCCTCCCTGAGGGAGGGGCTGGCAGATCATCCTGGGGTCCATGACAGCCCCCAAAATAAGGGTCATGGGCAAAGCCAGAAGCTTGGGGCTCCAGGGCAAGGAGGGAGAGACAGCATGAACTGCCCCAGGCCAGCCCAGAGATGAGCCAAAGAGCCCAGCCCAGCCCTGAGCCCAGCCCAGCCCCTCCTGTGGCACTGCAGGAATCCCAGCTGGTGCCAAAGGCATCCAGAGGAGCTGGCAGTGCCAGGGCACCTCAGTGCACCCCATAGGAACAGGCTGAAAAGTGCGTGAAGGCCATTTCTGTGCTGCCTGCCCTGGTGCTGTCGCCTGGCAGGAGGGGCAGGGATGTCCACTCTCAGCCAGAGCCCTCCCCAGCCCAGGCAGCTCCCAGGGAAGCTCGGACATGGGCTGTGGGCGAGGCTGTGCCAGCAAACACCTCCTTGCTGGGAGGGCTGTGGGGCTGCAAACCTCACCCCCCACACCTGGCACGCAGCACTGGCCCTGACTGGCGCTTCTGATGCATCATTTCTGTAATGAGCAGTGCCAGGCAGAGCTGTCAGAGCTCCCCCAAGCCTCTGTGATAACCCAGGCACGCTCTGACTGCATCCACCTAGAATATGAGCTTAGAACAACACACTAATTATTTATGGGCTATTAGTGCTCCTTCTCCCTGCAGCACAAGGCACAGAGAAAGCCTCAGAATCCCATTTTTCTTCACTTGCAAGTAGCAGGAGCAGGATGTAGCAAATTACTCCAAAAAGCACCTCAGAGGAAGAGCCAGCACAAACAAAAGCCCATTAGCAGACCCCAGAGCACAGGAGCAGCAAAGCCACCCCCTGCCACTGGCTGCTGAGGGCAGCAGGGCCACCTTTCATCCCTTTTCCCCTAAATGATCTCCAGCTGCACCAAGCCCTCCTGCTGGGTGTGCTCCTGAGCTCTGTGTCACATTTCCAGCACGCCGGGGGTCACAGCCAGGAGTAAAGCTGAGGAAGAGCAAGGGACAGGGCAGAACCTCCCAGGGAGGTGCTGCAGGGCCCCCACCAGCACAAACCAGCCTGGCACCAAGCCCTGCTGCTGGATCCTCCCTCTCTGGTGCTTCTGGACTGCACAGCAGGTCCTGGGTTCAGTCCCATGAGCTGCTGTTGATGGAGTTTGTCCGTGGCTGTTTCAAGCACGTTTGACTGATTCCAGCTACGCAGTGGAACCCGAGACTGATGTGTTCTCCCATCTCAGGTGGTTTTATATCCCCAGGCTTCCAGGGAACCTGGAGCTTCCCAGAGACTGACTGCTCTCCTGGGGGCAAAGAGTAGTGAACAGACTAAATTAAATTCTATTCACGGTCATTTCTTCTGAGATACCCGCTAAAACACACACTTGTCGTGGGTGCCAGGTGCTGTCACCAGCAGCCCCTGTCACCTGTGCAGAGAGAGCAGGAAGGAGAGAGCAGGAAAGGAGAGCAGGAAAGGAGAGCAGGAAAGGAGAGAAGGCTGAAGGGGGCAAGGACACTCAGACACCACGGGGGAGGTAGAACATCACTGCCTGTGCTGCTGACACTGCTCCATGCCCCAGCCTGATCAAACCCTGCACACACCTGGCAGGTGACACCTCTACTGACTCGCTGAAAATCAGGAGCTGTGGAAAGATGCAGCTGGGCCCCCAGCACACAGGAGATTTGCAAGATAAAAGCCAAGCACAGATGTACAAGGAAAGCACTGCCAGCCACCGAGGCTGTGAGATGGAGTGGCAGCAGAGGCAGGGAGAGCTGTGCTGCACAGCTCCTGCAGGCAGGGTCTGGGTACCCCAGAGCCGCCCTGAAACCTCCCTGGGCACAGCTGGGCCTGCCCAACACCAACCAAACCACTGCTTGCTTTGAGTTACCCTCCGGCACCAGGCCTGGCCAGCCAAGGGAAAGCTGTGCACTTGCTCCCACATTGATTGCTGCCACAGAAGCAGCACTTCCTGCAGCTGAGCAAGCACGAGGAGCATCTCATCCAGCAAGAAATGAGCATGGACAAGTAGCAAAAACCCTGTGGGTCAGAGCACGTTCTCCATCCAGCAATAAATACAGCTTGGGAAGGGGGAGCTGAGGAAATGAGGGAGAGGAGGCAGCAAAGGCAGGCAGCAGCTCCAGGGGCTGTGCCTTGGCTGAGAGCTGCCCTGCAGGGCAGGGGCCCAGCTGGTGCCCAGGGCAGTGCTCGTGTGCTGCAGAGAGGGGACAGCAGCAGCAGGGAACACTCTGTGACCGTGGCTGCCCAGTGAAATACAGAGACAGCCTGAAATGCCTCGTGTGTGGCTGCTCTGCCAGCCCAGGATGGGCCCTGCCCTTGGGAGAAGCCAGGGGAGGCACTGAGCAGTGGCTCTGGGAAGCCTGAGATCACACCCTGCTAGCAGATTGTCACCTGCCCTGCTGGCTCTTCCTGGGACACTTCTCCTGGAGCCCTGCCTGACTCATTTTGTGCACTCGTGGCCCCAGTGGCCCCGTGCACTTGTCTCAGTGATGGCACATTGCCCCCGGAATTACTCCTGTTACACAGTGCACTGATGTGCACGGGGACGTGAATGGCTGGTTAACAGCCTTTCATTGTCTCATGTCCCTGCTCATAAAACATTCCGGCATCCTTTCCTGCCCTGCTGCTGCAGGGGGACAGCGGTGTGCCCACACGGAGCTGCCTGGCAGCCCAGAGCTGCCCTGCCCTGCCCACCTCGGGCACTGGGTGCCCACAGCCCTGCTTCCCCCGGAGCACAGCGACTGTGCCCTGCTGCCAGGGCAGCTCTGGCACTGCCGAGCAGTGTGAGCACTGCCCTGGCCCCCAGTGCCAGTGGCACCCCTCTATAGCTGGGAGATGGCAGGTCTGGCTGTGTGCCCTCCCTGCCCTGCCCCGTGCCCAGCAGGAGTGTCTGTGTCAGCTGGCACTTCCCAGCTGAGCACACTGCTCTGCTCTGTGCCCCAGCCTGGCGTGGCACAGCTCATCCCACAGGGCACACTCCTGGGAGCAAGCAGCAAGTACACTGTGGGGAGCACAGAGCAGGCTGAGATCTGAGCTCTGAGATCTGTCAGAGCTGATCTGGCCAGGCCAGGGCTGAGATCTGAGCTCTGAGCTCTGAGATCTGAGATCTGAGATCAGGGATCTGTCAGAGCTGATCTGGCCAGGCCAGGGCTGAGCTCTGAGATCTGAGATCTGAGATCTGTCAGAGCTGATCTGGCCAGGCCAGGGCTGAGATCTGAGATCTGAGAGCAGGAATCAGGGATCTGTCAGAGCTGATCTGAGCCAGGCCAGGGCTGAGCTCTGAGATCTGTCGGAGCTGATCTGAGCCAGGCCAGGGCTGAGCTCTGAGATCTGTCGGAGCTGATCTGAGCCAGGCCAGGGCTGAGCTCTGAGATCTGTCGGAGCTGATCTGAGCCAGGCCAGGGCTGAGATCAGGGATCAGGGATCTGTCTGAGCTGATCTGAGCCCGGCGAGGGCTGAGATCTGAGATCTGAGATCAGGGATCTGTCAGAGCTGATCTGAGCCCGGCCAGGGCTGAGATCTGAGATCTGTCAGAGCTGATCTGAGCCAGGCCAGGGCTGAGATCAGGGATCAGGGATCTCTGGGCTGATCTGGCCAGGCTGATCTCAGCCAGCCCAGAGCCACTGGCTGCCCCGGGGGCTGCACTGCCAGCCCAGCTGGGACTCCCCAGCCCTGAAATCCCCCTGGCCTCTGCAAGGGCTGTGCATGCACCGCTCAGAGCTCCAGCACAAGGCCCAGAGAGTCCCTGGGAGCTGCCTGGGGCAGGATCTCTCTTGCTGACACGTCTGGGATCAGACAGACCCGGGCAGGTTTGGCTGCAAATGCCGTCCCAGGGGAGCACAGAGCCCCGGGCTGGGCTCTGAGGGGTGGCACGCTCCAGTGAGGTCTGGCTCCCTCACTGCTGCCTTTGCAGTGACAGCAGGCAGCTGAGGAGGTTGTGTAAATGCTTTGGAGGGATCTCAAGTCATAAATCAAAGTGGCTTTTGTTTATATCTTCACATCAATCATTCACAATGGGGGCTTTACCTGCTATTCTATATGCAGATGTGGGGGACTAAGAGCTTCAAAAAATCAAACCTGCACCAATTAAACACTTTGATTGGGAGAGTTTGCATCTCTTGTTCATTTTTAATTAGGAATCAAGGCTGTTAATGTCTAACATCCTGTTGCTTTCCCTCCACAGAATAGCAAACACTCTTCTTGCTGTGACTGAGCAAGAGGAACACCCTGTACACCAAAGCTGGTGATCCAAGCCTGCAATCCGGAGGTTCCTGCTCCCACCCATTCTCCATCATCCCTTATTCAAACTCCCACTGCCATCAATAATTGGTTTCACTGAAGGACTGAAAGAAAACTAATAGTGCTGATATCACCCATTCATGGCTTTTCTTCCACCTCAGCAGATCTCCTGGAATGTCACCATCTTCCCACCCTGTGCCAGGGCTCCTGCAGCACCTCAACCAGCCAGGAGGAGCACACAGCACAGCAGAGCCCGAGGAGCTACTCCAGCCCTGCTCTGGGTCCCTGCCAACGACTCTGGAGTTCCAAGGCGTTGTCTGCAGGGCTGTGCTCATTTCCAAGGGCTGCCCCCCCAGGACTTCCCTGCTGCATCACCTTTGATCTCCTCAGAGAGGAGACTGCCAGACTGAGCCAGATCTGCCACTTCCTTCAGACAAACTGACCAGGACCTCAGCTGACAAAAATCTCCCAGCAAAATTACCAGGGTTCATGTCACAAGAAAAGGGAGATTTGCTTGTATGAACACAAAGAGAAACTGTGGTGTAAAAATGAAAGAAAGCAGAAAGGTCATCTGGTCTGTGTAAAGCTGAATTTCTTTTCAGCATCCAGCATAACAAAGCAGTCGTGTCTCCAACCCACGCTGACATTATCACCTGCAAACCACTCTGCACTTCAACATAACTCATCATTTAGGATACTGGATGTTTTTAATTAGCTCTTCTCTGTTTCTAAAGAGAAATTCCTACCACAAGTAAAAATCTCTGTAATTACTGGCAAGTTAAAGGAAGGTAGAAAATAGCTCATTGGGAGGTTTTTCTTTTTCTTTAGTCATTAGATGATTGAGATGATAGAAGAAGGAAGAATCTGACAGATGAAACAGTTCTTGAGGAGACATGTCAGCTTCAATAATTTCAAAGCATTAGAACTGTCAAGCTTTCAAAATAGAAAAGACTGTATCTATAGAAAACAAGGTTCTCCTAATTGGCATGCGTGGAAACCAAAATTGGGGCTAAAGCTGTGCGGTTAAGGGCTTTTGCTGGTTCCAGACCCTTGCAGGCAGCTCCCTCTGTGCCGTGCTCTGGGCTGGCAGTTCTGCTGCTCCTGGGGCTGCCCAGACACCCAGCAGGGCATCAGCCCCTGGCTGGCCCTGCTCTGCCTGGCCCTGCACCCCCGGCTCTCCTGGCACTGCTCCCTGCAGAGCCTAAACCCCCTGAGCAAGCACAGCCTGCGGCCCCTTCCTGCCTGCTCTGTAATGAAATAATGATATTGTGACATCGTATTGTTAGATAAAGGGGCTTGGGGGGAAATTGGTAGCAATGCTCTTAGTCGAGAGGTATTGCTCAAACCACTGCCAAAAGTCACTGTTCCCAAGGGTACAGCGAGGGAAATGCCAGTTTGGGCTGAAACATCCCCTCCTGCTGCCTGAGACAGAAGTGTGACATCCCTTCCCAGAGCAGAGGGTCCAAGCCCAGCTGTGTGCCCACCAGAGGAGCAGGCGGTGGCTGCAGCCCCCCCAGCCCTGCCTCCCTGCTGGCCCAGGCTCAGAGCCCCCTCCCCAGGCAGGGCTTGCTCAGCAGAGCTCAGCACAGCCCTGGCATCACTGAGCCCTGTCCCTGGGCACCCTGCCTCCAGCAGAGCCAGAGCTGCACACACACAGCTAAACACAGAGGGACTGCCCTGGCTCCAAAGCACAAAGGCAGAGCTGAGTAACAGAATCCCAGGTGGCCTCTCCGAGATGCTGTCTGTCCCAGGGCAGCAGTGATTGCATTTGTCATCTCTGCGCTTGCAAACCTGACTTTCATGGAGAAGAACCTTCCACAAGGCATGTCAACCTTTATTAATCTGATTTTCTTCTTCCTCTCCAAAGACATTTAATGGTTTAGTAATGATCAATATTCTTGCTCTGATGATAAACAGAGACAAATGAGCCTGTGCAGCCTGGCTGGGATTTGTAATTACCACCCCACAGGCATGCAATTGCAGCTGCTGGGAGGGTGACAGGAGCTGCCTCTGCCAGAGATGCATTTGCAGAGGGCCCTTGGCCTGCAGCTGCCAGGGCTCATTTCTGCACCACATCCAGCCCAGCCCAGCCTAGAGAGGAAAGCTGAACAGAATCCCTGACATCCCTGCTAAGGAGCTCCTGAGGAAACAGCTCAGAGCCCCAGCAGCTGCCACCTCCCCCAGCCACCAAGAGCTTCATTGCCAGAGTGGCTCTGTCTGGGACAGGGTGGGAGGGGTTCCTCAGCAGCCAGGGCAGGACAAAGCAGTGCTGGTGGTTTGCTCCACTCCCAGCCCCTTCCCTGGGCCATGGGCACACCTGAGGGGTGTCCTGCCTGTCCTGGGAAGGTGACAACGCTGCAGCCCTCGCCAAGGCTCAGCCCCCTGGCTGCACATCCCCCAGGGAAAGGTGTCCCTGCCCAGGACATGGATGAGCTTTGAGGTTCCTTCAACCCAAACCACTGCACAAATCCATGCACAGAACAAGGCTGGGGTGGGGGAGAGGGAAGGACCCAAACACTTCAGCATCTCAAGGGGAAAGAAGCCAGAGCCATGCCTCCAGGGGGGTTTGATGGAAGAGCTGGACAGCAGGGATTCTGTGCTCCCTCAACAGAGCTGGGATGGCAGGAGCAGGAGGCTGGCAGTGGGGCACAGGTCAGACAGCCAGGCCAGGGCCCTGCCCTGCCCAGCCCACCCAAACAAAACCAGCACACAAAAATCTCATTCCTGAAGCCACTGCGCCCCCATCAGAAATGAAAAATTCCTCTTCTTTCCCACTGCTGGCGACTCCAGGGAAGAGCCTTTGCTAGCTGTGTACACCAGGGCACATCGACTGAACTTCCTGTCCTCAGCCCCTTGTGCTTCCCCTTGCAGCAAAACCCAGCAGCCCCAGATGTTCCAGGTTATTTCAGCCCAGTACTGAGGCACCACTCAGGCTGCTGAGGTTTATTTCAGCTTCAGTCTTCAACCAGCCAAGTGTTTTAGGCATAATTGTATTCTCATTATAATGTTAAAACAAAGAGGAGATTCTGATGCCTTTGATCTTGTTTAGGAGTGATCAAAATTCACTGTTATTGTTATAAAGAAGAAAACATCTGTATTAGCAGATTTTCACTAAAATTATTCTGATTCTTTATGTATGCATACCAGAGTGCCAACTTCAAAGGAATCTCACAAACCTACAGCAGCTAAAGATGCAGACTCAGATTTTTCTTTCATATTATAAACCAAATAGGACAGATAAAAGCTTTCCTAACCTTGGGGTGCTCTTCCCCAAGTGCCAAAGGCTCCCTGACACACATAAGGGAGCCACATCCAGCCCACCAAGAACAAACACGAGTTGATGCTTTTCTCCCAGACCACATAAAATAATCCAAAATATATGATAAGCCCTTGTTTGAAGTCTGAGCTTAAGGAACTCCGAATTTTTGAACAGTGGCAGAGAAGAAATGTCCAAGCTTGATACTTGCCCAATGTCCAATCCTGCCTGGCATGGCCAAGGAAGGGTTAATCGTGGCAGACCTGTCAATAGACTGAAATAAGAGCTGGGATTCTCTGCTCTTTGGAAGATAAGATCTGAAGTGTAGGGACCCAGCCAAAGCTGCAGCTCCCGAGGAGAAGGAGCTGCCTGTGAGGAGGGCAGCAGGAGCAGAGCTGCAGCTCTGTGCCTCAGACTCCAGAGAAAAGGCCCGTCCTGGGAGCTCAATCCACACCATGAGCCAGCTGCTCCATCCCCGAGAGCATCCTGAGCCCTGCATCGAGCCAACTGAGCACCCTGACCCACCCTGACCCCTGCATCCATCCCCTGAGAGCATCCTGACCCCTGCATCCATCCCTGACCCACCCTGAGCCCTGCATCCATCCCCTGAGAGCACCCTGAGCCCTGCATCCATCCCTGACCCACCCTGACCTCTGCATCCATCCCCGAGAGCATCCTGAGCCCTGCATCCATCCCCTGAGAGCGCCCTGAGCCCTGCATCCATCCCTGACCCATCCTGACCCCTGCATCCATCCCTGACCCACCCTGACCTCTGTGCTTCAGAGAGCTGAGCTGCTCCTGCCTGGGCTCAGAGCCCTGGGTTGGGCTCCCCACGAGGGGTGGTCCCAGGGGGTCCCTGGTCCTGAAGGAGTCACTGCAGCTTTTCCCCCACACCCCAAACCCTCCTGTCCATTCCCCCACACCCCAAACCCTGCTGTCCATTCCCCACAAACCCTGCTGTCCATTCCCCCACACCCCACACCCTGCTGTCCATTCCCCACAAACCCTGCTGTCCATTCCCCCACACCCTGCTGTCCCCTCCTCTGAGCCTCAGCCTGAGCTCTTTGTCCCTGCTAACACTCACGTTGCACCTCAGCCTTGGTAAATCAAGACATGCTCAAAAATTCAATGCTTCCAAGTGAATGTGGTGCATTTCCTGAGGATAAATTAAGAGATTAATTTTCAGCAATTATTCAATTAACAATTGTTATGTGTACAAGAGAAGCTGATTTAGGGCAGCTGTTCACAGAGGCAACTGCTTTAATTGGACAGTGTGCTCCTGGCTACTCCCCAGCCTTGGCTGCTTAATTAATGTTAAACAGTTCAATACACATTTAACCTAGCAGCATATGGAGAATTTAACTAACCCTGCAGAGGGAGGAGAGCTCCTTTCATTTCTGGCTGCACTCTAATAACATAAAGGTGCAAACCTGTGAGGTGAAACGGATTCAACACCCAGAGCACACCCGGGTGTTCAAAAGCACAACTTTGCTTTCACACATTTGTCCAACCTCCTACAACTGTGCCCTTATTCCTACAGCTTCCAGAAGTAAGAAAGGGGGGAGGTTAAGAGAATGAAAACCAATAAAAACCAAGATCAGACCTCCTGCACAGCCACCCCAGGACCAGAGCAGAGCCAGGACCAGCCCACACACCCCAGTGTGCCAGGCACAACCCAGGGGGGCTCTCGGGTGCTGCTGCTGGCACCAACAGAGAGCAAGGCTTCTGAAGTCCTGCTGCAGAGAAGGACAATTCATTCTGCCTCCACTTTCACAATTTCTACAAGGTCGGTGAGTGTAAATACCTCCTGCCACAAACCAAGGCACGAGCTGCAATGTTAGCACTGCAGTGACTCCTCCAAGGTCAGAGGGGGTCCCTGGTGGTCTCTTCCATCTCTTCAATCCACTGGGACACTTCTGAACCCAACTCTTGTTTGAAATTCAAAGTTCACAGAGCAGTGTTTAATAATCCCACAAAGCATTTTGTTTCAACTGAGAACAAAGGTTTCAGAGGTGCTTGCATTTGCTAGGAATAAATTCTTAATGGCAAATTTCTTAAGTAAATAGCATCCTAACTAATATTCTTAGTAAGTGAAAATTAAACCTGACACTCAGCTCAAATACTCTGGTTTTAAATGTACCCATTGCTAAACTTTCAAAAAAGGAACCTTCTGTTTGCATTTGTAAATGATTTGTGTCCAGTGTATGATTACTGTGAGGGGATTTATTTGCTCTGAGCTCTGTGTGACAGATCTGAGCTCACAGAGCCCCTGGGTCACGCAGCCAAGATGGAAATAAAAACAAATTCTGTTTGCTGCCAGCAGAGCCAGCGTGAGCCCGGGGTGCTCCTGCAGAGCACCGAGAGACTCCAGCAGGGCAGGGCAGCTCTCTAGGGGGGTTGTTCCTTCTCCCCAGGTCCTGCTGAGGGAACAGGACATGGCCTGGCCCTGGCACCAGGGAGCCTGGCACAGCCGGGCTGGCAGGGAGAACCAGCCGGTGCCAGGTCCTGCTGAGGGAACAGGACATGGCCTGGCCCTGGCACCAGGGAGCCTGGCACAGCCGGGCTGGCAGGGAGAACCAGCCGGAGCCCCCAGCCAGCACAGCCAGGAGCTGAACTGTGCAGCAGCTGTGAGAATTAACAGATTACAGCAAGATTTCAGGTACTCGGGGTCTCAGAGGAAGCACCCAGCACTGAGGGGTCACTGCCAGCACCCAGGGGTCACTGCCAGCACTGAGGGGACACTGCCAGCACCCATGGGGTCACACCCAGCACCCAGGGGGACACTGCCAGCACCCATGGTGTCACACCCAGCACCCAGGGGTCACACCCAGCACCCAGGGGGTCACACCCAGCACCCATGGTGTCACACCCAGCACCCAGGGGTCACACCCAGCACCCAGGGGGTCACACCCAGCACTGAGGGGTCACTGCCAGCACCCAGGGTGTCACACCCAGCACCCAGGGGGTCACTGCCAGCACCCAGGGGGACACACCCAGCACCCAGGGGTCACACCCAGCACCCAGGGGGTCACACCCAGGGGTCACTGCCAGCACCCAGGGGTCACCTCCAGTGCCCTGCAGAACGGGCAGAGCGTGGCCAGAGCCTTGCAGCCCCCCGAGAGCCTGGGTTCCCCCCATGCATGGATATAAAATGCCATGAGCAGGCTGCAGCTGCTGGAGCACCCGAAGGGACAGGTGACAGCAGCACTGCAGAAAAGGCTCCCAGGGCCTCGGAGCTGAGCCTGAGTGCACACGCTGCCCCTTCGGGGGGTGCCCTCCTCCTGCATGCTGCCTGGCACTGGCAGAGGCAGAGCTGGACACAGGAGGCGACTCTGGGCCAGAGCCAAGAGCAGCGGCACAAACACAGATCTGCTGGCCAGCCTCCGTGGTTATTGATGTGTTCAAGTGCTGAGAGAACACTCATTTGCAGCTCAAACGGGCAAACAGGGCAGAGCTGAGCAGGCACACGGCACAGGGGGATCATCAGAGCTTTGCTCCTCTGATCTGTGATAAACTCAGCCATTAGAACCTTCCACCGCAGCGCGTCCGTGTGCAACAACACATTAAGCACTAAAACACAGATTACAGGGGAAATACACTGTGTAAGGCCTATCTTTCTCTCTCAAGCACACAGACATTTTTGCAGATACACAGAATGCTGCTTTTGTCTGGCCTGGAAATGACCCCAGCTCAGGGCGTCCAAAACCAAACCTCCATGAAACAGAATTATTTTTACTTCAGGGTGAAAGAAGGCAGAAAGGTTTGAATTGAGCTTCGTTTGAGCAGCTCCTGCTGCACTGTCCTCTCCAGCAGCTGAAGCAAGAGCCTGTCTGTGTCACCTTAGCAACAGATCCCACAGGCACCAACCTGCTGGGGCTCGTTTATGGCACACTGGAAGCAGCAGCAGCAGCAGAGATCCCGAAATTCCTGGGCTGGGGGAAGAGTCTCTTCAGACGGGAACACAGCTTAACCCTGGTGACCATGCCAGCCTTGCCTGCTGTCCCCAGGCAGGAGAGGATGACGAGCAGGAGAGGATGACCTGCCCATGTCCCTGAAAGGCAGGGCTGTCCCCTGAGCACACAGGGACACCCAGGGCCGTCCCCTGAGCACACAGGGACACCCAGGGCCGTCCCCTGAGCACACAGGGACACCCAGGGCCGTCCCCTGAGCACACAGGGACACCCAGGGCCGTCCCCTGAGCACACAGGGACCCCCAGGGCTGTCCCCTCTGGGCCCACAGGGACACCCAGGGCTGTCCCCCCTGGGCACACCCAGGGCTGTCCCCCCCGGGCACACAGGCACACCCAGGGCTGTCCCCTCTGGGCACACAGGGACACCCAGGGCTGTCCCCCCTGAGCACTCGGGGACACCCAGGGCTGTCCCCTTTGGGCACACAGGGACACCCAGGGCTGTCCCCCCGGGCACACGGGGACACCCAGGGCTGTCCCCTCTGGGCACACAGGCACACCCAGGGCTGTCCCCTTTGGGCATACCGGGACACCCAGGGCTGTCCCCCCGGGCACACAGGGACACCCAGGGCTGTCCCCCTTCCCCCTGCCGGGTCACTCCGTGTCCCACGAGCAGAGGACGTGGTGCTGTTCCCAGGCTGGCACAGGCGGGGTATGAGCACAGCTGGGCTCGGTGCCACCTGGAGCTGGAATTGTGGGGTACCCAGGGCCCACCTGGGCAATGCCAGCTCTGGTTTGGACCCCTCTGCCTCCAAAACACCCCAAATCCAACCACGAAGGGGGGCAGGCAGGGTTTGTCTGTCCCACTCACATTTTGATGTCGTGAAAATGGAAGAATTACGTGAGCTAAATGACAAGAAGTGATTTTTTTCCTATAAAGTTTGTGTCACACTTGATGGCGTCTATGAACAAAAAATGTTCATAACATTGTGAGCCTGAGAAGAAATTTCCTTTTAGCTATCTGCAAATGAGGTCAATTTCTTTCTTAGGTGGTTTTTGACAGGTTAATATTCATGCCCAGCTTATGTGAGAGCTGGGGATGTATAGCTTGTCAGGAGCCCTGACGTCTCAGCTTTCTCACCAGCCAGACTGGAGCACCTGTGCAGGCACCTTCCTCCTCCCCAGGACACTGAATCCCTTGGGGATTCACTGAAATGCCCCTGGGATTCACTGAAATGCCCCTGGGGATTCACTGAAATGCCCCTGGGATTCACTGAAATGCCCCCAGGGATTCACTGAAATGCCCCCAGGATTCACTGGGAATTCACTGAAATGCCCCCAGAATTCACTGAAATGCCCCCAGGGATTCACTGAAATGCCCCCAGGGATTCACTGAAATGCCCCCAGAATTCACTGAAATGCCCCCGGAATTCACTGAAATGTCCCTGGAATTCACTGAAATGTCCCCAGAATTCACTGAAATGTCCCCGGGATTCACTGAAATGCCCCTGGGATTCACTGAAATGTCCCCAGGGATTCACTGAAATGCCCCAGGGATTCACTGAAATGCCCCCAGAATTCACTGAAATGCCCCCAGAATTCACTGAAATGCCCCCAGAATTCACTGAAATGCCCCCGGAATTCACTGAAATGTCCCTGGAATTCACTGAAATGTCCCTGGGATTCACTGAAATGCCCCCAGGGGTTCACTGAAGCCCCCAGGGAAAGCAAGCAGGGCCCAGCTCCTGTCGCTGCCTCTTCCCTGTCCCCTGTCTCATCCTGCTCCTTTTCCTCCTCGCTATTGTCACCCACATGAACCAAACAATAAATCTCTTTTTAGAGGTAATAAATTCCCCTTTCCTCAGCCAGCCTCTCCAACAGGACGTGCTGCTCTGCAGGCAGGACACACAGAAGGTCCCCAGGGTAGCCAGGACGGGTTTGACGGCCTGGAATGATGTCCTGGGAGGGTCTGGTGTCCTGGAATGATGTCCTGGAAGGGTCTGGTGTCCTGGAATGCTGTCCTGGGAGGGTCTGGTGTCCTGGGAGGGTCTGGTGTCCTGGGAGGGTCTGGTGCCCTGCAGTGCTCAGGCTGGGGCCCAGTGGGAGGCTCGGATCAGGTGCCAGCCCAGAGTGACCCCAGGGGGGTGACCCTGAGGGGACACCGGTGTTTGCCAGCTGCAGGCTGCAAAAGGGCAGCACAGACAGCCCGGCATGGTGGCCTGGCCTGGAGAGGCTTCTCTCCATGCAGAGAGTGCAAAACGAGGGGACACCTTCTCTGGGAATTGTACAAGAGCTTGATCAATCTCTTTGCAGGCACCTTCTGCTTCACCTAAGGACACATCCCCTTCATTTTCCCTTTTCCCAGTTCAGTACCTCTCTTTGCCATGAGCTTCCAAGGCCGGTAGTTTTAGGAGTTAGTGCCACCTCCTTGTCAATGGAAGAAGATAAAACCAGCTGGATTTCATAAAGTACTTGGAGTGCTTCAACATTAATTGCATGCTGCCTTTCATTATTTGTTATTAATATTCAAGGGGATCTTTGAAGAGCTTCAGATAGTCTGTCTTTTAACAGAACACCAAAAGTTTAAGTACTCAGTGAGCTTCTGCCTTCCTGATCAAAAGGCATCTCACCATATGGGGAAAAAAGTCCAGGATCCCACTCCTGTTTACAATTATAAAATAAGGAATTGAATTCCACTAAGCTCTGCCTCACCGATGGAAATGGAGCTCCAGCACCTGGGAATGGAGACGCTAATTGCCACTGCCCTTAATTCCATCCATTTCCTTCCCATTCTGGTGGTTTCTCTGGCAGAAATCCCATTTTTCTGGCAGTCCCTGAGCACTGGGGATTGTAGTATTGCATTCGGGGAGCCCCTCTCCAAAACGAACCACAACAGGGGATGAACTGGGCTCGGCACACGGGGGAGGAGCAGGACTGGGAGGGAGCCAGGGGATCCCAGAGGGAATTCCTTTGGGCTGTGCCCCCAGAGCCCCTGCAGAGGGCAGGGAGCTCAGGGTGTGCACCCTGCAGCACAGCTCACAGCTCTGCTGTCCCGGAGCTGCAGGAGCAGCCCCTCCTGCCTGCCCTGCCTTCTGCTGGGCAGCACCAGCCCTGAACCAGCCACAGAGAGGGGGAGAGCAAACGGAGCAGCTGCTGCATCTTTAAACACCCCTAACCCCAAATAAATGTTTCAGTTAACAAGTGTCTGCTAATGAAGAGGAGCCGTTTGTTAGGAAACATGTCTCTGTTTTTAAAGGTTGCCATTTATAATTGTTTAGCTTTGTGCTTCCCTCCCTTCTCCCAAGCAATTTGTGTTGAAAAATAGGGATTTTCAAACTGTTCCTTTCAACTACAGAACAAATACCTGTTTGACAATGTTTGGGTGCAGCCTCCTTACTTCCTTCTTCCCACGTCACAATTTTCTTTTGCCATGAAAACAAAGTCCCTTCCCCGTTTATCATGCACTCCTCTCTGACTTTGCAGAGCCTCATCCTCCCAGCAGCTCCCTTCTGACTGACAGAACAAACTCCTGCCCTTCCATCCCAGGAGAGCAGGAGCTCAGTGAGGAGGGAGCCCGTGGGCAAGGACAGCTCCTGCCCTTCAGGAGGGGCAGAGGAGGTGTCAGGGATGTGCACGCAGGGCTGGCAATCCCCAGCTTGCTGGGGAACCCACCTTAAATCAGGATTCAGCCTTACAATTTCTCTCCACTACAAGGAAACACATTGAGGAAAATGATGACTATTATTGTAGCACCAGGAAACCCAATAAAAATGCATAAATCCTCTATTACCGTACACCTTTATATTCTCATTAAATATTCTCCCTGGCTTTATAGGACATTGTTTTATATGGAAACATAAAGGACAAGTTTGTTCAGCTCCCAGGGACAGGAGGCCTGGGCAGGCTCTGTGAGGGAGAGTTTCACTGCCAAAGCAGAGCAAAACCCTGGGGAAGGAGGCTGCACACCCCCCCAAGGCTGCCTGACTCCTCCCTGGCAGCCAGCACCCCCACGCCGTGCTCAGGAGACATTCCTAACCCATCCTGAGGGAGCCCATCCTTGCTGTGCCCCCACAGCATCCCACACCCCACTGCTGCCAGCTCAGAAACCTGCCCAGCCCTGGGAATGTGCCAGGGGGCAAGAGCAGACCAGGAGGAAAAGGAAGGACAAACAGAAGGAAGGACAAACCCCTGTCCCACAGCAGGTCTGACACCCCCAAGTGCTCTCAGGTAATTGAAAGTGAATGGATCAATGAGAGACAAAGCGTGCCACCAACAAAGCAAATTCTTAATTATTCAAACACCACTGGTTTGGTTCTAATGAAATAAACAGTTCAATAATTAGCTCCTGAAAGTCTGCAGCAGGTCCAAGTTCTCCCAGCTTGCCTCCAGCCTCGGCTTCCATTTGTGTTTCCATTCGATTTCTGACATACTTAAATCTTTCTACAGATCCATAAACATGCAAAGGCCTTTAGAAGAAAAATACCACATTTGCAAAGAGAAGCTGAAGTGAGTTACACACAGAGAAACTCAGGCTAGAAAAAGCTCCTAAAAACTGAGCACGTGCTTGTTTTCTAGCAGCTCGTTCCAGAGTCCACGGGAAAGGACAGGAGCAAGGTCAGCATGTCCTCAGGGAAGTTTGGAGCTTGGGTTGGAGCCCTGAGCTGCTGCTGGCACAGAGTGGGCACAGACACCCCAGCACCTCCCCTTGCCCAGCATCAGACATGGACAATCACTGTAAAAAGCATCTCCAGATCAGGGAATTCTCACACAGGCCACTGCAGGTGGCCCTACCTGCCCAGCACAATGCCAAACCAGCTCCAGGATCTTCACTGCCACAAGGTCACAGAATCACAGAACTTAAAATAAAACCAAATGCAACATCTCAGTGACACAAGCAGAAGAAAACAGACAAACATCTTCCGCTCACTCAAGCCATTGTTTTCCATCTGCAGAGATCCCAAGCTTTTGTGAGCAGACCAAGTGACGCTCAGACAGCTCCCCTCTCCTCCCCAAGGTCTACATAAGCTCACTTTTTCAACTCCAAGGTAATTTCAGTGTTTACAGCTCCAATTAATCTCCAGAGAGCTGACAGAGTTAATAAGATCTCGGCTGGGCAAAAGGGAAGGAAGCAAATAGAGGCTGAAAGCAGAGCTGTTTGTGTGACCAGCCTTGCCCCGGGGTCCCAGAGCCCTGTCCCCTCTGGGGCTGGGCAGGGGCAGCACTGCCCTGCCCTCCTCAGCAGTGCCCCTGTCCCTGCCAGGCCAGCAGGGACAGCCCTGCCAAGGAGCTCTGCAGGGCAGAGCCTTCAGCCCCTCCCCTCCTCTTCCCTTCCCCTGCAGACCCCCAGCTTCCAGGGCCAGTCGCCCAGACTGCCTGACAGCACTGCTGCACGCCTGTCCAAACACTGATAGAGCTTCATTGGGGCAATGTTTATCCTCCTTGTGGCAGGGATATCCACTGGAAACACATTTGGAACGTCAAACAAAGCACAGACAACAAAAAAGAGAAATCACCACAGGAAGCACAGCAAAATCATCCCCAGGTACTTCCTGCCCCAAAGCTTCCACAGTAGTGATAGGAAAGGCTCTTGAATGACAGAATTATAGAAGTTTGGGGTTGGAGGGACCCTAAACCCACCCAGTGCCCCCCTGCCATGGCAGGGACACCTCCCACTGTCCCAGGGACACCTCCCCTGTCCCAGGTGCTCCAGCCCCAGTGCCCAGCCTGGCCTTGGCACTGCCAGGGATCCAGGGCAGCCCCAGCTGCTCTGGGCAATCTCAGTTAAATTAAACCAGGAGGTTTTGTTGCTTCAAGAGAGAAAATGGGGAAAAAATTATACTCAATTCGGACTTTGTTTTTCTCCTCAAGCACTCTAAAAGATAAATTCAGATTTATTTTTAAAACTACTATGGAAGATGCCAAGTTCATTTAGGCAAAAAGCACTGACAGTGGGATCTGTGTTGTGCCCTGTCCCAGCCTCCACCAGCTCCACCACTGTCAGACTCACTTGTGGAGCCATGAGGTGAAACTAATGCATTCAAACGTGCTGCCATATTATGTTAACAGAGCTGGAGCTGAGTGCATCCCATCCCATCACATCTTAAACTGATTTCACAGCGTGCAACACAACATGACAAATTAGGAAACAAAGGATAAGCAGCCCGTACCTGATTGTGCACTCAGTCTGCAAGCTGAGGCATTGCACATAGAGGGAAACACCTCCACTCTCCTGGCTGCTCATCCGTGCTCCTGGCCAAGGAACAGCCCCACAACTTGCACTTCTCTTGACTTTCTAAGTGTATATTCTTACAGAAGCCCACCGAGGCAAGCAGAATCAGTTCCCACGGCACAGACAGGAGGTTGAGTGACAAGGAAAACCTAAAGGTACATCCAAAGTCAAACAAAAACCCCTTGCAGCCTCTGGCCAAGCCTTTACCCACAGGACAATCCTTTATCAAGTGTTCATATTGCAAAAATCACACGCTGCAGCAGGAAAGAATTGGCTCAAAGAGGGCTTGGAGAACAGCGAGGATTCTCCTCCAATTGCAGTGATTTCAGCTGAGATCCTCTGGCAGAGCCAGGAGAAGCTCTTACAGCCCAGCAAATGCAGCCTCTGGGATGAGGGAGGAGACAGACCCCACAGCTTTTGGCATTTCCCTCAAGGCAGGAGACAGACCCCACAGCTTTTGGCATTTCCCTCAAGGCAGGAGACAGACCCCACAGCTTTTGGCATTTCCCTCAAGGCAGGAGACAGACCCCACAGCTTTTGGCATTTCCCTCACCCTGTGCCAACCTGGGCTTGAAACTGAAATGCCAGCACCCCGTGGGTCGGCAACAAAAGCAGGGAGAGGGAGGAGACAGCTGGGCAAGAGCTTGCACTGCTGGAAAGGCACAGTGAGCTCCAAGGGAGGCAGGTTCTGCAGCCCGGGGACACGCTGGGGACACGCTGGGACAGCTCAGAGGGCTGAGCCCCAGCACCAAACCCGGGCACAGGGCACAGGCTGCACCCTTGGCTTGAGCAGCCCCAGGAAGGAGAGCCCAGTGTTTCAAGCCAAAAGACAAGCTCAGTCCCACTGCTGCTTTCCCATCTGGACTGGAGCTTGAGCCTCAGCCTATAATCAGCACCTGTAAAATTCAATTAGAAGCCCAGATAAAGCTGTGAGATAAGGACAGACACTCCAAGGCAGTCTCTTCTGCTTGCCCTGTTCCAGCCAAGTTTGGTCACTGTGGAGTCAGGCCACTCAGATGATTTCAGTCTTGCAGGCTTTGAAGCCTTTGGGTCACACAGAACAACTGAGAGTGGGAGCTGTGGCAGTTTGTAATTATCTGTTGGGGTTTCTCTCACAGATAATTATTTGAGATTGTCTCTTACAGCTCAAGGAATTAACACAGCTTCCTTCCTCTGACACCATGGCCTCACCCTGGTGGCCGGGGGAAATCAAAGGGATCCCTTGATCTCCAAAAGCCCTGCAAGAGCTCCACAACTCCTGTTCCTCCCTCAGAGCTGTCCTGTCTGCTCTGGTCCCAGGCCAAGACAGCAATTAACTGCACACTGCGACTTAAAAGCTTAGGAATAACCAGACTGAAATGAAAGCAAGCTACCAATCTAGCAGGTATAAAAGCAGAATTATAGCTTGGGCACAGCTACATCTCCTCCCAGTGCAGAGGGGGGATTTTATCTCCTACAGATCAAATAGCCTCAAACTCAAGAGAAGTTTGAAAGAAAAGAGAGTGGAGAGGATTTTTAACTTTTGATATTATGGAGGCAGTTATTTGAGTCCTATTTGCAAAGCCAGGTAAACACAACTCGGAGTTTTCTGTGCAAGGCTCCTAAACGTTGGCAGACACTGCAGTCTGGCTTGTGTGGAGTGGCCATCAAGTGAGCTAACGCTGTTAGGGGACTCTGTCTGCTGTTTTATTAGCTGTTCTCAGGCAGACACGATGATCTGAGGCTGGAAGATTTATACAGACAGTGTATTTTATTAGATCAGCTGCTGGAACCTGGGGGAAAAAAGCAGGACAAGCTCTCAGGCACAGCAGCCATGAAGACTGCTGTCCCTGTTCCAGCAGTCAGACCCATAAAATATATTGCCTCTTCCTTGAAGCCTTCCCTCTGCCATTTCACTCACTGGCAATACAAAAAACTGTCAGTGACTCCTGCTTTTTTAAATATAAAGTTTTTTATTTCTGAGGAGCAGCTGCAGCTCAGCACCCCAGAGCCCAGTCCTCAGGGGGTTCTGGAGCTCCTCAGCCCCCGAGCAGCAGCCAGGGTCCCAGTGCCAGCAGGAGGAGGCCACAGGGCTGCTCCATCCCCTGGGTGCCACAGCCCCATCTCTGCCACCGCAGGACGTGCACAGCCCGTGATTTCAGCACGGGGGTGCCCTCCCTCAGCTCCTGACTCTGCTTTGCTCCTGTGCCCCCGAGCCTGCCAGGCTCAGCAGGCAGGGCTCCAGCCTGCCCTGAGGGCACCTGTGCCTCGTGCCAGCCCCGGCAGCCGCCCCTCATGCCCTTGAGGCACATTCAGTCTGTCCCTGTGCACTCAGTTTCAGCTCCACTCCTGCCTTTCTGCAGCCTGTCCTAAAAAAGCCAGCCAGATATCCTTTCCTTCACTCACAGCCTATTGAGTGACCTTGGCAATGGTCTAATCTCTCCTGGCAGATTCAAGATAGAGAAAACAAGCAATGGAGACAGACCTGCTGGGCTCTGCTATTGATCAGCCCTTGAGTGAAAGCTCATTATGAGCAGCAGGAACGTGGCAGGAGCAAGTTCTCCTCCAGAGCAGCAGCCAGCGAGATGAGAAACTCTCAGGTGATGGAGGGGTGCTTGGGCTTTGCCTTTTGGGGTGGGAAGGGGGAAAAGGGCAAGGGGAGGAAGAAAGAGCAGACAACACCGTGTCCAGCAGGGCTGTGCATCAGGAGCTCCCAGTGAAGTAAACTGTAAGGTTAGTCATTAAAAAAAATCCATTCATGTTCAAATTCGCAAGGTTGCATTGTAAGACTACAACAAAAAAGGCCAGGCTCTCAAGAAAACCCTGAGGTTTAGCAGGTGTAGGCACACACAAATACATCAGGTGCCATTGGGAGCTCTGCTGCTGCGCTGGCAGCCAGGCTGGCACACGGACTGCCCAGGGTGCCCTCAGCTGCAGGGGGTTGTCCTGAGCTGTCCTGCAGCACGGGAGCAGCTGCAGCTCCTGCAGCCACCCTGGGCACTGCCTGCAGCCACCCCGGGCTGGGGGCACCCCCATTGTCCCCTGGCTGTCCCTGTGCCCAGGGGGACAGACAGGACCTGCCTGGCTCTGCAAGGGCAGGGCACTCCCAGCCCCCTCTGCAAGGTGCCCAAACAAACCTGCCTGCCCACGGGAGGATGGCACCAGTGCCAGGGCTCCCACTGGGCACCAAGGGGAGGGTGGCACAGTGTCCCAGTGCCAGCCTCACACAGAGGCAGGGAGAGAGCAAACCTGAGCTCCTGGAGTGGCTGCTGGGGTCACAGGGCTGCCCCAGCCCATGGGCACACGGGTACCTGGGCACAGATGCTCCAGTCACCCAGGAACTGATGCTCCCTGCCCCCGTGGCCCCCAGCAGCACAGGGAGCACGCTGCTGCAGGAGCCCCTCGCTGCCAATGCCACAGAGCAGGGCAAAGCCCCCAGCCTTTACTGCCCATCCCTGCCTGGAGCCAGCAGTGCAGCCCCTCCTGGGCACTGCCATCAGCCTGCCATAAACACAGCAGGGCCCAGGGTGCTCCAAAGGCAGCAGAGCAGCCCTGGCAGCTGCAGAGCAGCTCACCCCGGGCACCCTGCACACAGCTGCCAGCCAAAGCACACCCAGGGCTGCTCCCTGTGCCCACAGCTCCTGCTGGCAGTGCTGGGAGAGGCTGCTCAGGGCTCAGGGCAGCCCCAAACCCCCTGGCAGTGCCCCTGGGGACACTGCAGTGGTGGGCATGGTGGGCTGGTGGCTGACCTGGTGATCTTAAGGGTCTTTTCCAACCTTACCAGCTCTGGGATGCTGCCCTCTGATTTCATGGAGAGACTTTAGACACCTCTGTTTCCTCAGGAACACTCTGCAGAAGGACAAAAGCAGTGGGGAAAGTGATGCAGTGTGGGAGGACTGCAGAAAGCAATTGTGATGTGCCTAAAAGCCTCAAAAGCTTTCCTCTGAAGCAAAGTGTTAATATTTTTCATAAAATATTTATAAAGTGGTACATGATATTTATAAAAGAACATCAGCATATTTTTATAGAGAACTTGGAAGTTCTCAATACTGGATTTAGCAGAAATAGAGAAGCTCTCTTTTAGAGTACTTTGCATCCTTTTGCATAATTTCCTTGGCATGTTGGGTTTTTATTAAACTTTATAGGATGATTTCCAGAAGTTGCCCAGTGGTTATAAAGCTATACCTGATTTGAAAGACCCTTCTCAGAACAGAGAATAGAGTTCTATAAGAACACATCTCTTCTTATAAAACTCCTAGAAAGGAATCCATATCTTTTCCTCACAAATTTCATCAGGAGCATTTACAATTTCACACAGCAGCTGAAACCTGTGCAGCGAGTCCCAGAATAACCAGTTCAAAGGGGAGCTGCCCACACGGGTGGAAGAGCAGAGGGGAGCAAACTGCAGCAGGTGCCCCTGGGTGCCCGAGGTGCCAGGGCCAGGCTGGGCAGGGCTGGGGGCAGCCTGGGCTGGCACAGAGGGTTCTGCCCTTGGAGCCTCTTCCAGCCAAAGCCACTGCACGATTCCATGGCAATCCTGACCCCTGTTGGCACTGTCACAGTTATTACCCCAAAATGTCCTTATTCCTGTTGGATTAGCAGGGGGAAAGCAGCCCAGCCCCTCAGTGTTTCCTAGCCTGAAGGAAAATATCCTGTCCACGAAGCAAAGCTCTATTTCCCGTTGCAATTGTGGATTTTCTGCTAAATAACAGAAAAGGTCAGCTTTAAAACGAAAGCAATACTTCTGGTGGGTGACTGGTGGTCAGTGGGTAAAGCCATATTTCTGCAGCACATTAGTGTTATTGGATTTCTAAATCGCATTTCAGTAGCTGACAAAACATACAGACAAAAAAAAATCCAATATCAGTAACAACACAAACATTGAATGGATTCAGGTAAAACAAGCCAACACCACAGGAACATTTTATTTTAACCGAGCACGTGTACAAGAATCACTCTGGATACTTATTAACAGTGATTGGGATTGAAAACCCCAACATTAAATCACCTCCTACAGGAATTTCTGCTGGGCTTATGCACAAACGTGTCCTAGGATCATAAAAAATTAGTGTCAAATATTCCCCCAGTCCATCCCACCGGCACAAAGCAGACTCAACAATAAAGGTGTGCAGCACAACGTGTTCTCTCCCCCAAAAAACCCATGGAGAGGGAGGTACAGGGGTCCTGCAGAATTCAGTGACTGTTTATTGCAGTATTTAACTCTCCTCCTACTTCCAAAGTTTTTGTTATTAACTGATATAAACCTCCCTCTTGCCTTTGTTCTCTTCTCTTCCCAGGGCACAGAACAATATTTAATTACCACCCCTACTGCCCACAAACCTGCACCCAAGCAGGGGAAACAAAGAGCAGCTGATTGAAACGCTGCACGTGCAGTATCTAACAGCGCTGTGAGTGTGAAGGAGCAGGCTGGCAGTGCTCACTGGCAATCCAAACTCTGGGGGTGACGGTGTGTAACTGTGGGTGCTCCCCACACCTCAGCCTCTGGTCTTGCTGTGCTTCTGCCCTGGAGCCCAGGAAACCCCCAGACGTTATCCCAGCCCAGCCAGCCCTTGCAGTGATGCCTTCTTGAACACGACCTCAGGTTTCACTTGGAGCCCTGGTTCTACACAGAATTTGCTTCCTTATTTTGAGAAGGTGTTTAGCAGCAAACTCCACTGTCATCACTGCAATACCCACGAAGCTCCCTGCCAGAGTCCCACACTGCCCAGAATGACATTTACTGACTCCAAGTGCTGTCTGGTTCGGGTGCTGACGTTTATGGCTCTGGAAGGCAGGAGAGATGTTCCAGCACAGGGAGGGTGCCCAAGCTCCAGGACACCCCACGGGGGGTGACGAGGGAAGGAAAAACATCACCAGACAGATTTTGGGGGGAGTCTGACTCCAAGTGCTGTCTGGTTCGGGTGCTGACGTTTATGGCTCTGGAAGGCAGCAGAGATGTTCCAGCACAGCGAGGGTGCCCAAGCTCCAGGACCCACGGGGTGTGACGAGGCTGGCCCACGAGAAGAGAACAAAGGGCTTAGGGGAGGAAAAAAGTCACCAGACAGATTTTGGGGGGGAGCTCCCTTCTGGCAGGGTGGGCAGGGCTGGCACAGGTGCCCAGAGCAGCTGTGGCTGCCCTGGATCCCTGGCAGTGCCCAAGGCCAGGCTGGGCACTGGGGCTGGAGCACCTGGGACAGTGGGAGGTGTTCCTGCCATGGCAGGGACCTGGGAGATGCTGAAATGCCACCAAAGTGCCACCAAGCAGACGCTTGTGAGCAATTCCAAACGTGCCCCTGTGCCCTCCCAGGCCAAGGAGGGCCACAGTGAAAATCTGTATTTTAAATGCTAATGCAGCCTTCCCAAAGGTGGAGTGGGAAAGGCAATAGAGGTGGTTTGGGGGGTTTGAGCAGAGAATTGCAGTTCACTCAAACCAAATCAGTCTGCCTCATGAATAGCACTAAAGCAGTGTTTGAATGCTGCGTGTGACTGCAGGATAACAGTGACTGTGGACAAGACAAAAATGAACCACCAGGCTGAGGACACGGCCTCCCCAAGCACCTCCTGCTTCCTGAAACACAATTCAGATTATCCAGCTTTTACACTCAGCAGCAGCAGCAGGGGAGGCTGTTTAGCCCACAGAGCACACAGGGCTGCAGTGCCTCCCTAACCTGGCCTGGGGAGCTACTCCAGGCTCTGGATGGCACTTCCAACAAGAATTGCTGCTTTCACACCAGGTTTTCCTGGGCCTGCCACCCCAGCACTGCAGACCCTCAGAGCTCAAGTGGAAGTGACCCCAAGCCAAGTGGTGTAACCTTAAATTGGTTTTTCCTGCCCGAGGGGGGCCCAGTCAGGCTGCAGAGCTGCACTCCAACCTGTGCCGCAGCTCCAGAGCTCCACTCACACAAAAATCCATATTTTGCTTCAGAAAAAGGTTCTCTGCACAGAAAACATTCAGCTGGTCATAAAAGATTGTCTTGCAGCAAATCTGTCTGGTCACAAAGAGCGAGGTGGTGTCAAAGGGGTAGGTGAGAGACGAGAAGCACCAGGAGGAGGAACAGAAGCAGCAGGGGAAGCACAGAGCTTCTGGCAGGCATTTCCAGGCCATTCCCTGCCAGCAGCCCTCTGCACATGCACACACACGTGGCCAGAGATTCCTCCAGTGCCACTGCCATGAGCTCATGTTGGCAGAGAAATGATTAAATGGAGGGTAGTGATTATTTCTCCATCTCACAGCAATACTGGAGGCACTTAATTTGATACAGTCCCAGCTAATAAACAGAAAACAGATGAGATGATTTATCTCTATTTACTAGGAATTCCACAGGGAAAAGAAAACCCTGTCAAATCTGTTTGTGTCTATAATATTGCATGGAAGTCTCTGGTAGCTACTGTGCACGCTGGTCCTAAGGTACAAAATTCATTCATGTTTTGGCTTCTAAAAGCAGCACAAAATGCTCCCTTTTCCTTCTGCTTTGTTGCCCTCATTAGACATCATAAAACAGCACCAAAATCCTTCAATATTCCGTGCACAGGGACCCTGGTGCATGGAGGGGTCTGTAGATTCAGCCTTTAGGTGAATAATTTCAAGCTTTTCCACCCCACCAGCCCAGTGAACGGGCAGGTTTGAGCACACACAGCTCTGGAACAGCTCAGCCTAGCTGACAGGATCAGCTCCATCACCCTCACCACAGAACACATTTTATATCCCCCTCCACCCTGGCAGCCACTAATTCCCAGTGATTTTTGAAGGGGAGACCCTTTCCCAGCACTCACGCAGGGATAACTCCCAAAGATGCTCTGTCAAGTAAAACCAAAGAAATCCCAGCCCTCCAAGTGTGCCCGTGCCTGGGGGTGCCATGCCCAGGGCAGCAGGGCATTGCCCAGCCCTCAGCCACGGTGGCATTCAGGCACAAATGGCTCACCCTGGCACCCCAAGAGCCTGGGGACAGGGAGATCCCTCATGTCCCCGTGCACCATTCCTCCCTTGGCTGCCTCCCACTGCCCCAGCAGCCAGGCTGCTCCCTGTGTGCCTGCAGCAGGCACAGCCAGGAGCTCAGGGCACCAGGAGACTGCCCCGGGCTCCTGGGGACCCGTGAACAACTGGAAATGAAACCAGCTTCAGAAAAGAGAGCTTCAAACAGCATCCCAAAGAGGAGGAGTTGGAGCAGTGCCTCCAGCCTGAGTGGGGATGCACGAGGTCCCTGCCCACCCAAAGCAGCCGCTGACCCTAAAAAGCTTTAGAGTCACTAAACATGCATTTTCTCCCTGGGCAGGAGGAAGAAAATGTTCCCCCCAGGGTCAGGACAGCCCCCTTCCCTTCCCTGGGCACAGCCAAGGCTTGGGGAGGGTTCCTGCCCTGGTTCCAGCCCGGCTCAGCAGCCCTGGGCTCTCCCTGCAGTGCCCAAGCAGTGTCACAGCAGGCCACCCCTGTGTGCATCCCAAACTGCCCCAACTGAGCAAAAACTCCTGCTGGGATTGGGGAAACCAACGCCAGCATCCCTCCGAAAAGAGCTCTCAGCAGGGATGACAATCAGCGAGTGTTTGTCACAGCAGGCCACCCCTGTGTGCATCCCAAACTGCCCCAACTGAGCAAAAACTCCTGCTGGGATTGGGGACACCAACGCCAGCATCCCTCCAAAAAGCTCTCAGCAGGGATGGCAATCAGCGAGTGTTCGGCATTAGTAAGTGTTGCAACGATGCATCATCAGTGTAAAAAGTGCAAGGCAAGGAAAATGGGCCATGAATTCTTCATCAGGGCAGTTCCTTCTCAAATGCACCACAACCACCGTTAGTCTTCATTTTGACAATCCAGCCTAACCTTTTGGAAATGTGACTGCTAATAAACTTGAGGGAATGATACAGAAACTTCCCCTTCCTTGGGGCCGTGCCTGCCCTCTGCAGCCTCTCCCTCTCAGGCGTTTTCAGCACTGTGATCACTGCCCCCTCAGCTCGCAGCTCCCCTTCTTCCTGCCCAGTGCTGCAGCTGCAGGTCTCAGCCACAGCTCCTTGTTCCTCCCCTTTCTCACACACCTTGGGAGTCCCTAAATTCCTGAAATACTCCCAGCACAGCTCAGGGAGCAGAGCCATCCCCCCAGAGCCACCCGCCACTGTTCTGCACAGCCCCCAGGTCACAGCAGTCCTGGCAGCCCCGGGGGTCCCTGCTGCGGGATCTGTCACCCCCAAAGGCCACGTCCCCCCTCAGCAGCTGCCAGGACAGAGAGGGCCAGCAGCAGGAGCTGCCATCCCCTCCCCTGCACAGCTCACCTGCCTGGTGCTCTCTGTGCTAGAGGTTTAAAAGGGATGCTGAGCCCCAAAACCCGGAATGGAAGAGTTTCCTCTTTCAAAGCCCAGTTTACCTCTCTGAGGTAAGCCGTGGAAAGCCCCTTGCAGTCCAGCTCAAGCATTTCTGCCAGGCTTTTCCTGCTCTGAAGCCACCAGCTGAGAAGCTGCTCCTTCAACACCCCATGTGCATGGCAGTTGCATTTGATTCATTATGCTTAATAAGGAAATTGATGTAACATCATTAAACAGTGCAATTAACTGTCCAAATGATGCAATTACATATGTACCCTAAGTACATGAAGAGCCTGGTAATTGCCTGAACATTAATTCAAATTATTCAAGAAAATTATATTTTAAAATACAGATGCTTAGGATGGGAAAATAATGTCAGGAATCCCAAGGCAAAGAAAAGAGCAAGAAAAGAAAAGGCAGCAGCCCAGGCAGTCAGTGCCACAGGCAGGTGCCCTGCCACCCCCAGCCCCAGAGCATCCCCACAGCAGCAGCTCCTCCCTCCAGGGGCAGGAACAGCGGCTCTCCACAGCAGCACAAGGTTTATTTTCAGGAAGCAGCCTGCACAGATTAAATTTTAAAGCCATTCCTCGCTAAATCTTTTACTATTTCTACAAAGGCACACACCTGCACTATCCCCCCTCTGGGACAGAAAATAAACCCCAGCAATTATTTATAGAAACCTGGATCACATTTTCTGCCTCTGTTGAGGCTGAGGCCTCCAAAGAATGGCTGTATTGAGGGTGAAATTATGCTTAAATAAACAGAGTCTATGGGAGGATCCCACTGACTTGGAAATAAAACACCAGCCTTTGTTATTCTACATGAACCACAGCAAAGCCAGAAAAAAACACGTGCAATTTTTCTCCAGTCCAAAGCCATTTGAAATCTCACAGCCTCAAAGCAGGCTCTCCTGTGACAGGAAAAAACTCAGCTGCATCTCCAGTGCCACAAGAACCTGGCAGTGGCTGCAGCTGGGGCAAGCACCATTCCTTACCCTGCTGCAGAACAGCATTTGGATATTTTCCAAGCAGATACAAAAGGTGAAACCCCTTACTGGTGCTTTAGGAAGTTCTGTACCCATTAACACTTTTTACTCTTTTCTTACAGCTGTTGGGGCCATCCTTCAGGTTTGGAAGGTGCTCACAGCCCCCTGCTCCAGTGCTCTTTCCTGCTACTGAATGTGGGCTCCCAGCACAGGAAATGTTACCCAGAGCGTGCAGGGCCATCAGAGCTCTGTAACCTTGGAGTTCAGCAAGGCAGAGCGCGGGATGCACGAGGATTTTTGCATCAATAAAAACCTGACCTGGCTTTCACAGGGTACCCAGCACAGAGCTCTGAGCAGAACTACAGCAGCCAAGCCTGGTCCCACATCCTTCCCTGCTGGGTGCCAACCTCCTCCTCCTCCCAGCTTAAAATGCAATTTTCAGCTGCATCCCTGCCTGCAGCACCAGAGCTGCACCTCGTCCAGGCCCCCCAGATCACTACTGCTGAACACTCAGTTTCCCTGCAATCACCTAGGGATCAATAAACCTGCTTTTGACACGCAAGTGAAAAGTTGTGTATAAGGTTCTTCCACAAAAAAATAATTCAGAGATGTTGCTCTAATAAGTGTCATGAAAATATTAAATCCTCAAAATAATTATTGAAAATAATCTTAATAGTTCTTGAAAAGAAATCCACTTTTTCAAAAAATGGACTGTGTTGCATACATAAATCATGTTGCCACTAAGAAAAATAATTTGCTTCTGAAGTGACATTTGTCAACTAAATGAATAAGTACTCTGACATTTATAGAAACTGTGACACTGCTAGAGCTATACAGTACTGCTTAACGTTATTTTCCTTTTCTATAAAGAGAGTCACAATTTGAGCATAAAAATTGCTCTTATTAGGCAGAGAATGTCAAGTCTCATTGCTAAATTTACTGTAGTGATTCAGCATGAAAACAAGCATTGCCCTTTTGCCTTTCAGCTGCTCTGTTCAAGTGCCCATTCATTACCCACATTAACTCCGCTGCCGTGGCACTGCCAGGGCCAACCAAGGGAATTTCACGGGAGCCAGAAAACCCTGGGCTCCTCCCAGCAGGGATGCCAGCTCCCAAACACAGAGCCCAGCCAGCCCAGGGAGGCTGCCAGGGGCTGCGACAGCCAGCACAGCCCTGGGCACAGCTGGCAGGCCACCCTGCTGTGCCCAGAGCCTGCCCACCCTGTGCCCAGGCTGGCTGAGCCCAGCAGGAGCAGCCAGGAGTGGCAGCCAGGTGTGGCAGCCCTGCTCCAGAGGTGGCACAGCTGGAGAGGGCCCTGCAGGGCTCTCTCAGGATGCTGTGAGGTGCTGAGGGTCTGGAGCCCTTCCCTGCCCGGGACAGGCTGGAGCAGGGTCCCTGCAGGGAGCTCAGGATGCTGTGAAGATGCTCAGTGCCTGCAGCTCCTGCAGCTCCTCTCAGGGTGCTGTGAGGTGCTGAGGGTCTGGACCCTCCCTGCCCAGGACAGGCTGGAGCAGGGTCCCTGCAGGAACTCTCAGGATGCTGTGAAGATGCTGAGGGTCTGGAGCCCTTCCCTGCCCAGGACAGGCTGGAGCAGGGTCCCTGCAGGGCTCTCTCAGGATGCTGTGAAGATGCTCAGTGTCTGCAGCTCCTCCAGCTCCTCTCAGGGTGCTGCGAGGTGCTGAGGGCCTGCAGCTCCCAGCGCCCAGGACAGGCTGGAGCAGGGTCCCTGCAGGGCTCTCTCAGGATGCTGTGAAGATGCTCGGTGCCTGCAGCTCCTGCAGCTCCTCTCAGGGTGCTGTGGGCTGCTGAGGGCCTGCAGCTCCCAGGACAGGCTGTGGGAGCTGGGCTGCTCAAAGCACAGCCTGGAGACCCCAGACGTGTCCCAGAGCCCAGCGGGGCAGGGCAGGGGTCCCGAGGCTGCTGAGCTGGGGCAGAGCCAGCTGGGGACAGCAGGAGAGAGAGCAGCCCTGGGCTGGGAGGGACCAGGGGCCGAGGCAGAGCAGAGACAGGAGGAAGGGATGCCAAGGGGTGTCGGGGTTCACTGTTGTTTGTCTCTGCCCCGATACAGGAACAGGTGGTTCTGGGTGGCTGCACAGTGAGGGACGAGTCTGGACTCTCAGGTTTTCTGTCTTCAATCTTGTTCATTAATTCCTATCTACAATATTTTCTCTCTGCCCAGCCAGGACAGCCCAGTGCACTCCCCCCGCCCACGGGACGGTTGTGTCTTTTATAGTGAAAATTACGTCTATCATATTTACCTTTAATTCCCAATACTTTTCACCCTTATTGACAAGTGTACCTTCACCACGAACCAATCCAAAAGTGCCAACATCACCACAGAAAATGGAAGACATGAAGAAGAAAGAAGAACCCAGGACCACGCCCTGAATCCCCCATCTTGTCTTCATGGCCCCCCTGTACCTAAATTCTAAAATTTATATTTCACCTTGCAAACACACTGTTCACACCCTCCATTTCCTCATACACAGATGTTTCATCTCTAGATGGATCCAAGTCAAGCCACCAGACACTTTTGGCAGCGTTGCAGGATCTCCGAGCCCCCCAAGGGTTCTCTCAGCGACTCTGGACATTCAGTGATGTGCTGAGCTCCCACAAAGGGGCACCATCCACCAAGGAGGAGCCCAAGGATGAAGCCAGCCTTGGACATGCAGCCATGCCAGGGCAGGTTCCTCCCAGCACAGATCCCAGCGTGCAGCTCAACTCCACGCACAAACCAAAACCTTCCCCTAAATGTTTAAACAATTTAGGAGTGTACACACAAACCAAGGCCCATTTGGAGACCAAAATCAAAGCAATCCATTTTTCCAGATGCTCTACTGGTTGCTCCAGCTGTAATGGCACTCCTATAAGGAGCTGTAATAAAGAAGACAAAATGCTCATGCGATCCAGCAGGAACAGAGGCAAACAGCCATTAATATTGCTCTCCCAAAGAAAAATGGCTCGCTGAACAGCCTGAAAGGACACCTGACATGCATCTCTCCCTTCTTCCACAAAATATAACCATACATAAAACTGATATGATTACTTGCTAAATCTAATAAGTTTCTTTTTCTTTGATGGTTGTTTGCTCCTTAATGTGCTTTAAATGCATAATAAAAATATAATGAAAAACATACATTTATTCTATGTGGCAGCTACTGCATATTCCATAAAAAAGTAATCTTATAAAGTTTAATTTTACAGTGTTTCTTAAATCTATTTCTACTTATTCACTATATGCTGAAGGTATCTGCGAAGGAATTTAATACTGAACATAACCCTTTTCTTCACTGATATTAATGCCAAATTTTCTTTTTACAGTCATTGTCTTGTCCCTTCTGTAAGCCTAGAAAAGGAAAAGCAAATGGATTTAATGTTTCCAAAGAGTCTCATTAAAATGTAAAGTCCAAATATCCACATAATTTTTTCCCTGATTGCTTTAGGGCTGTTGTGGGATTTTTCCTGTCTGGGCATTTGTCTTCCATAACATTTTAATTTCCTTGAGAAAACTCTGGACTGAGCTTATCTCCTTGCCACTGGTGATATCAGAGCATCTGCTTTGCATTAAGGGAATGCAAATGTGAGCAGAGCTGAATTAAAGACCACTTGCTTTTCAGAAGGCATTTGTCAGGAGAAGCACCAGCACGTAAAAGCTATTGACAGGAAACCCCCTGCAAACCTTTAGGTTAAGGCACTCCAGGAAAACCTCGTGGGACTTGCTTCCCTTTGCAGCAGAATTTACTGCCAGAAATCAGATTTGCAGCCAATAATCAATCTCCTACATTGCACACCCTTGGCTCCCGTGCCCTGCCAGTGATGTAGAGCAAGGACAGCCCAGCCCGGGAGGGTGGGCAGTGAGGAGCTGCCAGCCCAGCCCTGGGGCACAGGGGGCTGCTCTCCCTCCGTGCCACCTCAGCCTGGTCTTCACTTCAGCCCAGTTTCTCATTAACAGCCCAGCTGTGTGAATAAACCATGCTGGTGCCAGAGATTCCTGCCCAGTTAATTAGGGGGCATTCCCACCCCAAAAGACAACGATTCCAGGAAGGTTCTGGTCCCTGCACAGGCCCTGCAGCCCCACGGTGCCCCTGCATCCATGCCAGTGCCCGTGGGCACGGCTGTGGTCAGCCCTGGTGCCCTGCAGGAGTTCCTGCTGCTCCACCCAGCCCACCCAGCCGCCCTGGGGCTGGGGTCCCATCCCCTCCTGCACCCGGGCCCCAGAGCTGGGGTAAAACAGCCCCTGCAGCCAGCAGAGCTGCTCTGCCACCACAAAGTGCCACTGGAACGCCCGTGCTTGTGACAGATGGCAGAACCAAGTTCACTTCAGCCCAGTTACTCATTAACAGCCCAGCTGTGTGAATAAACCATGCTGGTGCCAGAGATTCCTGCCCAGTTAATTAGGGGGCATTCCCACCCCAAAAGACAACGATTCCAGGAAGGTTCTGGTCCCTGCACAGGCCCTGCAGCCCCACGGTGCCCCTGCATCCATGCCAGTGCCCGTGGGCACGGCTGTGGTCAGCCCTGGTGCCCTGCAGGAGTTCCTGCTGCTCCACCCAGCCCACCCAGCCGCCCTGGGGCTGGGGTCCCATCCCCTCCTGCACCCGGGCCCCAGAGCTGGGGTAAAACAGCCCCTGCAGCCAGCAGAGCTGCTCTGCCACCACAAAGTGCCACTGGAACACGCCCGTGCCTGTGACAGATGGCAGAACCAAATCTGCTCCAAACCATTTGAACTGGGAGTGAACGTCCTCTCTCTGGCTCCCGGGGGTGCTGCCCTGCAAACAGCACACCCGGCCCTAGCAGAGCTTCAGGGATCCCCTCTGGAGTCACCCTGCATGGAATCACCCTCGGGGCTCAAAGCTCCTCCTGAGCCATGACTGCAGTTCACGTTCTTGCACCTTTTTCTGCACCTGCTCCTTGATACTCTTACTGCTGCTTCTCCTCCATCTTTACCCTTAAACACAAAACACAAGAGCCATTTGCTCATCTGAGCAATATTGACAGGTTGAGTTTGCTCAAACAACAAGGATCAATAGCGCGCAGAACTCGAGAGACCTGCCAGGACATGGAACAATATAATAAAGATCAAGGTGACAGCAGGTTTTAATTACATGAGAGGAGAGAGGAAGGTGTGTTCTGCAAGGTCTTTGCAATTTGAAACTATAATCAAAATGTCATCAGCCTGCCTCTCGTATTTTCAATCTCTTAGGAAAATGACTAAAATGGTACAACATTTTCAGATTAATTTTGATGCCTCCGTCAGAAAGGCTGACATTTGGCTAATGTCAGACATCACCTACACTGTCGTTTGATTTCTCTCTTCCCCTCGGGTGTCACTTCCCTAATGACCCAGGAGTGGTAACGAAACAGCGAGCAGACTAAAGACAGAGCTGTGGAAAACGAAGCAATGTCTGCTCTGACATTCACGTGCTGCTCATGGAACACTCACGAGTGTGTGTTATTTGCCAAGCCACGTGACACAGGCGTTCAGAAACCACGTGTGAGCAGTCTCATCATTTATCAAAATTTGTAATGAATTTGTTTGCTTCAGTGCCTCAAGAATTCGCATCAGAACACAAAATATCTGTGAGGAACACCACGAAGCCTCCCAAGCTTCACAGCCACATCACCCTGCACTGCAGGAGCAGCTCTGCCCTCCCTGCCACATGAAACATGGTGTGACCCATGACCTTCCTGTGCTCAGCCCACGCCCTCCTGGTACATCCTTATCCCCTTTCCTTCCTTTCAGTCTCCTGGGAGGCTGAAATCCAATAACATGCCAAAAAACTGACATTTCCTTCCATGGAGAGCCCTGTGCCAGCAGTGACACATCAGACAGGAGGAGAGGGAGCCCAGCACAATGCAAGAGCCAGGAGCTATTGATCCCCTTGTGAGGGGAACACCCAGGTGTTGTGTGCACCTGGGAGCAGGGACACAAAGCTGAGCGGGCAGGGAGGGTCTGGCTGAGCCTGCCCCGTGGGGCTGCAGCACCCCAGCTCTGCAGGTGCAGCCCCAGCCAAGCTGCAGAGCCCGGGGCAGGTGCTGAGCACGGCAGGGGGACCCTGGGGACCCTCGTGGTGGGGCTGGGGTTTGGGTTTGGGGTGAGTTCTGGGGATCCCAAAGCCCCCTGGGTGTGCTCAGGTGTCTCTCAGGTGTCTCTCAGTGTCCCTGAGGTGTCCTGCAGGGTGCTCAGGTGTCCCTCAGATGTCCCTGAGGTGTCCTGCAGGGTGCTCAGGTGTCTCTCAGGTGTCTCTCTTTGCTCTGGGAGCTGTGCCTCGGTGCCCAGCAGGAATTCTTTGGGTGTGTGCTCAGGAGGTCGCTGGTTTGGGGGTCCCCAGGGTCCCCCTGCCGTGCTCAGCACCTGCCCCGGGCTCTGCAGCTTGGCTGGGGCTGCACCTGCAGAGCTGGGGTGCTGCAGCCCCACGGGGCAGGCTCAGCCAGACCCTCCCTGCCCCCTCAGCTTTGTGTCCCTGCTCCCAGGTGCCACACAACACCTGGGTGTTCTCACAAGGGGATCAATAGCTCCTCTGAAACTTAAAAAAAAAATAAAAACTTGTCTGAAAGCTTTTAAAAAATAGTTAAAAAGCCATTTTTCTTGTGAGCCTGAAAGTTTAAACAAAGGCCAAAACAATTTTATTTTTTTTTGAGGCAGGAAAGCTGCAGCAGATAAAGGAACCAGTCATGTTCTTCACCTTTCAAGAGGAGAGAGAAAATTCCCTTCATGATGCCCGCCAGGTTTGCTGCATGGACATCACTGTCGTGGCAGACTCCTGGTCCCAGACAGACAGGTCTGCTTCTCCCAGCAGAGTGCCCAACATTACTGCTCCTGTAATTGCAACGGAGTGGGGACTTGACTTTTAGTACTGAGGTGGAAGAACCTTGTATTTTAAAGATGAAATGTTGTTGTTGGAGCTAACAGAAAGTGTTCTGGGGAAGGGATAATGTCTGCATGCTCCTGCATGAAATGTCTGCATGCGTGATGCATGAAGGCCAGCACTGCACTCCTGCAGCCCCGTCTCTCCAGCTTAGCTCCCAGCCTGCCTTCCCTGGCTGTGTGCACGTCCCAGCCCGCAGGGCCACTGCCTCTGCTCACAAATCCTTACCACGGAAGAGTAAATCCTTCAGGAGAGGGAGTTACGTAACGGAATATCCATAATTAAATTGAGCTGTGACACCAACAATCAGGCTGTGAGGAGCACAGGCTGGGCTGGGCTGGGCAAGGAGAGCAGGGCTCAGGGGATGGCTGGAGCTGCCTGCAGCTGGCTGAAACGGGGTCAGAACAGCCACTGGCTCTGCCTCAGCACAGTTTCGTGGGTCTTTGGCTGTAAATACCTTGTCCAAATCTCACTGTCATCAGTAACAGCTTCCCCAGGCACTTCACGTGTTCAGTGAAGCTGCTGGCGCTGAGTGACAAGCCCTGGCCCAGGCTGGGCTCGCAGTCCCCGGGCACAGCAGCCAGCCAGGCTGCCCCCCAGCTGTGCCAGCTCGGGGGTGCCCAGCACAGCTGAACGGGACCATTCCCAGGCTGGGCCATCGGGAACCCAGCCCATGGGAGCTGCAGCCCAGCCCTGGCCCCTCAGCCCCTCCTGCCCTGCCCCTGGCTCCCCCAGCCTCAGCAGAGCCTCAGGCACGTCTGGAGTCCTTCCTGGTCCTGATCTTCAGCCAGACCTGGCAGAGGCAGGGCAGAGCTGCAGGGTGACAAAGAACAACGAGAGCATTTGGGATGGCATGAGGGAAATGGGCTGGGAGGGTTTGGGTTTCCCACGCGGGGAGAACCTGCAAGGAGCCAAAGAGCACCTGGGCACCAGAGCTGTGGCTGCTGGTTGCTGCCAGAAGAAGCCCCACGCAGCCACAGAAAGGTGCTGCAGCTGCAGCTGCAGGGGTGTGACAGGCACGGCAGCCTGGGGACACGCTGGAGCGGGGCTGGCCATTTTCCACGCTGAGGAAACCACGGTGTGCAGGTGCTGCAGCTCTGCCACAGCACATGGAGCACAGCTAACCCAAAACCCACAAAGGTGTCCCTGGGGCACGCAGAGAAGAGATGGAAACGCTGCCAGGAGCAAAGCTGCCAAAGCCCAGCAAGCAGCAGCAGATCTGGGGCAGCAGTGGATGAGCTGCAGGTTCACAGGGCCCAGGGGAGCTCATGATCCACAAGGTCAAGCACAGCTGGCACATTTTAAACAGAAAGGGAGATAAAACACGAAGCTTTATTTGAAATCAAGCACAGAAGGAACCAACAGCTACTGAATTTCAACAGGATTCAAGTGACTGCAGCCTTTGGAGTCCTTTGAAAGCCGTGTGAGTAACTATCCCCCAAAGTGTGCTCACACACAAGTAACTTGCCTAAATAAATTCCTTTAAATCAGCCCTGCTCAGCTGGCACACTTCAGAGCACAGCCAAGTGTGCAGCTACACAGTGCTGTAATTAGGAGCAGTACAACACTGTCACATGGACATTTCTCTGAGCCTTCCAAGACGTTTCTCCTCCCTGTTCCTCACAGCTGAACCAGCTCAGGGCACAGGTGCTGCTTTAAGACCCTCATAGAAGGTGGATAAGGACGAGTGTAAGAGGAAAAAAAAGGATTAAAAATTACAAAACAAACCCAAATAGATGTCCTCTTTCCCTCAAATGTGAAAGCACAGTTAGTGCTTGGGAAGTCAGGGGATCTTTGGGAAGCAGTTCCTGGCCCCGGGCCCTCCCTGAGCTCTGCCCCATCCGTGTGTGCCAGCAGATCCTTGCCCCTGCCCCGGGGCACTGCACCCAGCCTGAGCCCAAATATCACCATATCCTTTGGAAACCAGCAGGATTTCAGCAGAACTAAGCAAAGTTTAATCCTTTAGGTGTTCCCAGGAGGAACTGGGCTAAGCTGTGCTCTGCTGCTGCTGTGGTCCCCCCTGTGAGCTCAGACTGATTCTGCAGCTGCTGCTGGTGTGCTTTGCAGGAACAAGAGTGGAAATGCCTCCCAGGAGAGGCCCCTGGCAAAACCCCCTGCGGCAGAACGAGGTGTCTGAGCACTGACAACACAAGGAGAAGGATGTGCTGCTCTCCAGAGTGTGCTGGGGACAGTCACGAGCTGTGAGATGCAAAAGGACACGGGGAAGATGACTTTCATTCTGGCTCAAAGGCAGCAGGCTCCTCGACTGAAGCAGCTGCTGCCCCCAGCACGTTCCCTGGATGGCCTCGGGCACATTAAAACCCAGGCAGGCAGGGAAAGGGGCCAGGGAAGGCAAATCCATTGGGTTTGCTGTCTGCAGGGATGCTGCTGGAGGCACTCACAGCAGCCTGAGCCGCTCTGCAGAGCACGGCATGTGTCACACCCTGCCAGCCCCAGCTGGCCCTGCTGCCCACCCACGGGATGGAAAGTGCCTTTGGACGCACGGGGGTGACTCTGGGGGCTGTGGGACACTCAGCCAGGTGCTGAGGTTTCCATGGCTGGGATTGTTCAGCAGCATGGGGGGATTTGCATCCACCTTAGCAGTGCTTCTGTCAACCACCAGCAGTAAAAGGAGGCAGAAACTTGGCAGTTCTAGGAAACTTTGCCAGCCTTTTCTTCATTATTTTCATTTTCTGCCTGTTTTGCCTACATAATTCCTATTCTGTCCTGCTTCTCACCATCAAGCTTCCTTTCTTCCCCCTCCCATCCCTTCCTAGAGAACTCTCTGCCTCTTATCCTCCGTCTCCTTTCACACACACTGTGACTGGCAGCACAGAGCACTGTGCAAGTTCCCCTCAAAGCCTTGGGAGAGTTTTGTGCTTCTGGCACAGCTTTGTGTTCTTCTGCCTTTGTGTTATCCAGAAAGGCTGGGAGGTTCAGCTTGCAGCTTCCAAGAAAGCATCCAAGCATTGTCAAACACCTGAGCTCTGAGCAGCTCACACCGATGGGGACAAAGCAATTTAAATCAACATTTCTGCGTTGGGGCTCTGTGAGCAGAGTGAGCAGGCTCGGGGGTTGTTCTCTCCTGCCACTCATCGGGTTACCAAACCTGTTCAGGCTTGTCAGGTGATGAGGCCTCGTCAAGGCTCTTGGAGCACTGACCTGGGCCGTCCAGGTGTCCCACAGGAGCCTGGAACAGTACCTGAGGTCAGCCTGTGTCCAGCCCAGCCCCATTCCCTGGGTGCCAGGCAGATTTCTGGGCAGGCCTGAACTCGGTCTCCACAACAGTGCTGAGAAATCTATCATCCTTCATTTCTCTTTTCCTTTCAAAGCACCAAAGCCCAAAGGGCTTAGCTCAGCTCTGGGGGGCAAATCAGTCCAGTGGCTCTAGGGGAGAGCAGATCTGGAATGGAATTTTTGAAGTGCCCTGGGCCAGCTGTTATTTTGTTTTGGCTCCAAAAGCTTCTGCAGGGCATTATTATTATATCTGCAAGGTCCCCTGGGATGCTGGGAGTGAGAGCTACTGAGCAAGCCCTGACATTCATTACCCTGCTGCTGCCAGAGGAACTTCTGATGTCTCCCTTCACATCATGGCTCTTAAAGGGGATTTGCATTTAAAACCAATGGGTTTGCCCTCCGTGCTGAGGAACACAGGACAGTGACGGCTGAAAGGGGGCTCTGGTGTGTCAGAGGGCTGGGGCAGCCTGGAGCTGATTCCCCTGGCTCTGCCTGCGGGCAGGGCAGGTTTGGCAGCTCAGCCTGGCCCCGCAGCGCTGCCTTCGCAGCCAAGGCTCCTCCAGGGGGTGAGGAGGTTTGTTCAGGGGTGCTGTGCTCACCCGGGGTGTCAGCATCGGCCCTGCAGAGCCACGGGGCTTAAAATGTGTGCAGGTCTGCCCTGAACCTCTCCTGCAGATCCACGGGGTTTAAGATGTGTGTCGGTCTGCCCTGAACCTCTCCTGCAGAGCCACAGGGTTTAAAATGTGTGCAGGTCTGCCCTACCCCTGGCTCTGCCTGCGGGCAGGGCAGGTTTGGCAGCTCAGCCTGGCCCCGCAGCGCTGCCTTCGCAGCCAAGGCTCCTCCAGGGGGTGAGGAGGTTTGTTCAGGGGTGCTGTGCTCACCCTGGCTGTCAGCACTGGCCCTGCAGATCCACGGGGTTTAAGATGTGTGTCGGTCTGCCCTGAACCTCTCCTGCAGAGCCACGGGGTTTAAAATGTGTGTCAGTCTGCCCCAAAGGCTCTCCCCGGAGGGGCAGCCACAGGCAAATCTCAAACCTCCTTTGGGGCATCCTCGGCCCATTACAGACCGGCAGCTCCGCCACAGATCCAGCCCATCCTCCGAGCTCCAAATCGGCGTTTCTGCCCTGAAATGGGCATTTCTGCCCTGAAATCGGCGTTTCTGCCCTGAAATGGGCATTCCTGCCTGAAATCGGCGTTTCTGCCGGGCGGGCTGGAAGCGGCCCCTGGGTGCCAGGCAGATTTCTGGGCAGGCCTGAACTCGGTCTCCACAACAGTGCTGAGAAATCTATCATCCTTCATTTCTCTTTTCCTTTCAAAGCACCAAAGCCCAAAGGGCTTAGCTCAGCTCTGGGGGGCAAATCAGTCCAGTGGCTCTAGGGGAGAGCAGATCTGGAATGGAATTTTTGAAGTGCCCTGGGCCAGCTGTTATTTTGTTTTGGCTCCAAAAGCTTCTGCAGGGCATTATTATTATCTGCAAGGTCCCCTGGGATGCTGGGAGTGAGAGCTACTGAGCAAGCCCTGACATTCATTACCCTGCTGCTGCCAGAGAACTTCTGATGTCTCCCTTCACATCATGGCTCTTAAAGGGGATTTGCATTTAAAACCAATGGGTTTGCCCTCCGTGCTGAGGAACACAGGACAGTGACGGCTGAAAGGGGGCTCTGGTGTGTCAGAGGGCTGGGGCAGCCTGGAGCTGATTCCCCTGGCTCTGCCTGCGGGCAGGGCAGGTTTGGCAGCTCAGCCTGGCCCCGCAGCGCTGCCTTCGCAGCCAAGGCTCCTCCAGGGGGTGAGGAGGTTTGTTCAGGGGTGCTGTGCTCACCCTGGCTGTCAGCACTGGCCCTGCAGATCCACGGGGTTTAAGATGTGTGTCGGTCTGCCCTGAACCTCTCCTGCAGAGCCACGGGGTTTAAAATGTGTGTCAGTCTGCCCCAAAGGCTCTCCCCGGAGGGGCAGCCACAGGCAAATCTCAAACCTCCTTTGGGGCATCCTTGGCCCATTACAGACCGACAGCTCCGCCACAGATCCAGCCCATCCTCCGAGCTCCAAATCGGCGTTCCTGCCCTGAAATGGGCATTCCTGCCCGAAATCGGCGTTTCTGCCGGGCGGGCTGGAAGCGGCTCGGAGCGAAGGTTTTGTCACAGTGCCACCCGGTGGGGCCTCGGTGTGCCCGGGACAGGCGGGGACAGGAGGGGACAGGAGGGGACAGGAGGGGACAGGCTGGGGACAGGAGGGACAGGAGGGGACAGAAGGGGACAGGAGGGGACAGAAGGGGACAGGAGGGGACAGGCTGGGACAGGCGGGGACACGGCACCGCCACCGTCCTGACGGGCGGGGGCCCGGCCAGCACCGGGAATTCCTGCGGGGATTCCGGGACCCCCGGCACCGATCCCAGCCCCGAACCCGGATCGCAGCCCGGGCCTGCAGGCAGGGGGAGATGGAGCCATGGGGGGGTTGGGTTCTGCAGCTCCCACAGTGCGAGCACATGGGGAAACCCGGCAGGACAGCCCGCGGCACACCCCAGGGCTCGGGCTCTGTCTGTCCATCCACAGCCAGCTCCCGTGTCTGTCTGTCCATCCAGAGCCAGCTCGGGTGTCTGTCTGTCCATCCACAGCCAGCTTGGGTGACTGTCTGTCCATACAGAGCCAGCTCCCGTGTCTGTCTGTCCATACAGAGCCGGCTCCAGGCTCTGTCTGTCCATCCAGAGCCAGCTTCCGTGTCTGTCTGTCCATCCACAGCCAGCTCCCGTGTCTGTCTGTCCATCCAGGGCCAGCTCCGGGGTCTGTCTGTCCATCCAGAGCCAGCTCCCATGTCTGTCTGTCAATCCACAGCCAGCTCCCGTGTCTGTCTGTCCATCCAGAGCTGAGCTCTGGTGTCTGTCTGTCCATCCAGAGCCAGCTCCCGTGTCTGTCTGTCCATCCAAAGCCAGCTCCTGTGTCTGTCTGTCCCATCCAGAGCCAGCTCTGGTGTCTGTCTGTCCATCCAGGGCCAGCTCCCGTGTCTGTCTGTCCATCCAGAGCCAGCTCCCCTGTCTGTCTGTCCCCCCCATTTTTCCCGTGGAGCTCAAGGCTTCCCTGGAGGTGCCTCTGCTCAGCGGCTGGTTGATCTCCTCGCTTTCCTTGGCTGATACCTTCGGTTTCTTCTGCCACACAAAGTAAAAGGGAAATTCTCATCTCAGGAGTAGGTTAACACAAGACTTTCTTGCACACCCTTCCTGGACGTCTGTGCTGGAGCTTCAGTGCTGGAGATCTGTGGCATGTCTGGATGTTCCAATGGAGCAATGAAGATATTTACACTCAGGCAATTTAGTTAAAAATTCTGAGTGTCTGTGTGCTACAGGTGTCGAGGTGCCTCTGCTCAGCGGCTGGTTGATCTCCTCGCTTTCCTTGGCTGATACCTTCGGTTTCTTCTGCCACACAAAGTAAAAGGGAAATTCTCATCTCAGGTGTAGGCTAAGACAAGACTTTCTTGCACACCCTTGCTGGAGATCTGTGCTTCAGTGCTGGAGATCTCTGGCATACCTGCACGTTCCAAGGGAGCAGTAAAGATATTTACACTCAGGCAATTTACTTAAAAATTCTGAGTGTGTGCTAGAAGAGGAGGTAACTATGAAAAAGAAAAGAAACAAACAAATCAAAACCGTAATTGTACAAAGACTTTAAGCTATTTCAAGGTTTAAAATCCTGCATTTTGTGTCTGTGCAAGGAGCAAGGCTGTGTTGTGAGCAGCCACACAAGGAGGTGAAACACCTCCAGCTTCGGGCTGTAAATCAACCCCTAATTGTGGTTAAGACTATGGAGGGAGTTTATGTAGAGATTAGGTTAGGTTTAATTCTCTGGGAGTTCTCTCATTGATTTCAAAAGGACTCAGGTCATTGCTCCAGGGTTTCCTCCATGAAACATCCGTGATCACAGCTGGATAAAGAATAAAGAATTAATTTAGATAATGCCTAAGAGGAGGCATTGAAATGTGAGCAGCAAATAAGAACTAACAGAGTCTGTCCTCAAGGTCCCCATTATTAGCATTTAACGTGTAGTGAGAATAAATAAATACAAAATGTGACATAAACAAGTCCTGCTTGTGAGGGCGGCAGTCTGATAAAGAGAGATATAATGAATACAAAGCCAAAATCCTCATCAGGTGTGCTGGGACCCCGGGCCAGGGGCGTTCCAGAGCCTGGGGGAGGCAGAGAGCACCCACAGGGACCCCAAACCCCAAATCCTGCCCCTGGTGCCCTGCCCCTGGTGTGAGGACAGGGCAGCACCAGGCAGGAGCAGGCTCTCCCCTCCCTCCTGAGCCCCTGCTGTGTCTCACAGCGCTCAGCACTGCTCAGGGAGAGAATGGCCTTGTCCAGGTAAATTATTAATGGATGGATTCAATAGAGTTTTAATAAAAGATCAGATTAGCTCTGCTCAGGTGCTGCAAACACAGATCCCATCTCCCCACGAGCCTGTCTGGCTCTTCATCGCCCCGCGGTGTCTGTAGGTACAAACCTGAACAACCCACCCCCCTCTGCTCCTGCCTCCCTCCTGCTGCCCCGACATCGGTGCCTGAGGCAGGGACAGCTCGGGGACACCTCTGCTGGCCTCTGTCCCTGCTTCTACTCCTGCACCCTTCTCTGGGACAGGGGTGTGCCTCAGAGCGGGGTCCACGTGCCCTGAGCGGAGTGACACAAAGATGGTACCACTCATCCTGCTGATGTGGAGTGAGAGGGCAAAAACGCCCCAGATCCCAGAAAGGCTGATGCCACGTGCTGTCACCTTGCCATGTGGCAAAGAATAACAGAAGTAAATGTGTCTGCTGCTCAAAGGAACCTGGGCAAAGGTCGTGTGGCCCAGAACGTCCTGGGAGCTGAGGGAGGAGGGATCCTGGCTGACTCTGAGGTGGATTTGCCCAAAGGGCCCTGCAGGCTGGGCAGGGGCTGCCAGTGCCCAGAGCTGGGGCGGGGGCTTGGGCTGGGCACAGCAAGGGCTCCACAGGGTCACAAACCCAACAGAGAGCCAGAAATGCACCCCAAAATCTTCACTTGTCTTCACATTTGCTCAGGGGTATTTTATGCCCAGTGCTCATGAATATTTAGCAATTTACTTGGACATTCCTTTGTAAATCAATTTTTACCTAGTGGGGAATATTTTCATAAACCCTGTTTCAGATTGCAGATGTGAGTGCTCATGCTGGAAGCCTCATTAGAAGCATTACCAGTAATATGCCATTAATGTGTCCAACAAAAAGAAATTAATTCTGAAGATGAACTACAAATGAACTTCAGATCAAGAATTGTCTGCCAAAATTACTTAGTGATGAACTGAACAGTGAATACTGGCAATTTGTGACAAGAAAATGAGGCAGGAGGTATTCAGTAAATTTCTCACGGGTTTGCTGTGGTGGTTGAGTCACTGCTGGGCTGAGGCTGGAGCTGAGCTCTGCACAGGAACGAACTCCCTGCTCTCATATCTCACCTGCATTTGCAGTGATCACAGACCCAGAGAGTGGCTAAATCACTACCCCAGGGACACCCCCCACTGCCCCAGGTGCTCCAGCCCCAGTGCCCAGCCTGGCCTTGGGCACTGCCAGGGATCCAGGGGCAGCCCCAGCTGCTCTGGGCACCTGTGCCAGCCCTGCCCACCCTGCCAGGGAACAATTCCTCATTCCCAATATCCCACGATGGTTTCTTTTTCAGGCTGGTAAGACACGGACAGACTGGATGGAGAAAAAGGCGAGATCAGGGTGGGCAGAGCCAGCAGTGGGGAGGTTTCTGTGGCAGGGAGGAAGGCTGGCTCGGGAGGGATGGGTGCCCATCCTCGGGGCTGCAGCAGAGGTGAGACTGCCCCGTGGGAGCTGCAGGAGCACAGGGAAGCTTAAAAGAGCTATGGAACACCTACAGGGAGCTGGGAAGGGGCTCAGCCTGGAGAAAAGGGGCTCGGGGGGACCTCGTGGCTCTGCACAGCTCCTGCCAGGAGGGGACAGCCGGGGGGTTGGGAACAGGGACAGGAGGAGAGGGAACGGCTCAGGCTGGGCTGGGGAGATCAGGGTGGGCACAGCAGGAATCTCCCCATGGAAAGATTGGCCAGGAATTGGCACTGCCCAGGGAGGTTTGCAGCCCATCCCTGCAGGTGTCACCCGGAGGTGGCACTCAGGCTCTGGGATGGGGACAAGGCGGGCACAGCTGGCACGGCCTGGGCTGGGAGGGCTGTGCCAGCCTCAGGGACCCGGGGATGCTGTGCCTGGGGAGGAAATGTCCCTTCCCAGGATGGGATCCGGGCTGCCCCTGCATTTCCCGCGTGGCTCCGTAGGTGGCGAGTGCCGCCTGCCCTAAACCGGCCCCGGCCCGGCTGGGACCGGGCTGGGAACGGGATGGGACCGGGCTGGGAACGGGGATGGGAACGGGGATGGGACCGGGCTGGGAACGGGCTGGGACCGGGCTGGGAACGGGCTGGGAACGGGATGGGACCGGGATGGGAACGGGCTGGGACCGGGATGGGAACGGGATGGGTGCCAGCCTCAGGGACCCGGGGATGCTGTGCCTGGGGAGGAAATGTCCCTTCCCAGGATGGGATCCGGGCTGCCCCTGCATTTCCCGCGTGGCTCCGTAGGTGGCGAGTGCCGCCTGCCCTAAACCGGCCCCGGAACGGCTGGGACCGGGCTGGGAACGGGGATGGGAACGGGGATGGGACCGGGCTGGGAACGGGATGGGACCGGGATGGGACCGGGCTGGGACCGGGCTGGGACCGGGCTGGGACCGGGCTGGGACCGGGCTGGGACCGGGCTGGGACCGGGCTGGGACCGGGCTGGGACCGGGCTGGGACCGGGCTGGGACCGGGCTGGGACCGGGCTGGGACCGGGCTGGGACCGGGCTGGGACCGGGCTGGGACCGGGCTGGGACCGGGCTGGGACCGGGCTGGGACCGGGCTGGGACCGGGCTGGGACCGGGCTGGGACCGGGCTGGGACCGGGCTGGGACCGGGCTGGGACCGGGCTGGGACCGGGCTGGGACCGGGCTGGGACCGGGCTGGGACCGGGCTGGGACCGGGCTGGGAACGGGATGGGACCGGGCTGGGAACGGGGATGGGAACGGGGAGGGGACCGGGCTGGGAACGGGCTGGGACCGGGATGGGACCGGGGATGGGAACGGGGATGGGAACGGGCTGGGGATTGCCGGGGTACCCCGAGCTCTCCAGACCTCGAGCGCCGCCAGGGATTTCAGGAAGATGCAATTTCCATATTCTGAACACTGCCCCACCTCTGTTTTCTCCGGATTTACAGAACCCCAGTACTGCTGAAATACGAAAACAAAGCCAGTGAAAGGCTCTCAACAGCCCCGAGAGCAAAGCGCAGGAGGCAGCACCAGAGTTTGGTCCAGCCTGCACTCTGCTGACCATTTCAGCAGAACTATCCGGGGAGGAATGAGCTCCACACCACGCTGGGCTCGCAGATTTACGGCCGAGGGCTCCCGGTGATGGAGCAGTGCTGGGGCCGAGGGAGACGTGTGGCAGTTCTGGGAATTGCTCTGCATCAACAGGAATGAACTGGCTGGGATGTGATGAACAGCATCTCCTTGTACTGTCTCCTTTCATATGGCATCACACAGACATATCTGTGACCTTCACAGATGGCACATCAATAAAGGAAAAGGTTCCGTTTAAAAAATGGACGTGGCAGGGCCAGAGCTGAGTAAATCCGTGCGGCTGCAGCAGAGTCAGCAGACAGAGGCTGATTTACAGACACTGCTCCACCATCACAAATAGTTTAAGTGAATTGTTACTGCTGTGCCAGGTCAGGGATCTGGTGATTAGACAAGAAAAAGCCTGTGATTCATTGCAATGTGGGAGCTTTCCCAGCACGGGGAACTGCAGTGCCTGGAAACGGGCAGGAGAACTAAAGAACATTTTTATGTGCTCTAAAAGTGGAGATGTGCACTTAATCCTGTCCAATTAAAGGCACTCGAAGATCACCAAGTAGCAGAGCAATACCTGCCCTGCTCCCCACCCTCTGCAGGGCTGTGATGCACAGGAATTCCCCTTTCTGCACTCGGACTGGGGCCGCCTGCCCTCCTGCAGGGCTCAGCAGCACACTGCACAGCGGGGACATTGCCACCAGCAGTTAGACACCAGGGAGCATGGCGTGGCCAAGAGGGGCTTTCTCAATCTTTCTGCTTTTCCTGACAGAGAATGTCAGCCTGGTTTTCCTGACTGCAAATACAACCTGGGATTTAGGAGCGTGAGCTCACGTGTGACCTCTCCCTGTGGTTCTGAGTGCAGCCTGTGCTTGGCTCTCTCTCACTGAACCACAGAATCATTTGGGTGGGAAAATCCTCGAGGATCATCGAGCCCAGGCATCCAATCTTTCTTTCATGGAATCCCGGGATGGTTTGGGTTGGAAAGGACCCTAAGGACCACCCAGGTCCAGCCCCTGCTGGGCAGGGACCCCTTCCACCAGAGCAGGCTGTTCTCTGAGGGATTCAGTTTTGGGAGCTGCTGCTCTTCTCCTCAGCCCATAAAATACTTAAAAGATAATAACTCAATAAGCAGTTTAAGATTATGGACCATCTTTGTGTTTCTTATCTCTGAGTTTACTTAGCACTGAGATAACCATAATAAATCCATTCATTATGCCTGAGATGTTTATTGGCTCTAATTGCTGACAGGAGGAAAGGGGGACGAGCAGTGCCAGGGTGAGCTCAGCACATTTCACAGCCCTGAGAACTCGGGGTGCATCTCCTGAGCACAGCAAGGACTCCTGGCGTGGATTTGGGACAGAACAGGTACTGATGGCTGGAAAATAACGGGAAACGTTTATGGCCTGAGACCTCCTGTCTCACCGAGCTGTGCTGAGGCCCGTGGTGTCAGCCTGGCCCTGCAGACCTTCCCCTCCCCTCACAGTCAGTGTGCCTGTACCTGCCCACCATGGGGACCTGCACAAGGATGGAAATGTCCAGGGCACAATCACCCCCCAATGACGACCCTGAAGGGCAGCATGAGTTCAGCTGTGCTCTATTAACAATCCCATGGCGTGCATGAGTGCAGTTTTATTCTGTTAAATCCCCAGCAGAAGTGATAAAATATCAGATGTAACAGTGCAGTTGCTCTGAGACGGAGAGGGAAGCTTTATAAAATGCATTTGCTGTTCAGTGTGTGACTCTCAGGGGACTGAAAGCAGCAGCCAGTGAGGCTGTGCAGCATCAGCAGAGCCCACACGGAGCACAGGGCTGGGCTTCCTTCCCACAGCCCCTGCTCCCTTCCAGAAGGGCTGGAACTGCCCACAGGGGGCTGGCAGGTGACCCAGCTCTGCCCTCCTGCCCTGGAGGCTTCTTCTTTTCTCTTTTGTTTTTAATGGAGTCCTTTTCCTTACCTCCATCAAGAGTTCTGAACCTTACCCTGCTCCACATCCAAGCTTTAATTGAGATCAGCAGAGGGCTTTGAACCCCCCGGATAAAAGCAGGCTAAAAATGCAACAAATTCCATTTCCGAGAGGCGCCGGGCGAGATAAGGAAAGTTCCAATCCCCATATTTGCATTTTAAGGAAATTTGAAGAATCTGGGACCTAAGAATATTCTTGGCTATTTTTAGAGCTGGGCATTTCAGTTTGGTTATTCAGGTCAAAACAACCCTCTACGCCCTTCACCTCAGAGGCATTTGGGCTCTGCTTTTGGGCTCCAGCTTTCCAATCTGTTCTATAATTGTAGCAGTTATTTGGGTGGGGGGAGGTGTGAATCCACGTGTACACATGTTTTTAGGTCTAGTGTGACTTTAAAAATAAAGTTTCTGATGCTACAAACACTTCCACATACCCTGAGCCAGACGTAATTAATGCCATGGAGATTACGGAAGGAAAATAAAATGCATTCCTGGGGACGATGGGACCATTCCCTTACATCACCCAAGCCAGATTAACTGGAGATGTTTGTCATGTAAATGCTTGCTGAGAAATTCCCAAGAAAGTAAACTCAGAACAAAAGTTGCTCTTTTTCCCAGTGTCCGTTTTGTTTGCAGTGCAGGATTGTTTATGGGTTTTTCAGAGTCATTCTGGAATTCTCTGAGGCAGGGGGTGAAGTCAGTGGAAGGAAATAAACTCGGGTCCTGCCATTCTCGTGTCAAAACTATTTTGGGGTGAAATGTGTCAGTGTGGGAAGGCCAAAGGGCCGCACGTGCCAGGGTCCTGGCGGGGCTGCCGGAGCTGTGAGCGCGCGGTGTCTGCGAGCAGGAGCACCAGCACTGCTGGGATTTATCTGCTGCACAGAGCTTCTCCCTGGGCTGCAGAACGCATCTGGACCAGCCTAATGAGCACATTCTTCACCATTAGAGAGCCTGTGGAGGGCTTCAAATATTTTAGACATGATTCACAGAGCCAAAAGGTCTTGTTTACTGATATGCTATTTATACCTAGCTCAATTAAACCACTTTGGACAGAAAAAAATTCAAGGATGCCAACACTGGCAGTGCTGTTGGAAGTGAGCATCTCCTCGTTAAAAAGGTTAGAAAAACAGCATGAATAATTTTGAGAGGCTCTGTTTACGCCCCGGTGTCTGTCCAAGTGCACCCAGTGTCCTGCACAGCGTGGCTCTGGCAGCAGGAGAGCCCAGGCGGGTGTCCTGGTGCCAGGTGCCACATCCCCGGGATCAGCTTTGCCACCTGCCCAGCCTTGCCCTGCCCTGGCAGCAGCTGGGGGGCGGCAGAAAGAGGGAAATTGCCAGGAGGTGCCATTGTCAGAGAGAAGGAGCTGCCTGTTCCAAGGAGAAAGCCAAGGGACACCAGCAGGACCTCAGTTCCTTGGGGATTTTGCACCTGGCGGTGGAAAGAGCCTGGCCATGGACACGCATGTACTTGGATAAAGCTCAGTGTCCGCGGAGTGCTGCTCCCCGGAGCCCTGAGAGGGCTGAGCAGCTCCCTTGGGTGCCCTCCCTGCGTGGACACGGGGCACAGCTCCCTGCCCGTGGCACCAGCTGAGCCCAGCCTTGGCCCAGCACAAGCTGGGAGATGAGGAGGAGAGTTGCTGTGGCAGGAGCTCTGGGAGCCCTGCCATGGCACGGTGAGGCGTAAATCAGCGCTGGAGAGGAAGCACAACAGCTTTTATAGAACACTTCAGAGCCATGTTCTCATTAAATAACAAAGGGTTCTTTCCCTTAATACACTATTAACAAATTCCAAACCATCATATCTTTAAAAAATTGTCCTCCAGCCGGGTGGAAAGTGAACTAATGTGGGCTTAGGAAGAGGTTGGGAGTGCAACAAATTATAAATGCTTTCTACTTTATCAGCATTACAGAGTACTATTAATTTTAAAAATAGCTTCTAAAAACATACATGGCATACCATAATGGAGATGGCTGGGTTTCAATACATCATCCTGATGACTCTTTCCACAGCAATGAGTTATGCAGACACTGCTTTGCAAATATGGTATGTACGGGCTGTGGGGAACGTTGAAAAAGGAGTTTTGTCTTTGGATCCAGGATGGGGCTGGGCTGGGACCCCCAACAGGAGCACTCGTGGGTGAGCTCTGTGTGATGGGAAACTGCTTCCAACCAACACCAGCCCTGCAGGAAAGCCATCCTCCCAAGGAGCTGGGACTGGCCCTCACACCCATTCTGAGTGTTAAAATAAAGATGTTGATGGCAAGGGCTCTGAGTGAGCAGCTCCTCCGAAGGGCCCTCACACCCATTCTGAGTTAAAATAAAGATGTTGATGGCAAGGGCTCTGAGTGAGCAGCTCCTCCGAAGGGCCCTCACACCCATTCTGAGTGGTTAAAATAAAGATGTTGATGGCAAGGGCTCTGTGAGTGAGCAGCTCCTCCGAAGGGCTTTGTGTGTCCAAGGCTTGGGGCTAATTGGCAGCAGCATCCTCGGAAGGGCTCCTTGGCTCTCTGCGTGGTGAGGGAGGCAGTTTCCATGGCAGGGCTGTTTTTATTGGCTGCTCTGAGGAAAGAGACACATAAAACCCTCACTGGGGCCAGAAACGAGCTAGAAAAATCCCTGGGTAGCTCTAACTTACACTGGAGTTTGTTTGCTTGCCTTTTTGCTGTCCCTCAGGCTGCACAGCCCTTTTCTGCTCCTGCTGCAGCAATTACAAATATGAGACCCCCTGCCAGCCCCCAGGCTCGCTGGAACTCTGCTTTCCCTCGGGGGGAAAGGCAGCCAGAGTCCCAGAGCACCCCAGGACTGACCCCAGCAGCTCCAGCCCTGCCGGGCTCTGTGCCACCTCTGCAGCCCCTCAGCCCTGTCCCAGCAGGAATTCCTCAGCGGATTGCCCATTTCAGCTGGGTTCCCCAAGGTCCCCCAGAGCCCCTGCCGTGGGCAGCACTGCCCCAGGGTTTGTGCCACTGGGAATTTCCCTCTCGTGCCCTTCCCTGTGCCCTGCAGCACCAATTCCTGCCCAGGTCCCTTCAGCTGGCACATCCCCGAATCTCCCTCCCCACTGTTTGCAGATCTGTATTGCTGCTTCCCTGCAGGTAAGAATGTTCCTGACAGAGCAGGGGTGGGCTGCCTCTGCGGGTTCCCTGCTCCCATGTTCTCCTATTTGGTGCTTGGGACTATCCTTAATTTGATCACCATTTACTGCTTCCCTAATCCAACCCAAAAGAGCAGAATTCATTCAAAGGTGGAAGATGCATTCTCTAAAGGAATTGGAACAATGGTCAAGCTGTAGTGGTAAGGTTGGCAAAGTCACTTATTTTACTACTTTATAACCTCTGAAAAATAAGTGTTCCTACCTAGAAGTGGCAGACCCCACTTCCCCATGTCCTGGGCCACCAAACCCCCCTCCCCTGGGCATCCCTCAGCCCTGTCCCAGCCAGCTCTGGGCTGGTGAGCTCTTGCTGCCTGTGGGGAAGGTGGCAAATGAGTCCCTGTGAGCTGTGCCACGTCCAGTGACAGTGTCCTGTTCTCTCACAGTGACACACCTGCACTGTCCTGTTCTCACACAGTGACAGACCTGCACTGTCCTGTTCTCACACACAGAGACCCATCGTGTCCTGTTCTCTCACAGTGACACACCTGCACTGTCCTGTTCTCACACACAGACCCATTCACAGCCCTTACATAACGCTGTTTCCTCTCCTGTTGGTGTGATTGTAGAGATAAATAATTCTGCTGGAGCAGTGCTGTGTGAAATCTCTACAATGACAGGTACAAGGAAATTCCTTTGCCCAGATTTACCTCCTCATGCTGCTCTGGAGCTCAGGGCTGTAAATCTGCTCCATCTGTGGCCAAGAGCCACATTCCAAACCCGTGTTTGAGTGTGTGACGGTGTCAGGCACTGATGGATGGGCACACACACCGTGGCACAGCCAGCTAGTGCCACCCTGTCTTTCTTTTCTTTTCTTTTCTTTTTCTTTTCTCTTCTCTTCTCTTCTCTTCTCTTCTCTTTTCTTTTCTTTTCTTTCTTCTCCCTCCCAGGGTTAAAGCAAGGGCAGCATGGCCTGCCCCTGGCCTGTGAGCATCCCCAAAGTGACTGAACTGACCAAAAGACGAGGCCCTTGTTGGGAAGGGCCATTTCCAGCTGTGCTTTTCTCCATCCAGGCCCTCAGGACACGGAGGGGCCCCAGCCCCTCCATCCCAGGGCAGAGCTCCTCGGGGCAGCCAGGGCAGGACAACCTCCCCAGGGGAGTTACAGCCCTCAGACCAGAGCAGAGACACACCTGAGCCTCGGGAGCACAGAGCTGGAGCTGCCAGGGAGGGACAAGGAGGAAATAAAGAGCATTAACACAAACTGGTGAGGGGTGGGGTAAAGCTGCGTGTGCAGGAAATGGCAGAGGGGCTGCAGGCCACACCTGGGCACGCTCCAGGCTGGCACTGCTCACACTGAATGTCAGCCACCAACCCAGAATTCCCGGAGGGGAAAGGAAAGAAAGGGAATTCACTGCTCAGGGTGGGCAGAGCTGCTGGGCTGTCCCTTTGAGCAGGAGATGGAAGTGTCCCTTTGAGCAGGAGATGGAAGTGTCCCTGGTGCTGCCTCTGCCACGCTGGCACAGCCCGTGCCACGGCAGGGCCCTGCATCCCCACATGCTCATTCAGCTTGCCAGAACGTTTGATAAACTGCAGCTAAACTATAGGGAAATAAATGCTTTCTCTTAAATCCATAGTTGTTTTCTGAACTTGCAAGCAGCCAGTTAAGCTGGATGGATTTAGAGAGGCCCTACAGTGTTTTTCTGTTGAAATACCAGATGATAAACACAATTTTTCTTGTGTCCCTGCAGAAACAAGACAGCCTGGGGTAACATGAAATGTTCCTTTACTTCCTTCTGACAATGGCCCGTTTCTTCTTTTAGAGGATGATTAATATTTATTACTACAGTAAATGGCAATTTAAATATATGGTGCAGCCCTGCAGTGTGTCATTAATTTAAGGAAACAGGACATCTCCTCTCAAGCCATAATGGGTCCTTCTGCAGTGAATTATGGGGGTGATCTGGCAGCCTTTTCAAGGGAGCTCCTGAACCCATTCCCAAGCAGCAGCAGATTGCTCCAATGGCCCTGGCAGCACACGGGCAAGCCCCAGGTGAGGCACCTTTGTTCCACACTGCAGGCAGCTGCAAAAGGGTCAGAAAGTGGGGAAAGAGCCCCAGCATGAACATCCACCTTCTCCTCATAAAGGTTGTGGAGAGAAGTCCTCCATCCTTGTCCATCCAGGTCCCTCCTGGTCCATCCTTGTCCATCCTGGTCCCTCCTGGTCCATCCTTGTCCATCCTAGTCCATCCTTTTCCATCCTAGTCCATCCTGGCCCATCCTGGTCCCTTCTGGTCCATCCTGGTCCATCCTGGTCCCTTCTGGTCCATCCTGGCCCATCCTGGTCCATCCTGGCCCATCCTTTTCCATCCTGGTCCCTCCTGGTCCATCCTGGTCCCTCCTGGTCCCTCCTAGTCCATCCTGGCCCATCCTGGCCCATCCTGGTCCATCCCGGTCCATCCTGGCCCATCCTGGCCCATCCCAGTCCCTCCTGGTCCATCCTGGCCCATCCCAGTCCATCCTGGTCCCTCCTGGTCCCTCCTGGTCCCTCCTGGCCCATCCTGGTCCCTCCTGGCCCATCCTGGCCCATCCTGGTCCCTCCTGGTCCATCCCAGGGCCGTGTGGGGCAGCAGGACTGCTCTGTTTGTAGAAGGCACTCGTCATTTCTTCCAAAAGAGGGTTTGCAGCTGGGAGACAGACCTTGGTGGCCAAGTTTCAGTGAAGAAGAGACTTTGCGGAGGAGGAATCTTTGTTTTCAGCTCTTTTTCTCGTTGAGATTCCTGAGCTGTTTTCAGATGTGCCTTTTGGAAAGTTAAAGGAGGGCTCTTAGTGTCAAAATGAAAAACAGCCCCATCCATAAAGCTCCATGCCAGGTCCTGGAGAGGAGCAGCAGATAAGGTCAGTCCTCCTTGGCTAATGGTTCTAGTTTTTAACTGCATGATCTGCAAAATTACTTTTGTTATTTTGCATTCTTGCATTTCTGAGATTTCTCCCTGGTAGTAAAGCTCCTAATGTCACAACATTTCAGTCTTCAAAGACAGCTCAAGGTCTGGCACAGGCACAGAGGTGGCACAGACACACAGAGGTGGCACAGACAGACAGAGGTGGCACAGGCACAGAGGTGTCACAGACACTCAGAGGTGGCACAGACAGACAGAGGTGGCACAGACAGAGGTGGCACAGACACACAGAGGTGGCACAGACAGACAGACGTGTCACAGGCAGAGGTGGCACAGACAGAGGTGTCACAGGCAGACACAGGTGTCACAGGCACACAGAGGTGGCACAGACACACAGAGGTGTCACAGGCACCCAGAGGTGGCACAGACACACAGAGGTGGCACAGACACTCAGAGGTGGCACAGACACACAGAGGTGGCACAGGCACAGAGGTGTCACAGGCACAGAGGTGGCACAGGCACTCAGAGGTGTCACAGGCACAGAGGTGGCACAGGCACTCAGAGGTGGCACAGACACCCAGAGGTGGCACAGAGAGAGGTGGCACAGACACAGAGAGGTGGCACAGACAGAGGTGGCACAGACACTCAGAGGTGTCACAGACACACAGAGGTGGCACAGCCACTTGGCCATGGCTGCACTGACCTGTGCTCCCAGTGCCCAGAGAGGCACGGGGCTGTTGGGTCAGCAGGAGCCTGCCACTCGTGGGCTGAAGGACTGAGAGCCCAGAACAAACCCTGCAGCCTGGGCATGGTCCCACAGCCCCAGAGCAGCCTGGGCATGGTCCCACAGCAGCCTGGGGATGGTCCCACGCATTCTGGCGCAGAGAGGTGGCACACAGAGCAGCCTGGGCATGGTCCCACGCAGTCTGGGGATGGTCCCACAGCAGTCTGGGGATGGTTCCCCAGTCCCACAGCAGCCTGGGCATGGTCCCACGCAGTCTGGGGATGGTTCCCCAGTCCCAGAGCATTCTGGGCATGGTCCCTCAGCAGCCTGGGGATGGTCCCACAGCAGCCTGGGGATGGTCCCACGCATTCTGGGGATGGTCCCACAGCCCAGCAGCCCCAGCTGGATGTGGGCAGCTCAGGCTGGCCACCCCAGGTGCCTCAGCACCGGGGCTGGCCGTGCCAGGAGCAGCCGGCCCTGAGCAGCACAGCGCAGGCTGGAGCAAAGGAAGCCCTTGACTGGAAATAAAGGATTACCAAAAAGGTAATCCATTTCCTGCATGAGCGTTGTGTGTCATTTCTCACTTACAGACAGGCTCACAGAGTCCCGAGCCTCTGACTGATCCCTGATTTCAAGCGCTTTACTCACTGCAAAAAATCTTCTGATGATGAAACCAAGTGCGTAAACTTTGGAAGAAAGACCCTGCACGAATATAGCCAAATTAGGAAAGCCCTCCCGTAACAGCTGTGTTCAAAACCACACGTATTGCTGGTTTGTTTTTTAATCTACATTACTGAATCTATTTTTGACTACAAACGGGATGACTCATTTGATCACGACCAGTGAAAAAACAGTGTGTGTGTGTCGCCACAAAATATTTCTTAGAGTTGATGCAGTATTTTCTTCCTTCCTACTTCAATCCTGTATCTCCGTAAATCAGCCACAGGCAAAAGCAGCCCATACAAAAATTTAGGTTATCTTATTCAATATTTAATAGAAAAGGAGCTGCCTGGATTTAACTGGCCTTTGTCTGCCTCTTTGATTAGTTTCTTCCATTCATTTTCCTGTCATTTCCCTTTGATTGCTCGCTCCAACTGGGGATCCAGGAGATGACAATTTCTTCCAAAATATTTCAACCCAATCTGTAGCTTTACTACTACGTTCACGGAAGGGGGGAAACACTTAACTGAAAGCAGCTGCAGAGCCGTATTTTCTACTTCATTTATCCCTTTATGTTTGCACAAAAGAGAGAAATTGAAAATTAGCCAAGAACGTAACACCACAGATTCCCGGCTAGAAAACACGGCAGAGTGTGCAGCCATCCCGTTAGCCAGAGCTCCAGCCCCTGTCCTGCAGCTCACCAATGCCCCCGTCCCCGGGGTGCTGCTGGGGTGGTCCCGGCTGCCACCTCACCGGCCCACAGCAGCAGAAACATTGCTCAGTGCTGGCCATTTCTGTCCGTGGGCCACATTTCCTCGTGGATCACTCAGGGAGCCGTTCAGGGAGCCCTTTGGAAGGGACGCTCCTGGAGTGGTGTGCCCGGGAAGCACCAGGGCTCCGTGGGCTCCTCAGCCCCCTGGGGACCACCAGCCTCCCTGCAGTGCCAGCCCTCATCCCCCTTCTCCACAGGTGCCTTCTATTCCTCACAGCAAAGCCGGTCAGCCTCAGCTCCAGGCAGAGGTTTGGCCCTTCCTGCACGTGGGGTTCCTGAGGAAATCACAAAATCCTTAAGAATCTCCTTCTGTGCCCCCCTCTCTCCTTCAGCTGCCCCCAGCCTTGCCCAGGTGCCAGCCTGGCCAGGAGACACCGGGGCTCCAGGAGCTGAGAACTCGGCACTGGGGCTGCCGGCTGACCTCAGAGCTCCTTCCCTCCCTGCCCTGGGGGTCTCCAGGACCCCCCGAGCCCTGGGCACAGCAGAGAGCTCAGAGGAGCAGGGCAGCCTGCCTCCCAAGCAGCACCCAGGAGCCCTCTGGGCATCGCCGCTGCTGCTGCCAGCAGAAACCGCCCTGCAGGGCCAGGCTGCTGCCCCCCGAGCACGGCCAGGGCACCTGAGGAGGGTGGCACGTGTGGCACAGCGGTGGCACGCCTGCCGGACAGCTCTGTGCTGGTAAAGGGCGGCAGCGCGAAGCTAATCCTGGTTCTGGTAGGCACGGCACGGCACGGCACGGCTGCTCTGGGGCCGCCTGCAGAGCACCTGTCCTAGAGTGCACCTCTCCTGGAGTGCACCTTTCTGGAGTGCACCTCCACCTTTCCTGGAGTGCACCTTCGGTGGCACGCCTGCCGGACAGCTCTGTGCTGGTAAAGGGCGGCAGCGCGAAGCTAATCCTGGTTCTGGTAAGCGAGCATCCTCGGGGGCGGCTCCCGCGGGCTCAGCTGTGCTCCGCCGCAGGATGATTCTGTCTCTTCTAGCACCGAGCTAAGTATAGCCCGGCCTCCCTGCAGCAGTCTCCTGGAGCTCACCTCTCCTGGAGCTCACCTCTCCTGGAGCTCACCTCTCCTGGAGCTCACCTCTCCTGGAGCTCACCTCTCCTGGAGCTCACCTCTCCTGGAGCTCACCTCTCCTGGAGCTCACCTCTCCTGGAGCTCACCTCTCCTGGAGCTCACCTCTCCTGGAGCTCACCTCTCCTGGAGCTCACCTCTCCTGGAGCTCACCTCTCTGGATCTCACCTTTCCCTGGATCTCACCTTTCCCTGGAGCTCACCTCCCCTCTCCCCGCTCTGCTCCCCGGCCTGCCAGCACACTGCAGCTCCCTTCATGCCCAGGGATCCCCACATTCCCAGCTGTTCATTCCTGGGCACTGACAGGCTGAGCCAGCAGGAGCCCGGGCACTGCCCAGGCCCCAGAGAGCCCCAGCAGGTTCTGCACGTGGGGCTGACTGCCCTGGGCCCTTCTCACTGCTCTGTGCCCGTTATTTCTTTGTGCTAGCATCGATTACAGCTGCTCCAGGTGTGTTTTTATTGTACAGGGAAGCATCCTGAAGGGGTTTACCTCTTATTGTGGTGTTGGGTCTGTGCTGCTGGAAAGCCTCGGCTGCACAGGGAGTGCCCAGTCCTGCTCAGCACCTGGAGCTTTGCCACTGCTGCTTGAAAGGAAAACAACCAACAAATCCCCACCAAAGCTGCCACTGTCACCTCTAACATCTCCCTGCTAGGTGGATCCCCCACACACACAAAACGTTCCCTCCACGCTTGTCCGAGCATGAGCTGGGTTCCCTGGGAGCCTGGCAGAGCGAGGGGACTGTCCCAGTGTCCCTGGGCTGGTGGCAGTGGCAGTGGCACTGCTGTGCTGGGTGCTGGCCGGGCACCCCGTGGCGCCTGCAGTCCCCAAGTGAGTTCTTTCCTATGTCCCACGTGCGTGTGTGCCCTGGGAAAGGGACATCATCTCACCCCATTGCCATGTCAAACCTTTCCCAGGGCTGCCAAGCCCTTCATCAGCTTGAAAAACAATATCCCTGCGCTGTTTGTTCTCTGTGCTCCCTCCCAAAATGCCCCTGCAAGGTCAGGCTCAAACGCCCGCCCTGCAGAGACTCTATCCCTCCAGAATTTCTCTTCTGCCATTGAATTTTACCCAGATTTTTGTGCGATGTTCAAATACCTCTTCTACAAATGTTCAGACGTTCACCCGGGGCACGCTGCTGCTGTCCAGGGGCTGCCAGCCCCAGGGCCTTGGCCTCTGTGCTGTTCCCAGCCGGTGCCGCCTCCCGGTGCGCTGCTGCCTTTGGCTGCTGGGCACGCATTTCCTTCCGCAGGGCTGCTGTGAGCTCTGCTCCTTACTCGGAAAAGCATCTCCAGCTCCAGAGGACCCTGGGATGCAGGTTTCCCTGTCCCCCTTCTCTGCAGGAATGCTGCGAGAAACTTCAGGGAAAATGTACCAACAAGGGGGAACTGAAACCAGCATGGGGGAAACGAAACCAGCATGGGGGAAAGGAAACCAGCATGGGAGAACTGGAACCAGCATGGGGGAAAGGGAACCAGCATGGGGGAAAGGAAACCAACATGGGAGAAAGGAAACCAGCATGGGAGAAAGGAAACCAACATGGGAGAACTGAAACCAGCATGGGAGAAAGGAAACCAACATGGGAGAACTGAAACCAGCATGGGGGAACTGAAACCAGCATGGGGGAAACAAAACCAACATGGGAGAAAGGAAACCAACATGGGGGAACTGAAACCAACATGGGGGAAACAAAACCAACATGGGAGAACTGAAACCAGCATGGGGGAAACAAAACCAACATGGGAGAACTGAAACCAGCATGGGGGAACTGAAACCAACATGGGGCAAATGAAACCAAGAAGAGCTCAGGATTTTTGTTTCAGATTGCAGCTCGGCTCCGAGCTGGGCTGGTGCTCCCAGGTCACAGAGCACAGCAGGCAGCTGGATCCTGGCTCCTGCTGTTCCAGGGTTTCCTGGACTCGGGCACGCTGAAGAAGGAGAACGGCCGGGATCGGGGGGAGCTGGGAGCCAGGGGAGGAGCTGGGAGCACGTGGAGCCCTCGCTCCCTCACCTGCACAAAGGGCCTTTGTGCTGGCCCTCCTGGCCTCAGCAGGGGCAGCAGGAATGTCTCTTGGAGCAGGCAGGAATGTTTGCTAAAGCAGTAAAGACCTCACCAACCCATGTTAAAAAAAAGCAAAATACAAAAGGCAATAGATTGTCATTCAGTGCTCAGCATCCATTGAAATAACAAGAGAAACACGGCTTTGGACGGTTTCTTCTGCTAAAAACATTCCGTGGCTGTCTGCTGTGATAAACTGCCCCTGCACATTCCTGTCTGATTCGGAAATCCATTTCCCTGAGCTCCGTGTCAGCCATGCCTGGGGCGGGAGGAGGTGGAACAGAGGGACAGAGGGACAGAGGGACTGAGGGACTGAAGGACAGAGGGACAGAGGGACAGAGGGACTGAGGGACTGAAGGACAGAGGGACTGAGGGACAGAGGGACAGAGGGACTGAGGGACAGAGGGATGGAGCAGCCCCATCCCTGCTCACACCCTGTCTGGCACTGCTGCTTTGGGGCAGGAACGTTTACCAATTCCATTCCGACTATACCAATTCCATTCTTTTTGCCCTCTTCTTTAAGCCCCAGGGACTGTGCTGCCCAGCACAGAATCCCAGGATGGTTTGATTATTGAAAAGGATGACCTTCACTCAGTGCCATCCTCCCTGGCACGGACAGGGACACCTCCCCACTGTCCCAGCTTATTCCAAGCCCCATCCAGCCTGGCCTTGGGCACTGCCAGGGATCCAGGGGCAGCCACAGCTGCTCTGGGCACCCTGCCCATCCTCACAGGGAACAATTCATCCGCAGTGTCCCACCTCCCCGTGCCCTCGTTTAGGCCATTTTCCCTGTCCCTGTCCCCATTCCCATCCCCATCCCTGTCCCTGTCCCCATCCCCATCCCTGTTCCTGTCCCTGTCTCTGTCCCTGTCCCCCTTGTCCCCATCCCCGTCCCTATCCCTGTCCCTGTGCCCATCCCTGTCCCCATCCCGGTCCGTCCCGTCCCGGTCCCGCTATCCCCGCCTCGGGCACGCCCCCCCGCGCGCTCCCCCGCTCGCCATTGGCCAGGAAAGTTTCGGGGCGGCGCCGGATTGGCTGAGAGCGGCGCGAGGCCGCCGCGCGCGCCAATGAAAGGCGGCGCTCGGGGAGCGCGAGCGGCGGCGGCGGCGCGAGAGCAGCGGAGCGGGCGGAGGTGAGTGAGGGGAGAGACTGTGAGGGGAGAGACTGTGAGGGGAGAGAGTGTGAGGGGAGAGTGTGAGGGGAGAGTGTGAGGGGAGAGTGAGGGACAGCGGAGCGATCCCGATCCCTGTCCCGGGACAGCCCCGGGACCGCGGGAACCATCCCCGTGCCGGGACAGTGGGAATCATCCCAATCCCCGTGCCGGGAGAGCGGGAGCGATCCTGATCTCCGTGCCGGGACAGCCCGGGCACAGCGGAGCGATCCCGATCCGTGTCCCGGGACAGCCCCGGGAGCGCGGCAACCATCCCGATCCCCGTGCCGGGACAGCGCCGGGACAGTGGGAATCATCCCGATCCGTGTCCCGGGACAGCCCGGGGGACACCGGGAATGATCCCGATCCCTGTCCTGGGACAGCCCTAGGGACACCGGGAATGATCCCGATCCGTGTCCCGGGACAGCCCCGGGACTGCGGGAACCATCCCCGTGCCAGGACAGCGCGGGACAGTGGGAGCGATCCCGATCCCCGTGCCGGGACAGCGGGAGTGATCCTGATCTCCGTGTCCCGGGACAGCCCGGGCCCAGCGGAGCGGTCCCCGTGCCCGGCGGTGCCCCGGGAAGGGCGGGTGCGCCCCGGGCAGCGCACGGTGCGGGAGCCGGGGCTCTTTTCCCGGTGTCTCCATCTCCGCACGGCTCAGGGAGCCGGGGCTCTTTTCCCGGTGTCTCCATCTCCGCACGGCTCAGGGAGCCGGGGCTCTTTTCCCGGTGTCTCCATCTCCGCACGGCTCAGGGAGCCGGGGCTCTTTTCCCGGTGTCTCCATCTCCGGTGCCCGGCGGTGCCCCGGGAAGGGCGGGTGCGCCCCGGGCAGCGCACGGTGCGGGAGCCGGGGCTCTTTTCCCGGTGTCTCCATCTCCGCACGGCCCAGGGAGCCGGGGCTCTTTTCCCGGGGTCTCCATCTCCGGGCCCAGGGAGCCGGGGCTCTTTTCCCGGTGTCTCCATCTCCGCACGGCTCAGGGAGCCGGGGCTCTTTTCCCGGTGTCTCCATCTCCGCACGGCCCGGGAGCCGGGGCTCTTTTCCCGGTGTCTCCATCTCCGGGCTCAGGGAGCCGGGGCTCTTTTCCCGGTGTCTCCATCTCCGGGCTCTCCAGCCCCCGCGGGGTCCCGGGGCCGGCGGCCGGGCGCAGTGCGGGCTCAGAGCCCGTGCCTCCCGCTCTGCCCTCTCGCTGCCCTGGCAGGGGCAGCCGAGCCGTGCCCGCAGCCCCCGAGCCGCTCTGTGCCCGCTGGGGGCTCATTTCGGGGCAAGGATCAGCCCAGCGAGGCTGCTGCTGCAGAGCGGCTGCTTGCTGCCCGATGAGCTCGTGTGCCGAGCTGCCCTCGGAAGGAGGGCGGGAGTCGCTTGTCCCCTCCAGACCCTCTGGAGTGTTTGCTCCCAGAAATGCGGCCCTTCCGCAGTGTCCCGCTGCCGTGGCACTGGGCTCCGGGAAGGGATCCTGGCTGCCAGCCCAAAGCGTGTGCAGTGGCAGCAGCTGCTCCCGTGCCCTTCCTCTGTGCACCTCTGTCCCCGCGTGGTTCGGGGGTGAGTTCAGCAGCCGTGTCAGCCGGTGTGATCCCATCTCCGGGGGCACCTCAGACCCTGCCCTGCCATGGGGCTCCCTGGCAGAGCTGGCCTCGGGGCCCACCCTGCCTGTCAGGATGGCCAGGTCAGCCTGGCTGCTGCGACGTGTAGCACTTTGTGTCCCGTTGGGTTTGAGCTGAGCCACCGCTGGGTGCCAGGGAAAGCTCTGCCCGGTTTTCCTGGGAACTAGATGTTCTGGCAGGGTATCTGGGCACAGGCTGGTGTTGGCAGCAGGAGCTTTTGAGGGAACTGGCTGTTCTGGCAGGGTATCTGGGCACAGGCTGGTGTCACCCACAGTTCTGGGTGACCCACGGATGCTCCTCAGCATGGCCCTGCCCTGCTCTCCTGAGACACACGGTGCTTTGAGGGGGGACTGAGGCACTCGGGATTCTTCCTTCCCTGCGTGCTGACCCTGTAGGCTGCCCACCCTGGGGACAACCAGTGCTGGCTGACAGGGGCAGGACCCCCGGTGTGGCACCACAGGGTGGCCCTGTCCCGGCAGGAGTGGTCAGGGTTTGGTGGGACCTGCTGGTGTGTCATCCCCAGAGACCCAGAGCAATGTCCCCTCCAGCAGGTCCTGCTGCTGGCACCTCAGGCATGTCCTCGGGTCCTGGCTGCCGTCAGGGAGGGCACCTTGGGGTGCCAGCTGGAGCCCTCGGGAAGCTCTTCCAGGCACTGTGTGGGGATGGATCCCACAGGAGTGGAAACAGAGCCTTTTTCTGAGGCTGTGCTGGTGCGGGGCTGTGGTCAGGCTGGCCGTGCCCCAGCAGCTCAGTCCCTGCCTTGTCTGGGGAAGGGGGCTCTGAGCGGGGTCAGAAGGGGGCTCTGAGCTCTGCCAGCAGCCCCAGGCTGGGGTTCCTCGGGGGGAGTGAAGAGCAGGGCTGGATTTGGACAGCAGGGAGGGCTGAGCAAATCCCTGCTGTGGGATGAGCCCCGGTGAAGCTGTTTCTGCACTGGAGCCTTGTCCCAGGAGCTTCTCCAGCGTCACCTGCAGGGGATGCAGCAGGGAGGGCTCACAGTGCACCCCAAAAAGGCTTGTGAATGCAGAAAGCATCAGAGGCTTCCCAAAATGTGTGCCTGGATGCTCAGCTCCCATCAGGGGAAGTGTAAAGGACAGGATGTCACCTTTAATGTCACTTAAATGGGAGGCAGGGACACAGGCTGCAGTTCTGCTGGCACCCTCCCAGGCTGCCCTGGGCAGGGCCATGCCCAGGCTCTGCAGCCTCTGCTGCCTGTCTCCTCTCACCTGAACACTGCAGGATGAAGGAAGACATGCCAGCTAGTTTGTACTTCAAAAGGGATACGAAATGACATAATGAAAACAGGGACAAAGAATAATACAGACGCTGTATCAGTGCCTGAATAATCGACGTCCCAGCATAAATGGGTGTCTCTGCAGTAGACGGCTGCTTAATTTCCTGAATCCTAAGACGGGCACTTTTTCTGGGCATGGTGTGGAATACTGTCAAATTTTAATTTAGCTTGGCAGTGTCACACAGCCAGTCTGAGCAAGTCGGGAAGGCGAGTCTGGAACTCATTAGAGCTTGTTGCGAGGCCCTGAAAATTTGATTTTCAATCACTGTTGGGTTTAATTATTGTTGATGTCTTGCCTAGAGTATTCTGGGATTCTTTCTGAGGAAATTAAAGCAGCATGAGTGGGACGGCATTCTGTTTGGCACAGGGCTTGTTTAGATTAAATTGTGAGTGGAGAGTTAAGCTCAGAGCAGGGAGAAGGCGATGGCTGGCACGGCGCGAGCGCTGGAGCGGGCCCAGCTGGCCAGGCAGGCTCTGCGCCTGTGTACTGTTCTCACCAAGCTCTGTCCCCTCCTGGCAGAGCAAAATAACCCGCCGAGCTAAAAGCACTCGTCAAAGCCAAGGTAAAGTTTACTCAGTTAATACAAATTTGGGTTCTTTAACTTTTTCTTCCTTCGGTCCTTCAGCATGGGACTTGCAAACACCCAAAGCCTCCTGCAGGACAGCAGGGAAGTGCTGCTGTTGCAGGGGTGAATGGGCTCCAGGTGTGGTCTGGGGGTCCTGGTGCCTCAGGGAGAGGCAGGAGCTCCCTCCTCATCAGCAAAGACTGGATGCTTGAAGAGCCCTCTGCAGGGCGTGCTGGCTGGGACTGGCAGCTTGCATTGGTGAGGTCCAAAACCTGGGAGCTTTTCAAAGCTTTTCATCCCAGCTGGAAACTCAGCTTTGTCACTCAAGGTTTCATAACCTGGGTGCCTTGGTCAGGGTGTGCAGGGTGCCTGGGCTGGGCCCTGAGTGCTCCCACAGCCTGGCTCTGTGGCAAGGATGCTCTGCTCCCAGACGACAGGGGTTCTGCCCAGAGACTGCTGTGGGACACATCTGAGAAGCCTCTGTCGTGTCCCAGAGCTCTGTGAGCAGTCTGGGTGGGTGAGGATGAGGATGCTGAGTGAGGGCCATGGAGGCTGTGCCCGAGTCCCCTGAAGGTGCTGCTGTGTTGTGCAAGCCCTGTCAGGGCTGCAGAAAGCAGCTCCATGTCAGCTCTGAGGGGCTGCAGCACGGCTCTTTGGGCAGTTCCACCCAGGAGCGCTTTGGCCCTTGCAGAGTCCTCATGCTCATCATTTCTGGTCTGCAGAAGCTGTTTCATTGCAGAGCTGGCACCATCTCTGCAGAGCCACCCCTGGAGCATGAGCAGCTTGGTGCCAGGGCTGGGGACGGGTCACACATGGCAGGGGGCTGGCTGTGACTGCCCTGAAGGCTGCTGTGTCCTTAGGGACAAGGAGCAGTGTGCTTGTGCTGGAGCCCAGGGGAGGAAGCAGGTGTGGATCTTGATGGAGAAATGCCCTGTCAGGGCTGCAGAAAGCAGCTCCATGTCAGCTCTGAGGGGCTGCAGCACGGCTCTTTGGGCAGTTCCACCCAGGAGCGCTTTGGCCCTTGCAGAGTCCTCATGCTCATCATTTCTGGTCTGCAGAAGCTGTTTCATTGCAGAGCTGGCACCATCTCTGCAGAGCCACCCCTGGAGCATGAGCAGCTTGGTGCCAGGGCTGGGGACAGGTCACACAGGGCAGGGGACAGGTCACTCATGGCAGGGGGCCTGGGGGGTGCCTGTGACTGCCCTGAAGGCTGCTGTGTCCTCAGGGGACTGAGCCCTGCTCACAGAGCAGTGTCCTTGTGCTGGAGCCAGGGCAGGAAGCAGGTGTGGATCGTGATGGAGAAACCTGCTCTGGGCAACTATTTATAGACATGGGATCATGAAGCAGCACAGGGGTTAAACACCTTCTTTTGGGACTTGGACTCAGAGCTAAACGGAGTCCAATGAAATGCAATTTACAAATTACAAAATCCCTCTGGCCCTGCAGAGAGGCAGTGTCTGCAGTATTTGTTTAGGCTGGGTTTTTCTCCTTTTTTTAAAGGAAGAAATACTGTGTTTCAGCCATCCAGGAAAGGCAGTACTCAGATGTCCCATCCTGGAGCTCCTGTTCCATTTAGAGATGGGGCTCAGAGAAAGGGGAATATTTCCAGGCAGCCATTTGCAGTTTTTGGAGAGCTGGAGGTCCCTAATGCTGGTACCTGATTGCCCACACTGGTCCCATCTCACCTACCCCAGCACTCACTCCATGGCTGGGTTACATGGATGAGCACAGGAAGGTAAATTCTCTCCACAGCATCCTGTGGTTGCCTGTGTCTTGCCAGTACTTGGGGTGGCACAGTCCCTCAGCTCCTGCCTTGGGTTCAGGGCATCACCAGCCACAAGATTCACTTGGACATGTTCGTGTGCTCCTTCTGAAGACCTGCACGTGTTGCTCAAAACCACCTCACTTTATTTTCCATCATGTGCTGAGATTGTGATGCCCAGGGCTGCTACAGAGAGGCTGCAGTGCAGGAAGGGTGAGGACAGGGATGGGGGCTCAGGCATGGCCCTGCCCTCGCCCACCTTCAGCTTTCTCCTGCTTCCTCCACTAAAGATCCTCCTCCTACTGCTGAGAAGATATTTAGTCCTAAACCAGTTGTTATATGGAGATTTGATGGAAGCAGCTCCCTTGGTGCACGCTGTCAGCGTCCTGAGGCCCCCCATTCCCAGTGGCATCCAGAACCTTCTCCTGACATGGGAGATGGGAAGGACCCAGCTGGTTCTGGGCAGGTAACTGGAGATCACCCCGAGACCCTTCCCTGAGTGCTCTGGAGCTCACCACGTCTGCTGTCTCATTAACTTTGGGGGGCTCTTCCCATTCCAGACACTTCCTCACTTCTTGGTTTGGTTTATAATTAAGTCCAAGTATCTGAAGCACTGTCTGGCTTTGTGAAAAAATCTGATTTTTCAGCATTTGCCCTTCTCTTATCATTAATTCACACATTGTTAGTGAAGAAAGGAATGCTGCCAGCTATGTGCTCTTGGAAGAGGGAGCTATTTGCAGAGGCCCTGGTTGTTGGAGCTCTGTCATCCTGTGGGTTGGGATCTGGCAGCTCCATTGAAATAGTTTCCTCAGTATCAGTGCCTTTACCTGCTCTTTATGTTGTTAAAATAAAAGGCAGCAAACTTCTTACTCTGCAAAGTTTAATACAATAAGTGCTTGCAGTGCTCCAGATGATATCAAGCCATTCACTGACGCCTGAAATAAATCCAATAGAGAGAGCTTGGGATGAAAGACAGCCTTTTGTAAGGGAATTTTTTTCCTGTGAGTGGTAATTGGGATAACGCTTGCTTGCAATCTGGCAGGGAAACAAATTGCTTGCAGGTCATGATTACAATGGATGTTTTCTATGAAAATGAGAAGAAAATAAATCAAAACATCCCTTTGCTGTCCTCAGAACTGCAGTAGTGAATGTGTTTATTGGTTAATGCGCTTCTGAGGGCAGCTGCTTGCCTTGCTCAGACTTATTCCCCTTGCAGCTGCTGTCAAGGAGCTTCTCCTGAAATCCAGAACAGCCCCAGGTGTCACCTGAGCTGCCTCTCAGGAGGTTTGGGGGATGTTTTGGGCTGCTCTGTGCCAGGACTGGGAGCTGGTTCCTGAGCTGGACCTCAGCACACGTTCAGTGCAGTCAAGGGGGATGCTGAACTTTAAGGTCCCTTGCAACCCAAACCCTTCTGTTTGCTGGTCATCAGCAGAAAGGAAGAGTTTATCCAAATGGCCAACATGTGCACTGCAGCATGCAGCATTCCCCTTGGCTGTAAACCCTTGCACCCTGCTGTTACTGGAAATCCATCAGGAAGTCTGAGCTAGCCCTAAATCCATCAGGAAGTCTGAGCTAGCCCCAGATCCATCAGGAAGTCTGAGCTAGCCCCACGTCCTTAAGGAACTCTGAGCTAGCCCACTGTTATTATGCAAGCTTAGTCTATTATAGTCCAATAATGACAACAAATGATCCATCCATGCCCATCCCTCAGCAATTGTGCTGAGCAGACTGGTCCCACCCATGTGAATACTGTGTGGCTTTTCCCATTCCTTTGTTCACCGGTCTAGTCCAGAGTTAGCTGTAAATCTTCAAAACTCATTGCAGCTGGAGGAACCCCCCAAAGGGTTCTGGAGTTCCTCAGCCTCCCTGGAGCTCTGTGCTGCCACGGCTGGGATTGAGGGGAGGGCATCTGGTGCTGCAGGGAAGGGTTTGGATGGAGCCTGTCGTGGCCACTGGGGAGAGGTGAAACAAGGACCTCAGCTCTGAAGGGCTGTTGTGAACTTGGAGTAACTTTTTGGAAACCAGCTTTTCCTCTTCCCTCCCTAAAAAGGAGGGGAAAACATACTTGAGGTAGTTACGTGTCTCCAGCACCGTTTTCAGTCTCCAAATAGGGTGTTGTGCAATAAATGCTTTCGGGATCCAGAAGCCTCTGTGGAAGCAGGAGGGCCCCCTTTGCCAGTCCCCCCTGGGCCTGCGGCTGTGGCACTGTGTCCCCAAAGCCCTTTTGGGGCTGGAGAGCCGGCAGCAGTGCCAGGAGGGATGAGGGCCATGGGACACCCTTCACCCTGCCCGTGGATCTGCCCCTGGCACTCTGCTGGCACCGAGCACAGCACTCGGAGAGAGCCGAGTCCTGCCTGTCCCCTGCTGCCCCTGGGGGGACAGGTGTGCTGGGGGGTGCTGGGGGTGTGCTGGGGTGTGCTGGGAATGTGCTACACTGTGTGCTGGGGTGTGCTGGGGTGTGCTGGGTCCTCCATGGTCCTGGGTTAACCACCACGCTGGCCAAGCTTACTGAAACTCTGAATGTGATTTCAGGCCCGAGTCCTACAGGCTCTGCTGCCCCTGAGGACAGTCCCTGGCAGCAAACCCAGCTGTCAAACTGGTTCCAGTAGAGCCTTTGGCAAAGGGTCCTTGGCCAAGGTGTGCTGGCTGGCCAGAAGGTGACAGGACAAAGGTCCCTGTGGGGTCTCAGCTGAGCAGCAAACAGGGCAGGCTGTGGAGCTGGAGCCTCACCTGCTCAGAGTTTATCCCTGGCCAGGACTCCATCTCACCAGACCTGCCAGGGAGCTCAGTGCTCCTTCCCAGGAGTCCTCAAGCTGTGAACCAAGCTGGAGCAGTGTTTGGGTTCTTTCCTTGTCACTTGTCCCTCCAGGCTCCCCATTTTCCAGCTGTCAGCGAGTGATGGCCCTACCTTTGGCCGGTGTAACAGCAGCCCATGGCATTACTGGTGTGCTCCTGACACTGCTCAGCAACGTTTTTGTGGGTAGAACAGCCTCGATTTCCTATCATTTCACTACCCAAGAATTTCCTCTGCCCTGACTTGCTTTCTCTCTTCTAGCAGCAAGAATGCTGTGAGGCACAGAGAGCCAAAACAGAAATCTTGCAAGGAGCATCTATCTAGTCCTGGTGAGCAGGATTTGCTTTTCTCCAACCAGTTTGTTGACACGGGGCTGGTTGTGGGGTTTTGGCACTTTTTTAAAGCATTACAAATGTCTCCAAACCCTTTATCTTAAGGTGATGCCAAAGTTCAGCTGCACTCCCCGGATGGGCTTGGGCATAGGTGGAGCCTGGGACAGTCAGAGCATTTGTTTCACATTATCTCACCGGGTTTGGGCTTTTTGCAGTGTCTTGCATAATTTTTGCAAGGAAATCTCCTTTTATGCCGATGTGAGGAGAAGCTCTGTGGCTGGGCAGGACGTGCAGTGAGCGGGCACTGGCTCCTCTTCCTGCACAGGGATGGGAGTGAGAGTGGCTCCACTCTGCTTCTGGAGCGGTGAGGAACAACACCGTGCTCCAGACAGAGCCTGCCAGGCCTTTCAGAGCCTCGAGGAGGGGCTGCCCCCGGGGTCTGGCGTGCTGGGCACCCTCTGGGGCTGAGCTCCTGCACAGGCACTGCCCTGGGCTCCCAGTGCCAGCTGCCAGAGCCTCCTGTGCTCCTCGTGCTGCTGACCACACTTCTCCCTGCGCCTTTCCCCTTGGGCCAATGAGCCTTTTCCAAAGGAGTTTATTTAATCCAGATGTTTGTGTTTTAGATAAACCACCACTTGCAGTCCCTTGCTGATACTCAGCTCCTGTTTGACTCACTGAGATCAGAGCCAGCTGAAGCCCAGCAGTTGGTGGTACCTGGCACGTGGCTCCAGAGCTGGCAGGGCTGTGAGTGGCCTGGTGCAATCCTCAGTGTCTTTATCTGTCCTGGACAGCTGGCACATGGCTGGAGAATCAAAAACATCCTTTGTTTGGATATTAGAGGCAGAGGGGACTATCTAGGCGTGTTAAGGCAAATTTTGAGATGTGTTTTTATGAACTCTGGGGTGACAGGTCTTTTCATTGGCTTCAAAATATTGGACAAACTGCAGGTGAAAATTGAGATGAAAATTCCAGGTGAAAGGTGAGGCAGAAATAAAACAGCAGTCCTGGGGCAAAGGGAGCTGAAACAAACCACTTCCTACACCCTGGGCTGGATTTCTCCAGGATGAGCAGCCTTGTGTGGAGACTTACTAGTTCTGGGCAAGAAAAAATGGCATGTAAAGGCCTGTCATCTACCTTAAAACTGGCAGACAAACATCTGGTCATTTCTAGAACATCTGTTTATAAAACCTTTGTATTTATTAGCAACATCATATTTTCCAAGCAAGTGAAGTACCTTTCCTGAGTGCCATCAAATCACCTTGTCCTCCTGGAAGCTGCAGCATGGTTTGAACATCAGAGGAGAGCTCAGGGCGCCCCAGGTCCTGCAGGCTTTGGGAGCCTGGTGCTGCAGGTGGGACAGGTGGGTGTGGGAGGCAGCAGGAGGAAGCTGGGCTGCAGCATCACCCCTGCTTTGCCTCCGAGCAGAGATTCAGAGCCTGGAGCTGCTGGCACAGCCTGGCTCAGCCCAAGGCCCCAGGGTCCCTGCAGGGGAGCAGCAGCTGCTCTTTTCCTCAGTTCCTCACTGCTCTTGGTCCCTCCCTTTGAAAACAGGTTTTGGCAAGGACAGCCTCTTGCGAGGTGCCAAAGGGTGCTTTAAATAGTGCATGATCTTGCACTGCAGGACTGTGGCAGTGCAGGGACGTGCAGGGACTGCAGCCATGGGCAGGTGCACCTCCACAGCCTCACCCTGCTCTGCCAGGCTGAGCCCTGAGCCTCTCCTGGGCAGGGAGCTGCAGGGGGATCCTGTGGGTCCCTCCCAAGGCAGGTGTTCTGTGAGTCAGACAGGCTCCCAGTGTGTTCCTAGAACAAGCTCCTGCCTCGAGAGATTACAGACCTGTTACAAACCCTGAGCAATGGCCCCAGGAAGGCTGGGAGCTGTGGGACCCGTGCGTGCCACAAGCCCTGGTGGGAAGTGCCATCTGTGATGGGCAGAGTGGCCAGGAGCCTGCCCAGCCCTGGCATTGTGCCTGCTGGGGGCTGGAGGTGCTGGGGCGTGCTGGAGGGGGAGGCTGTGTGCTCTGACCCCTGGCTGCAGGGGCTCGGGGCTGCTGAGCTGCGGTGGCTCCGTGGCGCTGCCACTGCTCCTGCTGCGCTTGGCGCTGTCCTGCTTCCCCTCGGCTCGTTTTTCCAGGGAACAAGCGTGTCTTTCAGGCAGGAGCCTCACAGCTCCTGTGTAAACATCCAGCCCGAGATAAATTCGGCGTCTGGAGGTGTCACCTTGCCCCGGTGCCTCCTGCAGCACTTTGTTTTTGTCTCCCACCATACCCTGCTGCGTTCCTCATGCTCAAAAAGCCACGTTTGACAAATTCATGGGCCAGGCAGGAAAGAGGTTTGTTTTCCAATGTTATGGGCTCCTGGTGTGGGTTTGTGCTTGTCTTTGTCCTGTTGGGAGGTTGTTAGGATGTCTCTGCAGCAGCAGACACCCAAGGATGAGTGACTTTCATCTGTTTTCAGTGAGCAGCAAAAAGTGCAGCAGAACCACAGCCCCCCTTGTCACTCCACACCCCCCTCCTCCCCAGAGCATTTCCCCACTGTATTTCCTGTTCACTTTGGAAACCACCCCTAGACTCCAGTGCCAGAGGCCTGGAAACCTCCCCCATTCCCAAAGTACACTTGGAGAAAGACCAAGGAGGTCCAAGGTGCAGTAAAGCAAGTTAGGTTTCCTGCACCTTGCTGCGATCAGCACCAGGTTATAGCAGTGTGCCTCCGTGTGTCCTGCCTGGCCCTCTGACTCGCACAGGTCCATGTGCAGTACATGAGCTCTGTAAACTGGATAAAATGAGACCTGAGGTCGCTGTGGAGGAGATGAAGGTGGCTGCCCAGTGTGTGGGCATGTTCCCTGGGTTTGATGTGCCAGCCCCTCCATCCTCCCTCCCTTTGAAGGGAAAACCTTCACCGCAGGTATCCTTAGATGAATGTAGCAGGGTTGTGTGGACATGGTCAAGTGGAGTTGGGAGATCTGAGGTTTCAGGGGACACGGGGGATGGCTGAGGGAATCGCTCTGTGCAGGGCAGTGTCCCTGTCAGTGCTGTCCCAGGGAGCCCCTGAGGACGAAGCCGTTCCATGTGGTGCCTGCTCTCTTGCAGATGTCGGGGAGCCAGCCGCCGGGGGGACGAGGCGTGCCCTGCTTGCGCTGCCGAGGGCTGTGCGCGGGCTTCGAGCCGCACTCCTGGAGGTAACGTGGGGCTGCCCTGCATCCTGAAACAGCCTGGGGACAGAACACTCCTTACTGATGCTTCACTTCCAGCTTTTCCTCTTAAAAGCACTAATTTGGGTAAATAGCCCCTGACAGCAGCAGCTGGTGGGAGCAGACCAGGCAGTGCCCAGCTCAGGGCAGGGGCTGCTCCTGCCCCAGCAGGACACCAAAGGGGCTGTCCAATGGAATGCAGACATCCAGATGTCAGTAATTAAAAGAGAATTGGTGCCCTCTGAGCTGCCTCACAAGCACTGGGCTCCTCTGTGCTCCGGGGGAGCTCCCCAGAGTGCTGGGCCCGTGGTGGTGGGGCAGGGAGGCTGTGGTCCAGCTGTGCTCTGCAGCTGGAATGCCTTGGGTGCCTTCAGCTCCACTTGTGATACCTCAGCTGTGTGAAATCTAAAATTTAAAGCACTCATTTGGTGGAAGCACAACCATTTTTTTATTGACTCCATTAAAGGCTGGTTGGACTCATTCTTACTCCAAGATCCTGCTGAAATCCTCGGGGTTGTGTCAGAGTTACTTTGCCCCTTTTGCTATTAGTGTTTGATGGCAGTGCTGGCCACCAGAGTGTCCTTAGACACTTGTCTGTGTGATTTACACCTATCATCATTCAAATTACAGTCAATTAAGCATCAGTTCCTTCCAGCAGTCACTTTTTTAATGGCATGTAAAGGTTCATAATAGGCAAGGTCTGTTGGAATCTGGTGAGGAGACTAATCTCCAATCTCATGATGCTTGAAGGGGTTTCCAGAGTTCAGCAGCATCCCATGGGTGAGAGGCAGCAGATTTTGCAGAACCATGACACAGGGAATGGCTCCCACTGCCAGAGGCAGGGATGGATGGGATACCGGGCAGGAATTGTTCCCTGGCAGGGTGGGCAGCCCTGGCACAGGGTGCCCAGAGCAGCTGTGGCTGCCCCTGGATCCCTGGCAGTGCCCAAGGCCAGGCTGGACACTGGGGCTGGAGCAGCCTGGGACAGTGGGAGGTGTCCCTGCCATGGCAGGGTGGCACTGGGTGGGATTTAGGGTCCTTCCAACCCAGCCCATTCCATCCTGAGCCTAAGCCCAGGCTGTGTGTGCCCCTCGGGAGAGGCTGGCACCCCACGGCCCAGCTCACAGCCCGGATGCTCTCTTGGGCACAGGAAGATCTGCAAGTCGTGCAAGTGCAGCCAGGAGGAGCACGGGCTGAGCTCGGAGCTGGACGATGACCGCAAGGTCGGGCGGCTGCTGGCGGGCTCCAAGTACGCCACGCTCACGGCGCGGCTCAAGGGCGGCGACGGCGCCCGCATCTACAAGAGGAACCGCATGATCGTCACCAACCCCAACATCTCGGGCAAGGACCCCACCTTCGACACCATCACCTACGAGTGGGCTCCCCCCGGGCTCACCCAGAAGCTGGTAAGGGGCTCAGGGCGGGCTGGGAACAGGGCTCTGCCCTGCAGTGGGGTTAGCGGGGAGAAACGGGAACCGTGGATTGCCTCGGGAGCAGAAGGGTGCAGAGCACTCTGTGTCCTGGCAAACTGTAAATAAGCACAGTAGGTGGGAGAGGGGGATGGAAAGCCTTTGGGTTTTATAGGTTTGTTTACATTTCTCGAAGAAGTCTTAATGGATTTTACAGCTAGAAAGCTCTTTGTCTTTTGGTAAAGCCCATCTGCAGTAAAAGCATGGCTGAGGAGAGATCCCATCCCTGCTGTCCTGCAGCCCTGTGCAGCCCATGCTGCTCCAAAGCCCCAGGCTGGATGTAAAATGACTCCTCCAGGCCCTCTGAGGTGTCTGGGCTGGGCAAGCAGAGGAGCAGGAAGGGGTTTGGCTCCTGGGGGGCACACGGGGCTGGTGGGCAGCTGGGTGCCTGTGCTTCGGGGCTGGCTCCTCCTGCTCTCAGAGAGCATCCTGTGCTGCTGGAGGAGTCCTTGCCTGCAGAGTGGGCTCAGAGGCCCCATTCCCTCTGGGGTCCCTCCCAGTCCCTTGGATGGAGAACAGCAGCCCATCCCTGCTCCAGCAGCCTTGAGGAGCTTCCTGCCCCAGGAGCCCCTCGTGCCCGGGGTGTGAGCCTGGCGAGAGCTGAGCTCAGTGTCTGAGCGCTCCTGCCTGCAGCTCCTGCCCGCTGCTGCTGCTGGCAGAACCATTCTCACCTCGAGCTCTGGAGCTGGCAATTCCTTCCTTACAGTTTAAGCATAATCTGCCCCAAATAAAAACAGCGTTATAGAGAGAGCTCAGGGTAAAAGGGCGAGATAGGGAGCGTGGTCCCCTTCTGAGGGCTGGATCCAAAACCAAGCCCCCAGCCCAGCTCCACCTCCCTCCTGTGCCTGGTTTCCAATTGGGCCAGCTGCCTGGGACCCTTCCCTTCCCTTCCCTTCCCTTCCCTTCCCTTCCCTTCCCTTCCCCTCCTCCCAGCCCAGTCCCACCCTCCTGATGGGGGAGGTTCAAAAACTTTATGGAAGTTTTTGATCTCTTTATAGTGCTGGACAGGCTGGAATATATCTTGGTTCAAGTAAACAACCAGCAGGAGCTTTGGAGACAACCTTGATAAATCCTGGCTTGCAGATCAGCTTGACAAGCTTTGAGGAGAAGTGTTGGATGTCAGCCACTCTCAGGATGCTTTCAAAGGCACTGGGGCCAAAAAGCTGTTAGTGCACAACTGCCTCTCTCCAGGGGTTTCCTCCTGAAGGCAGCCTGGAAACTTGGGATGGCTTTTAACCTTGTTTTGCTGAAGTGGACGGTCAATAATAGGAGGAAGTTCAGAGCACGTTCTTGTTAAGTGTGCCTGCAGAAGTCATGAAGCAGACACTTAGGTCCTTGGAGACAGTGAAAAGAACAGATCATAAAATAGCCCCAAGATCCAGTAGTGAGCAGTGAAAACTAAAATGCTCTTCCTCCAAATTACCTGCACTCAGGCAACATAGTGAAGCGTTGGCCATAACAATAAGTGATAGCAGCAGATGTAGCAACTTTTTCTTATTCTTCACGGCAGTTTTTGGTGTCAGGTTGGATTTTTTTTCCCCCCTAATCTTTGGACACATTTTTATTGACATCTGCAATTATTACTTCAAGCATTCCCTTGGTCAGGGAGTGAAATCTCACTGCCTGTCTGGGCAGATACTGAAACCTGCCCCTGAGCAGGCTTTAAGTAAGCCTTAAAAAAAGCCTCGAGGCTTTGCTTTCCTCACTCTCAGCACAGACATTTTGTTGGGAACGGAGATGCTGGAGGTGGAGCAGAGCAGGAGGCTCCAGGTGCTCGTGCTGGCCCCTTGCTCTGGTGCAAATGTTCATTAGTCTTGGCACATCAGTGCATTGAGGTTTCTCCCCCTGAGATCCCACCCCGTTGCTGGAGCTCGTGCAGTGCTGGTGGTCCTGCTCTCACAGCATCACTTCAGTTGTTTCCTGTCCACTGTGGGGCAGTGCCTGTGTCAGCCTGGGAGGAGCAGTCAGGGAATCCTTGTCTCTCTCTGCTGTCATTCCTCCTAGGATTCCTCACGTCTGTGAAAGCCATTTGTGCACCAGGTCACTGCCCAGCATCCCACAGCTCTCCACGCACCACAGGGGAACAACCTTCCCAGAAACTGGACATCAGCCCTGCCTTGGCACAGGGGCACAGTGGACCAAGTGTTGATGTCTGATATCCCAGTGTGCACTGATTTTAGCTTGCACCCCAAGGGTGGGGAAGAAGCCCTGCTTCCATTCAATCATTATCTGCTGCTGTTCCCAATTTCCTGTCAGGAATTCCGCCCGGCAGCACTGCTCTCTGCCCCAGAGGAGCCAAGGTGCAAGGGACTTGGAAGTTTTTCCTGACGTGCTGAAGAGTTCAGTGCTGTGCAAGCATTTCTGTGTTGAAAAGCGCAGCCTGAACCAGCCTGTGTGCCACAAACAGTTAAATCTCCGTGCTAAGTTTTTTAAGATTGAGTTCTCAAGTGCTGACCCAGTAAGAAGCAAATGTAATGCAGCTGGATGCTGGTCTAACAGGGGATGGCAGGGAGCCAACTGGCTGCCCTGCCACTCCTCACACTACAATAGGAAAATGCCGGAGTGGGAAACTCCCTTCCCTTCCTCGGGCCAGGGGAAGTTAACTGTGCATCACCCAGCCTGAGCCTGAGAGGGGTTTGCTCTGCTGCTGAGGTCGTGGCCAGTTAAGTCAGAGCCTTCATTTTGGGCAGTTTCTGGGCATTTCCTTTCTCACAGGGCATCAGTGACCAAACACCTTGTGGCTCTGGTCAGTGTCACAGACTCAACTGCTACCTGAACTTTTCCTGTGTTATGATGATTTCATTAGCTGATAAAGGATGGTCTTTCACCGTGATCTGGGTGCACACAGCTCCGTGGGCTCTGGGGTGCTCAGTGTGGCCTGGCACTCACTCCCTGCAGCTCTCCCTGTCCCACCACAAGGCAATAGAGAGCTGCTCATGGGTTTGATGTTTATGGGTTTTTAGTCCTTTCAGCAGCTGTGTTATCAAATTTCATGGAAAAGTGTCACGGTAGTGCCAGCAAGGGGGGATGTGCTGGGATATTCGTGCCAAGCAGCTCTGTCTGTGCTGCTTTGCTTTCCTGGGCAACATAGGGTTTGTTTTAAACAAACAAACAAACAAAAACTAATCTAAAACACCATAAAAACACCCAGACTATTTTCTGAGGATGAAAGGATTTATACCAGCCTGGCTACCACTGGTATCTAAGCCGGTTCAGCTTTTACTTCTGGATACAAACTCCTTAGAGGGAGAAGGGAGGGCGCGGGCGCGTTTCTGCTGCCGCTCCCCGCGCAAGAGGAGCGTGGCAGCTGTGCCACCCTGCCGCAGCAGCCCGCGTGTCCCTGCAGGCCATGCAGTACATGGAGCTGGTCCCCAAGGAGCTGCAGCCGGTGGCGGGCACGGAGGGCGCCTTGCAGCGGCGGCGGCGGCTGGCGCGGCAGCTCCCGCTGCACGACCAGGACCCGGCGCAGTGCCGCGGCCTGGCCGAGGCCGAGCAGCCGCTCATGCAGGAGTTCGTCAGCACCTACAAGGCCGAGGCCCTGGGAGTTGGGGAGGTGGCGCTGCCGGGCCAGGCCGGCGGCGGGAAGGACGAGGAGAAGGCCCAGGAGAAGAGCATCGACCCCGGCAGAGCCCCCGAGTCACCCAACGGGGCCCTGGAGAGCACGGCCGGGCACTACGTGAGTGAGGGATGGGTGATGGGATAATGGGATGTAACGGGATGATGGGATGGGATAATGGGATAGGATAACGGGATAATGGGATGAGATAATGGGATGGATGCAATGGGATGGGAATGGAGCTCTGGGGCTGCTCCAGGCTTGGGGAGCCACTGGGAATAGATTTGGTCTCAATTCAAGGGGCAAAATATCACAGCAGGCAGAGCAGTCTGTGCCTTGTCCCCATCTGCTCCAGGGCATTCTCCATGCCTGCTGCAGGTCACATCACCATGCTTTGGAGCAGCACTGTGGGAGCCTGGAGGGCCCCTCTGCTCCAGCCAGCCCTGCTGAGCACAAGGGGCCATCTGGCAGGGCTGATGAGGGGTGTTCTCCTCTTCTTCATCTCTCTGTCTCTGCAGCAAGGGCCTCACTGAGCCACCAAGGGCAGGGAAATCTCGCTGTGGGAACTGGTTTGAGCTCTGGGTTCTTGGCAGCTCTGAAAGGTTGGGCATGACATGCCCCTGGATGATATGGGCAGTGTTTCAGTTGAAAGCTGAACTTGATGATCTTGGAGGTCTTTCCCAACCTTCACCATTCTTTGATGCAAGTCAATATTTCCAAGTAGGCTTCTTACCCAGAGAGACCACAGATGTCAGGAGGTGACGGCTCTGTCCAGTTAGCACAGAGCTGTGAACATGGAGGTAGTGTTCCCAGGGCTGTAATCGCTCTGGGGAAATGGAAACAGCTGCCCTGGGTGCCTGGGCATACAAATACACTTCCACAGAGAAATGGCTGAGATTCCTCAACACCCTTGTAGATTTATATTCCCCCAGTGCTGTCTGGAGTGGCTGCTGAACAGATGCTTATCATAAAATATGGTGAGTGGAAATACCTTGTCCTGGTCCTTGTGAGGGTGACTTGCAGCAGAGGATTTAAAGCTGAAAAAGCAAATGGTGCCCAAGTGTTTTTAAGAGGAGATTCTTTGCTGCCATTCCTGCACTGAGGTTGTACATGAAAGAGCAGTTTTCATTTTCAGTCCATATTGGGTAATGTCTCCCCTCTGCCATGGTCTGTTAATGTCTTTCTGACTTTGAATCCAATGGCACAGTAAGGATTTTCACTATTGCAACAAAACACTGCATTTTAAGATAAAAAATAGCCAAAAAAGGAAGGTTTCCTTTAAACATATCAATAAGTCATCCTGGCAATGAGGGTTTACTTAAACTGCGAGTTTGTCCTTTCAAATAAATAAATACATAACTGTGATGTTATTCTCCTTAGTTTGAAGCATCATTTCTCTCAAGGCACCAGCTGAAAAGTGGAGCAGCTTTCACAGCAGTGGCAGATCCACGGGGACAGCCACGCTGTGCAGCCCAGGGCATGGCAGGACTGGCAGACCCTGCTGGCCACAGCCCTCTTGTGCCTCCACATCCCTGCTGCAAGTCTGTCCCACGAGAGGTGTTCTCCACAGGGCACAGAATCCTGACCCCCCCAGAGCTGGGAACTCCTCTGGTGTTACAAGACTTGATTCCTGCCCTGGAACCAAATCAGATCCTGAGGCAATTGACCCAAATTAATTGTTGCTCCCAAAAGCTCGAGGCCAGGGAGTGCCCAGAGTGCTGCTGGTGCTGGGAGCTCCTTCCCTGGGAGCTGGCACTGCAGAGCAGGAGCTGGGGATGAGCAGGATGGCAAAGCTTAAGAGAACAGGACATTTTTTTGGCCAACACCTCTGGTAATTCAGCTAATGAAGTATTCACTCCTCTGCCTGAATGACGGAGATGTAAAAGGAGCACCAAGCTGTAATCCCACCTCAGATTTGAAGGATCACCTCTTTGCAGTGTGTAAATAGCAGGATGTAGAGGTTATACAATGCTTGGGAAAAGCCCTGTGAATAGATTTTCCCTGTGAATAATTTCCATAGAAAGAAAGAGCAAAATAAGTTGTTTTTTTAACAGTTCTTGTTGGCAAGAAACTTGAGCTCAGTGTTGGAAACTGCTGTGTTTGTTCTTGCTTTAGATCCTGCAGGATAAGCAGGGCTGGGCTGCAGGGCTGTGGCTTCTGGGGGTGGCAGAGCAGAGGCAGCTGCAGGGTCTGGCTGTGGCACAGCACACCAAGGGCACGGGGCAGGCACTGAGAACCCCCTGAGGCAGGGAGGGGGCGAGGGGGAAACGCCTGGGGGGCAGAGCAGTGAGCCAAGAGGGAGAGCCACCTGCGGAGCAGTGAGCCAACAGGGAGAGCCACCTATGGGTGCAGAGCAGTGAGCCAACAGGGAGAGCCACCTATGGGTGCAGAGCAGTGAGCCAACAGGGAGAGCCACCTATGGGTGCAGAGCAGTGAGCCAACAGGGAGAGCCACCTATGGGTGCAGAGCAGTGAGCCAACAGGGAGAGCCACCTGCAGGTGCAGAGGTCCCATGGCCTCTGTGTGTGACAGGAGGGAGCAGGGCAAGGAGCTGTGTGCCAGCACTCCCATGTGAGCCGGGGCAGGGGGCTGGCAGTGCTGGAATTGTCCCCTTCTATCCCTGCCCCATCCCCAATGGCCTCCTGCAGCCCAGGCACGTCAGTTTATTGCTCCTGAGAAATCCTGGGTCTGTGTCTCCTCTCCTCTCAGCAGCTTGGGCCAGTGGAAGGTGTCTGTGCCCATGGCAGAGGGTCAGAACTGGGGGATCCTCAAGGTGCCTTCCAACCCAAACCATTCTATGGTTCTATGATTACACCTGTTGGAAGCTGTTGACTTAAACTGGGGTGTTTGTAAGTTGTCATCTGAGCCAGGGCCATTCCCAGTCCCTGACCCTGTGCCACCTGGAGGGGGGCACTGCAGTGCCAGCGCTCTGATGGGGCACAGCAGTGTCACCACAGCCCTGTGGCACACAGGCTGACCCCTGCAGCATCCTGCCAGCCGCTGAGTGGAGCTTTGAGGCTGGCTCTTCACTAATCACAGACTGCTCTGCAGGCACAGATAAAGAGCAGACCTAGTTGGTCTGGTGTGTAACGTGCATGGATGCCATTAATCCAGAGATTAATCACGTCTAATTCTGGCTCTGTGGCCTGTTAGAAATAGAAAACACTTGCTGAAATCTGTGGGGTGACAGCTGAGTTAGGCACAGACAGAAAACAGTGACAAAAGACCAAAGCTCCTGATCTATTTCCAATTTACATCTTTGACGCGCAGCACTATTTGGATTCTTAGCATCTTTGAGAACCTTGGGATTTGGTGAAGGTGTTAGTTGGGGAGGGGTCCCAAAGGCCCCCAGAAACGAGCTGGCAGCAGCGTGCTGCCCTGCCAGCCGCTGAGGGTGCCCTCTCGCGCAGCGCTGCGAGGCGTGCCAGCAGCCGGTGCCCGGGGACTGCCCCGTGGTGTACGCCGAGCGCGCCGGCTACGCCCGCCAGTGGCACCCGGCCTGCTTCGTGTGCTGCCGCTGCCACGAGCCCCTCGTCGACCTCATCTACTTCTGGAGGAGCGGGGCTGCCTGGTGTGGGCGCCACTACTGCGAGAGCCTGCGGCCCCGCTGCGCCGGCTGCGACGAGGTAGGGACTGGGACCCTGTGCCAGAGTGGGCACTGACCTGGGACCCCTGTGCCAGGGTGGGCACTGACCTGGGACCCCTGTGCCAGAGTGGGCAGTGACCCTGGGACCCCCTGTGCCAGGCTGGGCAGTGACCTGGGCCCCCTGTGCCAGAGTGGGCAGTGACCAGAGTCCCTGTGGTCTCCTGTGCCAGGCTGGGCAGTGACCCTGGGTCCCCTGTGCCAGAGTGGGCAGTGACCAGAGTCCCTGTGATCCCCTGTGCCAGGCTGGGCAGTGACCTGGGACCCCTGTGCCAGAGTGGGCAGTGACCTGGGACCCCCTGTGCCAGGGTGGGCAGTGACCAGAGTCCCTGTGGTCTCCTGTGCCAGGCTGGGCAGTGACCTGGGACCCCCTGTGCTGGGCTGGGCAGTGACCAGAGTCCCTGTGATCCCCTGTGCCAGGCTGGGCAGTGACCTGGGACCCCTGTGCCAGGCTGGGCACTGACCTGGGACCCCTGTGCCAGAGTGGGCAGTGACCCTGGGACCCCCTGTGCCAGGCTGGGCAGTGACCCTGGGACCCCTGTGCCAGAGTGGGCAGTGACCTGGGACCCCTGTGCCAAGGTGGGCACCACCTGCAGACCCTCTGATCCCCCCTGCCAGTGCCAGGCTCAGTCAGGGCTTCTGAGCAGCCCGGGGCACCACCTGCAGACCCTCTGATCCCCCCTGCCAGTGCCAGGCTCAGTCAGGGCTTCTGAGCAGCCTGGGCCAGAGGAAGGTGTCCCTGCCCGGGCAGGGGGTGGGACAAGATGACCTTTACCAGAGGAAGGTGCCCCTGCCCGGGCAGGGGGGTAGGACAAGGTGACTAACCTGGTCCAGAGGAAGGTGCCCCTGCCCGGGCAGGGGGTGGGACAAGGTGACCTTTCCAGGTCCTTTCCAACCCAAACCATCCTGGGATAATTCTGTATGTCCATTCCTGACCCCATGGCTGATGGGCTTGGTGGGAGGTGTGGCATGTGTCTCCCTGTTCCTGCCACGCTCCAGCTTGGTGGGGTGGTGGAAATAAGCAGTTGTCTGTCTGTCTGTCTGTCTGTGTGTCGTCTGTCCCGCAGATCATCTTCTCGGAGGACTACCAGCAGGTGGAGGGGCTGGCCTGGCACAAACAGCACTTTGCCTGCCTGGAGTGTGAGACGCTGCTGACGGGCAAAGCCTTCGCCCTGGCCAACGCCAGCCTGCTGTGCACCACCTGCAGCCAGAGCAGGGCCTGAGCAGGGGCTGCCCACGCCCACCAGCACTGGGGCACTTGGAAATGCAGGAGAAGGGGAAGGTTACAAAATTTAAAAGTCTGACTATTCACTTGCAAGCAACTCCATGTGCCCCTGCATCCCACACAGCCCGAGGAAAGTGATTCCTTGGGGTCCTCTTGGATCTGCCAGGGAGCCCTCGTGCCCACGGGTGGGAGAGGCACGTGTGCCTGGCCAGGAGGGCTGGAAAGGAAGGAAAGAGGGGCTGGGCTCTGCTGGTTTTTGTCAAGTCTGTCCAACCCTCTTATGACTAAGATCTTGCAATAGTCTTTTGGAAATAACACATCTCAACAGCAACTTCTGGCATACTAAACCTACAGTTGTGGTCAAAAACAAGGGGTGTTTGTGGTTTTTAAATCCTTGCTGGAATTAGGCGAACAGGCTGCTGCCACTGTGCCAAGGCAGTGGGTTGGAGGAATTTGATCAACTTGCTGAAAGCAAATGGTATAAGATTGCAGCCACACGCAGCTGGGGCTTTGTGCTGTGCAAGAAGCAAAACCAAGGAGTGGGCACACAGGGCGAGGGGTTCACCCTGGTCAGAGGGGCAGGGCAGGCTCTGCCTGGTCACTGGCTGACTCAGGAGCTGCCACCCAGAGCTGGAATGTAAAGAATTTTGTGGAAAACAGCTTTATCAGCTGTCTCGGGGGCAGAGTGTGTGTGTGTGTGTGTGTGTGTGTGTGTGTGTGTCCCCGAATGCTGCACTGTCCCTTTTTCCCTGCAATACCTCCGTGACCTTTCCAGGTGCCAGGGAGCTGTCCCTTGCCCCGGGCTCTGCCCTGCTCCCTGTCCCACAGCTCTGCTGTTGCCTCGCAGGCCTGGCTCTATCCCGAGTCCCTTTGGGTGTTATTTGTTCCCTACACCAAGTGATGCTTCTGCTACTCCCTGGCAACCTCAGGCAGCCCAGGCTGGCAGGTGTCTGTGCCCAGTCTGCCCTGTTGTCCTCTCTTCTCATGGTTTGCCAGAGAATTGGAATGTTTCCTCGCCGAGGTGAGTGTCCAGGGAGTCACAGCTGCAGGGGGCTCCTTCTGCTCAGTGCCTCTGGTTTCTGCTCGGTGCCTCTGGTTTCTGCTCAGCACCTCTGGTTTCTGCTCGGTGCCTCTGGTTTCTGCTCGGTGCCTCTGGTTTCTGCTTGGTGCCTCTGGTTTCTGCTCAGCACCTCTGGTTTCTGCTTGGTGCCTCTGGCTTCTGCTCAGCACCTCTGGTTTCTGCTCAGCACCTCTGGTTTCTGCTCCAGGCCTGCCCTGTTTCGTGGTGTTGGAGTAACTCACCTGTGTGGGATAACTCGGAGGTGGGAGCTGGGTGGGGCTGGACCTGCTGCAGGTGAGCTGTGGCCCTGCACAGCTGGGTGGCACAGCTGGGTGGCACAGAGCCGCTCCTGGTGCCCGCTGTGCCAGCAGCAGCCCTGGCACAGCCCCTGCGTGGGGACCCTGGGGTCCTGCAGGAGCCGGGGCTGGGGTGCACAGAGGGGTGAGCTCTCTGCCAGCCCCCGTGGTGCCACTCCTGTGTGTTTGGGGATCCACATGGGCACATGAGCTCTTCAGAGGGGGGATCTTCAGCAGACCCTGGTTCTGTGGTAAACCTCCCCTGTGCCCTGCCTGGGGAGCTCTGGGGGAAGGGGGATCCCCTCCACCCCAGGCAGGTTGAAAACCAGCCGAGCCCCAGCGGTGGCAGTGAGAGAGCTGGTGCTGGGCTGCAGAGCACGGCTGGGAGCTTGGGCACACCTCAGCAGAGGCACGGGGACAGCAGGGCTTCTGGGGCTGCGAGGGCAGGGCTGGCTCATGCCCAGAGCCCTCTCTGACAGGACAGGGGCCAAGTTCACTTTATGCACAATGAAAGACCTTGTAGATACCTTCCAGGCCTAAGGCGGCCCCAAGAGAGCTGCAGAGGGACTGTGCACGAGGGGCGGTGGCAGCCCTGGGCTGACCTGTGATTTTGTGATCTATAAACTGTGACTTGTGCAAGTCCCTGCTCCAGCACACACTTCAGACTCTGGGACTGCTGGCACCTGCTCAAGCCTTGCAGGTATTTCTGCAGCTCGTAAAATACTGTCTGCTAAAGAAATTTACTGCAATTAAACAGCTTAACAAAATCCTGTGCTCTCCAGCGTCGGGAGCAGCAGCGTGAAATTAATGCATCAAACAGCTCGAAACATATGGGAGCCTTTAGTGTTGGTACTGGAACTGAAATTCAGGAAGGCATGGGCTGATCCTCCCCAGCAAGGACAGTGTTTTAACTTGTGGGGCTGCAAAGGACAAAGCCCTTCATGTCCTGGGGTGGCCAGGGCAGGAGCACAGGGAATTTGTGCCTCCCGTGTGAGCATCCAGCTCCAATTTCAGCTCAAGCGTTCTGTGTCGTTGTTCTAAATACCACTGACAGTACATTTAAATGTTCCTAAAGCTTTCAGTAAAGTACTTTTGGATACAAAAATCCTTCACCTGCTCCCCCACTGCCAACGCAGCCAGGAGCAGGGGTGGGAGAGAGGGAGGGCAAAGCCTCCCCGCAGGGAAATAACGAAATAACCACTGCCTGGGCAGAAGCCACAATTCAGCAAATGTTTTGCAAGCTGAAGTTTTTCAGAGCTTAACTGCTCTGAATCTGCAAATATTTGCAGTGCTGTCTCATTTTGTGGTCCCCCTTTTTTTTAAGAAATGTTCTAGGCAGAGAAAGGGGCCATGTGTCTGTGATGTGGAGATGGAAGCAGGGAGGAGCAGTGAGGGCAGTGGCTGCTCGTGGGTCACCCTCCTGCCCACATCCTCCTGGCACCAGGGCCATCCTCACATCCCCCAGGGCCATCCCCACATCCCCCTGACCCCAGGTTATCCCCACATCCCCCTGACCCAGCCCCACATCCCCCTGACCCCAGGGCCATCCCCCCCAGGCCAGGAGGGGCTGCCCCCAGCCAGGGAGGTTTCTGTGCCCTGAGCTGAGCCCAGGGAGCTTCACCTGCTGGGGGGAACCAGTGAGGAGTGAGCGGTGCCTGCAGCGAGCTCACACCCCGGGGGAGGGCAGAGCCCTTCAGTCACTGTGAATATCTGTAACATTCAGGCCAAAACAAACTATTAAACCTGAAATTCAGTTTCTGTGAATAAGCGAAAGCTCTCAGTGCCAGTGAGAGGGGACAGTGACTCAGTGTTAAAGAGCTGCCACTCAGGGCTGGGGGACAGCAGAGGAACAGGGTTGGCATCCCAGCAAGGCTCAGTGCCAGCCCTGCCCCGCACGGGTCTCTCCAGGCAGAAGGGAGGGAGCTCTGAGGTGTTTAACAAGTTTCCCTGGCCGATGGAAAACACCTGGGCACCGAGCTTTATTTCTCTCTTCCTTGGCACTGGGCCGTGTGGAAGGAGCCCTGCCCTCAGGGCAGTGGCTAGGAGGGATTTGGGGGGCACAGATGGGGAGGGCAGCCTGAGCCAGCCCTGCACCCGCTGTGCCTCTGGAGCTGTGCAGAGCATCCTGTGTGGGGGGAGCTGCAGCGGGCTCTCACTGCCCGCAGAGCCCGCCGTGGGGGGAGGCAGAGCCCGCCGTGGGGGGAGGCAGAGCCCCGGCGGGGGCTTGCACGGCTGTGCTGGGGCTGGTCTGCATCATCCGGGCCAGGAAACAATCGGCCTTCTCCTCCACAGTTTGTTTCCAAGAGCAGCCCTTTGGACACTTCTCCAGTGGATTGTGCAGACCTGGTTATTGGCACGGATGGGATTGTTGTTACTTCCCTCGCTGGTAACAAACAGCCACAAAGAACTTGTTGATCCTGGGTATAACTCAGTGGGAACCTGATCCTGGGGTGGAGGACAATTGCCTCAAACAGAAACTTTTAAGGGGCTTTATTAGGCAGTCAATTCTAAAAAAATGTGATTTCAGATACCTGTAACTAATAAACCTCAAAATTCAGTGGCTGCAGGCGAGAAAAGCATAAACCAAGGGCAGAGTGAGTTGGCTGTATAAACACTACAATAAAACTTGCTTAAAAGCCCCAGAGAGAAGAATGTAGAGGTGAAAAAGCAACTATTCATGAAGTGCGGGTGCATTTCAGTGGAAACTTCCTGAGACCTGCAGCAGCTGCTGCTTCAGGGCACAGCTAAGGAAAGCCCCCGTGGCTGTGTGTCCTTCTGTAAAAAGTGAGGTTATGATTCTATAAATCTAATTTGAGCTTGAGTTTACTTTTCAACTCCTTTCTTCAGCCAAGTCACCAAAATTCACCCTTTCCACAGTGAGGGTTCTGTAGATCTTTGCTCGATTTCAAAAAATGTTACCAAAAAATGCTAAAATCAGCTGGAGCAAACCAGGAGCAGCGGGAACTGCATTTCATGTGGCTCCAGAGAAGGGCTGGTGCAGGGCCAGCCCTGGGCAGTGCCCTGTGTCAGTGCTGGCCGTGCCACCCTGGCCGTGCTGCAGGCAGAGCCTGTCCCGTGACACCCCCTGTCCCGGGCTGTGCTGCCTGCCTTTCCCCCAGCTCAGAGCCCAGGCTGCCCTCGGGAGCTGTGGGGGATGCTGGGCCTGGCAGCGCCTGCTCCGGGTGCTGACATGTCAAGCACACACCTCCACATGCTCCGGGCAGAGTTCATATGTGGACAGTGCTAAAACACAGCAGCACTGCTGGCTCAGCCGAGCCTGGCTGTGCCCCAGCCCTGCCCAGCCTGCAGGCACTGCCTGGCTCCCCGACACCAGCACTGGGGATTAAACAAAGCACACCTCAACCTCTGCAGGGAGTGCCTGGCTCTGCCCCAGCACAGAACCCTTGGGGCTGAGGAGAAAACAATTGGGCTGCTCAGGCAAAATACTAGGAGTGGCTCTGCAAATACTGGTGTTTTCTGTCTCAAAGTAAAAAAGAGCCTGAGGTTGAGAGCTGTGCTCTGAATATTCATGGGGCTCTGCTGCCCTCAGGTAGCCCTGGCTGGCAGGGGGTGAGGAAGGCCTCCAGCTGTTCCATCCAGCTGTTCCACCCAGCTGTTCCCATCCAGCTGTTCCACCCAACTGTTCCCATCCAGCTGTTCCATCCAGCTGTTCCATTCAGCTGTTCCCACCCAGCTGTTCCCATCCAGCTCTTCCATCCAGATGTTCCATCCAGCTGTCCCATCCAGCTGTTCCCATCCAGCTGTTCCGTCCAGCTGTTCCATCCAGCTGTTCCCTCTGCAGCTCAGGCTGTCATTGCTGGTATCAGCACACCAAGGAAGGCGCTGGCAAAGCTGGGGCCATGGTTTGCCAGTGCTAGCAGTGTGAAAGGGGCTGGACTCCCCTGGGTGCCTGGCAGAGGGTCTGGGCATAAGGGGGGGCTTTTCTCAGAGCACCAGTGGCCCCAGCCTGTCCCCTTTGGCCCCTGAGTCACAGGGCAGGGGCCACGCTGTCCCCCCAGTTTGGGTCCTGTCCCCCCAGTTTGGGTCCTGTCCCCTCGATTTGGGTCCTGTCCCCCCAGTTTGGGTCCTGTCCCCCCAGTTTGGGTCCTGTCCCCTCGATTTGGGTCCTGTCCCCTTGATTTGGGTCCTGTCCCCACAGTTTGGGTCCTGTCCCCCCAGTTTGGGTCCTGTCCCCTGGTTTGGGTCCTGTCCCCTCCCTCGCTGTTGCTCCCACTGGGAGCTGTGGTTTGGCACCTCAAGGCCTGGAAACAGCCCCAGAAGAAGGACCTGAGCCCAGGGCTGTGTCTGTCCCACAGGAGCCCCTGCAGCTGCAGGCAGTGCTGGGCAATTACAGAGGAGCAAAAGGTTCAGTTTTGGTTTGTGTCCACACACACAAGTGTGTGTGCAGGGCTGCAGGAAGCACAGAGAGAGCTCTTGGGCTCTTTCCCCTCAAAAAGGGGCTGTAGCCCCACACCAAGATGAGCTTTAAGGTCCTTTCCAACCAGAACCATGCTGTGATTCCAGGATCCCTCCTCTGCCCTGCCACAGTGGCACCAGTCACTGCCTGGCACAGCCCCGTGCTCCTCCTGCTGCAGGAAGCTCCATCCCAAAGCCAGGAACTTTGGGAAAACCCCCCATCACTAGGCACAGTCAGTTTATCAAGATTAGTTAATTAAACGCCACTTGGAGATTCTGAGATTTCCAGAATACATTTAGTCCCTGTAAAGTCACCAGAAAAGAAAAACTGCCACAAGTTTTGCTTGGATTTGAAAAATGACCTTTGCTGCCCGCATGCATTCAGAGCTGCACACCCAGGAGGAGGGAGCTGAGTCCCTCTCACTCACAGGGCTGCCCTGCAAGGCTATCAGTCCCAGGGAATTTATTTAGGCAGCCTCAAGGGAAGGCCTTGGCAGAGCTTTAATGGCCTTGGTTCATAAAAGAGACCTTTACTCAGTGGCCTGTGCCTGTTCAGCTGCTTGGGTCCCTGTGCAGAGCCAATATCCACCTCAGCCCTCCAGGGCTGCAGAGGAATGCTCTGAGCCCTGCTGGAACATCTGGCTCAGCAGGAACAGCTGCACGTGCTGCTCCCTCAGCCTGGGGCTCCGTGTCCTCGGGATTCCGAGCCTGTTCCTCTGGGAAGGAGCTGCAGGGAGGAGCCACGCAGACAAGGCCTGTGGAAATGCACGCTGACAGAAATCCACATTTCCCGGCATTCAGCTGAGCTGGGCGAGCAACCCCAGCTACTTCTGAAGTATCAAATTCAGAGCGGTGTGTGTGAGCCCCAGTCACAGCTCTCCAAAAGAGATCCCAATTCTGGGAAAACAAATTCCAATTGGTAAAAAACCCACATCTGAAACACTACCATTAACTGCAACTCTCACACGGTCCCAGATTTGTCTCAGAGCCTCCCTGGATTTTCCTCCTTATTCCTAAAATGAAATTCAATGTATTTCATGTGTTCTTAGTGCCTAAACTATTCTTGTGCCTGTGGCAGCAGCTCTGTGCACAGAGAGCAGCAGGCACAACTTTCCCTGGGGAGGGCTGTGAGAGGACCAGAGAAAAGAGGGAGAAACAGTTCTCACCTTCACTGGCTGCCCCTGGAGCTGTGCACCACGCAGAGTGCTCTGAGATTTGTTTGCCAGGGTGGGCTCTTGGCTGGCCACTGGTGCTGGTGTTTGCATTGAAGGACCAACTGGGACCCCTGCATCAGACTGTGTAAGGGTGAGGGGTTATCAATGAGCACAGAACAATAAGGGATTGATCAGCCTTCTGCAGCCATGGAGCCAGTGGCAGTCCCTGCCCCTCGGGCCCCTGCAGCCACATGCACCCTTGCAGCCCCCGGTGGGGCCTCTGCTCCTTCCCCTCCCACGTGGAAGAGCCATGTCCTTGTTTTCCACAGCACAGGACGAGCGTGGCCAGCTGATGTCCTCACCATCTGAGAGATTCCATGTCAAAAACAGATGCAAAAAGTCAAGGGAGCTCCAACCCCATGGAGTTCCCAAAGGGATGAGCACAATTCCTGCTGCTGCTTCATGAACCCTGCCTCAGAGAGAGATTTTTGTTATGGTTTTCCACATAAACAGTATAGAAAATTAGAAATAAAAATAACATATACAATTCTGAATTAGTTCTCATTATGAATCAGTTCTTAGAGCAGTTTACCCTGGAAAATGCAGGCCCTGTCCTGGTCCAGCCAATGAACACCCAAAACTCAACATTCCTCAGCCATTCTGCCCCCAGAAACTCCAGCAGCACAAGCTGCAGCACCACTCCTGATAAAAGAGTGGCTCAGATTCATTCTTAAATGCAGCAAAATAAATTATCTCTGAAGAACCATTCATATGCCAGTTTTGTTTCGTTTGCATTTAAGCAATCAGGAATATCCCTAACCCAGAGAAATCCCCTCCATCTGATTTTTCAGAATAAGTTTTTATTTCCACCTGGCTCTTGGCACAGAAGGTTTTTATAGCAGGGCTTCAGCCAGAGGGAGGTGAGCTGGGCTGGGAATTCGGGACAAGGCAAGGTGGAAGTTCCAGAGCAGGGAAACCAGGAGGTTTATTTGTGTGGTTTTCCACGTCCTGCTGGGGTGGGAGCACGGGCAGGGCTCGGGGGCAGCTCGGGGGACAGAGCCTGCTCCAGGGTGAGTGACTGAGACACACACGGTGGCACTGGCACATCCTCAGAGCAGTGTCCCCTCTGCACAGAGCAGCTTGTGGACACCCGTGGGGACAGACACGAGGGACAGACACGAGGGACAGACACGAGTGACAGACACGAGGGACAGGCACGAGGGACAGGCTCCGTGGGTGACCCTCAAGCCCACCCCGGGGCCTGGGCAGGAGGCAGGCTGCTGTCCCCTGCCCCGTGCCAGCCAGAGCAGCTGGCATCTCTGGGGGAGGCTCAGAGCTCCTTCCCTCAGTGCCACCCGCCAGCCCAGGCCCTGCTGTCCCCCTCCTCCCCAGGGCAGCTCCTCACGGGGTCCCGCGGGGTGGTGGCCCTGGAACCGGCTGCCTGCTGGGTGATGTCACCAGAACCACAGGGGAAAGGCCAAATAAGGCAGCAATTTGGGGAAAATATGTCCTAAAATGGGAGCTGGACTGGGGAGCAGCAAGCTCTGAAGCCAGGGGTGACATTACCATGTGGGGAGCCCAGAGCCCGCGAGTCCCAGGGCCAGAACAGCCCCTGCAGGACCCGGGAGGATGGGAGGAAATGAGCAGAGCTCCTTCGTCCCCAAAGGCCACAGGGCAGCGTGGGAGGGACCCCAGAGCTCACAGAGACACGTCAGGCCATGAGAACTTTTTTCCTGGGAAGAGTTTTTGGGGAGTTCCTTCAGCATGGCTTTGGCTCTCCAACGCACAGCAAGGAACCTGTTGTGGGCAGTGGAAGAAATGAGATTTTAAAGGGCTTGAAGCCAAAGGGGGGACTGCAGCAGGGGAGGCTGCAGGGCTGGGCAGGAGCTGCTGGGGGCACTGGGAGGCAGCTGGCCCGTGCCAGGCCCTGTCCCTGCTGGCAGGCAGCAGCCCTTGGGGCATCCTGGCGTGCTCAGCGCCCCGGGAAGGATGGGGCTGCAGGGGGATTCCACAGGGGAGCCCAGCCAACCCTCCCTGTGTGATGCTGCACCCCCCGGCACCGAGCAGGAGCTGGGCTGGCAGCGTGGGCACTGCCACGTTGCCATGTCTAGTGGGTGAAATTGAATTTAGGGCAGAAGGCTGAATTTGATTTACAAACCCCCCAAGACCCAGGTCCAGGGAGGTGCTGGGCACAAGGAGAAGGTCAGGAAGGAGCCCAGGCCCGAGCATCCCGTGTGACAGCGCTGGCACGGCCACGCTCAGGTGCTGGCCCCAGGGAGCCCCGTGACAGCCCAGCCAGGCTCCTGTGCCCTCCCAGACACACGGGCTGAGGGGGCAGCACCCCGGGCTGCTCTGCCATTCCCATGCAGCACTTGCCAGGCCCTGTCCCTGCTGGCAGGCAGCAGCCCTTGGGGCATCCTGGCGTGCTCAGCGCCCCGGGAAGGATGGGGCTGCAGGGGGATTCCACAGGGGAGCCCAGCCAACCCTCCCTGTGTGATGCTGCACCCCCCGGCACCGAGCAGGAGCTGGGCTGGCAGCGTGGGCACTGCCACGTTGCCACGTCTATTGGGTGAAATTGAATTTGATTTACAAACCCCCCAGGTCCAGGTCCAGGGAGGCGGTGAGGGAAGATCTGGGCTCTCCCAGCAGAATTTGCTCCTTTGCTGACTCTGCAGGAGCAGCCAGCTCAATGCCAGCCCCAGCTGTGCCCCAGCTGCAGCTGCCTCGTGCCATCTGCACCCCTGGCAGCTGCACAGCACGGGGGGTGTGCTCAGGACCGGGCTCTGGGAGGTGCGCTTGGAGAGCTTCGACAGCTTGTCCAGACTGTCTGGGCCCTGCTGTTGGTGGCTCGGGGGAACAACTCCCCATTGTCCCTCGCTGCCCTGCCGGTGCCCCGTGGGCACCCCAAAGGGCACAGCCTGAGGTGCTCTCCCCAAAGATGCGAGTGTTAATGAGGAAACCTTCAGCCAGTGCCCAGGGGAGGTGGAACCCAGGGGTGAGACAACCGGGATTGGGACTGGGGCTGGGATTGGGATTGGGATTGGGACTGGGATTGGGACAGGCAGGAGCCCCCGGAGCCGGGCGTGCAGGGAGCAGGAGCAGCACGGGCTCCCCCAGGGCTGCAGGGTGCTCCTCAGTGCTCAGGGTGCTCCTCAGTGCTCAGGCTGCCCTCAGCACCAAGGGCACGGTGCAGCCTGGAATTAAGTGGAAGCCAGAAATCGGCCAAAGAATTGGTTTTGACAGAGCGCACGGAAAATCAAACCATCACACTAAGGGCTTATTTTGGTCTTCTGGCTTACTGGCATTTTTCCTGTGAAACCTGCTCTTTCCTGTGTGTGAAGACGGTATGTTCTAGCTGAGCTCTTGCATCTGCAATCACATTTATAACAGCAGCAGCAGCAGAGATTGCAACACTCCAGTGAGGATCAGATGGAGTAGAATCCTAATGTTTATTCAAAATTAACTGCTATGGTAAAAATAGTGCTAATAAATAATGTCTGCCTGGGCTCTGAAAATGCAAAAGGGACAATAATAACCCCAGTCACCTCAATCTTTCAATACATTTCTCAAAAATTATTTTGCTGGTATTTCACTTGGTAATTGAGATTTCTTTGATAATTAGAATTTCTTTTTCATTTGCCAAAGATCTAAAGTCTAAATAAATAAAAAGTGTGGTCAGTGGCTGTTCCCAACACCTGCCTGTGTTTACCCAAGCTCCAAATCACCCCCAGGAGGCAGCCCCGGGGCTGGGGGCAGCAGGACAGCCCTCAGCTGCTGCAGGGGGCAGGGGGAGCTGCTCTGACACCGGGGGAGCTCAGCTTCCAGAAAACAGCGATGGGGAACGTCTGCAAGAGACAAACCCAGGCACCGAGACACCCTCTGGTGTGGCACAAACACCCACTGTTCCTGCTCCCAGCACTCTGCAACGAGACCTGGGCAAGCCGATGGAGTAGAATCCTAATGTTTATTCAAAATTAACTGCTATGGTAAAAATAGTGCTAATAAATAATGTCTGCCTGGGCTCTGAAAATGCAAAAGGGACAATAATAACCCCAGTCACCTCAATCTTTCAATACATTTCTCAAAAATTATTTTGCTGGTATTTCACTTGGTAATTGAGATTTCTTTGATAATTAGAATTTCTTTTTCATTTGCCAAAGATCTAAAGTCTAAATAAATAAAAAGTGTGGTCAGTGGCTGTTCCCAACACCTGCCTGTGTTTACCCAAGCTCCAAATCACCCCCAGGAGGCAGCCCCGGGGCTGGGGGCAGCAGGACAGCCCTCAGCTGCTGCAGGGGGCAGGGGGAGCTGGGAGCTGCTCTGACACCGGGGGGAGCTCAGCTTCCAGAAAACAGCGATGGGGAACGTCTGCAAGAGACAAACCCAGGCACCGAGACACCCTCTGGTGTGGCACAAGCACTCATGCACTGCTCCCAGCACTCTGCAACGAGACCTGGGCAAGCCCAGAACAAATGCAGAGCTGCAAGTGCCCGGAGCTGCCCGTGCCCTGCACAGCCTGTGGCAGTGCCCAGCAGGCAGGAGGGGCTGGTGCTGCCATGGACTGCCTGTGTTTACCCAAGCTCCAAATCACCCCCAGGAGGCAGCCCCGGGGCTGGGGGCAGCAGGGCAGCCCTCAGCTGCTGCAGGGGAGAGGGGGAGCTGCTCTGACACCGGGGGAGCTCAGCTTCCAGAAAACAGCGATGGGGAACGTCTGCAAGAGACAAACCCAGGCACCGAGACACCCTCTGGTGTGGCACAAACACCCACTGTTCCTGCTCCCAGCACTCTGCAACGAGACCTGGGCAAGCCCAGAACAAATGCAGAGCTGCAAGTGCCCGGAGCTGCCCGTGCCCTGCACAGCCTGTGGCAGTGCCCAGCAGGCAGGAGGGGCTGGTGCTGCCATGGACATGAGAGAAAGTGCCCTGCATCCCAACCCAAACCCCAAATATGCCTCTCTGGGGGAAACTAACCCAGCCCAGCCAGAGCCAGCACCACGGGGAGAGGCTGGGCTGCCAGCTGCCAGCTCGGACTGAACCTGGCTCTGCTGACTGTGCCCCAACAGGAGCCTCTGGCACCTTCCCCAGCAGCTGCTCCTCCTGCTGCTAAATGGAAAGGTTCTTCAAGACCTCTGAAACTGCCCCCAGGCTCCTTCCCAATGCCTGAGCTCCAATGCCAGGTTCAAATCTCCCTAATTTCCAAGGGCAATAGCCAATCCTGCCTAATTTATGTGCACTCCCACATTAGCTTCTCAACAGCCTTGTAACAGATGACTCTGGCACAAACAGTCCCGAAGTGAGACCTCCATGGGGATCAGCACGGCTGCAGAGCCTCCTGCTAGCTCCTGCAGAGGGAGAGGGGCTGTGCTCCCCTCCAGAGGCACAGGGAACCTTCTGCTCCACCAGCTGCGGGACCCAGGGGAGCTGCAGGTCCCCTCTGGCCGAGCTGTGCTGGTCTGGGCACTGCAGCCCCGGGGCCCTGCACCCCCAGTGCCCCCAGCGGAGTGGGGGGCATGGCTGGGCCACTTCCAGTCCCTCGGGAGGGATGGGATGTGTTCTGGACACGGAGTCATCGAAGGCGCTTTGTGGCAATGGGAAGCCCCCAGCAGGACAGCAATGGCTTTTTGCTGAACCTCACAGGATTCCTCTGCCCTGACACCCCTTCCATGGCTGTGCTCTCCGGCCCTGCAGCCCCCCCGTGCAAATGCCTGAGCAAAACCACCCCCAGCAGCTGCCACTGAAACCCTGGAGAAAGGACCCTGGGCACTGCCCCACCTCAGCCCTGGCGCTGGGCTGGAGCAGGGCAGAGCTCAGCTGCCCGACCATAACCCACCCCTGCCCCTGCCCAGCTCAGCCCCCAGCACCAGGCTGCCCCTGCAAGGCCCTGCCGGGGCAGATTACCGACCCAGGGCAGCAAATCCCCCCCAGCTGCCCCAGAGAGCCCAGCTGAGCTGAGCCTTCCAGTAAAACCGGGGGCACACAGCCCTGCCCGGAGTCCTGCCCAGGCAGGGCCCCAGCTGGAGCTGCCTGGCCCTGGCACGGTCACAGGAGCCCCTTGGGGCGCACAAACACGGCATCTCCGGGGACGGGGAGCCCTGCGTGCCCCGGGGCCCGGCGGATCCGCGGCGCTGCCCTCGCCCCGTGTGCGGCTCCAGGAGCGGCACATTCAGCATCGCCCTGAGAGGATGCATGGCGTTTACAGGGAAAACAAACGATTTGTTTGGAATGTGATTCTGAATGCGGGTCGGTCCGGAATGCGGGATCTGATGGAGGGCAGCCTCCCCCCGCTGCAGGAAGGCAGCACCCGTGCCCTGGCCGGTGCAGGAGCATCCCCGGGGCACAGGAGCAGCAGAGTTAACCTCGGATTCATTGAGCTCTCCGGGCCATCATCAGCCCCAGCGGATTCATGCTTTACAGTGACTGCCTCGGATACGCGATACCATCTCTGTTATTCCAAACTTAATGGAGCCGCATAAACAAAGCAGTTTTAGAACAGTCTCTTCTCTTTTTTTCTCCTGCCTTAAAGATCATTGTTTGGATAAAACGGAGGGCGGTAATAATTCTCCCGGCTGCGCTGGCCGTGAAACCTCCGAGCGCAGCGGAGCCGGCCCGGGGAGCGAATCGGGGCTGCAGCTGCATCCCGAGGGGTCCGGGCAGCCGGCGTGAGCATCCCTGCCCGGGCAGCCCTGCCTGGCCCTGCCCGGCTCTGCCCGGCTCTGTCCAGCCCTGCCCGGCTCTGCCCGGCTCTGCCCGGCTCTGCCCAGCCCTGCCCGGCTCTGTCCAGCCCGGCGTGAGCATCCCTGCCCGGGCAGCCCTGCCCGGCCCTGCCCGGCCCAGCCCGGCTCTGTCCAGCCCTGCCCGGCTCTGTCCAGCCCGGCGTGAGCATCCCTGCCCGGGCAGCCCTGCCCGGCCCTGCCCGGCCCAGCCCGGCTCTGTCCAGCCCTGCCCGGCTCTGCCCGGCTCTGCCCGGCTCTGCCCAGCCCTGCCCGGCTCTGTCCAGCCCGGCGTGAGCATCCCTGCCCGGGCAGCCCTGCCCGGCCCTGCCCGGCCCAGCCCGGCTCTGTCCAGCCCTGCCCGGCTCTGTCCAGCCCGGCGTGAGCATCCCTGCCCGGGCAGCCCAGCCTGGCTCTGCCCGGCTCTGCCCGGCTCTGTCCAACCCGGCATCAGCATCCCTGCCCGGGCAGCCCTGCCTGGCTCTGCCCAGCTCTGCCCAGCCCTGCCCGGCTCTGCCCGGCTCTGCCCAGCCCTGCCCGGCTCTGTCAGCCCAGCCCGGCCCTGCCTGGCTCTGTCCAGCCCTGACCGGCCCTGCCCGGCTCTGCCCGGCTCTGTCCAGCCCGGCGTGAGCATCCCTGCCCGGGCAGCCCTGCCCGGCCCAGCCCGGCTCTGCCCGGCTCTGTCCAGCCCGGCGTGAGCATCCCTGCCCGGGCAGCCCTGCCCAGCCCTGCCTGGCTCTGTCCAGCATCAGCATCCCTGTCCGGCCCTGCTCTGTCCGGCCCTGCCCCGCTCTGCCCAGCCCTCTCCCACCCCGTCCTGCCCTCCTGCCCCGCTCTGCCCAGCCCTGCGCCAGGACCGGGGCATGGATGTGACACTCAGACAGCAGGTGTGACCCTCGGACAGCGGGTGTGACACTCAGACAGGAGGTGTGCCACTCGGACAGCGGGTGTGACCCTCGGACAGCGGGTGTGACCCTCGGACAGTGTCACACGCTGCCGCGGATCCGGGTATCTCGCATTATGCACACACACACTTCCTGCATCTAAATTCAGTGACAAAATCCCGCTCCTAACGGGACACAATCCAAAGCCATAAAATTGTGCTGCACAACCATTAACGGAGTCATAAATAAAATTATTTCACAAAGGCAAATGTCTCTGTAGGGCTGGCAAAATAAAGCAGTTTTTCCCCTTTATTAATTATTTCACTTAAAAGGTAAAATAAATTGACCGGCTACCGAGCTTGTCAAAAGCTAAATGGGAACTGCCACACAAACAAATGTCCTGCTAATGCTGGAAAAGGAATTTCCTTTGAAAAAGGAAATATTATCCAGCACTGCTTCTGGATAAGGCTGTGGGAAGAGCTGCCCTCAAATTACAGAGGAAAAAAGCAACAGGAAGAAGAGATCTGTGACTGTTTTACCTGCACAGAAGGAGGAAAAGGCCAGAAAGTGAGAACTGCAGTGGGGTGCCCATGAGCACCCCAAGGGGCTGGGGGTCCCCACCAGCCTGGGGCTGGTGCCAGGCTCAGCCCTTTGCTGGGGCAGCTCCCCAGTGCCCCAGGGCTCGGTGACCTCCCCAGCAGGGGCAGGCACGGCCAGCTGGCACAGCCAGCCACTTCCCAAAGCCTCTGTCTGCAGCAGAGCAGCCCTGGGCACGGGGAGCTGCGGGCTGGGCACACACGTGCAGCAGGCAGGAGGGAGGGTTCATGGTGCTGGCACGTGTGCCGTGGGGCTGGCAGGTGTGCCAGGGCACTGGCAGGCCCTGCCCAGCCCTGCCTGGTGCCCCATGACACTGACAGGTGCCCCATGGCACTGACAGATATGCCATGGCACTGCAGTACATCCCGTGGCACTCACAGGTGCCCCGTGGCACTGACAGGTGTCCCATGGCACTGTAGTACATCCCGTGGCACTGACAGGTGCTGAGAGCTGTGCCAGGGGACAGACAGGTGCCCTGTGGCACTGACAGGTGTGCCAGGGCACTGTAATACATCCCGTGGCACTGACAAGTGTGCCAGGAGACAGACAGGTGTCCCATGGCACTGTAGTACATCCCGTGGCACTGGCCTCCTCACCTGGCAGCTCCCGGCGCAGAGAGTAAAGCTGCAGGGGTGTGACCTGCCCTGCACTCACCCGTGCCCTGCATTCACCTGTGCCCAGACCATCCTCAAGGGTCACCCGGCCATGCCAGGCCGTGCCAGGGGCACCGAAGGCTCGGGGCACGTCCTGGCTCCGGGCCAGCGCCCTTGCAGCCGTGCCGCGGTGCCCGCGGAGGGCAGAGGGGCGCCGGGGGCTCTGCCCGGTAGGCTCGGGGCACGTCCTGGCTCCGGGCCAGCGCCCTTGCAGCCGTGCTGCGGTGCCCGCGGAGGGCAGAGGGGTGCCGGGGGCTCTGCCGGCCCTGCCCGGTCCCTGCCGTGGAGCAACACTGACCCCCCGTGTGGCTGGCACAGCCCTGCAGGCCCGCACCGCCCCGGAGCCGCCACACGCCCGGGAGGGCTGCGGGTGCCCCGGGACACCGGCCGGTCCTGCAGGGCTGTGCAGGGACAGCAGAGCCCCGTCCGGAGCTGGGCTGGGCTGTGCAGGGACAGAGCCGCCTGCACCTGGAGCAGGGCTGGGGCTGTGCATGCACAGATCCACCTGCACCCGGAGCGGGGCTGTGCAGGGACACATCCACCTGCACCCAGAGCAGGGCTGTGCAGGGACAGAGCCGCCTGCACCCGGAGCGGGGCTGTGCATGCACAGATCCACCTGTAGCCGGAGCAGGGCTGTGCATGCAGAGCAGAGCCCCAGCCCGCGCTGTGCTGAGCACCAAAAGGCTCCAGCAGCTTTCCAGAGCCCCAGGCCGTGTCTGGAAGCAGGTGAGGAGCTGCAGCTGCAGAGCTCAGCACTGCACACTCACCTGTGAGCCAGGGGACCCTGGAGGTGAGGGGCTCAGCCTTTTCCTTAAAATTTCCTTAAAGCCTTTTCCTTAAAGTTTCCAGCTGATTTTCATTCTGCTCGTGGGACACGGGCTGTTTGTTTCCTCAGGTATCGCTCTAAAAATAACCACAGGGAACAATCAGTCCTCCCGATGTCCAAACTCCTTGATGTTATTCAGCCTATGAAAGTGACCTTCATACTGCAGCAGATTAAAAAAATTCCATCCAGGCAAGAAAAGAGCACGGAGAGGAGCCAGAAAATGCCAGCCTGGCCACAGCACCCGGTGTGACGGCACAGGGAGAGACTGGGGTGTCACCCACCTACTGATTTATTGCACTTTTCTTCTGAGAGCACGGGCAGCTAAATTAATCACTCCATTATTTCTTCCTATGAAAATAAAACCCCACACGCTCCACAGGAAATGTCACATCCCTGGTGCAGGAGAGGCTGTTCTTGAGCTGTAGGAGCACGGCTTCCCAAGGGCTGGTGAGCGAGAAGCTCTGCAGGAGCAAATCAGTGAGATGGACTCAGCACCTCAGTGTGCCCACACCAAACAGGAGCCCCCTCCTCAAGGGCTGGGGAGTGCCCCAGGCCATCTGAGGGTTGGGTCACAGGCTGGGAATCCAGCTGGAGTTGGAGGGCTGAGGCCCCCATGGCCCGGGGTCACCGGGCTCTGTGGGGTGTGACACCTCCTGGTCACAGAGCTGCACAGGTCAGAGCTGCACAGGTCAGAGCTGCACAGGTCACAGAGCTGCACAGGTCAGAGCTGCACAGGTCACAGAGCTGGCACAGGTCACAGAGCTGCACAGGTCACAGAGCTGCACAGGTCACAGAGCTGCACAGGTCAGAGCTGCACAGGTCACAGAGCTGCACAGGTCAGAGCTGGCACAGGTCACAGAGCTGGCCCAGCCCTGTGCTCCCTTCCACACACACCAACTGCACTGACATTGCTGAGAGATGCTTTGGTTCTGGGAACGATTCTTTTTAACAAATTACTTGAAAACACCGTTCATTAATAGCTCAGTCAAGAAGTACAACAAAAACAGAGACTCATCAGCATGGCATCTGCATGGCAGTGCCAGGGGCTCTCTGCTCCTGTTTTGCCGGAGACACTTTTGGAAGCTGCTTCTCCTCTGTTTTTGTGCTCTGAGATGTGTGAGCAGTTAAAACTGCTGAGGATGACACGAAAGAGCTCGAAGGTGAGTGCTCAGCGTTCGCACCCTCAGGTGCATGTGGATAGCGTGACACAAAGGAGCACAAAGCTGTGCAAAAGGACCTGCTGGGAACCCATAGCAGCGCTCCCGATTTTTCCCTTTCACTGCAAAAGCCACCAAAACCCCCAAACCAACAGCAAAGGGAAGTTGGGACTGTGGAATAGGATAATCTGTGTAAATGTGACAGCACTGGCCCTGGGACTGGGGATTAGCACGGGTGGTCAGACAGTGCTGCGGCAGTCTGAGCCAAGCCAGGGCTGCTCCTGCTCAGAACCAGCCCTGCCCACCAGCAGCAAGGGCAATTCCCGTGGTCCTTCCCCCAGGGGCCCCAAGGCACCGCTGCCAGGGCTGGGTGGGTGAGCTCTGACAGGGTGAGCCTGCCCATTGTGGTGCTGAAACCTGAAATCCATTCAGCTGCGGGACAAAAACAAAGGATTTGTGGTACAACCGCTCAGATAAGGCTCTGGGGTGTCCAGGTCACCTTGTTCCAAACGTGCTGCCACAGCAGCATCCCAGGGACAGCAGAGCAGGCAGGAGCCACACACCCAGCAGCACAAGCTGCTGTCACCTGTCCCTGGCCCCTGGCCCTGTGACAGCCCTTTCCTTTGCCAGATGTCACCCCCCGTGGCACTGGCCCCCAGCCCTGCAAAGAGCTGACAAACACCTTCTGGTCCAAACACAGCGCTAAAAGCAGCCCGGCTGAGCTCTCCGGGTGCTCAGAAACTGGGCTGCTGCAGATGGACAGCTCTCCAAAGCAGTACTCACAGACACGGCAGAAGCACGTCCAGCATGACCGGCTGATAGCAGCCCTTAGCAGCAGCTCAGCAGCCCCTCACATGACAGCACGGGCACGGCTGGCACTCTGCCCCGCAGACCGACACCTGCCCAGAGACAGCCTGGCTGCAGTACTCACAGACACGGCAGAAGCACGTCCAGCATGACCGGCTGATAGCAGCCCTTAGCAGCAGCTCAGCAGCCCCTCACATGACAGCACGGGCACGGCTGGCACTCTGCCCCGCAGCACCGACACCTGCCCAGAGACAGCCTGGCTTGTCTTTCCACCTCGGTGCCCGCAGCCCCCGGGGCACAGCCCGGCTGCCCAGAGCCCCGGCAGAGCCCAGCTCACTCCTGATTCCCCGGGCAGCCGTCACCACGCAGGCAGGCTCCCAGGGTCTCTCTCTGATGTCTCTAAACTTCCCCTCTGTCACTCTGAACCCCCTGCTCCTTCTCCTAGCACTACACTTCCTGATGATTTATCCCAGGCGTACAAATACTTGGGGTTTGTTCCTTTGGGTGGGTACAAATAATTTTTGATGGCACTTGCCCATATAAAATGCACAGTCCAGGCTATTTCAAGCAGTAAAAGCAGCTCTTTGCCAAAACCAAGTGCTAATCCTTTATCTGGAGCCATCAAAATACAATTATTAGTGCAAGCAGAACAGCAGAGCTTCAAGCCAGGGCCAGAGTTATCTTTTCTTATCACTGAGCCATGAAGGAAAGAAGCAATAAACACAAAAGTGCACCAATAACTGCTCGTTCTAATGAGTAAAAATAACTCTGGCAGAACAGGCACACAGAGCAGAAACCTTCCCCAGAAACACAGAACTGCAAATGAAGTCCAGTGAGGTTAAAACAAACGTGTGCCCTGGCATCTGCAGCTGGAATATGGGGATATTGCCAGGTGTGGGAGAGGGGCTCAGCAGGAGAAACCCCAGAGACACTCCTGGAGTGACAGACTGCACTGCAGAGCCACAGCACCACGGGGGCGGAGGTGAGGGGGTCCCTGGCAGGGCCTCTGCAGCCCGGGGGATGCTCTGCCTGCCCTGGGCACTGCTGATCCCACCCCCAGCAGGATGCCCTTGTCCCAAGCCCTGGGGAAGCCCTGCTGCTGGACAGGGACAAGCCCTGCCTGCTGCAGCCTCTCCTGGGGACCCTGGCGTTGTCCCCTCGGCCAGGCCAGGGCTGCCTCTGTGCCCTGTGGCTCAGCCCTGGCTGCAGCCCTGCCAGCCCGGGGCCCTGCTGCCCCCCCTGTTCCAGACCCAGCCATGTCTCTGCACGCTGCTGCAGGCAGAGGGGACCAGGCAGGCCTTTCCCAGCAGTGAATATCCAGACTGGGTAAGGGACCATCCCCGCACAGCCCACCCCTGCCTCAGCAGCTGAGGGGGGACGATGGCTGCAGCGGCTGCAGCTCGGGGTTACTGCTCTCTCCCCTTTGCTGCCGGCACACCCCAGCCCTCTCCCAAGGGGCAGGTGCAGCCCCTTCCCTGAGGCCACTGCCGCCTTCCCCTTCCACCTTCCCCGCCCAGGCTCCTCTGGCTGGCCTGGCACAGCCCCCTGCCAGGCCAGCAATGCCACCCTCCCCGAGGGACACGGGACCCAAGGAGGAGGCGGCTCAGAGGAGGAGGAGGGTGCTCTTCCTCGGCAGCCCTCGCTAGATGGTGCTGCGAGACAGCGGAAGAGCAGCACAGCATCTCCCCGCTTCTCCTGCTCCAGCAGCACCAAAACCCCCGTCCGGCCCCTGCAGCCTGCTCTCTACTGATCCACATCGAAATTGTGGTTAAATAATTCCAGTTTGAGAAAATATCCAATGCTGGCATATTGATTGCAACATCCATTTTTAACTCAAAGCTCCCAGGAGCAGATCTGTTCTCCAGCCACCTCTATGAAACATTCCTCTCACCTGCTTTAAAGGTTCTGTGCAAAAGCTTTTTAAAAATAAAGACAACTTCACAGAGTTCTACACAGGACAGAGTTTAAACTCCCAGCCCTTACTCTGCACATGTACAAAGGGATTTTCTCACCTCTGCTCCAGCCACCCCTGCATTAAACTGTCTGAAACAGAGCCAGAAGTGCTCACATCTGCCTTCCCCCCTGTGCTGCACAGCAAGCAGATGCCCGAGCATTTGCTGAGGAGGGATGTAGCCCTGCGGGCAGCAGCAGCCCTGGGATGACACTGAGCTCCCGGGGGACACCTGAAGGACGAGGAGGTGTCCCTGTGACAGCCTCGGGGAAGGTGACCCTGCCCCACACCCTGGGGCTGGTGGTGCCCAGCCCGGCTCCAAAGGTGCCAGCCACCACCCCTCCTGCCCCTCAGGTCGGGATGTGAGGGCTCAGAGCTCGGGGAATCACAGCAGCAGTGCAGGGTGACACAAAGGGGCATTTGGCCCCAAGCCCCTCCAGCATTGCTCTCGCTGTAAAAGGAGCCCTGGCCTCCTGATGAACACGGACTCGGTGTGGTTCCACAGCGACTGGGAAAGCCGAGGGCTGTGCTTCCAAACAGCCTGCTCTGCTTTTGGCAGCTCAGCTTCCTCCTGAGCCCCACGGGCTGTCCCATGCCCAGCCCTGGGCCAGCCCCAGGGCCAGCCCCAGCCCAGGAGCTCCTTCAGGGGAGAGCCCAGCAGCAGCCCCAGCCCTCTGCGCTTCTGCAACCCCAAACATTCTCCCTGAGGGAATCTTGTGCCAGAGCAAACCCGAGGTGGCCCCAGCTGGGCTGGGCTGGCCATCCCTGGAAGTGCTGCAGGCTGGTGGGGTTTGGGGCAGGGGTCTCTGCTGGAAGGTGTCCCTGCCCCAGGGTGGTCCTGGAGGTCTCCTCCAACCCAAAGCATTGTGTGCCCCCATCCCATCCTCCTGCTAAGCACAGCCCAGCCCCTGAGCCCAGGTGAGCCCTTCCCCTGCTCACCTCTGCATTTCCCAGGGCAGCTGCTCTCCTGTCAGGCTCTGCAGAACAACCCGGCAGAGCAAGCCAGGACCTCCTGCAGCACCTGAGTCACTCTAATTTCATTGTACAGCCCTTTAACTGGCAGCAAACCTTGACAGCAGAGTGTCCAAAGCCATGGCAGCGACAGGCTGGGCCCGAGGCAGCCGGAGCCAGCTGGGTGTGCCCTGGCTGCAGGGCTGGGAGCTGGGTCCCACGGCACAGCACAGCACAGCCCTGCTGCCAGCGCTGCCCCGGGCTGTGACACCGCCCCAGCAGGGTGGCACAGACAGCCTGGGCACGGCAGGGTGCAGACACAGCCAGGGAAATGGAGCAAAGCAGCCTCAGCACACAGCCCCTCACTGCCCGGGGCCCCAGCAGAGCTGGAACCCCCACAGACGTGCAAACAAAGCCATCCTTCTCCCTGCGTCCTCCTCAGAGCACTCACACAGCACCACGGGGGAAACTGAGTGGGAAATGCCAGTCTGGGGTCTCTGATTGCCCGGGTTCAGAGGGGGAAGGGCATTTGCAGCCACCGTCGTGTCAAACCAGGCACGAGCACACGGAATATTCACGTGTATTTATATTTCTCTGGGAAAAGAATGTTGGAAAACGTTGCCCTTTGCTTATAACCACCACGGCCTGAGGACAAATAATTCTGGCTTTTCCCAGGAAAGGGCTCCAGATCAGCAATCACAGCGGGGCCTCAGGCTGCTCCTCATCACCAGGGACAGGGCTGCTGGAGCTCAGCGTCCCCTCCTGCTGCACCTCCTGGGGAGGGGCCGTCACTGAGGAGTGACCCTGGGCACCCGCGCCCTCAGCTCTGCCCTGAGCCCCTGGAGCTGCCTCTGCCCGGGCAGGGACACGCCAGCACAGCCCGGGACAGGTGAGCGGGCACAGCCCGGGACAGGTGAGCTGGCACAGCCCGGGACAGGTGAGCCTGGCACAGCCCCAGGCTCTGCCCAGGACAGGTGAGCCTGGCACAGCCCAGGACAGGTGAGCTGGCACAGCCCAGGACAGGTGAGCGGGCACAGCCTGGGACAGGTGAGCTGGCAGAGCCCAGGACAGGTGAGCTGGCACAGCCCCGGGACAGGTGGACCCTGCACGGCCCCAGGCTCTGCCCAGGACAGGTGAGCTGGCACAGCCCCTGGCTCTGCCCAGGACAGGTGAGCTGGCACAGCCCCAGGCTCTCCCCTGCTCCCTGCCTGGGCCCCCAGCACTCTTTGCTGCCCCTCAGGGATGGGTCTCCCCTCTCCATGCCTGAGTTAGGGCTTCAGTGATGGAGGATGTCAGAGTGATGAAGCTTGCTTGCCAAGTGCTTTTTCTTATAAGAAAAACAAGGGAAAGAATAACATTTGAGGTTCTTGCAGTGTCTGTTTTTCTGGACTCTGGCACTGCTTGCCCTGAAGGCTGAGCAGGTTCCTGATGAAATGCCATCGAGTCTTGGGCCGTGACTTTAGAGAGCACCAGAAATAGTGTGTGCAGACAGAAAAGCAGCATTGTTTTTCTTCCACATATGGAATCCAGTTCCAGAGGGGGATTTACACACACAAACATAATCCCTTTTGATTCTGGCATAGCTGGGATCTTGTTGACCCTCTTCTATTTTTTCCCTCCATCTATTATTCCATTAACAATTAATTTTCTTATTCCTTTTTTGGCCCTCCTTTTCCTGGAGGTCAGGGTGGCTCAGCCAGTTTCTCTGGCAGCCCCGCAGCCTCTCCCTCCTCTCTGGGTGCAGACGGGGCCCTGGGGGCTCTCCAGCCCCAGAGCAAGGGACCCATCTCCGTGTCCCTGCAGCCCAGGCACATCCAGCTGCCACCTCTTGGACAGCCCGGGAGCCACAGCTGTGCTGCACACCCAGCTCCTGCCCACCCCACCCTCAGCAGCGTGCTGGGGGCTCTGCCACCCCTTTGTGTTCCCTGCCACCCCCCTGGCACCTCAGAGGGGGGTGGCAGCCCTGTCAGGGCTCGGGCAGGGGCTCGGTGGCAATTCCAGCCCCCAGTCCCGTGCTGCAGTGCCACCTCCCCTGGCACAGTGCCACCTCCCCTGGCACAGTGCCGCCTCCCCTGGCACAGTGCCCGCCCCAGCAGGTCCCCAGCCCTGAGGCCAGGCTGCACAGCCCCTCCGAGGATGGAAAACCAGCTCCTGGAAAGGTGCAGGTCTGCTCTGGAGAGCCCTCAGGCCCCTCCTGCCCCGCATTCCTGCCCGTGAGGAGCTCACAGGTGCCCTGCAGCCCCCGGACGGGCTGGGCAGCAGCAGAGCTCCTCCAGAGAGGGTCAGTTTGTGCAGCAAGGCTGTCCAGCCCCATGTGAGCCGCTGCCACGCCGTGGCTGGAGCAGGGCCCTCTGAGGCAGCCACTGATTTACACAGCACCGCCAGGGAAGGCATGAATATTGATTCTTGTTCTGCCACAAACAGTGCCAGCCAGAGCGCCCACAGTCACAAACGGCTCCGTTAACTCCTGGGAAGTCCAGCAGGCTGGAGCAGGCTGACAGAGCCCGCGGGTCCCTGGGCAGCCCCTCCAAGCTCTGCCTGCTGTGTGCCCAAAGGAGACCAAACCCTGTTGGCTTTTCCAGCCCTCATGACAGAGCCCGCGGGTCCCTGGGCAGCCCCTCCAAGCTCTGCCTGCTGTGAGCCCAAAGGAGACCAAGACCTGTTGGCTTTTCCAGCCCTCAGCAGCCTGCCTGCAGCTGAAACACCTTTTCCCTGGAGCTCAGCCTGGCACAGAGAGCATTCCCCCCACCCCAGAGCCCAGTTCCACCTCAGGCACGGGCAGGGAGGGGGAGCTGTGCCAGGGCTGGCACGGGCAGCGTGCCCTGCCCCACAGGCACCATGCAAGAGAGCCCCAGGAGGGCTGTGCCCCACAGCAGCCCACAGGGACACTGGCACTGGCACCGCCTGCCAGGCTCCAGGGCAGCCTGGCACCACTGCCCTGGCTGATCACTGCAGGAACAGTCCCCAGAGCCTGTCTGCGAGGTACAGGCAATGGAACAACACAAACAGTATTTGTTCTGTTTCTGCCTTTTATCCTGCGCAGAGCAATCAGCAGTTTTATACACTAAATAAAGTTTATTTTAAATTGATTTCCCTTCTCCATCTAATGAGCCAGTAGGCACCTTCCACTACTCAGATCTTCTCGGACACTGCTGAAATCACTGGTTCCTACAACATTACAAATGGGTTTGTGTGCCCTGCTTGCATTAAAACACCACAAATTAGGCACTGGGTACTGGCCATGCTCCAATGGACTTGAGAGCATCCGCATTCCTACAGAGTTACAGTGCTTCCTCCACAGTCTGGATTTATATCCACATCCAAACCAAATAAATCATCAACCACAGCCCCTAAACCAGCTCACTTATCACACCAAGTGTGAATAATGAAATGTCATAATATTTGCCCAGGACACGTGGTTTGTTTGCTTTCAACAAGTGTGAATAATGAAATGTCATAATATTTGCCCAAGACACGTGGTTTGTTTGCTCTCAATAAATAAAGTCTAGAAGGGAAAAGAAAAAAAAAGTAGAGGCAATTCTTCCTCTTGGTGTTGGTCATTGTTGGAGTGGGAATGGCCTCTGGATGGGTCAAGGCAGAAAGGGGGAAGAACCCAGCTGGACCCAGAGGGCAGCACCCTCTGCTCAGCAGCCCCAGGGAGGCTGCAGCCCCTGGCAGGGCAGCCCAGCCAGGCTCAGCTGGGCTCAGCTCAGCCTGGCACAGCCCTGACCCTGCTCCATGGGCTCCTGCCTGCAGAGAGGCAGCACCACCAGCCCCCAGGATCCCCCCAGGATCCCCTGCAGCTCTTACAGCAAGCCCAGGATGCAGAGATTGCTGGCTGTGTACCACAGGGGCACGAATCTGATATTCACAGACTTTCTCTCTGATAGAGGGGCACACAGGAGCTCTCTCACTGTTCCTGTATCACCGAGGGCACACAGGAGCTCTCTCACCGTTCCTGTATCACCGAGGGCACACAGGAGCTCTCTCACCGTTCCTGTATCACCGAGGGCACACAGGAGCTCTCTCACCGTTCCTGTATCACCGAGGGCACACAGGAGCTCTCTCACCGTTCCTGTATCACCGAGGGCACACAGGAGCTCTCTCACCGTTCCTGTATCACCGAGGGCACACAGGAGCTCTCTCACCGTTCCTGTATCACCGAGGGCACACAGGAGCTCTCTCACCGTTCCTGTATCACCGAGGGCACACAGGAGCTCTCTCACCGTTCCTGTATCACCGAGGGCACACAGGAGCTCTCTCACCGTTCCTGTATCACCGAGGGCACACAGGAGCTCTCTCACCGTTCCTGTATCACCGAGGGCACACAGGAGCTCTCTCACCGTTCCTGTATCACCGAGGGCACACAGGAGCTCTCTCACCGTTCCTGTATCACCGAGGGCACACAGGAGCTCTCTCACCGTTCCTGTATCACCGAGGGCACACAGGAGCTCTCTCACCGTTCCTGTATCACCGAGGGCACACAGGAGCTCTCTCACCGTTCCTGTATCACCGAGGGCACACAGGAGCTCTCTCACCGTTCCTGTATCACCGAGGGCACACAGGAGCTCTCTCACCGTTCCTGTATCACCGAGGGCACACAGGAGCTCTCTCACCGTTCCTGTATCACCGAGGGCACACAGGAGCTCTCTCACCGTTCCTGTATCACCGAGGGCACACAGGAGCTCTCTCACCGTTCCTGTATCACCGAGGGCACACAGGAGCTCTCTCACCGTTCCTGTATCACCGAGGGCACACAGGAGCTCTCTCACCGTTCCTGTATCACCGAGGGCACACAGGAGCTCTCTCACCGTTCCTGTATCACCGAGGGCACACAGGAGCTCTCTCACCGTTCCTGTATCACCGAGGGCACACAGGAGCTCTCTCACCGTTCCTGTATCACCGAGGGCACACAGGAGCTCTCTCACCGTTCCTGTATCACCGAGGGCACACAGGAGCTCTCTCACTGCTGTATTTACTGAGGGGCACTGGGAAGCTCTCACTGTTGCTGTATTTGCTGTCCCGTGCCTGCAGCCCTGGTTTCCAGCAGCTGCCAGCATGCTGAGCTGGGGCATTAGGTGCTCACAAGCTTGTCAGCTCCTGCCCTGGCTCAGGTGCCCCCCTTGGCACAGCCAGCGCCCCCCGGGACCCCCAGCAGTGCCACAGACACAGCCTGGCCCTGCCCGAGCTGCTCAGTGCTCCTGGGACAGGGAGGTGCTCACAGCCACGCTGCACCGGAGCCCAGCCCAGCTTTTGGACAGGCAGTGGAGAGAGGAGAGCCACCCCAGCTCAGGGGAGCAGGAGGGGAGAGCAGCTGAGGGCTCCACACACAAAGCTCCCGGCGCTAGAAATAGGACCTGTGCTCTCTGCTGGGTTATTGGAGACTCACCCTGCTCCAGGGCTGGAAAGGATCTCATTTGCAGGCATCTGGGGCCTCCTGGCTGTGCCACAGCCAAGGAATGTCAGACCCCTCTGTGCCACGGGGCAGGGCCCACGGGGCAGGGCACATGGGCAGGGCCCACGGGCTCCCTCCCTTCTGGCCACAAAGCCCCAGTTTGTGCTCATTGCCCTCTCGGTGAGACGCTTTAACCCCCTGGGCTCCCACCACCCTCCCTGCAGCTGGGGAAGAGCCCTTCCCTGGGCCACGGCTGGGACCCTGGCAGTGCCCCTGGCACTGGGATCCTGGCACCGGGACCCTGGCAGTGCCCCTGGCACCTGGCTGAAGGCCAGCATCATTCCCTGCTGCCCCTCTGGAGCCAGGAGAAAACAAACCCCGGGTAAATGACAGCCCAGGCAGGCTGGGACCCCGCTCTAAGCAGCAGCACAGCTGTTAGCTCTGGTCAGCTCAGAATACCCCGCTGGTTATGTCAAGTGATAAACCAAGGCAGCACTGTCTCTTGAGAGGGAAAGGCAAGAGAGGCTATTTTAAAATGAAAACCCACAGGAATTCAGAGTGCCGGTGAGAGAGAAGGGCTGAGATTAGGAGGTGGCACAAACACAAGCTGCAAGAGGCCTCTCCAGAGCTGTCCTGCGCCTTCAGCACAGGAGCAGCAACATCCCAGGGGGTGCCAGAGCTGGTTTGAGCTCTGGTTTTAGCCAGTGCCCATGCCTGGGGGGCTGTACAGCAGGAGAAGCAGCTGCCCTGGTCCCTGTGGCACCCAGGGGCCACCAAACAGCCCTTGGTGCCTCCGTGGGGCTCCATCTCCTCCCAGCTCACCTGGGGGATGCTGATGCACCCCTGGCATCCCTGTGACCCACAAGAGAGGTGCCCAGAGCAGAAAGAAGCTCATGGGCCAGATGAAGACAAAAGGAAGAACTGCTGATCACGGACCACGGGATGAAATGCAGCCTCGAGGGTGTCACAGCTGACCTGCACTGGGGCTGCATGAGGAACAAAGAACTCACAAAAAGAACAAATAAAGCAGGATTTCCACAGGGACAGCCCTGACCCTGCTCCACGGGCTCATGCCTGCAGAGGGGCAGCACCACCAGGATCCCCCCGGATCCACCAGGACCCCCCAGGATCCCCCCAGGATCCCCAGCTCCCCTGCAGCTCTTGCAGCGAGCCCAGGATGCAGAGATTGCTGGCTGTGTACCACAGGGGCACGAATCTGATATTCATAGACTTTGTTTTAAAGGGCAAACTCCCTGTATAGAAACAAACTGGGACAACAGCTTGAATGATGAATTACCCTTCTTCTGTACTTCCTCTGTGAAATTTAATTTTAATTGATATTAAACATGACGGAGCTCCTGCTCAGGCTCGTCTTTGCCAGCCACGATTTCCGCTGCCTCCAGAGCTAATGCCAGCACAGCCCTGCCCTCAGCAGCCTCTGTGCCACCAGGGCTGGGGCCCACCCGAGCCCCTGGCAGGGCCAGGCCCTTTCACCCAGGGGCTCTGGCACCACCCAGCACGGCTGGGCCCCTCAGCGATGCTGACAGGGAGAGCCACACTCCCAATTTCCCCCTCTTTCCTATTCCTTCACTGCACTTCTGGTCTGCTCGTTTTCACAGGAATTTTGGTCTCAGTGAGCTTTATTTCTGCTTCATTCTTCACTGCTCAAGAGAAATAAATCTCTTTGGCTTGCTGGCTCCTAGCGGCAGGTTATTTATCTGACTTCCAGGAGGTTCCCCAGCCCTACAACCTGCCCAGGTCCTGACAATGGGCACACGGGGCTGCTCAGGGTGGGGGCAGCGGTGGCTGCCTGGTCCTGCAGAGGAGACGTGTCACCACGTTCCTAACCAATGTTCTCACGAGGAAAGGCTTGGATGTCAGTGACCAACCCTTCCCTGGCATCCATGTGGGGCAGATGAGTGCAGCAGAGCAGGTGTCCCTGCCCTCCCTGCCCCGCGTGTGTGACTGCCCACTGTCACACCGTGTCCGTGCACAGCCGAAAGTACTGGGAAATACATTTATTTATAGCAGCCGCAGAGCCTCCCGTGCCTCTCCCGGCTGCTGCAGACATTCACGGCCTGCCGCTGCCGCCCCGGGCTGCGCCGTCCCCCCCTGCCACCGCAGCGGGGACACCGGGGACGGGACACAAGGGCTGGGACACCGGGGACGGGACACCAAAGCGGGGACACCAGGGAAGGGACACCGGCGACGGGACACCAGAGCCAGGACGGGCCCAGGACAGCCTAAAGGCGGGGAGTGACTCATGCCACCAGAAGTGCCACCAGAAGTGCCACCAGAAGTGCCACCCGGCGGAGCGCCCCTGCCGCGCTCGGCAGAGCCCCGGGGCGCTGGGGACAGCCCGGGCAGGGCAGGGCTGGGACACCGGGGACGGGACACCGGGGATGGGACAGCAGAGCTGGGACACCGGGGCCAACCGGGACACCGGGGACGGGACACCGGGGACGGGACACCGGGGCCAACCGGGACACCAGAGCTGGGACACCGGGGACGGGACACCGGGGACGGGACACCAGAGCCAGGACGGGCCCAGGACAGCCTAAAGGCGGGGAGTGACTCATGCCACCAGAAGTGCCACCAGAAGTGCCACCAGAAGTGCCACCAGAAGTGCCACCAGAAGTGCCACCAGAAGTGCCACCCGGCGGAGCGCCCCTGCCGCGCTCGGCAGAGCCCCGGGGCGCTGGGGACAGCCCGGGCAGGGCAGGGCAGGGCACCGAGGCACGCCGAGCCCTCCAGGTGGCACTGGCCGAGCAGAATCAGCGCCAGAGGCCGGGCTGGCACTGCCCCGCCCGGCAGCAGCTGTGCCTGCTAGCCCGGGTCTGGCCCGGGCAGCCCTGCCCTGCCCGGAGCAGCAGCTCGGGGCTCTGCACAGCCCGTTCCTCACTCAGGACTCAGCTGCTCCTGCCCCAACGCCCTGCAGGATCCAGCATGGCCAAGCAGCCCAAGATCCCGAGGGTGGAGGGATTTCCCCCCCAGCACCGCTCTGTGCTGGCTTTGGGATCTCCCAGCTCCTGTGGGGCAGCAGAGAGAGCTCAGGGAGGTGCAGCTGGTGCCACCAAAGGGTTCCCCGTGTCCCTTGGCCCAGAAGGGGCACACTGATGGGCACTCCTCTCCTGAAGCACCCTGCCAGGTTACACCCCAGCGCCTGGCTCAGAGCCCTGTGCAGTTTGCCCCTCTGCACAGGTGCCTGGTGTGTCTGCAGGGTCCTGTGGGCTCACAGGGGCTCACAGCCCAGCTCTGCCCTCGCTGCCCCAGGCAGGTCTCTGCCAGGCTGCACCCCCTGGCCGCTGCAGCTGCAGGCACAAGGCTTGCCAAGAGCAGCCCTGCCCGGGCACTGGTACTTTTGGAAGGCAGCAGAGCCCTTCCTCCCTGCGAGTGCCAGCCGTGCCCGTGGGCTCTGCAGGGCACTGCCACTGCAGCTCCTGCCTGGGCTCCTCCAGCCTCCGCCAGGCCCCCTCCCTCCCCTTTTGTGCAGTGCTTTTCCACAAAACCAGCACTTTTAAACAAATCCCCAGATCATGAAAGGCAGGGGTGCACAGGAGGCACTGAGGAGGATTAGCAAAGTACAGCCCAGGTTAAATAAACCTTAACTAAGATCCCTGGAGGAGATATCCCAACCACTGTGGTTCTGTGGGCTGGTCTTGGATTTCCTTGAGTTTCTGCGGGTGAGAAGCTGGAGCCTGAGGAATCCAGGCTGGCACCACAAGCCTTCTCCTGGGCTCTGGCCACCCCTGAGGAGCTCTGGCCACCACAGGACAGTGTGGCTTCTCTGGGTGGTATTTACAGACATGATTCCTGAATCCCTGAGCTGCTTCATCTGCAAACAGCAAATCTTACAAAAGATTCACAAGCAACAATTTCTTTTAGGCTTTTGAGATCTTCTGCCCCAGTTTGGGCATTGTTTGTCCCACACAAGGGTGAACTCCCACCAGCACAGCTGGGCTGGGGGGCTGCACGCCCAGCCCTGCCCCGGCTCAAAGGCCACCAGCCGCCCACACACATGCCATCCCCCTGAGGTGACAGCACGGGGGCTGGCCCAGGAAAGCCCCTTTAAGGGACACTTCGGCAGCCAGGACATTAATTTTAGCCTGGAGCAGTGCCAGGGGCACAGGGCAGCTGCTGCAGGCGGGGCCAGCGTGTCCCTGTCCCTGGGGCTCCAGCCCTGCCCAGTGCCCAGCCATGGCCGAGCAGCACGGAGAGCTGGAGGGGATCATCGTCAAGGACCAGCACACCAAGGAGATCGACCTGGTCAACAGAGACCCCAAGCACATCAACGAGGACGTGGTGAAGGTAGGACCGTGCTCCTGCAGCATTTGGGCTCAGGCCTTGCTGTGCTTGGCTGCACTCAGCCGCTGCTGGTGGTCCTGTCCATGCAGCCCAGCAGGGCTGTCCCCAGGGCTGGGGGAGGTGACAGCCCTGCTGGCCGGGCACCCAGACACTGGCTGGGTGGCACGCCTGGCTCCAGTTAGTGCCATGTTCCCATTCCTTGAATGGGCTCTCCAGTTCCATTGAAAATTTATGGAGACGCCTTCCTTTGCAGCAGCAAGCTGGCAGCCAAAAATAACACAGAAATTAAATAGCACCGGTTTAAAGGGATACTGGGAAAAGGCTGCTGCCCTTCGAGACACCAGCGTCAGTATCTGTTGTTTGGTGTGTGCTGTCGTGGTTGTGGAAGATTGCTCCCCCCAGGGCAGCCCAGAGGTGCAGCAGCCCCCAGTTCTGACCAAGAGGAATTCCCATTCTAACTCTTGGGCTTCCTCTAGACTCCCTTAGAACTGCAAACAAAATTTGTCTCTGTTAGCCAAAGCTAATTCCAGCCCGAAGGAGAACGGGAGGAGGTGGAAGGGTTTTGTTAGAACGCTGTGACTGTCACAGCAGGAGGGACAGCGGGCACAGAGCTGCTCACACGGGCTTTGTTACAGGCTGTGACCTTGACAGCGCTGCTCAAACACAGCCCTCAGTTGGGCATGGAAACACCAATCCAGCTGCAGCCGTGGCGTGGTCAAAGGAAATTCCCTGGGATGTGTGACAGGGACAGCTCGCAGGGCACTGTGAGCCCTGCCCCAGCTCTGCCTGGCCCCTCAGCAGCGTGCCCAACACCCCTGCCCCTCCCTGCCAGTGCCTCCAGCCCTGCCTGGGCGGGGAGAGTGCCAGGCCAGGGCAGCAGCACTCTGCCCTGGCAGCAGGGACCAGCAGGGACCAGCAGAGCCCCCAGCCCGCTCGCCCCGGGCCAGGCAGCGCCAGCAGCCACTCCTGGGTGGCATTGCCACCGGCCTCTCCTGGGTGCCAGTGCCACCGGCCACTCCTGGGTGCCAGCGCCACCGGCCACTCCTGGGCGCCAGCGCCAGCAGGGTCCCAGCCCCTGTCCCCAGCACACCCCCGCCTGTCCCACTCCAAAACCTCCAAATCCTGACGGGACCGTCCGAGCTCACCCACAGCCGTGGCCACGCTGCTCCAGCAGCACCGGGAGCCTGCAGAGCCCAGCACTCCTCCTCCCCAGAACAGCCCAGAGGGCTGGGCAGGGAGGGCACGGGCAGCCGGGCAGGGAGGGCACGGGCACAGCTCACCCTGCCCTGCCCCAGGAGGGCCCAGCACAGCCCAGCAGCCAGGGCACGGCAGCAGGAGGGCCCTGGAGCCAGGGCAGCAGGGAGCTGCTGTGTTCCACGGGAGGAAGGGCTCACCTGGCCTGGGTTGAGCCCGAGCAGCAGAGCAGCAGCCAGAACTGGGGTGAGTTACAGAGCCTTTCCCAGAGCCCCTGAGCACCAGGCAGTGCACGGCTCACTGGGGACCTCAGGAGGGCTTTCCCAGCCCGAAGGGAAGCACGGCTCTGTAAAGGAGCAGTACCTGCAGTGCTGCTCCCTGAGCACCCCCAGCAGCACCCAGGATCAGCCTGAGCCCCCAGGGCTCCCCCAGGCCATGGCAGCAGAAGGAGCAGTGGGGCAGAGCCCTGCCTTTATACCCCACTGCTCCCTGCATTAATTGGTCCCTGATGAGCCCCTCAGGGCAGTAACCTGGGCTAGCCCCAGCACACCTGGGCTAGCCCCAGCACACCTGGGCTAGTCACCTGCACACCTGGGCTAGCCCCAGCACACCTGGGCTAGTCCCCAGCACACCTGGGCTAGCCCCAGCACACCTGGGCTAGTCCCCAGCACACCTGGGCTAGCCCCAGCACACCTGGGCTAGTGCCCAGCACACCTGGGCTAGCCCCAGCACACCTGGGCTAGTCCCCTGCACACCTGGGCTAGCCCCAGCACACCTGGGCTAGTCCCCAGCACACCTGGGCTAGCCCCAGCACACCTGGGCTCTCGGGCTGCTGATGGCACCTCAGGGCCAGCTCTGGGGCTGCTGGCTCCTCATTGTCAATGCTTCTGTCAGCACCTCCTGCTCACTGCAGGAAATTAAAGATGACACAGAGCGATTTTGTGATCCAAGTGCTTCCAAAAGCAGAATGAATATCGTTGTTTAACGTGAGTGTACAGACACGTCAGCTGCCGGAGGGGAGGCTGGGCTGGTTTTCAAGACAGATAGCTCAGCTCATGTATTCCCTGGAAGTGAGCTACACCCCAAGGGATCTCTGCGTGCACCTTTGGGGAGTGTTGTCACTCAGAGGCACTCCCAGTGCCTGCACAAGTGGCAAGGGCAGGGCTGAGCCCAGCTCCCTGCCCCAGGAGGAGCAGGGACAGACAGCACTGAGCACCTCATCCTATGGGTATGAATAAAGAATCCATTAATCCCGAGGGCTGCTGGGTCGTTATTGGCACAAACGCCTTCCTGCCGAGTGGGCAGCCACATCCCTGAATCTAAAAAAGGGCAGGAATGGGCTCTGGGTGCCTCTGCAGCCAACACTCCCACGCACAGCTCCTGTTCCAAGGGCTCCTGCCCGGCCCCACCTGACTCCCCAGATCAGGGGTGGGACAGGGACTGTGACCCCCCCGTGTGGCCCTGGGCAGTGCTGGGAGCCCTGGGGCAGCTCTGCAGGGCTGTCCTGCCCGGGGCTGCAGGGACCCAGCACTGTCTGACCCTCCCCAGGCCCCCCCATTTGGGATCTGCTCTCCCCTCGTGCAGACCCTCGTGCTCACATCAGGGCCTTTGCTGACCCCCAGACCTCCCTGTGTGCTCTGCTCTCCTCCCAGGTGGATTTTGAGGATGTGATAGCCGAGCCCGTGGGCACTTACAGCTTCGACGGCGTCTGGAAAAGCAGCTACACCACCTTCACCGTCAGCAAGTACTGGTGCTACCGGCTGCTCTCCGCCCTCCTGGGCGTGCCCCTGGCCGTCCTCTGGGGCTTCCTCTTCGCCCTCATCTCCTTCTGCCACATCTGGGCAGTGGTGCCCTGCATCAAGAGCTACCTGATCGAGATCCAGTGCGTCAGCAGGATCTACTCCCTCTGCATCCACACCTTCTGCGACCCGCTCTTTGAGGCGCTCGCCAAGATCTGCAGCAACGTCCGAGTCGCTGTCCGCAAGGAGATTTAGGTCCTGGCAGCTGCCCCAGCACCCCCACACTGCCCGCTCTGTGCGGGCTGCCTGCCCTGGGGCACACTGACACCCTGTCCGGTGAGGGATCTGCACATGGACATCCCTGTCCAGTGATGGACCTGCACATGGACACCCCTGTCCAGTGAGGAACCTGCACATGGACACCCCTGTGAGGGTGATGGACCTGCACATGGACACCCCTGTGAGAGATCTGCACATGGACATCCCTGTCCAGTGATGGACCTGCACATGGACACCCCTGTGAGGTTCCTGCACATGGACACCCCTGTCCAGTGATGGACCTGCACAGGGACATCCCTGTCCAGTGACAGACCTGCACATGGACACCCCTGTGATGGACCTGCACATGGACACCCCTGTGAGGAACCCACAAATGGACACCCCTGTGCAGTGAGGAACCCACACAGACCCCGTGGCACAGGAGCCCAGCACCGAGGCAGGGTCCCAGAGCAGAGCTGGCTCTCAGGGTGCTCTCTGCTCACCATGGCCTGGTCCCAGAGCAGAGCTGGCTCTCAGGGTGCTCTCTGCTCACCGAGGTGGGCCAGGCTGCTCCTTACTCCATCCCAAGCCAGAAGCCTTAGGAGAAGGAAGCCCATCGTGGCCCAGGGAGCAGCCCAGAGCCCCTGAGCCCCTGCAGCAGCCCCTGCAGCAGCCCCTGCAGCACAGCCTGCAGTGCTGGGTGAGCAGTGGGGCTGCAGAGCTGCTGCTGGCCACGGCCCAGAGCCTGCCTGCTCCTGCCTCCCTCCGGGCTGGGCTGGGCTGACAGAAACTCCCCCCCAGGAGTTATTGTTTGTGGTGGGGGCTTCTGCTGCGGTGGGAGCTTGTGCATTAAACCGCTGCACAAAGATTTTAGGGATAGAATAGCTAAACCAAAGTTTTTTTTCACGCCTACTTGCATTTCAGCCAAGCTGTGGCAGCCAGAGCAGTCCATGCATGACATGTTGTGTCTGAGCTGACCCTGGGCCTCTGCCAGCTGCAAACCCGCCCGTGGCACTTCCATGCTCAATGGTGTGCTCAGTTGTGGAGCATCGAGGTGCCAGGGCAGGAGCCAGGTGGGAGCCAGCCCAGGGGCACACGGAGCGTTGGGAGCCTCAGCTGAGACAGGCCGGGCTCCGAGCCAGGCCTGGGCTGGTTTCTCTGGACCACCAGGCACGTGTCCAGCCGGTGCCAAGCCAGCAGGGTGTGTGTCCCACGGGGACAGGGCTGTCCCCCCGTGCTCCCCTGGGATGCAGGAGGGAGCCTGTGCCGGGACCCCGCTGCTCCAGCCGCAGGGAAAGAGGAGCCAGGGGCACGAGGATCCCTCAGAGCTGCTCCCTCCCTGTACTGCCAATTAATTGGTCGGAGCTGCACTTTCACTTTGAGGCCCTTGAAGGCTCTCTTGGCTCCAGCCTTAAGTGCTTTGCTGAACCAGGGCCCAGGAGGTCTCCTTGTTCAGGGGCTGCTCTCAATTGTCTCCATGTGAGCCTTCCCCTTAGATTCCAACAAAGACTTGGAGCCAAAGACTCCTCTAGTGCCACGCCAAGGATGAGAAAGAGCCAGGATTTCTGCTGGAGCTCTTCCAAGGGCTTGGGAATGTATACTGCTGGTATTCCATAGCAATGTGGTACCCAGGCTCCAGCAACAGCAGGGCCCAAGAAGGATGGCGTGATTAAAAAAAATAAAAAAGATACTTAGGTAATTACAGGGAGGTGGGGGAAAGTCTCAAAGAAAACGTCATTTTTTGTGAGAATAAAAATAATTGAAATCAATTGTATAATGGGCTTATACTAGTTGTTGTTGTTGTTGTTGTTGTTGTTGTTGTTGTTGTTGTTGTTGTTGTTGCTGTAGTTCACTGCCTGGATCCAAAATCCCTGAAGTGCTGATGTCCCACCACATTGCTCCCCGGGCTCCCAACACCTGGGGCACACGCTGCCCACCTGCCAGCACCTCTGTCTCTGCCCAGCCTGGTGCAGGAGCTCAGCCACGGCCCCTCCAGGTGTGGGGCATGGCCCTGCCGGACCCCAGACACCCCCAGAAGCTGCAGCGGGGCTGGGGGCCAATTCCCTGTGTGCCCCACAGCTCCCTCCCTTCTCTGCCTCTGTCCAGTGACATCCACGGCCCTGCCCCGCTCCTCCCTGGCAGGGGGATGCTCCTCACACTCTCCAGGAAGGGAGACCCCTCCTGCCTTGCTTTGTGCAGGATTTGTGACTCTCAAGGAGAAGGTGAACGTGGGACGAAAATGCTCCATGGTATCCCAGGGATTTCAACCAGTCAGTAAATGTGCTGAGAGCTCACTTGGAGCTCCCACCAAAAAATCAAAGGAAATTCAGGACAGGAAAGGTGCGAATGGGCCTGCTGGCCACAGTGAAGAAACAAAGGACACATTTAAATGCATTTTTCATGTTCATTCCCATCACGAAAGGCCAAACGACACCGCCCTTTGAGAGGATCCCGCTCAGTGCCCGTGTCTCAGCCGGCTCTGTGCGCTGGGGCAGAGCTGGGGACACCCCTCAGCCCAGCTCCCCCTCCCGCTCCCACAGACACAGTCAGAAAACTTTATTTACAGTATTTGTTAGCAACACGAGTCCATGCCGTGAGCGTGCCCCGTGCCACGGAGCGAGCGGCTGGCACGGGGCGGGGGAGGCTTGCTGGGACCGGAGCCAAGCCCGGCTGGGGCCGGGGGCGACAGGGGTGTCCCTGTGGGAGCTGGGCCCGCCCGGACCCCGCACGCCCCCGGGCAGAGCTGCTCGGCACCCCCGGCCAGGGCACTCCGCCGTGCCCCGGGCCCCTGGCAGCCTCTGCCCAGCCTCACTGGCACGGGGCACAGAGCCGGGCTGGGGACACTCGGCGACAGCGCTGTCCCTTCGAGGCTGGTCCCTGCTGACCTCAGGAGTGCTCTTGTCTGTGGCCAGGCAGGGGGAGCGGGGCTGGCAGGGCTGGCAGGGTTGGCAGGGCTGGCATGATGCAGGGCTGCAGGACTGGCAGGGCTGGCATGATGCAGGGCTGCGGGGCTGGCAGGGCTGGCAGGGCTGCAGGGCTGGCAGGATGCAGGGCTGGCAGGATGCAGGGCTGGCATGGGGCAGAGCTGCAGGATGCAGGGCTGGCAGGGCTAGCATGATGCAGGGCTGGCATGGGGCAGGGCTGGCAGGATGCAGGGCTGGCATGGGGCGGAGCTGCAGGATGCAGGGCTGGCAGGGCTGGCAGGGTGCAGGGCTGCCATGATGCAGGGTTGCAGGGTTGCAGGGCTGCAGGGACGGGGCTGCCTCTGCCCCACAGGCTGCAAGCGAAGCGAGCGCTCCTGTGCTGAAAGCGCGGTGCCAGGCGCTGCCACCCCGCAGGATCCTGCTGCAGGAGGAGGTGGGACGGTGCCCAGCCACGTACCAGGGTGGCACCCATGTCCCCTTCCACCGCGCCCGCCCCAGCAGCTCCGCGTCCTCTGTCCCTCGCGGTGGCATCCACAGCCACTCTGTCAGGGTTTGGGCTCAGGAACGGGCTCCTGCTGTCTGATCCCAGGAGCACTGGGGCTTGGGCACAGAATTCCTCCCCCGGTCCCGGTTAAATAAGCCCTGTGTGGTGCCCGCAGCCATGGATCCCCTGTCCGGCCGGCTTTCCGCAGCCCCGCGGCACGGGCACCGGGCCGGCCTCACGGGCTGGGCGGCTGCACGAAGCTCCCGTGGCTGGTGCCCCTGCAGCTGAGCACGAAGGAGGACGAGTTGCTCTTCCTGCTGAGCTCGCACGCCGGCCGCGCCTTCAGGTACCGCGCGGAGCAGCAGAGGAAGCGGCGCATCAGGTCGTGGAAGAGGTGCCCGGTGTAGAGCATGTAGATCCAGGGGTTGCAGCAGCTGTTCAGGCTGGCCAGCAGCATGGCGATGATGAAGGGCGAGGCTGCGAGACAGAGCACGGCGGTGTCAGCGCGGCACAGGGCACACGGCCCCTGCCCGAGCCCTGCCCCGAGAGCCCTGCAGCGGGGATGGGCCCGCAGGAACAGCTGGAGGGACACACGGGAGGGGAGAGCTGCTGCGGGAGGGAGAGCATCAATTCCAGCATCTGGGAAGGGAGAGGTGCTGCGGGGACAGAGAGCATCAATCCCAGCATCTGGGAGGGGAGAGCTGCTGCGGGAGGGAGAGAGCGTCAATCCCAGCATCTGGGAAAGGAGAGCTGCTGCGGGGACAGAGAGCGTCAATCCCAGCATCTGGGAAGGGAGAGGTGCTACCGGGACGGAGAGCATCAATCCCAGCATCTGGGAAGGGAGAGCTGCTGCCGGGACGGAGAGGGCCAGCCCCAGCTCCAGCCTCTCGGGTTCCGCCTTTTCCCGCAGGAGCCGCGTTCCGCCCCGCAGGCAGAGCTGCCCCGCAGCACCAGCACAACCTGCCCGGCCCAAGGTGCCCCGGCAGGACAAGGGAGCGCGGCCCTCGCAGTTTCCATGACAGAGCCGTTCTGGGGGCAGGCAGGGCCGTGGCTCGCTCTCCCGCAGCAGCGGCTGATTTGGGACGGGCTCTCGGCTTGCCCCGCTCGGGCTGGGGGACAGTCCCGGCTGTCCCCCGCTCCTCAGTCCCGGCTGTCCCCCGCTCCTGGGCTGTCCCACCAGCCCGGCCCTCTGCCCGCTGCTCTCCCAGCACCTTTCCCAGCCATCTTTCCCCCGAATTAGTGTTCCCCACGCAGTGCCCTGCCAGGAAGGACATTCCCAGTCCGGGAGCCTGGCAGCCCCCGGTGCCAGTGCAGTGCCAGGACATCAAGTCCTGGCTGCTGCTCTCTGTCCCCAGAGCACAAAGCACCCACTGTCCCACCTGAGGGGCTGGACTGGCACCTTCTGGTGACAAGGGGGTGTGGGACTGGCACCTGCCGTGGCACGGACAAGGGGCACGTCCCCTCCGTGAGGCGGCTGCAGTGCAGATGGAGCCTTTGTCCTGCTCCCCGTGCTCCAGCCCATCTCCTCAGCCCCTTTGCTCCCACAGGACGCACAGCAGCGAGGATGAGCACGGCTGGTCTGGCTGCTCCTGGCCCCTTCGTGCCTCTGCAAAAATCCACTGGCAGTGTTGAGACCAGTGAAGAAATGTGGCTATAAATGCTAGCTTCCAAATTCACCTTTAGCCAACGGATGCGTAATTCCTGCTCTTGTGACGTCTGCTGCAACACTTTTAATTTCAAGTATATTCTAAAAAGTAATTAATAATTAACTTCAAGTAATAATAATATTTCAATAATAATTCATTTCAAGTGTATGCTAAAAAATAATTCCAGACGGAGGGGTTACAAACCCCAGTCACAAAACCTGAAATACATCCCAATGTTTCTACACTGTTGAAAATGCCCAGCCAGGGCTGACTCAGCTCTTCCCTCTCTGCAGGAGGCAAATTGAATTTCAGGGAGCTTGCTGCAGGGCAGGTCTGGAGGGTGGGGCCCCAGGGACCCCGAGGGTGCTGCCCCAGCCAGCTGTGTCCTGGAGGATGGCCGCTGTCCCCAGGCAGGGCTGAGGGTGGGCAGGGTGCAGGCTGTGCCCCGGCAGGGCTGTGGGGGCTCTGCTGCCCTCACAGCCCGTGTAGGAGCCTGCCCTGAGTGAAGGGAGTGGCAGAGCAGCGGTGGTGCCCCAGAGCCCTGAGCTGCCCTCACAGGCACCTGGAGCCAGCTCTGGCTGCCAGCTCAGCCCCGCAGGCGTTCCCTGTGAGGTGTGAGCAGCAGGAGCCCCTGGGCAGGTCCCCAGTGCTTAAACCTGGAGCACAACCAGGTGTAGCTCCCACCCAACCCACCTTACAGAGGCCTTGGGCTGTGTGTCCACCTGAGGGGGTCTCTGCTGCCTGGCCTGTCACCCCCAGTGCAGTCGTGCCCCCTGCTGCTGGCACCCAGGGACCCCTGCCCTCCCTCTCCTGTGCCCACGCAGCCGTGAGGTGAGGAACAGCCACGTTCCCTCCCCAGCACGGGGCACACCTCTCCTGCAGCCCGCCCTGCAGCTGGCCACAGCCCCGAGCCTCCCGAGGGAGGGGATCTGGGATCAAGGCTGGGAATGCGCAGGCACAGCCCGAGTGCTCTGCAGAGACCTGACTGTGCTGCCCCTCGCGCCTCCGGGCAGCCAAGGGGAGGAGGAGAGCCTGCAGCCAAGGCCTGGGGTCTCCCAGCACTGGTACCCACCCCGGGCTGTTCCTCCCCGTGCCACGAAAGAGCCCTGGCACAGCTGCCAGCCTGTGCAGGGCACGGGCTGCCCGCAGACAGGAACGTGACAGAGCTGGGAGTGGGAGAGAGGCACAGCCTGGCAGGGCTGGAGATCCCTCCTGCCTTGAAGCTAAGAGGGAAGGGAAAGGAAAAGGGAAATGGGGAAAGGAAAAGGGAAATGGGGAAAGGGAAAAGGGGAGGGAAAGGGAAAGGGAAAAGGGAAAAGGGAAAAAAGGGAAGAGGGAAGCTAAGAGGGAAGGAAAGGAAAAGGAAAGGGGAAATGGAAAAGTAAAAGGGAAAAAGTGAAAAGGGAAAAAAGGGAAAAGGGGAAAACGGGAAAAGGGGGAAAAGGGGGAAAAGGGGGAAAAGGAAAAAAGGGAAAAGAGAAAAAAGGGAAAAGGGAAAGGGGGAGGGAAAGGGAAAGGGAAAGGGAAAGGGAAAAGTGCTGCAAGGCCTACTGCACGGGGTGAGCAAGGGAAAGGTTCCCTCCGCAGCCAGAGGGATTGGGATGGACAAATCCTGTCCATCGAGGCTCACACAGCAGCAGAGATTTGGGTGCTGCCGAGGCTGTGTGCCGGGCAGGGAGGGGCAGCCCTCGAGATTGCAGGATTCAAATGCAGCCCGAGGGAGGGCTGCTGCTTCACCCAGAGCCCATCGGGGAACTGGAAGTTTTGAGCAGCCCGAATCAGGTGGAAAACCCTTGGAGCACCAGGGAGGTGCATGGGGCACATTGCACTTCTCCTGAAATCACTGGAGCAGGGAGAAGCAGGAGAGGCAGAGCTCGCCCAGGCTCCTGGCAGTGCAGGGCACGGGGCTGGGGGCACGGGGCTGGCACAGAGGCTGTGCCACGGGGCACGGGCTGGGCGAGGGCTGGGCTGAGCAGCCGTGCCCTGCCAGCTGCCCTGAGCCCAGCAGCGACAGCCCGGGAGCAGGGAGCAGCTCCTCCTCCTCCTCCTCTTTGGCACCCGTGCCCCTGGTGAGCCCGCTCAGATCTGTGCAAGGCGCTCTCCTCCCTGGGCACACTTTTCTGCCCTTCCTCCCACCTCACAAAGTCCTGAGCAGTTTTTGTGTAAGGTGTCCCAGGTGGTTCTCCCGTCTGGCGGGGACAGCACAGAGGTGCACAGCTCCAGCCGTGTCAGACCAGGCAGGGTGACACTCTCTGTTCTATCTGCAACTTCAGGGACGGCAGCAGCAGCCAGCCCAAATATAAAAAATGGTAAATGCGTGACACATCTTTAGGAAAAGGTTTTGCTCATAAATCAGGGTTTTTCTACGGGCGCTGTGCTCCAGTCAGAGATAAAATAACAGCAGCACAGTGCCGGGGTGGATGGAGTAGGAGAGGGAGAAGAGGCCAAGAGCAGAAAGCAAAAAGTCAGTGAGGAAGAAACGACACAACAAAGGGAAGGAATTCAGGCTGTGCAGCTTTCTCCTGAGCTCCCACAGCATGTCTCAGCAGCCAGGGTGGGCAGCAAATCTCCAGGGACCCCAGAGTAGCACCCAGGGACAGGCACCGTGCAGGGACAGTGGCACCCAGGGACAGTGGCACCGTGCAGGGACAGTGGCACCGTGCAGGGACAGTGGCACCCAGGGACAGTGGCACCCAGGGACAGTGGCACCCTCTTGCTGCCCCCGAGCCGCAGTGGCCGGGCCCTGCCAGAGCCAGGGCAGCCCTTGGCCCGGGCAGGCTGCGGCTCAGCCCCTGCTGCTGTCGGGGCCCTCTGTGTCCAGGAGCTCTCCCATCTCCCTGCCACCCCCAAGCCCACCCGGAGCATTCCCTGGGTGTCCCCGGGGCGCTGAGCGGAGCCTCCAGGCCCTGCAGGCGAGGGAGGGGAGCTGTACCTTCCTGCGGGGCGTTGCTGTCCCACACAGACCACATCTGCACGAAGAAGAAGGGAGTCCAGCACACTATGAAGGCCAGCACGATGATAAAGGTCATTTTGACTGTCCGGATCTTGGCTTTGGAGATGAGCCTGGTGCTGCTGACCCTGGCAAACACCATCCCGCCGCGGGAGCCCGAGCCCAGCCCCACGCCGGGCCCGTGAGCCGTCTTCAGCTTCACGTTCTGCCAGATTTTGAAGCTGATTAAGCCATAGCAGATGCTCAGCATCAACACAGGGATGATATAGACCATGAGGGTGATCCAGGTAACATAGGCTTTCGGTCCCCAGGGCTGGATGAAATCTGCCCAGCAGTCGTACACCCCATTCCCCACATCCCTTAGGGAAAATATGTGGATCTGCGGGATGCTGACCAGCAGGCACAGCAGCCAGGTGAGCAGGACAGAGACCCGGTCAGCTCTCCTGTGCAGGGACCTCAGGGGCTGGCAGATGGCCAGGCAGCGGTCCAGGGACATCAGCAGGAGCATGTAGGTGGAAGCAAACATTCCCACCACCTGCAAGTACTTGATCAAGCGGCAGAGGAAGTCTGGCCCGTAGAACCTGAAGGTGATGTCCCAGATGAGCTGGGGCAGCACCTGGAAGATGGCCACGACCAGGTCAGCGATGCTCAGGTGCTTCATGAAGAAGTACATGCGGGAGTGCTTGTGGCGGGTGGTGTGGATGGCCAGCAGCACGCACAGGTTGCCGGTGAGGGCGAGGAACAGGATGAGGCACAGCACTGTCACCTCCACCTTGGCCATGTCCTCGTTCCTCTTCAGGGGGTCGGCGGTGCTGTTCCTGCCGGCGCTCGGGCTCTCCAGCCGGAGGCTGCCGTTCCCCAGGGAGCTGTTGATGATCCAGGTGCTGCTCCCCGCCAGGTACAGCTTCTCCATGGCCAGCGCCGGTCCGCATCGAGCCTGGGGCAGGTGAGGAGCGACAGCGGGCAGAGCGTGGGCAGAGCCCGTACCGACGCGTTCCGTGCGGTAGCCGCGTGTCCCCGCCGCTCCCTCCGTGTCTCCTCAGCTCTCAGTACTGCACGGCTCTCCGTGTCCCCGCTCTGTGTCCCCTGCCGTCCCCTCCCCGCGGTGCCGCTCTCTCCGCCCGTCCTGTGCCGTGCCCGGCTCCCCGCGGCTCCTCCCTGTCCCCTGGCCGGTCCCGCGGCGTCTCCGCCGGCCGCTGCCCCGCCACCAGCCCCGGCGCGGGGGCCGGGNCGGCCCCTCGGGGCCCGCCCGCGGCCCTGGCCCCGCACCGGACCCGCCTCAGCATCTCCGCGGAGCGCGGCCGTGCGCGCACAGCGGCAGCCCCGCAGCCCCGGCTCCCGCAGCCCCTCTCCTCTCGGGCAGCCCCGGTTCCCCCGGGCAGTCCCCGTTCCCCGCAGCTCCTTTTGGGAAGCTCCCGTTCCCCGCAGTCCTTCTCCCCCAGGCAGCCCCGGTTCCCTGCAGCCCCGGTTCTCCGGGCAGCTCGGGATCCCCGCAGCCCCTCTCGGGCAGCCCCGGTTCTCTGCAGCCCCGGTTCTTTGGGCAGCCCCGGTTCCCGCAGCCCCGGTTCTTTGGGCAGCCCCGGTTCCCCGCAGCCCCTCTCCTCCCGGGCAGCCCCGGTTCCCTGCAGCCCCGTTCCCCCAGGCAGCCCCGGTTCCCTGCAGCCCCGTTCCCCCGGGCAGCCCCGGTTCTTTGGGCAGCCCCGGTTCCCCGCAGCCCCTCTCCTCCCGGGCAGCCCCGGTTCCCTGCAGCCCCGCTCCCCCGGTTCCCGGGGCTGGCCGCGGGGCTGGGCGGGGGCAGCGCCCCAGTACCCGAAGCCGCACTGGGCTCAGCCCCAGCCCTGCTGCCGGAGCTGCCGTCGCAGACGCCAGGGAAGGTTCCCCCGTGGGGCCAGCCTGGCCTCGTCCCACGAGCGGGCTCAGGCGTTGGGCACTCGCATTAACACACCCACCGAGAGCTCTCCTGTTCTTTCAGAGGAAGATTTCAGAATATTATTTCTATAAAAGAAGGAGCAGTACTATGAGCGACAGCATTTGTCACCAGCTCATCGGCACAGCTCAATGGTTGTCCCCGTTTTCAGGCTCCCTACAAGGGATCAGAGCTGGAAGTGCAGGGGGGATGCTGAGAAGAGCATGGAATCCTCCCAGTCCACCCCTCAGTCCAGCAGCCCTGAAGGCCCCCAGCATCACCAGCCTTTGCTCCCCACTTCCAAGTCACATCTCAAAGCCCCCTCAGCCCAGCCTTAGGCCCTGAACAAACATCCCTGCAGCTATTTTTAAAGATTTTTGGGAAGTTTTAGCTCCACGCAAGATGAAGAAATGTTAAATACTTTGGCACGTTGTTCCCTCTAGGGTTCATGTTCTTCCTCGTTCAGGCAATAAAACTTCTGTGGGAATTGCTGCAGAGTGCAGCTCACCATGTGAAATGATTTTTTTACTGTTCTGCTGTTTGGGGAGAGCTCTCAGGAGGAGGTGACTGGGGGTGGAGGCAGGGAAAGGCTTGCCCTTGGCTCCTGCTCAGTTCCTTGGGGACTCAGGTGTGGCTGCAGCACCCCTGAGATGGTGCCTGAGGGGAGGCAGAGCAGCCCTGCTCCTCTCTGGCCTTGGATGAGGTGGCACAGACCCAGCTCCCTTCCAGAACAGACCTGAACTGCTGGGAAGGGCCCAGTGCCCTGTGCAGCCCTGGCAGCTGAGCACCTCCAGGAGTGGTGTGCCACAGGTGCCAGCTGTGCCAGCACCGGCCCTGCTTGTCCCCGTGCCACTGCCACACCGCTCCCAGGGCCTCGTGCTCCGACAGGCTCTGCCCTGACTCGGAGTGCAGGACAGCTCAGGGGACTGCACACTGCAATCTGGGCACTGAGCAGGGTAACAGCCAGCCCTGGTGCCCTCCCCAGTGATCCCACCAGGGCTGGGCATTGCCCCCAACAGCCAGAGATGCTCAGTCCTTATTCAGGCAAAGCTGCAGCTGCTCCACCGCTAAAACCCAAACACACGTGATTTTGAAGCAAAGAATCCTGTGAGAATCAAAGGGTTTTCTGAGTCATCCCCTACTTCTTCCAGCTTTAAATGTTCAGGGATGCCATAGAGCTGGAAACATTTTTATTTTAAAATACATGCTTTGGGATAATCAAAAGCACAAACACTAAATAAAGCTAAATTTAATTGCCGTTTGGTTTACTGCTGGAGCTGAAATAGCTGTTTTTCCAATAGCTATCTGGACCACAACTTTATGGTCCCCAGGACAGAAGAGGTCTGGCAAAATGTCAAGCCCAGGCCACAGCTCTGTAGATGGAGCTGCAGCCGCCCATGAACTCGTGCATGGCTGCATGCACTGCAGGCACTGCAGGCTGGACAGCCAGGGAGTGGTACCTGCCTGCTCCTGCATGGGAATTCCTTCATCCTAGAATTCCTTCCTAGTCCTCACCTCTTGCACTCAGCCTGCAGGAAGCCTAGCTCTGGTAAATCTGCTGAAACCACGGAGAAGAGCAGTGCCATGGACACATCTTCAGGGAAAAGGGATACCTGTGCTTCCACACAGAGCTGCTGAACTGGCTGTTCAATCAGGCTGGGAGCGTACGAAGGGCACAGCCAATTACAACTCTTCTGTGTCTTTCTTAAATGTGCACATGAGTAAACTCTCAAGTCTGATACTGAATTCTCCATGGCTCACCAGCTGGAGTGCTGGTTTCCACAAAAACACACAATCAATATTGCAATCTGCACCAAAGGAAACAAGGCTTTGGAGACACAGCGTGGAAATATCAGCAATGCACAGAATTGTTTGGTCCCAAACCCACACACCAAATTCCCTGTGTTACTGAGTTCACTGACCAGGGGTAACAGGAGCCAGTCCAGACCTGTGACAGCTCCACTCCTGGCTAATGCTGTGTCATCCATCACAGCCCCTCCTGCACCGTCCTCTGGCCACGGTATTTATTTTTGTTAGCTGAAAAACAATGACAACAAAAAAACGCAGCCAAAAACCTAGTCCTCAGATTGATCACAATTTAAAAAACCAAAAAACAAACCAAATAACACAGAAAAAAAACCTGCAGCCCATGGTCAGTCCCAGAATTTCTGGCCCAGCACACTACCTGGCTGCCAGACTTGTGCCATGGCTGGGGAAGGTTTTGGAAACTGAGTCATCAGAAATTACTGGGAGGGGAGAAGGAGCCAGAGAAGCTGACTTGTGTATGCAGACAAATGGAGAAGGGAGGATCTACTGCAGCCTTGAGCTCTATAAAGCATTCACAGCAGAAAGAGAATTTACACGAGTTCATGCACATATCAAGATAATTTCTTTTCTCTTTCCCAGTGTGAAGAACGGTATTTATTTTTGTTAGCTGAAAAACAATGACAACAAAAAAACGCAGCCAAAAACCTAGTCCTCAGATTTATCACAATTTAAAAAACCAAAAAACAAACCAAATAACACAGAAAAAAAACCTGCAGCCCATGGTCAGTCCCAGAATTTCTGGCCCAGCACACTACCTGGCTGCCAGACTTGTGCCATGGCTGGGGAAGGTTTTGGAAACTGAGTCATCAGAAATTACTGGGAGGGGAGAAGGAGCCAGAGAAGCTGACTTGTGTATGCAGACAAATGGAGAAGGGAGGATCTACTGCAGCCTTGAGTTCTATAAAGCATTCACAGCAGAAAGTTCATGCACGTATCGAGATAATTTCTTCTTTTTCCCAGTGTGAAAAGAAGTGTGGGACTACACTAAACGTACTCAGTGTTACAGAATCCTTCACATCGTGTCCCTAAAAGGTTTATGGGATTCAAACCATTTCCTCTGGATCCCCAACTCACTGAAATCCATCAGCCTCTGCTCCCATGGCCTCCAGCCCACACCAGCACTGGAGCCCCAGCTTTGGGAGCTGAATGCTGGAAAAGGAGCCTGAAGCTCCTGGCATTAAGCCAGTGCACATTTCCATCCCCACAATCCCTGGCACTGCATGTGAAACCCGCAGAGGCTCTGCAGACACATCCCAGGGCACACTGAGGTGCCACCTCGTGCCCCGGGGCGAGCCCTGGCACACAGCAGGGCTCTGATCAAATCTCCCAGCTCAAGGCTGTTTAGAGCAGAGCAGGCTGTGGATGCTGCTGATCCGATAACCAGGCTGATCCTGCCAGGCAGCCCCAGCCAGGCTGGCAGAGCCTCCCAGGGGGAGGCAGTCTGTGACTCTGGGGAACTGCCAGGGTCAGCACTCACTTGGCAGGGTCTCTGAGCCCCTGCCAGGGCTTTGAGACATCCAGGGCACCCAGAGAGATGTCCTGGGCTCCGACAGGGCACTCCCCCGCTCCCCCAGGCCCAGCACAGGGTGACAGGGGCTCTCCCCAGGCACCCCCTGAGCAGCCAGCTCTGCAGGGCTCCCAGGGACGCTGCTTGTGCTGAAATGCTCCTTGCTTCATCCCTTTATGGCCTCAAAGCCCATAAAACCAATGGAGCCTGCCCAGACCCAGGAGTAACAAGTTGGGATAATAAAGCTGAAATATGTATCCATGTGGTTTTTAACAAAGAGCTTCAGGTTCAAGCTTTGGGAGATAATACAATCATTTCACTGCTTTTGGGGGGATTCCCACATTTGTGTGTAACTCCAAGCTGTTCATTGCAGTGCCCTGAACTCCCCCTCAGCATCAGGAGGGAATGGAAAGCAAAGTGAGAGCCAGAGCCCTGGGCTGTCCCCGTGGCACTGGGATCCCCCTGCAGCAGTGAGGGGTGTCAGGGGAGCTGTGTCCTGGTTTAGGGCAAGTTTTGGGAGATAAATTGGGGATAAAAGCATCATATAGTCAACCCAGGACAACCTGCACACCCGGTGTCACACTGAGTGTCACCTCCTGGGATCTGGGACAGTAGTTAACCTTCCCAGAGCCATGGATCACCCAGGTGATGCCAGGCACAGCCCTGCCTGCAGCCCTGCACACACTGGTGCTGCTGCCCACTGAAGTGAGGCACTTTTCTCTTTGAACAAAATAGAAACAGCAAGATCTGAGATTCTTCGGTAAAGAAAGAAGAGCCAGAACAAAACCAGAATATAGTCTGGTTTAATATATTCATATGCAAATTCTACATTTATTTGCATATGTAGAGGAAAGTGAGTCACTTTTGGTGCTCATCACTACAAGGATCTTAGCCAAGTGGTATGAAGGAGGCTGCAATCCTCGGGATAATTCAGCAGATACGTGTGAGTATCCCAGCAGGTGCGTCTGGGAATGCCCACAAGGCTGAGGGTGCTTCCACACAGCCCCCATTTCTCTCCCACCAAACACCTGCAATGAAAACCCCATCCAGGCTCCAGGAATGCCTCTGCAGGGCCAAGTAATTAACCAGAGCAGTGAACTTTCACTACAAAAATGGAGTCCAGCTACATTTACACAAACTTTTCTGCCTCACTAATTACTTCCCATTTGCACTAATGTGTTTACCTTCTTCCTGAAGCTGGTAATTCATGCTCTTCTTTATTTAGTTCCAGATGGTTGTTTGGGAGCCAACTCACCAATTTGTCCAAATCATTTTGAATTCAGGCCCTCTGGCTCCTCCAGTGCCAGTGGGACAGAACCATGATTATTCTCTCCTCTGGGCAGCAGATCCTGGTGTTGGGTTTGCCCAGCAGGTAACTGTGATTCATCTCCAACTCCTGTTTGTGTGAGGTGTTCCAATGCCAGAGTATCTGTTCTTCTATCACAACAGACCCACCTTCAACCAAAAGGGTTTTTATTTTAACTCCAGCCAGCAAACACAGCCACCTTGGAGAAGTGGCCTTGAGGGACCCTGACCCTGCCTGTCCCCAGCAGCCCCAGTCCCTCCCGGGGTGCTCAGTGTGAGCCCCGTGCCCTGAGCTCACACTGCCCGGTCCTGGCTGCCAGGGAGCCTCTCCAGGCCAGGGCAGAGCCAGCCCGGGCACTGGGGCAGCTCCCCGTGTGCCAGCAGCTGTGTGCCAGCTGTGTGCCAGCTCCCTGTGTGCCAGCAGCCTGCCAGTGCCCCATGTGCCAGCTCCCTGTGTGCCAGCAGCTGTGTGCCAGCTGTGTGCCAGCTCCTCGTGTGCCAGCTCACTCAGCAACCTCGAGGACAAGTCTGGACACAGAGCAGCACCGTTCTGAGCAGTGTGTGCCAGCTGTGTGCCAGCTCCCTGTGTGCCAGCAGCCTGCCAGTGCCCCATGTGCCAGCTGTGTGCCAGCTCCCCGTGTGCCAGCTGTGGGACAGCTCCCCGTGTGCCAGCAGCCTGCCAGTGCCCCATGTGCCAGCTGTGTGCCAGCTCCTCGTGTGCCAGCTCACTCAGCAACCTCGAGGACAAGTCTGGACACAGAGCAGCACCGTTCTGAGCAGGCAGAACCAGGCACCACAGCCTGGCAAAGGGCACCACAGCCTGGCAAAGCCAATCTGAAGCTCACTCAGCAACCTCGAGGACAAGTCTGGACACAGAGCAGCACCGTTCTGAGCAGGCAGAACCAGGCACCACAGCCTGGCAAAGCCAGTCCAGCAGAAACTCCCTGGTGCCTGCAAAGCCAGCAGAGCCAGGGCTGCCCTGCCCACACCCCAGCTGCTCACGGCAGAGGTGCCTGGGCTGGGAGGCAGCAGGGCCCATGCCCAGCAGGGCTTCTCTGCTCCTGCCTCTCCCCACTGCCAGCACTGCTGCCTTTCTCACGGCTCCCAGCCTGGGGAACAGCACATTTCTCCTTTTTGATTATTTTGTTTCCACTTTCGCCCTTCTGCCCCGGCCTGAGGGACTGCTCCGTGACCAAGTTCATTTCCTGCTGAATGGATTCCCTGCCCAGAGCTCTCCAGGGGCAGCCCAGCCCAGCAGCACCCTGGCTGCCAGGATCAGTCCCCAGGAGCTTCTGTCCTCCCAGTTCTCCCAGTTCTCCAGGGAGCCATCAGGAATCTGCCCCGGATCCACTCTGGGAACAGACCCCCAGCAGGGGGATGGAGGGTGCCCAGGACCCCCAGCAGGGTGACACAGAGGGTCCCTGGCACTCAGCCCTGCCCAGCCCAGCCCAGGGCACTGGCTCAGGGGATGTGACAAACACCAGCACAGTCAGTGCAAAGTGTCAGGAGGCTGCAGGAACTTTATGATTACTCACCCAAAGAACACAGAGGTGGGGTTTGCCCCCCGGTGGGGCCATGCCCTGTCCCCCATCACCCTGTGCACCACCCCGTCAGCGCCAGCTCAGCTCCTCTGGCTGTGACCTGGGCCCCAGCCTGGCTGCTCTCAGCTCCCCAGTGTCCCCTTGCCCTCGGCTCAGTGACGGAGAGCAGAGCTGTCCGGGGAGCAGGGGACAGGACAGCGTGGGCAGGACACTGTGTTTCCTTCCCTGTTGTTTGTTCCCTGATGTTATGCACTTCCTGGGACACTCGGGCTGGTGAGATGTGAGATGTGAAGCAGCAGCATCATTTATGGCACCCGGGGGATCAGCAGCCCCTCCTGGCAAAGGCTGGAGCTGGCAGCACCCTGGCACTGCCTGGGGCTGGAGCTGGCCCTGGCAGCAGACCACCACATCCCTGCTTTTCCCTAAGCCTCCATCCACACTGCCCAGCGTGTCAAAGGCTCCATGCTGCCTCCCCTGCCCCCTGGCCACACACCCACTAACCTGAATCCCAGCTTCACGCTGAAGTCCAGACACAATAACCCTCAATCTTACCCAGACTCTGTGCCTTCTTTGCCAAGCTCCCACTGACAGGCTGACCAAAACTTCAGGGCTCAGCAAAAGCACCTGAAGTATTTTCATATTTTGCTTACAAGCTTTATTTTTCAAAGCCATCTCTGGTGTTCAGGTTTCTTGCATTTCCTTCGTTTTCTTGCACTACAAAATCCCACCACCTCCTAAGGAAGATCAGACTTTTCACTGTAACTATTTGCTTGAAAGCTAAAATACTTCATGTCCAACAACCTTCCAACTTCTTTCCAGTTTCAGGACTTCAAACTGAAATAATGACACATAATACTGAGTAAGTTTACACAGACATATATAAAAAAGCCTGTTAGTGTAGGGCAGAATCTCCCTGCATCTCTTGGTCCCCCCCTCCCTTGGCTGTGCCAGGAACTGGGGCCCCAGTCCCTGCCCACCCCCAAACAAAAGCAGCTGCTTCCAGGAGGGCACATGAGGGGCACAGGATGCAAGCACAACAGTGGCAGCACAGCCCAGTGCTGCAGCAGTGAGGAACTCGGGCCCAGGAGCCAGGTCAGGCTCCCACAGGGCCCTGGCACTCTGTGCCCAACCTCAGCCATCAGCAGCCCCCGGGGCTGGGGGCAAACGCACCAGCCTGGTCATTAAGGCAGCTGGAGTGGCAGTGATGTGAAAATACAGCATTTTACTCAGTACCCAGGGACTCGGAGAAGGGGCAGAAGCCAGGGGTGCTCCCAGGCTGGCTGGGCACTCCTGCAGTGCTAGCTCCTCTTCCTCTTGCCCCGGGGCACGGCCCCGCTGTCCCCGGGGATGCGCGGCCGCCGCAGCTTCCTCTTGTTCCCTGTCAGGGCCACGGAGCTGCTGCTGGGGAAAGAGCAGAAGGGGGACAGGGTTGGCCATGCCCAAGCACAGCACACGCTCAGAGCAGCACACGCATGCTGCACACACACGTGTTACAGGTGACGGGAATCGGGGCATGGCTTGGGTTGGAAGGGACCTTAAAGAGCACCTCATCCCCCCTGCCATGGGCAGGGACACCGTCCACTACCCCAAGGTACTCCAAGCCCTGCCCAACCTGGCCTTGGGCACTGCCAAGGATGGGGAGAGGAATATTTCTGTGCCTTCTCATTTGAGGAAGGTGACAGCCCACGAATCATCCCACAGCCCCAGAGCCTGCAGGAACAGGGTCATCACAACGCCTCTCCTTCTCTCCCCAGAGACCAGCTGGAGCCCAAGGAACAGAAGCAATCCCCCAGATTCCTTGTCCATAACTGAGGACAGCCCCTGGCACAGACAGAACCATGAAGATGTTCTATCAGAGAAGGCAGTTTGGGGCACAGTCCCTGGAAGCAGGATGAGAGGTTGGTCAGCGTTACCCCCAAAGGAGGGCTTGGGGCCTGCAGCCTCCCCAGGCACTCTCCTCATTTATGGACAAAGTATTTTCCACAGAAAACTCAACAACTGTTTTATTTTTAGTCACAGTTAATTTTAAAGAAAAAATTCTTAAACTAGCTGTATGTAAATGAAGCAGCTGATTTCCGTCACTCAGCCTTGGAGCTCAGAATTCCACATAGTGTTGACATGAAAGATGCCACTAATCTGTCAACAGCTTTTGCTAATTAAACATTCCTTTTAAGTGCACTCTGCTTTATACCATCTGCTAGGCTGAATCCATCCTGCAGGGACTATTGATTTGTCTTAAACTGGGAATTCACACCTGACAATAACAATGGACAACTCTGAGCTGCTCAGGCCCACATCTGCTGACTGCCACCAGAGACACACTGAAGACACAGCAGGAACAAGCTGTGTTTCAGAGCTGCACCACCATGGAAATGGCTCTGCTGCATGCCTGGGACCTTCAGCCACACCAGGAGATCTGTGTGAATGCCAGCAGTCAGATCCAGCTGGGCTTTGGTGGTGGGACTGAACAAATGTTCCCAGAGCACCGAGGGGCCTCGCAGACCCACGGCCTCTCCACCCCTTCACAGGGGTTTTCATATGGGAAACAGAAACATCATTCAGAGACTTGCAGACACTGAGATTTTAACAACCAAGGAGTGCTCTTCTAATCTCAGACAGAACTAAATGCTCAATTCCAGCGTGTTCAACTTGTCAGCCTCACCTACAGCTCTGTCAACAATGGAACTTTCAAATGCAACAGAAGATCAGATTTAATTTTCCATGACAAAGCAGTTTCCTTTTTTTTTTTTTAATAAAATATATAGTTATATATCCCTTAAAATAAAGATATTCAGTTGGGCACCTGTGGATTCTTGGAGGACCAGGTATCATTTTTCAAGGATCCACATCCACTGACCAAACTGTGCTTCTCAGAACCGTGGGGATTCTTCAAGAATCTGACTTTCCTGAGACATTTGCTTCTCCAGGACTCCACCAACTGCAAACCACAGACCTAAACCCATCCCAAGGACTTCAGCTCCTGGATATTCTACTCACCTGTCAGAGGACGTTGAACATGTCTCAGACCCTTCCCTGTCTGTCAGAATGTCTGAATTGGTGCTGAAGGGGGAAATAAAACAGAGGAAATTATTTCAGCAACACCTACAGCACTGCAGGGCTCCCCTGGCAATGGCAGCAGAACCCCTGGGTGAGACCAACCCCTCCAGCAGCAACAGCAATGGGAAATAACACCTACAGCACAGTCCAGAAGCTTCTGTCTCGCTTCATTTTCAGCTATCCCTGGGGTCTCATTATCAGCATTTAACACACAAGACAGTTCTGTGTTTATTCTGTTAGGTGGTAACTACACCACCTCTGTATTCCCAGGCACCAGAAAGTTTCTCTGGAGAGGATCTGCAAGACATCTTGGGGGGTAACGTGTATCTTCCTTTTTTTAAAGTCTCTCTTAAATAAGTCAATGTGACATAAAATTTCTGTAAGAAGCAGGATTTTTTTCACCCTTTGCCATTTTGTCTCCCCTGTGAAGTGAGAGTCCTCAGCTGTTACTGTGGCGATAACTACAGAACCTACAGGAATTTGGCAGGACAACACCAGGTTAGAGAACCTCCAACACACACACATTCAGTCATACAGATAAAAAGGAAAAAGATACCAAAAATGGATGGGAAACGTTTTGAAAGTCAACATTGTTTTTACTCTCAGAATTAGAAGCCCATCAAAAGCTCATTTTCGGTGCACGGAGTGGATGCCCAGGGAATGAGTTATCATATTTCCAAACCCCACTCTCATGTTCCAGTTGCATTTTAAAAAAGAACTGGGGAGGACACAGGACTATTTGTGTGCTTTTAGTCCCCTAAAATAGAAAAAGAACAGGTTCGAGGCCTGAACATGATGTACTTCCCTGCCTTGAAAACTGCAGCATTTATCACCCGCCGCGTTTGTCACCGCAAAACAATAAAACTGAAAAAGTCTGGCTAACATTCAAAGCAGTAATGTGTGTTCAGAATTCACATGTGGAACCCATGGTCCAGGCCCACCAAACTCTTTGAAAACCAAGTACAAAAGGTCCTGGAGCGAGTTCCACCTTTGGCCTGCACATGGAGCACGAGCGGCCCTGACGCCACAGCCCCCGCTCCCGAGAGACCCCAATTAACCCCGGCGCCCTAATTGCACTGAGGGACCGAGGGGCTGCAGTAGCTGTGCCAAGCAGGGCTCTGGAGCTGCAGCTGGAGCTAACAGCCCTTTGCTTCAGGAGCTTTTCCAGCATGCCACTGCTCCTGCAGCCCCCCACTGCACTCTGCAGCCCGGCCCTGCCAGACACCAACTGCAGCTGCAGAGCCCGAGCACGGCCGGCTGTGCAGCTGGGGCAATCACACACCTTTCTGCCACGTGCCAGGGGACAGAAGTGTTTGAAAATTAAAAAAATAATACTCAAATATGCCACAGTTAGAAAACAATTATCAAAAACTATTGTCGACTAAACAAAAGCAATTTTGACCATAAACTGAATTTGTATTTGAAATTAACTTTTGCTTTCCCTGAAGAAAACTCCTCCCTCTTCTTAGCATCAAATGATTAGCCCTTAAACTGAAGATTATGAATTAAAGAAGAGAAACAGCCACCTTATTCTGAAGGGTTTTTTTCCTACAAATTGTAGGCCACAGGGTTCACAGAATTGAGAATTTTTGTTTTGTTCATTTCTCCGATGTTTTCTGCCTTTTCAATGCTTCACAGGTATCTACCTACACTGCATCCAAGCACAGCAAAACACAGACTTTACTCAGACTCCAAATTCAAGACAAATTCCCACAAGTTTTCTGTCCTTTTCTTAACTAAAGGTCACTAATCTCTCCCTCAATTTTACAGATCATTTCCAGGTGAGTCAATTTTTACAGCCAAAACGATTAAAGTTCTTCACCTGAACTGCTCAAGGTGCAGCCAGCATCCTGTGGCAGGGCAATCTGCACTTATTCATGCCTCCACATTGGGAAAAATGCAGCTCCAGTGACTCAGGCAACTGTCCCACTCCTGCAGGATTAGTTCCCCTGACCCCCTACAGTCAACCAAGAGTTAACTCTTCCTTTCTTGACCATCAGTTGGGCTTGACTTCCACCACCCCCCGCTTTTTCATTTAAGATAAACACACCACCCTAAAACAGAGAGAAAAAAGCTGATGTAAGTGTGAATGACATGTCTTGCTCCAAAACTGAGAGGAGCAAGCAGCCCTTTGAACTGGTTTATTTTAAGGCAGACTAAGTTCCTCCTCGGCCTTGTGTGAGCAGCCAGCATCCTCCCATCCATCCCTCCATCCATGGATCCATTCATCATCCATCCATCCATCCATCATCCATCATCCCATCCATCCATCCATCCCTCCCTCCGTGTGCTGTGGCCCAGGCTCTGGGCATGTTTTCCCTCAATGCTGGCCCAAGAGATGAGCTCCAGCCCATCTCATTTCAGCAGTGTCATTTGCAGGTGAATGCCCAGGCCCCAGCAGTGAGGGACAGCAGCTCTGTCCCTCCTGCACTCCTGCCTGCTCTCTGTCCCCCTGCAAGGAGCGGGATGAGCTCGCTGCTGGAGCAGCCAGTGCCTTGTGCAAGGTGAGCTGTGCAACACAGCATCTTCCACAGCTTTCCAGAACCTTCTCTTCAGACCATGGCTTCGTGCTGCTGTCTCTGGAGAGCTCTGCCAGCCTTGGCTTTGCCCACGGAGGGCTCTTGTGACAGCCTACACCATCTTGCTGTTTTCCTTGACTCTTTGCAGGCTTCCTTAGCTTTCCCCTCTGCAGCCCAAGAAGACAGCCTTGGGAAAAGGGAAAGATCTGCTGCACCTTCCTGAGCAGCTTCCCTCAGGAGCCTGGCAGCAGGGGGAGGTGGTGGCTGAAGCCCCAGGAGCACTGCCCAGCACAGCTCCTGCCCTCAGGGCTCAGAGGTGTCCACAGCCCACGGCCCCTGACCAGGACTGAGTCCCCCTGGACACAGCCTGCAGGTGAGAGCTTCCCACACACACACAAGGACACCAGCTGGCTCTATCTGACCATCTCCCCAGGGCTTGCCACCAGGCCTCACAGCTTCCATCTCCCCAGGGCTTGCCACCAGGCCTCACAGCTCCAGCTCAAAGTTTTGGGAAGAAAAGGATGAATCAACAGCATAGCAGAAAAGTATCATCATCCTTTCACAATGAACCCGTATTTGAGGCCAAAACTCACAGATCAAACACTGGGATGCAAATCATCTCTGAGCCAAAGCAGTGCAAGATTTATTAAGTAAAAAAGTCCTGAAGATCTATAAAAGGCAATTATTGCACTGATCCACACATTTTCATACACTTCTCTCATCTGACAGCGTGGCCAGGGCGCAGGACCACGCTGCCTCCTCCCTCAGGCTGGGGCAGCTGCCCAGGAACAGCTCCCACAGCATTCCCAAGCACTGCATCCTGCCAGCTTTGCCAAACCCATGGCACCCATTCCAGAGGGGTCCAGCCCCACAGTGCTCTCCCATTTCTACCTCCTCTGCTGATGAACTAAAGCCCATACTATGTAAAGCACATAAATCCAAGGACAAATGACCTGCTAAACCCAGAGCTTGGATCCTGATCAATGGCTCCTAAATCACTGCCAAAAAGCCCCATACATTGCAAATGGGGTCCCTTCCTTGGGCATGAACCCCTCCTGGCAGGCACTGCAGTCACTCTGGGGATTCCAACAGCACAGGGATTTATACAGGCTGTGCACACAGCACTTTCCCACCAGCATTTCAAAATTCTGACTGTGTTTCAGCATCTCAGACACAGCCAGTGTTGGGTTTTGTCTCCTGTTGAGGTCTCACTCTAGTCATGAAGAACTGACACTTGTGTTGAACAGAAAAGAAAAAATAATTTGCTTAAAGAACTGCACATTATCCCCATTATATAAAATACTTATAATGGAATATTTCCTTTGCATAGATCATTAACTGGCTTATCACTGTTCCTCCTAATTTATTTTCTAATTTTCCTATTGTTTAAGCAGTTGTGTAAAATCTGGCTTCAGTCCCAGAGAGTCAAAGAACTCCACAGGACTATTCATATGGAGTCCTGTGGAAGCCTTGTGCAACTGTGGCTTCAGAGCTCTGAAAAATTACCTTTCAAAGCCATGGCTGTGTTTTGGTGCTTATCTGTAACACACACTTTGCTCTCTGGGTGGGATCATCAATCTCTCTGGAGCACAAGCATGTTTGAGGCACTGCTACAAGCTCCACGCCTGGCCTGCATCTTTTCTCCAGCACGAGTACAATTCTCATCTCTTCAGTTTTAGCACAGACCTTTGAATAACATCAGTTCATCAGTGATCAGTGTACAATGGATGAATTTCTAATCTTGACAACTACTCCCTTAGCCAGTATTGACATGAGACTGAAAAGGGACAAACCTTATGAAGGAGAAAACAGAAGAATCACCGATTTCTTTGCAGCATCCTTCTGCAGAACAAACATTTCAACTCTGACTTGTGGATTGTTCTGTCACATTTGATATGCTACTCAACATTCTCATTTTGTTTGAATTCATCAATACAACAGCCCTCCATTTAGAAGTGCCCTCCTCACAGGAACACAGCATGCAGATTTGGAATTCCAAATCTATTTCCAGTTTTGACATTTCAATGTGAAAAACATTTACTCTTGGCAAAGGATACCCTCTCGTTATCAGAAAAACACAAGCCTCAGAAACCCATTACTTGCTACAATACCACTAAAACCATTAACATCTAAATCATTCTTGTTTGATTTCTGCTGGCATTATTTCACTACAATTACCAAAACCCCAGCCCCACGGTAAGACACAGTGATAAAATGTCTTTCTTTCATGCAGTTGGAATGGCTACAGTGGTTGTTCCAGCCCCTGGCAGTGCTGCCACAGCCCAGGGCCCTTTGGACACAGAGCCCTGAGGAGCAGCAGGCTGGGAGCAAGAGCTGCAGGCCTGGATGGAGCTGCACAGCCCAGAGCTGGTTTGTGGCACAGCAGGACCCCACAGGCCTAACCAGGAGCTGGGCACTGCCAGCAGCCCTCCTGCCCTTCACAGCAGCTACCAGGAGACAGACAGTGCACACAAAGAGCACATCTGACTCTTTTCAGGATGTGTTCCTCTACCTCAGCATTTGGAAAGGGGGAGACTCCCTGCAGCCTCTCTTTATTTCCCAGACAACCCAGGAAAACACTCCAAAGTGCTCCCTAGCAGGGCAGAGGCTGGCAGAGGAACACTGGTGACACAGGAGGGAGCCTCCCTCCCCAGCAGGCAGCACTGTCACCTCAGCTGAGCCCCCATGCCTTACTGCTGCTGCTCTCACCTCTGTGCTGAGCTGGATGCAAAGGAGGAGAAGCTGCAGGCTGTGATGCCCCGAGGCTCCCTGGCCTCTCAGCTGCCCCTGCCCTGGGCAGGGTCAGACCAGGGTCACCAACCTCTGCAGGTCCCACTGGGAGCTGGAGCCTGCTCCACACCTGGAAACGAGACACCCCAGCAGGGGCTGTGGCAAGGTGAGCTCTGGGACTGACCCAGGAATGGGCAGAACAGCTCCCTGGTCACAGGAGGAAAAACTGCTGCCATCACTCACATCCTGACAAACTGAGAAAAACCTAGTGCTCACCTAAAGGCTTCTTACTCACTGAACAGCAAATAAACTGCTTTGTTGCCTCTATCAATTTTATAGCACCAGTTCAGGCAGAGGGGAAAGGCCACAGGAGGGGAAGGGCTTTACTGCTCTGTAAGGCAGGTCTGAAGTCAAACAGAGATGCAGGGATATTCTGAAAGGGCAACAACGACCCTTCCTGCCTCCCCAGTGCTTGCCTGCCAGCAGACTGCTGTTTACTGACAAATATTCACTGTATGCTCCCACCCATGCAAGTAAATGGAATCAGGCAGCAAAGTTTGATCCTGTAAAACAGAGACTTTTACTGTTTGATGCTCTCTCATCCCCTGAGCTGATCTCCCCATCCCAAAGTCTCCCTGGGCTTTCACTCACAGTTCAACATTTCTCTCTGTGGAAGGAACCCTCATGATGACTTCTAAAAGCTCTTTAACCTTCATGATGACTTCTAAAAGCTTTGTGAACCAAAATGGCTTTAGGAAAATTGGTTTCTGTTACAATATTTCAATTAGATTGCTCTGTTAATAACCAACAATGATGCCAATCACTACCTTACTCTTAATATTTGCAGAACAAGGAGGAAGAGGCAGGTACTAGGGGTGTAAGGGGTGGGAAATCAAGAAATGTCACCCCTAGCTCAGCTGGTGACCTTCAGCTACTTCCTCTGATTATCTCCCACTCCTAAAAAGACAGGAAACCCTTTTATTCCTGGTAATGCAGACCTGCATTCTCCTCTCAGTTCTGTTATCAACAAGATAGCAAGATTGGCTCTCTTGTTTTCAGACACATAGCAAAACCCAGTTATTCTGTATTTGTTTTCAATTACTCACCTTTCCTCCAGAAACTGGGGCCACAGGCCCTTACAGCTACACTACTTGAAAGACTGGGGCTGTATCAATGTTGGGACCTCTCTAATAAAACTTGCAGCAGATGGGAGGGTGAAGCAGGAAGGGACTCACCAACCACACTCCTGGTTCCCCAGACATCCCAGTCCCTGTTTCTGTACCCAAAGGAACACTTCCACGAGCAATCCCTCACGAAGGCATTCCAAAGTGTTCAGTGAATTCCACACGCAGTGCAGCTGCACTGCTGAAGCTGCTGAAGGCCAGGCCCAGGTGCAGCAGGAATGTGGGCACAGCCCAGCACCCTCCTGTGAGCTGCAGGCCTGCACTGCTCCCTGCAGTGCCACTGCTCTGCTCTGCTGTGGCTCTCCCCAGCTGCAGCACGACTGCCTCACTGACCTGCTCGTTGAGGCAGATGACAGGGAGAGCTCAGGAGAGGCGGATCTCTGCCACCCCTTCACGCTGGGAGAGTCACTGCTTCGGCCATCAGGAATTTCTGACTGGAGTGCTTGGGCCTCTCCAGGGACAACAGCTGTGGGATCCTCTCCCCCAGGTTCTACCAAGAGCAAAGACAGAGATTAGAATGAATGATAATGCAAAACACTATTGAGGATTCTGCAGCCTAGAGATAAGATTTTAAAGAAAAAATTAAGTTATGAACATTTGAATACCAACATCTCATTCCCACATACTTATTTTCCAAAACTTTGACAGTTTCAAAGGTTGAATTTCTTTTTGTGTATATTTAAAAAAGGAAACCAACCAACAACTCCCTGAGAACCAGAAATGTTTCACTGTTGAGTTTCAAGCACAAGGAGAGAAATAAAGGGTGAGGATGTGTTACACACTTCTTAAGATGGAACTTTATTTCAGAAATTAGCAAGCACTTAATGAGTGCTGTTGGCTGCTTGTGCTACCAACTCCCTTCAGCCCCTGCACCAGACAGCTTGAGCTTTAAGTTTTACAGACCAAGTTAACAGGCTTATTTTCAGTTGTGATTTACTTCCTTATGCAGCTCAGACAAGGTCAATGCACTGACATTTCCATTTAAGAGGAAAAATAATTTCTACACAACACAACAGCCAAAAATTGAAAACCCTTCTGCTGGTTTTTGTGTCACGTGTTTTGTTCAATTAAAAGATGAACACTTCTCTGAAAAGACACCTTCTGCCCCTCCAAAGAAAAAAAAAAACAGGTTAAAAATTCTGGCATGAAAAGACAGACTGCCCTCATGCCACACCCCCAGATATTTGCAAGTGAGTTACTGAACTAAAATATCACTCAGGACACTAAGCCTCTGCAGAGCTGAGACCTGATCAGTCACAGACATGTCCTGGCTGCACCCAGGCCCCAGCCATCTCCTGCTCAAACCACTGACTCTCTGCCCCTCAGCAATGGTTTGGACAGAAATGGCCACGAACTTTAATTAGAGTGTGGAGGAGCTTCACAGTCTTTGGATTCAGCTCAGCTTGCCCTTTCTCTCCACCTAACAGGCATAATTAAATATCAGGGGCCATATTTTTGCCTGCTGAAAACAACCAGCAGATCCCAGTGAGTCGCTTGTCCAGCTAATGAAACAACTTTCTGAAATTAGCAGGGTAAAAATAGCAAAGGCCTGTGCAATAATGCAGCCCAGCACAGTTAATATTTATTGAATCAAATTATTTAGCACCAACATATATCAAATCCTTATGGAGCCTTCCCCTTAGACAAAGCACAGCCCCATGTTTAAAAGTTATAAAGACTGGGAAACATATTTTAAGCTTAAAGATGAAAAGCAAGATGACGTAAATCAGGAACAGATGATTAAAATGTCACCACAAACAGAGTGAGGTTAAATTACATCAACCAATAGCACAGGAGAGACAACGGGAGAGAGGGAGGAGGAAATTAAAATAAACGAACAAAGCCCCAATCAAACCAAAGACCTGCTTTAATTCTGTACAATTCCACCACTTCCATGAGAACCCAAAGCAAGTGGGTAGGAATGCAGACAAAGCCTTGGATCTACCAGCTTACCATCAGGCCATGACTGCCTTCTTCCTTTCCCATGCTGCAATTCCCAGTTAAATACAAAGGCAACTGCTGTTAACAAGGAACCAAGAGGAAACAGGCTTCAGGCATCTGTACCCTCCCCTGCACATCACCTTCTTGCTTTTCCAGTTGTTTATAAACAGTCATCCGAGTGCAGATGTTGTGCACAGAACTCAAAACTGAAATTCCAACCATTATTGGTAGCTCAGAGAACAAAGTGTAATGGAAATTGTGCAGGTTTGCCAGAAACAAATGAGGTGCTGCCACATTCTGAGTATGATGCAGAATGATACATTTGACTCAAGTTATTTTCTACGTGACCACTCTTTTGGAAAAACTCCATGGTTTTACATCAGCTCTTCCCAGAGCCTGCAGGGCAGCACACACAGGACACAGAAACCCCAAAATCCACAGCAGCCCATCCCTCCCTTCCAGAGGTGGAAATCAAGGCTGGGACCCCATTATCCAATAACACACTGCCTCTTCTTCTGCTATAGAAGAGGAACAGCTTAAAATCTTTTATCCTTGGGATTCCTTTAACTTTTACCCTTCACACAGAATGGATTATGCCCTGCACCAAGGTCTGCAGGAAACAAGGATAAAATTCATACTATTATACTGCTGTCTTCATTTCTTTTTGTTCTGCAGAGCTGTGCTGGAAGAGGCAGCCCTGGAGAGAGGCAGAGATGAAGAGCACAGGGATTTGTGAGAGCTGGGGCAAAGGACACTGCCACGTTTTCCTGACAGCAGCACGTCCCACTTGGGCAGGGGGACTCTCCAGAACTCAGCCTCTTCAATTAGAAACCCACAGGTTCTATTAGGCTGAGGATGCTGTTGCAAACCCCACACTCAAAGACAGATGCTCCCTGCCACAGCAGCCAGGCAGCACAAGGCAGAGCAGACCAAGGATCTGAGGCTGCGCTCCCAGGGCACACCCTGGTGATGCTGGGGGCTGTGGGAGGATGGAGGAGCAGCAGGCTGCCCTTCCTCCCAGCCAGGGAGGAGCTGCAGCCATGCATCCCCACCTCCCACTGTGCCCCAGTGCAGCCAGACAGAGAGGGGCAACAGCCTGCCTGAACAGCCTAAAACCACCACAAGGATTTCATTGCTTCAGTCTCAGGACAAAAATTTCCTGAATCCAATCCCCACAAATGCTTCTGCAGCTCCCAGTTACCAACCCCCTCTCACAGCAAGGACCCTGGAAGGCAGCAAGCAGCACCCACCCTCACCTGCACTCCAGTGGTCATGTGGCCACCCTCAGCACCTCCATTAATCCAGAACCTGGCACCCCTTTCCAACCCACTGGAACGTGCCCCAGATAAAGCACATCCACCCTCAGCACCTCCATTAAACCTGAACCAGAACCTGGCACCCCTTTCCAACCCACTGGAACGTGCCCCAGATAAAGCACATGCACACACAACACACACAAACCAAACTAACACATTTATTATGGGTCATGCCTATGTTCCACACTAAAATCAACAGTAAATCACTTTAGGGTCTGTTTGATCCTTATGCTGGTTGGGCTTTTTTCCCCTTAAAGGGTCTAGAAGAACAACAACAGATGAAAGATCATTTCTTTGGGGAATCCAGCACTTCTTAGTGTGGACCAAGAGGGGACAATAGGAAATGTGACTGACCTGTGGCTGCTGGCAGCTCTTTGACAGCAACTTCCTCTTTGTTTTGAGCACTTTCTGCCTTCCTCTCACCCGTTTTCTTCCACCGTTTATTTACTTGATCCACCAGGAACTTGAACTCACTTCTGTGTTTGTTTCCTGAAAGGTACAGAGCATCAGTGACCACCCCACAGGACTAAGGCATGGCACAAACACTGCAAGGACGTGAACAGAAATGGACACCAAAAACTGAATTAAAAGCATTTCTGTTACAGCAGGTGAAAACCGACCCAGCTGTGATATGTTCCACATCCTATTAATGACCCAAATCCGTGTCTGTGCTGTTCCAGAGCTGCCACTGTCCAGAGCACAGATGAACACTTCAGGCTCTGTGTCATGCCCATTGCACTGCTGGGACTCAGATCCTTTAAGTAAGGTAATAATGCAAGTACTCTCTGCACTTTCAATCACATTTGAAGCACTCCTCTGGTGCTCAGCCAAAGCAATGGAATTGTTTAAGCCTGACACTGCAAGTGCTTTACTCAGAGGCTGGGAAAACACCCAGAGCTTCATCAGGATGCTGTGGGTCACCTCACCCAGGCAGGCAGGGAGGGACCCGCTGCCAGGAGGGGACAGCCAGGAAGGGCTCAGGCTCTGCTCCAGGGACAGGGACAGGAGGAGAGGGAACGGCCTCAGGCTGGGCATCAGCAGGAATTGCTTCTCAAAGGACTGCCAGGCACTGTGGCACCGCCCCGAGGAGCCCATTCCATGACTGACCACCCTTCCTGTGAAGAAATTCTTTGAGATATTCCACGACAAAACACCAAGTTCTGCCCCACAGAAGGAAACAGGTTTGACACAGACTCCCTTTCCCTGAGTAGCTGAAAACACCACATAAGGCCAAAAATTCTGTTAATAAAAAGCAAGTTCTGTCCCAGATGTCGTGTCTGAGCTGCTGCACTCTCATTATGGAATTCCTCTGGCGCTTCAGTTTTTCCAGCATTACTATCTTTTGTTGTGCTGGCTCATGGCAGAACTACAAAGCTTTTTGCAAAGAAATGTCCTGGCACACCAGCAGTGCTCAGCTACACTGTAAATCACTGTGGTGCTGAAACACCCCAAGCACATCCCAGCAAACTGCAGCAACGTAAACCAGCCCCAGACACAGCGACAAATATTCAAAACACAGACAAAGCAGCAGACCTCCAAAGAACACGGCAAATGAAAAGATTTATAAGCAGAAAAGGCAACCAAATCATTTTTTTTTCACAGACGTATTTCTTTTCCTGTAGATTTTTTAACTCTTTAAATAGAGACCACGACAAAAGCAGAGTGGGCTGAGGTGTCCCCGAGTGCTGTGGGGCAGAAGGAAATGACAGTGGCTCTAACTGCCAGGCAGAGCTCTCAGCCAGCTCCCATCCTCACGTTCATCAGGCCAAAGCATTAATTGCTATTTCATAAACAGCAAAAAATGCCAACAGTGCAATGTGCAAATTGCCAAGAGGAAAAGTGCAAAGAAGCAGGAAAAAAGCATTTTCTCCCAAACAGTTTGTCCTGCCTTTCCCCAAGGCTGTTCACAGCCCCAGTGTGTTTTTTCATATGGAAAAGCAGAACAAAAATATATTTGAGGATTTTTATTCAGAATTTACACCAGAGTTCATTCATTCATTCAGCTGGGAATTAGGGTCTGGGGTGTAAATGCTGTAAAATAAAAGGGAAAAAATCCTTCATTGTGTAAGAAAGCTTTTTAAAGTCCATCTGTTTTACAGTGAAATAATGGCATTTGATAAGAATTCTTTAATCTCAAACTGTTCTTGCATTTTAACATGCAGTTCTTTTTTCATGCTTATGATTTCTTCCTTATTATTTTATGAGAAATAATTACTTGATTCCACTTACCATTTGCCTCTTTGGTCAGTATTTTTTATTAAATTTTAAAACCATATCTTCCCATTAAAATACTTTTCTGTCTTCCCCTTTTTCCTATTTTTTTAACTTTTCAATTTTCAGTGAACCTGCTTGAGACTACCAAGATCTCCAAGTGATTAGTTTTGTAGCCTTGCCCTTTCAGCAATCTAAACTCAATCAAATACCTGTCTTTGAAAAATTAAGACAGTATTTAATATATTTTGTTCTAAATGTGTACAACAGGCCAGGAAAATAAACCCAGGAGCAGAAGGCCCTTCAGAGCAGTGGCCACACAGCTGCACATCCCACACCCTGCTCTGCTCTTTTCATGGCCAGCAACCATGGCAGCACACTAAGAAAGAACAAAGTGCATAAATAGAGAACCTTTGGAGGCAATCAGTGTGTGTATTTTAGCTCAAAGGAAAAGAAAGTAAATTTAAAAGCAAAATGAGGTGAAATTTGCATGTCACTTACGATATTCAGCGTGGATCTCATCAATTTCTTCCTCTGTCTGGTCCTTTGTGAAGGTCAAGCTCTACAGAAATCACACAAACGTTTTTAACATAAACAAAAAGATAAAGCTGCAGACTTTGAAATTAGACTTAAAACTGGAAGAAGGAACTGTTTGTTTTCCCCCCAGCTTTCAGTACCTCATCACATTAATCCACATTTCCAGAACATGTCCAGTGTCCTGCCCTGCTTCCACGAGTCACCAGGACCACGCCAGCCCAAGGAACACCCAGCACATGTGGGTCATAAAATATTTCCTACCACTGTGCAACAAACAGGTTTCAAAAGTCACCAAAGTATCAGATGTCATGGGAAAAGAACAGGCACTCTTGCCAATACGGAAGCATGGGATTTGCTAGCTAAATCCTAGAGAATTCTAGGAAGCAAAATACTCCCCACACTGCCATGAAGGGTCAAAATCTTCCAGTATGGCCAAGGAGAACTTTACTCAAGAATTTTTATTGCTGTCAAAAATTGCTCCTACTGAAAGGGTTTGGGCATAAAGCTCAGCAGAGCACCCAGGGCTGCCCACGACAAGTGGTGTGAGAAAATCAGGTTCACCACAGGATGCTAAATGTGAGTTCTAACATGCAAGCTGGGAATTCCCACAACAAAGCCATGGGCAGACATTCCCAGTGGCCAGTCTGCAGTTTCTGCTGGCCACCCCTCTGTGAGAGCCAAGCTCAGTCACTTACATTCTCACCAGGTTTATTGCACTCCAGCTGAACCCGAATCTTCTCGTTCTTCTCCAGCTCTTTAACAACCTCTGCAACTGTTTGGAAATACAAGAAAGGGATCACTGAATAAGGAGCTGGGTAACAAAAAGCTGTAACAGCACAGACTGCCAGTACCCTGCATTTCAAACACAAGCAGCATTAGCCCTCAGAGGGAGAGCTCAGACTCCAATCCAGACAAACGTGCTGCCCTTCCACATCCTACCAAACCTCCCTCCTGCACACAGCAGTGCTTGTGGCACACAGGCTGTCGTTCAGAGAGACTGTCCATTTTACACTGCATGTTTCAAGGGAAGACACAATAATTGCATCTACCATTTATCTTACTTTGTCCCCCAAACCACCTTCCAGGGCAACAGAACCTTGTGCAGGCTCAAGGGGAAAGCCCACAGAGGAATTACAAGCGACTTCAGCAATTGTCAGACACATCCAAAGCCTATAAACAACATAACTGCAACATTTAACTAGAGCCACAGCTATGCAGAACCCTGCACAGTTTACTCTGACATTTGCTGTTACAAATCTCTTTCTGCATTTCATCATCTCCACAGCACTGCCAAGCAGCTGTGGGCAGTTATTAAACAAACACTTCACCATACAGTGAAGCAGGCAGAACAAAAGCTCATTAAGCTGTGAAAGAATAAAACCTGTTCCAAACTGGTTTAAGCACACTCCAGGAATTTGGCACCTGTGCTTCCTCAGAAGCTCAGCTATTGGTGTTCCACAGCAACCCCAGGCTCCCTGCTACCACCCAAAATGCACGTCTGCATCTTAAGAGCGGGTTTAATAATTCACAAATCCTTTGTGCTGGACACAGGAGCAGTTTGGCACTGCTGGGTGAGCAGCTGGAGTGCACAGCACACCCCAGAGCTCCTCCCTGCCCTGGGTGAGCGAGGCAGAGGCTGGGTGCCCTCCATCCACCAGCAGCACGGAGGGAAGGCTCAGCCTCAGCACCCCCAGCAGTATTTTGCACTGATCCTGACTCACCAAGACAAACCTTTCCAGCTCTCCCAGCAGTCACACAGGGTTCCTCCCACCCTAACAGAGAGCTAACAGAAGGGGAATGCAGACAGGGATGGCAGCAACCTCCCTGCAGCCCCTCACTCACCTGACTTGGGGTTCAGGGAGTCACACTGAGCATTGTACATGTGCACAAACTCCTGGTGTCTCTTAATGAGCTGCTGGCGGGTCCCAGAGGTAGACAGACCATGCTCCTTGAGCTTCTTCCTCAGATCTCGGTCCGACAGCAGGTTATAGACAACTTTGGACATCAGCTTCCTTTTGTGATCAGAACTGCCACAGGAAAACAAGAGAGACTCTATTTAATTAACACTCCTGTCAAAATCAAACTATTTACAATTGGTACCTCACCCACTCAGGATAACACACACGTGAAAGAAACTTGGGGTTTCCATCCCAGTGCTGGCCATGGCTTACTTGAATCAGCTGGAGAAATATTAGCAGTATTAAAACATCAAGCCAAAACTCAAATTAGGAGATTTTTCAGCTTTCTGGAAAAATGTCTTTGAGAAAAATAGTTATGCACCTGAAGGCAGCAGTTCCCAGCTAAGAGAAAGGTAGTTTGGTGATACAGAGAGAGACATTAAAGATAAGTAACAGTGCTCCTAGAGGAATAACTTCTAAAGCCAAAATTTACTGCTTTCCACTGCTTTCTGTCAGGACTCAACACTCCTGGCACAGCTGGGGAAAACATCTTAATTACAGGAAACTGCCAGAGAAAATTCAAGTCCTAGCACAACTTTTGTCACCTAAAATTAGCAGAACATTTCCTCCTGTCAAATCAGCTCAGGCTTCCCTACACCTCCTGGTGAGATACTCTCAAACCAGGAAAAACAAAGGGGCCAAAACCCATCTGCAGCCTTACTCATCTTCTGTGACTGCAGCAATTCAGAGAGGAACAGCATTTAATCAGACATTTTTCCTTCTGCAGCAAAAAAAGCTCAGCTGCATTACTCTGGATTAGAGAGCAGTTAACAGCTTTCCACTGTGAAAATGAGAGATTTATTTGAAAGCTATTCAGCACTTTTGACTTACCACATTGAAATTTCAAGGTTAAAAAAAAAGCCTTACACAAAAGCTGTCAATAATTCATTTAGTCTCATCCAGCCCTGTAGCATGGCTGGTAAACAGAAGATGGATTACCACAATACACTCTCTAGGGAAGCTTTTTTCAGAATATTTTGGGAAATATAAAGACTTTCACTGAACAATTAAAGTAAATCTTTTGAAAGTCCTACAGAAGCTTGGTGTGTATTGCAGCTCACCAGCAGCATGACCTAGAGTATGCTGACAGCAGGAAACACCTCACAACAGGTTTAAATCCTAATCTTGGCTGGGTTTGCCCATGCCTGAGAAACACGGAGTTCCCTGGAAACACACTCACATGCTGGAATGACCCTGGGGAGCTCCGGGGGCTACGTGAGCAGCTCTGGGTTTGCCACAGCTCTCGCCACAGCCGGGTTTGAGAACAAACAGAGCTGACGTCCTCAGGGAAGCTGGGGATGTGCTCTGCCAGCACCAGCCACAAAGCAGGCACTGCCACGGGCCAGCACTGCCCAGCCTGCCAGCCCAGGGCAGTGTCTGCTCCAACGCCTGCTGAAGGCCTAAGCACTCTGCAGATTAAATAAGCACAACTCTAAATCCTGTCAGGGACATGGGCGTGACACCAAGGACAGATCTGGCTTCTTTTTCCATTCATTAAGAACAGAGAAAGCACCAAACCACTCCAAATGGAAATTAAATGTAACATCAGATTTCAATATTCATTTACCATTTTTTCATCTGGAAAGTCCTTTAGCTTACAGACTGCACTCTAAGCATGACAGGGCAAAACAAGAGCTTTAACATAAAAATATTTTCTAATTCAGGTTTCGGGGAAATTGGAAAAACAAGCACTGAAGTACAAATCCTCCCAGTTCTTTAGTCTGATCAGTCAGAAATAACAACAGCCTAAATTTCTGCTGTAAGTAAAACAAACTGAAACCCCACTTGTGATGTGAATGTGGTGACCATGACCAATGCTGGGGCAGGGGCACAGAGCCAAAGGAATGCATTCATCTTATGGAAATCGAGATCTTCAGGAAACCTCAACAGCCCCACAGAGAGGACAGAAAGGTGCAATTTTTATTCTTTAACTTGACAGCTATTGAAGAAAATGTCTCTTGGCACACCTGAACCAGAGGAAGCAATTCCTTCACCAAATGAAAAATGGCAATCAGTGTTATCTGAAGGGAATTTTAATGCCAGGGAGCAGGAAGGTGACAAGAACAATGCACAGACTAAGCTCTCCCTCAGCTGACTTTCTTAAAGCACTGGCCACTGTTTTCTTGCCACTAAAAGCCAAAGAGTAATTGAGCTGGCAACCCACAGCCTCTCTCAAGGGGGCACAATCCCCACAGATATTTCAGAGTGCTCCTCAGAGCAGGGGAGCCAGAACCAAGCAGAAAGCACTGCTGTTACACCCCAGCAACACACAGCTCAGCTCAGCACTGCTCAGACCACCACGTGCACGGGGAAGCTCCCAGAGCTGCCCTTACCTTCGCAGGCTCTCCTTCTTCTCCTCTCTGCTCAAGCAGCTATCCAGATGTTTGTTTATGTATTGCTCCAGAATAGCAACCTCACACACAGGACATTCCACTGGAAGCAAGGGAGAAGGAACTTACTAGTGTGGATTAACAGCAAAGAGCAAATGTTTTCCTCTGAGGAACTGAGAGCTGGGACAGTAACAAAGCACACTAGTCCTGAGCTGTCTGGTACTGAACTGAAGTTACATTTGAGTCCTCAGAGCAGGAACAAAGAACACTAAACCCTCTCACTGCAGGTGTTTCACAAATACTGTCTGACCAACTGCTCTGCATTCGTGGAAATAATTTCCATGTGATGCATGCTCAAAGATTCAAAAAGATCACAGAGTGGGAAGCAAGTCAAAGTTTTAATTGCTCAAAAATAAACAAACAGTAAAATTTCATGTGAGTTTCAACTTATCAACACAAGCAGGTCTGATGTACAACCATGACAGGTTTCCTGTGGCTCCTTTCCTGGCTGTGGTACCTCTTTCAGCAGGATCCATCCAGCTAATGAATACATATGGACTTCAGAGTTCCAGATGAATAAATCATTAAACAAAACAACAGCTAAATTTGAGCTAATAAGAACCAGGGGTGTACTCCTACATGGTGCTTTGTTTTAATTTAGGCTTTCAGCTAGGTCAATAGGATGGCTGCCAGCACATCAGAACTAAGAGGATTCTGCCATTTCATTGTGGTTGACTGGTATAAATGAGCATTTTCATGCCTCAAAGTAAATTCACCTTAACTCTCAAGAATTACAAAAGAATAAAGCAGATAACTCTTCTGGAGAGTGTGGGAACAGAAATATTAACAGAACTGCTGCCATGCTAATTTTGAGTTCAGGCTCAACCCTCAAATAACAAACATGTTATAAAATAACCTGCTCAAGGATAAAAGGGCAGAATAAATGCCAGTGTCTGTCTAGTCATTAGGGGGAAGGAGAAGAGAAATTACTTCATTTTTACTAAAGACTGTTGCACAACTATTGTTTTTCCCTGTTGTTACTCAAAGCAAAGGAATCCATAAGCACTGGACTCCACTTAACTCCTTGGCAGCAGCTCAAGCTTTCCCGTGAAGACCAGCTGGGAGCAGAGCTGGGAAGGCAGCACGGGCCAGTTAAAGGGGAAGGAGTGAGTGTGCAGCACAGCCCGGAGCCACAAGGAGCAATGGGATGGGTGCCTCTAACACACAGAGCCAGCCACACTGGGGGAGAGCAGGACACAGTCAGAAACCAAACACCTCACCTTTCCTGTCTCCTTTGAGCACAGACGTAGAAGGCTTTTCATGACTTTGGGTGCAGCCAGGCACCTCCTGTGATCTCACTTGGCTGTCTTTGCCAGCAGCCTCTGCAGAAGTGCTGTGTAGGCCATGCTGTTCCTCGGTTTGCAAACTCTTCTGAGCAGTCCACCATGCCTTTGTGGAGGTGCAGACTTTGTCCTTTCCCAAGGAGCTGTCAACCCCTGGCACCTCTGTAGACTCTGGCTGAGACACTGGGCTGCAGTGGCTCCCAGCTGGACGCTGGCTGTGGGCCAGGGGGGATGGAACTGGGGGAGCTTCCAACACCAACTGCAACAGCTGCTGCCTAGAAGCACCAGGGGAAAACACAGCTAGCACACTGCACGGCGTGAGGAGCTCGAGAACTTGTCTGCCAACATGCTTGTTTTGGCTGTGAAAATGCCAGGACTGAGGGCAAAGAGAAGGGAGCAGGCCCACACTGCCCTCTCCCAGAAAGTGGTTTGGGGCTCAGGAGCAGCTGGGTGATGACATCTCACAGTCCCACACCCCAGGACCAGGGAAGCCAGGGCAAGGGGATGCTCCTGGCACAGCCCTGGGCTCTCCAATGGAGCACTGTCACCTGCCACCCCCTCCCTCAGCATCAGAGGGAATCACTCCAATTTCTCACTAATCACAGAAACTCTGACAGGTGTGATTGCAGATTTGGACACACGTGACCAGACCAGAAGTTCATCCATCATTCAGCAAGCCCACAGAAATCACACAGAGGTGGAGGGGTCCAGCCTGGCCAGCTCACCTGGGAGCTGATCCTACAGCAAACATCAGCTCTACATCATGGTCAAAAACCTCTGCATACTGTGTATGGTCTCAGTGTTATCTGTGATACTCTTGAGAACGTAATGGAGTGCTGTGAGCTCTGAGCTGACAGGATTTCACCTTTCTGGCACAAAGCAGTAGCTGCAGCACAGCTGACAATGCTCAGTTTATGAGCAGAGCAGTGTCCTTCCCTTTGAAGGCTGAGAGATGAATCACGCAGGTGTCAGCGAGCCCAGATCCAGCAGGCACTGCCCAAACCCTCCTGTGAGACCCATCCTCCTCAGTCACTGACATGAGCCAGGGCAGGGAGCTAAAGACCACCTGTTTAACTAAAGATGGATGGTTTCTAAACATCCTCCCTCTGCTTCAACAACAGCATCAACAGCTTCCCACTTCTTTCCTTCAGGCCTGTAACACCCACAAAAACTCAGTGTCCTTCATCAGGCTCCTGGCTCCCATTTTACAGTCTGCTTACTTCTCTCTTGCTGAAGCAGCAATGAAGCAGAGTTGTTGGGAATCTAGGGCTTCCACATAAATAAATTCAGAGGAAGAGACAGAGCTGTGAATCTTCCAAGCAAGAACTCACCCAGATCAGCACTAAAAGCAATGTATCTCCTTGAATCCTGCTGCATTCCTGCTCAATCACTGTATCAGCAGTGACAGCACCTGCTCTCTCCAGCACCCAGAGTCGATGTGTTTATTCCTCTGACTCACTACCTGTCCAGTAACCCTGACTAGGAAACAGAGATAAACTTGACAGTAAAAACATTTTTCTTCCCTATGTATAAAGGAAACCAGAGATTCCTTTCAGCAAGCACTACTACTTTTCTATTTAACAAGGTGATGCAGAAACTGACAAATTTTCTCAAAATAATCTCTTTAGTAGAGGGCAATGAAATCAGTTCTTTACAATTCACACAAAACTTCAGCTGTCATTTTTAAATACACTGGCCTCACTGCAGCTGATAAGAGAAGTCTTCATTAAGGTCAGCTCGTGCAAATACTGCTCCTCATCTTTCTCTCCTGGCCTGGCCAGAGCAGACAGGTGAGGGAACAGAGAAGTGCCCATGGCAGTGCCCCCCAGGCTCCTGCCCCTCTGGGGTCAGGGTGTGCCCTCACCAGGGCACTGACAGCCACTGGAGCCCAGCCAGAATGCTCCTTCCCTTCACACAGAAAATCCATGGCCATAAGGACATGGACACCTCCAGTGAGAGCCCACCCTCTGTACAGGGAGGGAGCTGCATCCCACACACCCCCAGCCATCCTGAAACACCCACTGCTGAGCAGAGCACAACTGGGATCTGCTGGGAATGCTTCCCACTCCCTGCACAGCTGACCTTGGAGCACAGCTTTCACTCTGCTAAGTGCCACCAACATTACCATTTCCTTCCCCTCCAGGCCTGACTCAAGAAATGGGTTTGCACTTTGTGAAATGCTGAGAAGATTTAAGGCCTAATTTTCATAAACATCAAACTACCCAAGGCTCAAAGTCAAGTTAGAACATACCTGATCTTTCAAACGTGCTGAGCCCTTCAATCCCTGGATTGTGGATTTTTTTGGGGGTACAACCAAGGGGAAGCAAAGCAGATGGAGAAGGAGGGGGGAGAGAGAAGATTTGGACAGAGAGCTCTGACTGAATGACACCCATCCCAGTACAGGTCTCTGGACAAGCAGTGTCCCCTCAGCCCCAGGGACAGCCCCAGCCCAGCTGCCAGGCCCTGGACACCACACTGCATCCCCCACACAGCAGGGACCCCTTCCCACCCCCCTGCACTGCTCCCTCAGCTCCAGCCAGGCTCCACAGCCCCAGCTTCGAGTGAGAAACTGACTGAGCTCCAAGTCACAAAGGGAAAGGTTATTGAACTACTCTCACTGGTAAGATTTATACTAATCCATTAAAGCAGGCCAAAAAAAAATTAACATTTAAGATTCAATATCATAATGGATCCAAGTCAGCACTACTTGTTCCCCACAAAATTAGGCATTAACAAAAAAAATAGTAATGCATTTATCACTAGAAAGGACCAGAATTCAAGCTGAAACAGGGGAACTGTAGGATTTAAATTACTCAAATAAATCAATTAAATCTAGTAGTGGTCATATAGGAGATTAGATCTATCTACATTCTATGATCTTCAGAGAAAAAGTCTCTCATGAAATAAAGCCATCAACTGAACTATGCTTCTTGTCACTTACAAAGCCAAGAGTCTCATTGACTTCCAGCTCCAAGTTAATTTCAGAGAAAAATATGAAAGTGCATTTGTCTCCTACAGAGACAGGAACACCCATAGAATTCCCAGCAAATCACTAAGTGGCTTCTCATCCAAAGAAAACAATAGCAGGAGCTTCATGTATTTACTGATGTATCATCAACATGTCATACATGTTGTGATATTGTTGTGGTATTTTATCAAGTCATATTTATTCTGTTGTTCCTGTATTTGAAAGGGATGTGAAGTTCAAAAATTAATTAAAAACAAGCAGAAAAGTAGCTAAGAAATCAAGCTGAGAGCACAGCACTCCATTACTTTCCTTCCCCAAGAAAACTCACATTTCTAGTCTTTCAATACCTGTATTTTCCTAGCCAGAGACTTCACCAAAAGAATGCTCTGGCAAGGTGACCATAACCACTGGACAAATCCTTCTATTCAGACTCTCCCCTGCACACAGAGGAAGGATCTTGAAGAAAATCTTTGCTACCATTATTTCCCCCAGAGAATCCTGACATATCTCCCTACACACTGGCAGAGAGTTCCAGAGCAGCTAAGCAGAAGCAGAACCAAAGTAAGCCTGTAAAACCTCCACATCACTCGAGTGCACAGCAACCCTCAGCCAGAAGACTGCAGGATTTCTCCACAGTGCGAACATTCATCTCTGACAGAGCTTCTGTGACACCACGATTGTTGTGCTCAGTTCTCAGAGCGCTCCTCTCCAGGTCTGGTCACACACAGTCACACCCTGCCAGCTGCCAAGCCAGACAGCAGCTACAAAATCACATCAATACCTTGCAGAATTAAAGCTCTTCACCAGGTCGTCTAAAATCCGGTTGTTCTTCACCACAGATTCTGAGACTGCCTATAAAAGAAAGAAAAAGCAAAAAAAAAAAAAAAGAAAAAAGCCAAAACAAACCTAAACAAACAAACATTCAAATGCAGTGACAGTGAAAACAGCAAGTGCCCAGAAAATGTTCAAGTTATCAATAACTTGCTGCTTGGCTCGATGCCTCAACTACCCCCACTAAAGTGTTACAGCAATTAAGATGCTTAAAAGGTAAACACTTCTTCCCCAAAAATGTCTCATTAAAATAACTGCCTGAGAACTTAAGTCTGGGATATTAAGGCAAGAGGTAAAAACAAATCATAAAGCTAAAGCAACAAAGCCAAGTGTGCCCAGGCTCCAACAATGGTTTATTGCAGCACAGGTCTAATAATTTTGAAAATCAAACCAAACCATCTTCTGAAGGTGGTAAGAACTTTAAGCAACAAAGCGTGACAACTGATGAAGGGAAATGTTAATCTTCTGATTATGGAATGAAAATATGAATTGTGAACTGCCTCAGTGCATCCAATTCATTCTTTTTAAACAATTTCTGATTTTTACCTCACTGCAACCCTCTCTGCTGTTCTTTTAAACAAAGTTTTTATTATTTTTTAATTTTATTTTTAATTTGAGATGAAATGGGGCCACTTACAGAAGATAAGTGCTTATGTTTCAGCACTGCTGGTTTAAACGATGGAGTATTTTAACAAATTGACTTGAAATGTTTTGTGCCAGACTGCACACACAGCCCTGAGCCACACCCAGGCCTGATGCTCCATCCCTTCTGCCTGCACTGACAGAGGGGTGCCCCTGGAACAGGAGAATTCCAGCTGCAAGAGCACCACACCTTGCCCATGCAGTCAGAATTGATTATTTGGCACAGTCCAAAGGGAAAAGCTCCTGAGATTTGCCAAGATAAAAAATAAACTGAGGGGGAAAACCAAACCAAAGCCACACTCACCACACAGCACGTTGGACACTGTGTTTTGTAGGACAAAGACTTGCGGATACAAAGGGAACAATCTGGAAAAGGAAACACATCGTTTTGAACACTATTCCAAATGCAGTTCCACACCCTTGCCCATGGATTTCCTTGTAGGATAATGCAAGCTATTTCACAATACACAAATATTGAGAATACACCATTTTCACATGGAACTGAGATTGTCGTTGTTGCAAAAGAACCCCTTATTTATGCAAACATGTTTCAAAATCAAATATCAGCTCCTGCACCTAAAGCTGATGTTTGTTTCCTTTTGCTCCCCAGTGCCTCAACCCCCAGGTGGGGGCTGATGAAGGGTGCACAAACCCTCCATCAGCCCCACCACTGCAGCAGTGCTCACTCCCTCACCGTGTCTGCACCTAAAGCTGATGTTTGTTTCCTTTTGCTCCCCAGTGCCTCAACCCCCAGGTGGGGGCTGATGAAGGGTGCACAAACCCTCCATCAGCCCCACCACTGCAGCAGTGGCTGCACTGCTCACTCCCCCACCGTGCTGGGGTTTTGACATGACCAATGCTCATCACTTTCATCCTCCTGCAGAGCCCCAGACAAACTCACAACCCCCTCTTTTCCCCTTTCCAAAACCACACCACCTTGCTGAAAGAAGAGGCTAAAAAGGAGGGCAGACAGCACTGAAATGCTGAGAGACAGCTGAATGCCACCTCACCACCCCAGGAAGCCTCAGCAGACTGGGAGTGGAACACACCACACTGTCTCGGTAAATCTCTGTGTTTGTTACACTTTGGCAATTTATCCCCGACCTTTCATGGCCACTTCAGATTTAAAAAGTCTCGTAATTCTCCAGGAAAACACTCCCTCCCTGGATCATCATGGGTCAGGGTCTCAGCACCAGCTCCTGAAAGAGATCTGTATTCAGACTCTGTGGGAATGCACTGGGAAAGCAGCAGAAGCATTCATTAATCCCAACACGGTTTGGGTTGGGAGGGACCTTAGAGCTCATTCCATCCCACCCCCACCATGGGCAGGGGCATTTTCCACTTGACCAGGCTGCTCCAAGGCCAATCCAGCCTGGTCTAATGCACCAATTAACACTCAAAACCACAAATCCATCTAAATGCTCAAAGATCACTACATACCTAGTAAGAAGTGAAATAGGGTGAGAAACCCATAAAGAAACCAACTTTAACTGTATGAACAGGAATGAAGAGGTAGATCCAGGCAGATCCAGCACCCTCCCACGTGTGCAATGACTGCTGCTTGGAGCTGGGGTGAGAAACCCATAAAGAAACCAACTTTAACTGTATGAACAGGAATGAAGAGGTAGATCCAGGCTGCCAGCACCTTCCCACGTGTGCAAGGACTGCTGCTTGGAGCCTGTGCCCCGGGCAGGCTGCACCACCACAACTGGAGAGAATTTCCAGTTTTGTGGCTCCCCACACTGGCTTCAATGGTGAGAGCTTTGCCAAGCTAAACTAAACTTCATTGCCAAACTACAGTGCCCCCCTTCACGGAAGGAAGTGCTACAGATTCTGAACCAAACAATCACAAGCCTCTATTTTAACGAGAAAAGGCAAGGTACTTCCCTCCTAATCTGGCCTCAGCAAAGTGCTTGGGGCAGGTTCCAGCAGATATCTCCCAGGGCAGACAGAGCAGCATGGAAAATTTGAGCTATTAATGCTCTGCACATAGAGCTTTGCAATTGTACCACCCTCAAGATGTTAAAACAGATATTTAATGAAAAATGCTGCCCCCCTTCACGGAAGGAAGTGCTACAGATTCTGAACCAAACAATCACAAGCCTCTATTTTAATGTGAGAAAAGGCAAGGTACTTCCCTCCTAATCTGGCCTCAGCAAAGTGCTTGGGGCAGGTTCCAGCAGATATCTCCCAGGGCAGACAGAGCAGCATGGAAAATTTGAGCTGTTAATGCTCTGCACATAGAGCTTTGCAATTGTACCACCCTCAAGATGTTAAAAAAGATATTTAAATGAAGAATGTGAGATGCCACATGTTTGCATTACAGCAGGAACTACACAAGGGAAGGTTCTGGCTGCTTCCATCTTGCAAAGCTCCTCCCAGCTTCCACGGCAAAGAGAATCACAGAACCCTACGACAGTCTAAAGCCCACCCAGTGCCACCCCTGCCATGGCAGGGACACCTCCCCTGTCCCAGGGACACCTCCCACTGTCCCAGGCTGCTCCAGCCCAGGGCGGCTCCAGCAGCGGCATGGCCGGGCGGGCTCCGGGAGGCTCCGGCGGGCCCCGCTCCGCGCCCGCTCCCCGCGCGCTTCCGGCCGCGCTTCCGGCAGCGCCGGGGAACCGCGGGAACCGGGAATGGGTACGGGGATGGGACCGACGGGAACTACGGGGAACAGGAACTACAGGAACCCACGGGAACCGGGATACGGGAACAAACGGGAACGGGGAATGGGAGCGGGGGTGGAACCGACGGGAACAGGAACCACGGGAAACGGGAACCGGGAACCAACGGGAACTGGGATGGGAACGGGAACTACGGGAACCAACGGAAACCACGATACGGGAACCACGGGGGTGGGGAACGGGATACGGGTATGGGAGCGGGGATGGAACCAACGGGAACGGAAACTACGGGAACGGGAACCAACGGGAACTACTGGAATGGGAACCACGGGAACGGGAACCGGGATACGGGAACCAGCGGGAACCACGGGAACGGGGATGGGGAATGGGAAATGAGAGCGGGGATGGAACCAACGGGAACGG